>NW_023425344.1:141103868-141720640 GCF_014108415.1 Molossus molossus
ATATATACATAAAAATAAAAATGTGTGAAGGACTGTTTTTTTAAAGCATCATGTAAGGGTAAGCATCAAATGAACCAGAAATATTAAGGCTAGCTCTGAGTTACAGTTGCTGAACCCTAAAACTCCCATCTGGAACACTTTTTTTTTTTAGAAACCAGCACTCCTAAAAAGAAATTGACCATTAGCAGCACAGAACGGAATATATAAACACCCAGCAGAGCCACAAGTATAGTCAAGCACTACAATCTGGGACCACCAGGCAAAATAAGAAAAAACACTATCTTTCATCACTGCCCCACCTTCCAGAAAGTTCTCATTTGTATGGATTTATCAGCAGTTCCCATTCATCAACTCAGCAGTGCAGAAGAAGCCAAATTTATCATCCAGTTCTGACATCTAGTGTGTTTCCAAGTGTTCAACCAGAGTGTCCCTCTGTGGCTCTCTTAGTTGAAAAAGTTTAAATGAGAAAATTGGGACAGTTGACGATAATTAGAATCTTAGAGCAGGTAACTCATACAAGTACTAGCAGAAAAGAACCGAAGTTGAGTACCAGAAAGTCAGTCAGTGTTCTTGAAGAGTCTTGCTTGAGAGCCTTATCTCAGTAAATTTTTACCCACTCGTTTTGTGAGTGTCAAAATAAGGGATATGACTTTTCCCTTCATTTGTGTGTTTTTTTTAATTTATCTAATTATTGTGGATCTTCCATTGTAAATCAGTTTACATTTAATTAGTGTTTGCTATGTGTTATACACTGTGTTGACATAATGAATGAGAACACAGAATATTCTAGTCACAGAGAACTCCAAAACTTTATTTTAGCCAAATTTGCAACCTAATCACCACTCAGTTTTTTCTTCCAGACCTGTCAATACTGGGGTTTCATCTCACCGTCCCCTGCCTCTTCCACTTCTAGTGCAGGGTGTCATGGACTGTGGCAGAACCAAAAGATCAAAGAAGGGAAGCAAAGCATCAGAATTCTACAGATCACCACCCATCATCTCTCTCCGGAAAAATCTAGTCTTGAACTTTATCCACTGGTGACAAATGTTGTACTAGAGAAGATCAGTGTAGCCTGAGGCAAAATTCTCAAGGTCATGGGTTTACTTTTAGACTCCTACACACTTTTTTCAGTATCTCTTTTTCCACAGTGGTGGCTGGCTCTATCTCTGCATAGTACAATGTCTGGCTCAGACAGAGGTGCTCAATAAATATTTGTAGTATCAACTAATTGATTAATTAACTGGTTGACTATATTCTGGAATTCCTTGCCTACCATCAGCCAAGTTCTATACCTCCAATGAAATATGGCCCCTATCCTTGAGCACTTCACCATAGGTAGTTATCCTGAGAGTGTGATCTCAGATTCAATAAAAATGCTCACAAAGGAGCGTATACACTAAAATTTGAATATCCAGGATGGATAAGTCAATTAACAACTTTTTACCTGAGCACTTCCATAAACACAATGAATCTCCAAATTACATTTTTAGATATTATCAAAAGCTGAGGCCAGGAGGATTTTTCACATCACACATCTGCCTTTAATCAATATGGAACAAGCACTATGACCTCTGCTAGGGAAAGAGAAGAGGGGGAATTTATTCTTCATTTCCAGATATTCTTTTTACTTTTATATATTTTCTGTTATGTTCCTCTTTATTACCAAATGAATCAGAAATAGATTATGTCAAAATCCTTTAAAATTACATGAAAAGGGAGTAAATGGAAGCTACACAGACCATCTCCCTAGAACAAACTGGAATTACAATGAAAATAAAGACAAATTATCAGGAAAAAGCAACAGAAAAGCAGCTTGGAGGTACACATAACAAGGGACACTGACTCAATTCTGGTATGCTTGCAGAGATGCGAGAAGGGGGCTGGGAGCCCAAGGTCCACAGCAGCCTTAGCTGTGAGCAGCATCCTCTGGTTAAACTCCCAATTGGCTCCACAGAGCACAGTCGGGAGAGAGGTTAAAATAGCCACAGCCACTTACATTGGGTTCCAGCAGAGGGAGGGCAGACTGGACTGGAACTGTGTGGGGACACTCAGGATTTGGAGGGCGCTCAGAGCTTTTGCTGAGTTGCAGCCACACAGGACAGTGGTCATCTTACTCCGTCCCAGGGATCTGGGGAGAGGCGGTGGCCCCTCCCTCTGAAATTCAACCCTACCTGGTGGCCATTGAAATGCTAATTGAGGACCATTAACAACCAGAATCTGCCCCACATTTGGGAAATCCCCTTACTCTGAGCACCTGAGGGAGTTTTTCACTCAACTGAGAAGCCAAGGCTCTTCAGGTAACCACTACTGATAGCCTCCAGGCAAAAAGCTAGAGGATAACGGTACCATCCCTGAGCCAGGAACTCTAACCAGGAAAGTAAGACTTGACAGTGGTGTGTAACGTGCTTCCTCCATGGCTCATCCAAACCAAGGAGAGGGAGCCACAACCAGCAGAACACCAACACCTAAAGAGAAAATTTGGCAGCCTCCAAAGCCCACTGTGATAGCCAAAATGGGGAAACACAAAAACAAAAGCCAAATGAAAGAACAAGAGACCTCTACCAAAGATGAGATAAATGAGGTGCACTTAGCAAGTTAACAGAACTAGAATTCAGAAAATGATCTTGAGGAAGCCCAACAGCATGTATAAGGGACATGAGCACCATGAGTAAACACATAGAAATATTAAAAATCAACCAGATGGAAATTAAAAATCACCAAGAAGAAATCAAGAATGACATATCAAAAATAAAAAACACATTGGAAAGTCTAAATAGCAGAGTAGAGGAAGCTAAGGAATGGATCAATGAATTAGAAGATAGGGTAGAAAAAATCAACCAATCAGAAAACCAAAAGGAAAAAATGATTAAAAAACAGGAAGACAGCTTAAGAGAACTGTGGGACAACTGGAAACATAATAGCATTCGTATCATAGGAGTCCCGAAGGAAGAAGAAAATGAGGAAGGGTTAGAGAATATATTCAAAAAAATAGTGACAGAAAACTTCCCTATTTGGTGAAGGAAGAAGGCATTCAAGTTCAAGAAGCACAGAGAGCCCCAAGTAAGAGGAACCCAGACAGGCCCACATCAAGAAACATAGTAATCAAAATGCCAAAAATTAAAGACAAAGAAAGAATCCTAAAACCAGCAAGAGATAAGCAACAGGTTACCTACAAAGGAAACCCGATAAGGCTCTTAGCTGACTTCTCAACAGAAACATCACAGGCCAGAAGGGAATGGCATGAGGTAATCAAGGTCATGAAAAACAAGGATCTGAATCCAAGACTACTCTACCCAGCAAGGCTCTCATTCAAAATAGAAGGTCAAATAAAGAGCTTCCCAGGCAAAAAAGGCTAACGGAATACATTAGCACCAAGCCAGCACTGCAAGAAATGTTAAAAGGACTGTTGTAATTAGTAGAAAAAATAGGAAGAAAAATATAACCAAACTAAACAAAAATGACAATAAATAAACATTAAATATCAATAATCACCTTAAATGTAAATGAATTGAATGTGCCAATAAAAAACAGAGTAGCCGATTGGATAAGAAAGCATGACTCATCTACATGTTGTTTACAAGAGACCTACCTCACAACAAAAGACTCACATAGCTTGAAAGTGAAGGAATGGAATAAAATCTTCCAAGCAAACAGAAAGGAAAAAAGAACCAGGATAGCAATATTCATATCTGAAAAAATAGATTTCAAAATGAAGGACATAACTAGAGACAAAGAAGGCCACTACATAATATTGAAAGGATCTATCCAACAGGAAGATATAACCTTGATATCCATATATGCACCCAATATAGGAGCACCAACATATATTAAAAATCTTCTGGAAGACTTCAAAGGAGAAATCGATAGCAATACAATCATAGCAGGGGACTTCAACTCCCCCCTGACATCACTGGATAGATGCTCTAGACAAAAAAAATAAGCAAGGAAACAGAGACTCTAAATGAAGCACTAGACCAAATGGATTTAATAGATATCTACAGAGAACTACACCCCAATATTACAGAATTCACATTCTTCTCAAGTGCACATGGGTCATTCTCAAAGACAGACATGTTAGGACACAAACTAAGTCTCTACAAGTTCATGAAAATTGAAATCATATCAAGCATCTTCTTAGATAACAATGGCATGAAACTAGAAATCAATTGCAACAAGAATGTGCAAAGACATTTGTACACATGGAAGTTAAATAGCATGTTATTAAACAACGAAAGGGTTACCAAGGAGATTTAGGACGAAATTTAAAACTTCCTGGAAACCAATGAAAATGAACACACAACAACACAAAATCTATGGGATGCAATGAAAGCAATTCTGAGATGGAAGTTCATAGTACTACAAGCCTACCTCAAGAAACAAGAAAGATCTCTAATGTGCTATCTAACCTCACAACTTAAAGAACTAGAGAGCAAACAAAAAGAAAACCCCAGAGCAAGTATAAGGAAGAAAATAGTAACGATCAGAGCAGAGCCCTCGCCAGTTTGGCTCAGCAGTTAGAGCGTTGGCCTGCGGTCCGGAGAGATCTGCTTTTGGTTCCTGCTAAGGACACGTACCTCAGTTGCAGTTTGTCTCTACCCCTGTTTGGTCATGTGGGTGACAACGACTTAATGTGTCCTTGTCACATCGATGTTTCTCTCTCTCCCTCTCTCTCCCTCCCACTCTATCTGAATAAAAAAAGAAAAAATGTCCTTGGGTGAGGATAAAAAAAAAAAAAATTATCAGAGCAAAAATAAATGACATAGAGTCCAAATAAACAATTCAAAGGATCAATAAAACAAAGAGCTGGTTTTTCAAAAAGATAAACAAGATTGATGGACCCTTAGCTAGACTCACAAAGAAACAAAGAGGGAGAACCCAAATACACAAATCAGAAATGAAAGAGGAGAAATACAGAAGATCATTAACAACTACTATGAACAATTATATGGCAACAAATTCAACAATCTAAGCCAAATGAACAAATTTCTAGAAACATATAGTGTCTCAAAACTGGACCAGGATGAGATAGATAACTTAAACAAACCAATAACAACTAAGGAAATTGAAGATGTAACCAAGACTCTCCCAGCAAACAAAAGCCGAGGGCTGGATGGCTTCACGGGGGAGTTTTACGAAGCATTCAAAGAAGAACTAACACCCATTCTCCTCAAACTATTTCAAAAAATTCACGAAGTAGAAAGACTTCCAAATTCATTTTATGAGGTCAGCATAATTCTAATTCCAAAACCGGAAAAAGACACTACAAAAAAATAAAACTACAGGCCAATATCCCTGATGAACATAGACACCAATATCCTGAACAGAACACTAGCAAATTGGATCCAGCAATACATCAAAAAAATTATTCACCATGACCAAGTGGGATTTATTCCAGGGATACAAGGCTGATACAATATTCGGAAATCAGTAAATGTGATACACCACATCAATAAAATGAAGAATAAACACCACATGACCATATCAATAGATGCTGAAAAGCCTTCGACAATATCCAGCATCCATTTCTGATAAAAATGCTCAGCATGTGGGAATAGAGGGATCATATCTCGGCATAATAAAGGCCATACATGAACGACCTACAGCCAACATCATATTCAATGGGCAAAAAATAAAAGCATTTCCCTTAAGAACAAAAACAAGACAAGGATGCCCACTTTCACCACTCTTATTTAACATAGTACTGGAAGTCTTAGCCACAGCAATCAGACTGGAAGAAAAAATAAAAGAGATCCAAATTAGAAAGGAGGAAGTGAAACTGTCATTATTTGCAAATGACATGATACTACACGTAGAAAACCCCAAAGATTCCATCAAAAATTTACTAGACTTAATAAATGAATTTGGCAAAGTAAAAGGATACAAAATTAACATCAAGAAATCAATAGCATTCTTATACACCAATGATGAACTCACAGAAAGAGAAACTAAGAAAACAATCTCATTTACCATTGTGGCAAAAAAATTAAGAAACAAAGAGGAAAATGAACACATGGGACTACATTAAACTCAAATGCTTCTGCACAGCAAAACATACAATCATCAAAATGGAAAGGCAACCCACTGTATGGGAGATCATAATTGCCAATGATACATCAGATAGGGGTTAATTTCCAAAATATATAGAGTGCTCATACAGCTCAACAAAAGGAAAATAAAGAACCGAATTAAAAAATGAGCAGAGGACCTAAATAGACACCTCTCAAAACAGGACATACAAATGGCTAAGAGACATATGAAGAAATTCTCACCATCACCAATCATCAAAGAGATGCAAATTAAAACAACAATGAGGTATCATGTCACACCTGTCAGAACGGCCGCCATCAACAAATCATCAAACAACAAGTGTTGGCGAGGGTGTGGAGAAAAGAAGACTCTAGTACACTGCTGGTGGGAATGCAGACTGGTGCAGTCTCTATGGAAAACAATATGGTGTTACCTCAAAAAATTAAAAATTGAACTTCCATTTGACCCAGTGATCCCACATCTAGGAATATACCCTAAGAAGCCTGAAACACCAATCAGAAAGAATATAGGTACCCCCATGTTTGTAGAAGCACTATTTACAATAACTAAGATATGGAAACTACCCAAATGTCCATCAGTAGATGAATGGATAAAAAAGCAGTGGTACATATACCCAATGGAGTACTATGCAGCTGTAAGAAAGAAAGAAAGATCTTTTATCCTTTGAGACGACATGGAGGGACCTGGAAGTGTCATCCTAAGCAAAACAGGCCAAACAGTGAAAGACAAATATCATATGATATCACTTATTTGTGGAATATAATGAACATAACAGTCTGAGGAATGGGGTAGTCCCAGAGATGTGGAAGTGGGGTACAGACTGACAATCCCCAGAAGAGGGGGTGGGGGGAGAGATAAACCACAGAACCTATATTCATGTATGCATGAACAATGGACATGGACAACAAAGCTGTGGACAGGGCAGGGATGGAAGGGGAGGGGGGAATCAGTGGGGGGAAAAGGAGAAACATCTGTAACAAAAATAAATTAATTAATTAAATTTTTAAAAATAAAAATAAATATACATGAAAAAGCCCATATGTTATTTACATAGGGGACACTAGTACACAGGTTGGCAGCACAGACTCTGGGGGTCTTACTGTGGCCTTGAACAGGTTGCCTCACCACTCTGTGGCTGTGTTCTCATCTTTTAGGAGAAAATAAACCTCCTTCCTCATAGAGTTGTCCTGAGAAAGAATAGTGCCTGACACAAAATGAACACAATAAAAACAACGTCTATAATTTATTTATTTATTTTTTTTAATGAATTTTTATTTATTTTTTTGTTACAGATATTTTACCTTTTTACCCCATTGGCACCCCCCACTCCACCCCACCTCCCCCCCATCCCCGGCTTAGTTGTCCATGTCCATTGGTCATGCATACCTGCATATAAATTCTGTGGTTTATCTCTTCCCACCCCCCAACCCCCCCATCCCCTCTTCTGAGGGATGTCAGTCTGTGCCCTACTTCCATGTGTCTGGGTCTACTGTATTCCTCAGACTGTTATGTTCATTATATTCCGTATATAAGTGAGATCATGTGGTATTTGTCTTTTTCTGCTTGGCTTCTTTCACTTAGGATAATACTTTCCAGGTACAACGTCTATAATTTAAATTCAAGAAAACTGGACAGTTATCAGGCAGACTAATGACATTTTGGGTTTTACAACATACAAATTTAGGAATGAAAACAAAGCACTAGTCTTTCTAACAGATGAGCAGAGACTTGATAGCTGAGGCCTCAAATTAAAATAATAAGAGAGGAATTCACATTGTAGCAGTGCTCAAACATTTTGAGTTAGCATAATGAGTTATTGGAAGTATAAATTCAGGTATAAACAAACAAACAGAAATTTTAAGAGGCAAGGCCCTCCTGCAATCCTAAAATATACTACAGAGTAAGTCAATTTCTCTAGCCAGAAAAATATAATTAGCTGGAAAAGATATTAAAATACTTCCTTATCAACTGGTAATAGCCGCTGCTCCACAAGTATCCCCAGCTCCCATCCTGCCTCTCCGCTAAGGGCTCCCCAGATTTCCAGAGGGCTAAGCCCTGACACAAGCACTCAGGACCTTCGAGACTTTACTCCAGAGCTTCAGCTAGCATGCACACCAGTGCATGCCACTTGTTAGGGATTAAATTGGGTCCCCAAAACATATGTTGAAGCCCTACCCCTTAGAATGTATACCTTAGAATATGACCTTATTTGGAAGTAGGGTCTTTATAGAGATAATGGTGTTACAGTGAAATCATTATGGCTTGCCCTAATTTAACATGAATGATATCCTTACAAAAAAGGGAAATTTGGTCTCTGAGATGGATACACATGAGGAGAAGGCATATGAAGATGAAGGCAGAGATTGGAGTAATGCATCTAAAAGCCAGGGAATCCAAAGGTTGCCAGTCAACCACCAGAGGCTAGGAGAGAGGCAGGGATCAGATTCCCTGACAGCCCTCAGAGGGAACCCACCCCACTTACACCTTGATCTAAGACTTCCAGCCTGCAAAACTGGGAGATGATAAACATGTGTTCCTTTGGCCACCCATTTTGTGGTATCGCATTATGACAACCCTAACAAATTAATACACCACTTCTAACTGGACTCTTCCATAAGGTGGCTTCTACCTCCTGGCCTTTTCATTAAAGAGAAGCACAGGTTCCCTCAGAACTTGGGAAGATAAAAGCAAGATTGTTCTGCAGCCCTCTGAGTACATTCTGACAACACAATCAGCAGTCCAGAGCCTTCAGTAACTACAGGAGATATAAGAATCAAAGATTTAAAAAAGAAAGAAACTAGATAACATAGCCTCTCAAAGCATGGAACAGGTTGGGAGGTCATGGTTCTGAACTGAAGTCAGGATTTATTAACAAGGATGACTGAGCCTCACCTGCTCTTTAACCCTGGTTAACAGCATGTGTGACACCTGAATGACATGGGTGAGTCTTCTGGGAAACCAGGAAACCTGGGTACAGTTAAAATAAAGATTCCTGTGGAACTGTACTACCAAGCATGCCTTGAGGAAAATGATAAGAATGTTTCCTTGTAGAAAAATATAACCACAGTAAACAAAAATGGCAATAAATAAGTACATATCAATAATCACCTTAAGTGTAAATGGATTGAATTCTCTGATAAAAAGACACGGAGTAGCTGATTAGATAAAAAAAAGCATGACTCATCTATATGTTGTTTACAAGAGACCTACCTCACAACAAAAGACTCACATAGGTCGAAAGTGAAGGAATGGAATAAAATCTTCCAAGCAAACGGAAAGGAAAAACAAAAACAAAAACCGGAGTAGCAATATTCATATCTGATATAATAGATTTCAAAATGAAGGCCATAACTAGAGACAAAAAAGGCCACTACATAATATTGAAAGGATCTATCTAACAGGAAGATATAACCTTGGTAAACATATATGCACCCAATATAAGAGCACCAACATATATAAAAAATCTTCTGGAAGACTTCAAAGGAGAAATGGATAGCAATACAATCATAGCGGGGGACTTCAACACCCCCTTGACATCACTGGATAGATCTTCTAGACAAAAAAATTAGCAAGGAAACAGAGACTCTAAATGAAGCACTAGACCAAATGGATTTAATAGATATCTATGGAGAATTACACCCCAGAACTACAGAATTCACACTCTTCTCAAGTGCACGTGGGACATTCTCAAAGATAGACAACATGTTAGGACACAAACTAAGTCTCCACAAGTTCAAGAAGATTGAAATCACATCAAGCATCTTCTTAGATCACAATGTCATGAAACTAGAAATCAATTGCAGCAAAGACATTTAAACACATGGAAGCTAAATAGCATGTTATTAAACAACAAATGGGTTACTGAGGAGATCAAGGAAGAAATTTAAAACTTCCTGGAAACCAATGAAAATGAATACACAACAACACAAAATCTGTGGGATGCAGTGAAAGCAATTCTGAGAGGGAAGTTCACAGCACTACAGGCCTACCTCAAGAAACAAGAAAAATTTCAAATAGACTATCTAACCTCACACATAAAGAACTAGAAAACAAACAAAAAGAAAACCCAAGAGCAAATAGGAGGAAGAAAATAGTAAACATCAGAGGAGAAATAAATGATATAGAGAAAAAGAAAACAATTCAAAGGATCGATGAAACAAAGAGCTGGTTTTTCGAAAAGATAAACAAGATTAGTGGACCTTTAGCTAGACTCACCACCAAGAAACAAAGAGAGAGAATCCAAATACAGAAAATCAGAAATGAAAGAGGAGGAGTAACAACTGACACCACACAAATACAATATATCTTTAACAACTACTATGACAACAAATTCGACAATCTAAGCAAAATGGACAAATTTCTAGAAAAACACAGTCACCCAAAACTGACCGGAAAGAGATAGATAACTTGAACAGACCAATAACAACTAAGGAAATTGAAGTGGTAATCAAGACTCTCCCAGCAAACAAAAGCCCAGTCCTGGATGGCTTCACGGGGGAGTTTTACCAAACATTCAAAAAAGAACTAACACCCATTCTCCTCAAACCATTTCAAAAAATTCAAGAAGGAGGATGACTTCCAAACTTGTTTTATGAAGCCAACATAATTCTAATTCCAGAACCAGAAAAAGACACTACAAAAAAAGAAAACTACAGGCCAATGTCCCTGATGAACATAGACACCAATATCCTGAACAGAATACTAGCAAATCGGATCCAGCAACTCATCAAAAAATTTTTCACTATGACCAAGTTGGATTTATTCCAGGGATGCAAGGCTGGTACAATATTCGCAAATCAATAAATGTGATACACCACACCAATAAAATGAAGAATAAAAACCACATGATCATATCAATAGATGATGAAAAAGCATTCAACTAAATCCAGCACCAATTTCTGATAAAAGCACTCAGCAATGTGGGAATACATATTAAAGGCCATATATGAAGGACCTACAGCTAACATCACACTCAATGGGCAAACATTAAAAGCATTTTTCTTAAGAACAGGAACAAGACGGAGATGCCCACTTTTGCCACTCTTATTTAACATAGTACTGGAAGTCTTAGCCACAGCAATCAGACAGGAAGAAAATAAACAAAATCCAAATTGGAAAGGAGGAAGTGAAACTGTCATTATTTGCAGATGACATGATATTATACATAGAAAACCCTACAGACTCCATCAAAAATTTACTAGACTTAATAAATGAATTTGGCAAAGTAGCAGGATACAAAATTAATGTCAAGAAATCGATGACATTCTCATACACTAAGAATGAACTCACAGAAAGAGAAACTGAAAAAAAAAATCCCATTTACCATCATGGCAAAAAAATTAAGATACCTAGGAATAAACTTAACCAAAGAAGTAAAGGACCTATTTGCAGAAAACTACAGGACATTGAAAAAAAAAATGGGGAAGATATAAAAAACTGGAAGCACATACCTTGTTCATGGATTGGAAGAATTAACATCATTAAAATGGCCATATTACCCAAAACAATCTGTAGAGTCAATTCCAATTCCCATCAAAATACCAATGACATACTTCACAGAACTAGAACAAATACTTAAAAAGTTCATATGGAATAAAAAATTACCCCGAATAGCCACAGAAATCTTGAAAAAGAAGGACAAAGTAGCTGGGATCACAATACCAGATATCAGGTTATACTATAAAGCAACTGTAATCAAAACAGCCTGGTATTGTCACAAGAATAGGCATATAGACCAGTGGAACAGAATAGAGAACCCAGAAATGGACCCAAGGCAATATGCTCAATTGATATTTGACAAAGGAGGGAAGAGCATACAATGGAGTAAAGACAGCCTCTTTAATAAATGGTGTTGGGAAAATTGGACAGCTACATGCAAAAAAATGATACTAGACCATCAACTTACACCATACACAAGAATAAACTCAAAATGGATAAAAGACTTAAATGTGACCCGCGAATCCATAAAAATTCTAGAAGAAAATGTAGGCAACAAAATGTCTGACATCATACACAGCAGAATTTTCACTGATACATCATCTAAGGCAGCAGAAAAAAAGGAGAAAATGAACACATGAGACTACATCAAACTCAAAAGCTTCTGCACAGCAAAAGAAACAACCATCAAAATGGAAAGGCAACCCACTGTATAGGAGATCATAATTGCCAATGATATATCAGATAGGGGTTAATTTCCAAAATATATAGTGTGCTCATACAACTCAACAAAAAGAAGACAAAAAACCCAATTAAATATGGGCAGAGGACCTAAAGAGACACCTCTCCAAACAGGACATACAAATGACTAAGAGACATATGAAGAAATTCTCAACATCACTAATCATCAGGGAGATGCAAATTAAATCAATGACGAGGTATCACTTCACATCAACCAGAATGGCTGCCATCAACAGATCATCAAACAGTAAGTGCTGGCAAGGGTGTGGAGAAATGGAGACTCTAGTACACTGCTGGTGAAAATGCAGACTGGTGCAGCCTCTATGGAAAACACTGGTGTTACCTCAAAAAATTAAAAATTGAACTTCCATTTGACCCAGTGATCCCACTTCTAGGAATATACCCTAAGAAGCCTGAAACACCAATCAGAAAGAATATAGGTACCCCCATGTTCATAGCAGCACTGTTTACAATAGCTAAGATCTGGAAACAGCCCAAATGTCTATCAGTAGACGAATGGATAAGAAAGATGTGGTACATATACACAATGGAGTACTATGCAGCTGTAAGAAAGAAAGATCTCTTATTCTTTGAGTTGACATGGAGGGACCTGGAAAGTATTATCCTAAGCAAAAAAAGCCAAACAGGGAAAGTCAAGTATCATATGATCTCACTTATTTGTATAATATAATGAACATAACAGTCTGAGGAATGGGGTAGTCCCAGAGACATGGAAATAGGGTACAGCCTGACAACCCTCAGAAGAGGAGATGGCGGGAGCAAGGAAGAGATAAACCAGAAGAATATTTGTAGTAGAGAACTAAGGATATTATGAATTGGTCTGATACACTCATACTTGAATGTCTCCAATTTTTATGGGCATAGAGGCTCAGAGGCCCATCATCAATCAGAGGAAGAGCTGAAACTAGACCCTGACTCAATTTTCCACCCACCCACTCAACTCATTGTTAAGTACAAATTATGTGCTGAGGACAGAAAGGCAAGAGCAGTGAGGAGTGGGAATGTGGACATCTGAAAAATCAAAGGACAGTTAGTAAACTGAGAACTCTTGGAACATCAGTAAATGAGAGAAAAGGCACACAAAGAAGATGCCCTTGAGGCCGGACCTTTGAAAATAAGTCAGTGTTCCCTAAGTCAACATGGAGGCCAGGAAGGCTGAGAAAGTCTTTTCCAATCAGAACAATAGGAGAAAAATCACAAAGCATGAAGTGGGAGATCCTAGTGGGAAGTGCCTGAAGGAGGGCTTTGTTTCACAGGACATAGATAGATACTGGAGGGTTTACGCAGGACGTGATTGGCTGTGTGCATCAGAAAGCTTGCTTAGGGATCATGCTCAAAACAAACTAGATTTGGAGATAGGCTGGACTCTTATTATAGATTTATGCCTCAATGTGGATAGATATTCATTCAATCAACGGGAGGTCACAAAAGGAGATTCAAAGATAAAGATTTATCCCCATCCTCAGGGAAACTCCACCCTTATTTATGTAAATTTGGACAAAATATAGGACATAGATGGGTTTGTGTCCAGTAGCACTTTAGAAAGTATATCAAGGGTTCTGTAAGACCAGTCATGAATGACTTTAAAATTATTCACAGAATTAGCCTCAAGTCTTCTCATTTTATACACTATCCTTAGGGCATCTCTTCTATGCAGTTGCTGTCTGATGATTCCAAATACAGTCCTCTCTCCTGGCCCAGCTCTTCTTCAGTGGGGCACCATGCCTCTCAACTCAAACTCAACACAACCCACACTGAAGTCAAATCTTTTGTCACCCCAAATCTGCTGGCACCTTCTTCCTTATTGTTTATCTTCACTAATGGAATTGCCAGCTACCTCCATTCCCTAAGTCTGAAGCTTACTAGTCATCAAAGATTACTCATCCCAAGCACCTGTCTCCACATCCATTTTCCAGCTAAGTGTGTCCCCTTTGAAACACATTGCCAGTGTCATGATTCAGGATCCTGTAGTTCTTGCTTAGACAATTGCAATACCCCTCTAATTTTTTATCCTGCCTCAAATATCTACACTTCCCACAAAGCAATTTTTCTGAAAAATGAATCTCTAAAGCACCAACATCATTTGGGCTAAATATGTGTCAATAGCTTTCCTCGCCTTCAGGATGAATCCAAACACCTTATGTGGTAGGAAAAATAATGGTCCTCCAAAGACATTCATGTCTTAATCCCCAGAACTAGTGATTCAGCCACAAGCCAAGGAACGCAGGCAGCCCAGGAGCTTAAAAGGGTCAAGAATGGGTTCTCCCTGAGAGCCTCTACAAGGAACCCAGTTCTGCCAACACCTCAATTTTAGTCCCACAAGACCATTTTGGACATCTGATTTCCAGAACTACAGAATAATAACTCTGTGTTGTCTTAAGGCACTAAGTCTATGGTAATTTGTTACAAAAGCAATAGGAAATTAATACTCCTTTATACGACATACAGGGCTCTTCACAAACTGGCCCCAACTGCCACTGGCACTACACCGCTCCACTCAATCTCAACACAGTCAAAACTGAAATCATATATTTTGTCACCCCAAATTTTCTGGTCCCTTCTTCCTTATTTGATGCAATCACTGTCTATGAGCATGCCTGCTAAGGTCCCCACTCTTCAGTCAAAGCAAATATTTATTTTCTCATGTTTCTATACCTCTGCCCATGCAGGTCATTCTACCTTCTTTTTTTTTTAACCCTTACCCGAGGATACTTTTCTATTTATCTTCAGATAGAGTGGAAGGGAGGAAAGAGAGAAGGAGACGGGGAGAAACATCAACATAAGAGGGACACATCAACTGGTTACCTCCCCCATGACCCTGACCAGGGCGGGGGACAAACCGCAACCGAGGTATGTGCCTTTGACCGAAATTGAACTCGTGACTCTTTGGTCCATAGGCCAATGCTCAAACTGCTGAGCCAAACTGGCCAGGCCCATTCTGGCTTCTTTACTAACCCTTCATGAGTTCACTGAAACGGCACTGCTTTGAAAAACTTCCCTGGTTGTTGAGATGAACTCACATGTCACCACGCTCTGTGTCCTTCCAGGATCATATACCTGACATAGCTTTGTGTTTATCCCCGTCTACTCCATTGGCTGCTCAGTCTGCACCTTCTACTAGCCCACAAGATTCTTGAAAACAGATACTCCATGTTAACTCACCTCTGCATCCCCAGTACCTAACACGGCGCCTACTCATAAAAACAGATTGAATACATTTGATGGTAAGAATAAAAGTGACACAATAATCCAAAAGGAAAGCAAGCATAAAAAAAGGGGAGATTCTGGGATGATGAGAAAATCCTTCTTTTTTTTTTTTTATCCTCACCCGAGGATATTTTTCCATTTTTTTGTTCAGGTAGAGTGGGAGGGAGAGAGAAGAACAGAGAGAGAGAGAGAAACATCGATGTGAAAGGAATACATCGAATGGCTGCCACCCGCACAACCGACCAGGGCCGGGAACAAACTGCAACCGAGGTATGCGCCTTAGCGGGAACCGAACCCGGGTCTCTCAGGACCACAGGCCGACGCTCCAACCGCTGAACCAAATCATCCAGGCCAGAAAATCCTTCTTGTAGATAAATGGCAAAGGAGTTACTGGAGAAAAAGGGATTATAAATGTAAATGAAGAAAGGTAGAGAATTTTATTTTATTCTCCTGAAAGTAGTCCAAACAAGTAAGATCATTGACAAAAATAGGGGAACTATAATGGAAAAGGAAGGAAGATTTGTTTTTCTCTAATTAAGAAAAAAGCAAAAGATTGATACACAGATTTAATTCATTAAAAGATGAATATGCACAAAGGAAAAAAATGTATCCTTTCACAAGATTAGGAATTTAATTTTATTTTAAGGCATTATGTTTATGTATTTCCCTTATATTTCTCCAAAATCTTTCCATATAATTTTAATAACAGATCAGACATCTCTGGGGAATTGTTGGGGTATCAGATCCTTTTTCGAGTCAGGAAAGCACCTGAGTATTTTTCTTCCACAAAAGAAAAATACCAGTTTGTTTTCAACCAATTCAAGTTCTGCTATCAGCCCATAACAAATCTCTGGAAGGCCAAGTCAAAACCAGAGTTCCTGTACCTTGATCTCTAGACCACAGGACCTCAGCTATAATCTCGTAAATGTATATTTCACAAGCAAAACACAAAAGTTTACCAGAAAATCCCATCCCTACTGAAGTCAGTGGGGATGAGATAACCAAATAAAGGCCCCACCTATAAAGGAATATTAAGAAACCTTTACATAATCACCTGCCTCAAAGAACAACGATGCCAGGTACACCACAGACGCTGCATTCACCAACCTACCCTTGGAGTGAAAAAAGAAAGCCTCCAATATTGACAGACTTTGATGGCAAGACCACCTTAAGGAAGACTGCGCTCCAATGGACAACGGCTCCCTGTCAGGACGCAGCTTTGCAAGCTGGGGAGGCCTGCTGGAGCCTTCTCCCACCCCTCTGCCATCAGAGGGGCACTGCCTTTAGCTGAAACTGCTGCTGAGTCCGCAGGTGTCAGTTTGTTGGTTTAGTTTGTATCCTCCCCAGTCACTTTCTCCAACAATACTTACAAAGGTTTCTGTTTACCCAAAGAAGTCAGACTAGTTAAAAACAAAAATAAATAAATAAATAACAAAAACACGATGGTCAGGCTTCCATTTCCCACTCAGCATGGCTCCAAGCAAGCCATCTTGTCCCCTGAAGCTGAAACGTGCCACCCTCTCACTTCTCACCTACTTTCCCGTGCCCTGTGCATCCGGCTGCCACCACCCTTGGCATCTGCACAGCTCACTCCATCTCAGGCAGGTTGGGTGCCATTTCTATAATTGTTTTAAGAGATTATCTCACCTAATTCAATAAACAAAAAAGAACAATCATATTCCATTAATGTTCTTACTCATTTATCCAGTTAATGTATTTTAAGCTCCGTCTGCATACAAGCAGTGGGCCTTCCCAGAAAGGAAGCTGCCGTAGACTGAATGTTTGTGTCCCCCTAAAATTGATATGTTGAAACCTAATCTCCAAGCTGATGATAATTGGGGGAGGGGTGCTTGGGAAGAGATTAGAAAGTGAATGGGATTAGTGCCCTTGGAAAGGACCCCTGCAAGCTCCCCCCCCCCCTTCCATCATGTGAGGACACAGCAAAAAGATGAACCTGTGAACCAGGAAGAAGGCTGTCACCAGACATCAACTCTGCTGACACACTCATCTTGGACTTCCCAGCCTCCCAAACTGTGATAAATAAATTGTGGTTGTTTATAAGTCACCAAGTCTATGGTATTTTTGTTGTAGCAGCTAAGCTAAGACAGAAGCCAACGGCATAAGGAACATAATACTGTAGCTCACACTAGGCTGCAGGATCAGCTGGTTTGGGGGATGTCACTCCCAATCAATAAAGATAATTTCCTGAGTCCAGCCAGTGTGGCTCAGTGGTTGAGCATCAACCCATGCACCAAGAGGTCACTGGTTCGATTCCCAATTGGGGCACATGCCCAGGTTGCGGGCCAAATTCCCAGTGGAGGGCATGCAGGAGGCGGCTAATCGATGTCCTCTCTCATCGATGATTCTATCTCTCCCTCTCACTTCCTCTCTCTCTAAAATCATTTTTAAAAAATTAAATAATTTTCTGACTATCTACTCTGTTTCAAGCATCACAGAGTTCCAGAGGACTTATAAAATATGGTTCCTACTCCAAATCAAAACACATAAACACGAAAGAACAAGAGAAAGTAAGAACCGGTGAAAAGCTCCTCTAAGGCAGATAAGAGTTAAGGAAAGGGAAGGGTACTTCAATGTAGGCTCAACCAGACATGATGCAGGAGGTTTAGAACACCCACCCCTCACGCTGAGTGCTGTTCAGAACTGTTAAGTTTTGGACTTCAGGAAAAGGAAACACGTGAGCTGGTCTGAGTGGAGAATTTGCACAGTATTTTGAAGGCTGCCCAAAGAAACTACTAAAGATATTCCCCTTAAACTAAGAAAATACAGAAACTATTCTGAGGGCCAGGGGCACTGACAGGGGCCCTGAAAAACTATTCATGGGGCAAGTCTTGCAAAGGAAATGTTGCTTTCCTTAAAGGGGAGAAGTTACAACATTATTGACTCTCATCTCATTTCTTTATTTAAAAAAATAAATAAATAAACAGAAGTGCTTTGGAGTTTTAGTCTACTACGCTTCTACAAGCTACCATAGAAAAAAAACGCCACATATGGGGGGGGGGAAGCTCTTTCTTTTTACTGGTATTTATAAACTACATTATGTGAAAATGATAATATAGATAAAACACCCTGGCTTTTATTGACTTGGGCCAATAAGCGACACCGGAGTCCAACAAAGGCACAAAACTCCATGCCTCAGATTGTATGAGGCTCATTTTTATGATTTATAAGACTTATCATTTCCAGGAATATTACATAATCTTCATAATTCACAGAATAAAAGCAGCCCTGTCATATTCTAGTGGATGTCGAAGCAGCAGCAATATCATTGCTACATTTTCAGTAATGTTTGTGAAATTTATATTTCCAACATTGAGAAATAGTTGGAAAAAAAACAAATCAAGCATAAACATCACAACAAAGAAAATGAGAAAGCAAGATCCATAATATTAAAATGGTGTTGCACTACCAGCTGAAAAAATGTCCTGTCTCAAGGAGAATCAAAGGGGGAGAAAAAGCATTGAAAATAAAGTTAATGGTTCTAACGTTAAAACTGATACAAGAACTACCCTTCTCCTTGGAGATGCTTTTTCTTCCTTTCAGATCACTTTGGTGACCTTTCATTAATCTCCTAAACTGATTTTTTACTAATCTGAAAGTAATGAATGAATAGTTCTCAAGAAAGATAATATATAACAGCCAAAACAAACTGCATTTTGACAGTGATCTTTAAAAAAGAACAATGATCTTATTCAAGGGTTGAATTCAAAATATTGAAAACAAATCTGTATGGCTGAAGCAAAGAAAGCTTGGATCTTTTTTCTTTATTAAATAAAGAGAGGGCTTGGCAAGACTTGGTTATATTTTTTTAAATAATTGAATTGTTTAGTTAAAAGTGCTTTGTACATACAAAATGCTCAAAAGAACAGCTTAGTAAAAGAATTGATTAATTTTTTAACTGTGAAATTAAAAAAAAAAAAAACTGATTAATCAGGTCAGCCCGGCCTACACAATGGGAAGAGTTCTTTTTTAGATGAAATTATTTTCCTCCATTTCCAAATCTCCACCCCCACTCCTAATTTCAACTAGGTCTAGCAGGCAACCATTTCAATTACTAAACATGAACAACACCTTATTTATAATGACTTGTTATTCCTTTTCCTCTATAAACAAACACAAATTTTTTAAATGGGCGCATTGGGCCTAGATTATTTTCCATGTTCCACCACTTGGCAGAAACCTATACAAAGCAGATGGAGAAATAGCAGTGATAAAAAACAAGAAGCATTACACATGTATTCTTTTATAGTCTTTTTATAAAATTAAAACAATTCTGATGCAAATATTTGTCATGGAAGTTACAATGAATATTCAATAGGCCTAGGCAAGAAAAAGACAGACTTGATATAGAAGAACATCAGATGATCTCTAAGTCCAAGCAAACTACATTTTAAATACTGGAAACTTCCCAGGTCCACAAGTAACACATTTTTGGCAAATGAAACTCATCAGGTGTTGTCCAGGTTATATTGACACTTACATTCCTCCTTGAGAGATATAAAAGATGAAAACAGGGCTGTTAATCTTCACATAATTTCCCTATCTTCCTATAAAGAACAATAAATATCCGCTAAGTTTTTATGTTTCCCAGTGAGGTACTATTATACTGAGACCCTCCTACAAAATTAAATCTTCCCCAAAATTGTTGAGAGTAATAATTACCTCTTATAATATTTATCAAAAACTCATTTCAAGTTCCAAAATTTAGAATATATCATTTAAGAAAACTTTTTAATCAAGAACCTATCTCATCATCATTATTACCATTATTATTTCAATGAAGCAAAAATATTTCCAACAAAGAAAAAAAAAAACACATTAAAAGGGAAGAATGCAAGAAAACAAAAATTCCATATAATATAAAATAATATTTGGGAAAAATATATGTTACTTAGCAGGGCTCACCATGGTAATAAAATAAAGGACAACACAGTTAAGCATAGCTGCTTATTTCAGCAAACATTCTAGACTTCCTGCTGATTGTACGGAAGATCTCTTTGACGGCAGGAGATGGATGCACACGCATGGCTTAAGAAGAGAACACTAAAGTCAAAAACCTATTGAACTCATGGCACTGAGAGACTTCATACTACTCCATAGTAGATAAATTTTCAATTTACTGAATTGTTGACAAATAAAAACATTTGAAATTTGGAACCTACATGCATACACACAAATGCACACAGGAACACAAACAGACACACAGAGATTTACTCATACATAGTCAAGAACTGTGACGGCCTGAGGTTTCAGCCTACTTGCACACTAACAAGTGAGCGTGCCATTGCTTCATAGCCTCTGACAGGAGACAAGAGATTCCTAGGTCAGAGAGAGGAGACATTATTATGTACAGCAGAGCAAGCATGACCTTCACGTTTATATTAGTTTCCCTTGTCCCCCAAGTCCCATAAGGGTAATGTCGAGCATCTCAAATGGATGTTGTGCATACAGTGGGTTTTCATCACAGTCAATGAACACCAAGATAAAAGAAACCCAATCTTTTACAAAAGACACCAAGCGAATCTGCCCTACCTTTGCCTCAGAGAAAAAGCTTGCCTTTATTATACTGGACAATAAATAAATGTGCCCCTTCTCCAGAGGAAACCATCATTATCTTCATCTTTCAAGACTGTTCACTATGCAAACAACCTTAAAAAGAATTGTCTGCATGAAAAGCTATTAGGGCTTTTGCTCGTAATAGTGCAGAAATACAAGCGACCCATAGAGAATTGTATCCCAACACAATAGATATTATTTACTATATTTATTATTATAAATATATAATGCTTATAATCTATAAGTCACATTTGCCAGCTTGGAGAAACTATCTATTCAAATATTTTATTTTAATATAACTCCAAGGCCTTACCTCTCTATTGTGAGAGTATCTTTGGTTTCTCAAGGACCTGCCTTCCTTAATAATTCTGAGAACTCTAGGGGTCTAGTCAATGCAAAGGCCAACTATAATTGCTCTCACATCTTTCCTGAGTCTAGAACTCCAATTCACCCCATTAATGCTAGATGACTTCATGCTCTCCTTGATATGGCAGATACTCTAGACTACCTTGTGTGTTAGTTTTCTATTGCTGTTGTAACAAATTATCTCAAATTGAGCAGTTAAAACAATATCCATCTAGGTACCTCATAGTTTCTGAGGTTCATAATTCTGAGAACAGAATAGTTCCACTGCACTCTGCTTAGGATCTCACAAGACCAAAATCAAGGTGTTGGCATGGCTGCATTCCTTAATGGTGCTCTGGGAAAGAATGGTTCCAAGCACATTCAGGAAGTTGACAGAATTCTGTTCCTTCTCATACTTCACACACGGCCTTTCATCTTCCAACCAGCAGTAATACATGCTGTCTTTCTCACACATGGAATCTCTGTGACCTTCTCTTCTCCTCTGCTCTCTGCTTTCAAGGACTCATGTAATTATATTAGACCCAGGCAAGTAATCCAGGATAATCCTCCTATTTTAAAATCAATGGATTAGTCAATTTAATTACACCTGCAAAATCTCTTTCTCCATGAAAAGTAACAGACTCATAGTTCCAGAGATTAGGGCACAGGGTCTCTGGTAAGCCATGAATCTGTCTACCACACTGCTACACAAGTGTTGTCCTTGGACCAGCAGCATTAACATTACCTGGGAATTTTCTAGAAATGTAGAATTACAGGATTTATCTGTAACCAATGAAATAAAAGTCTACATTTAAACAAGACCCTCAGATGATTTGTATATACATTGACATCTGAGAAGCACTGGGCATCTGTGGCTCTAGAGCACACTGCCAGATGCTATTGCTACCACTCAAAAAGTTAAAGACAGTCAAAATGTGGGTAGTCCATGTCTCTCTGCTACTTTCAGTTGTGATGGCGTCCTCACTTGACAAAACCTGGAAGGCTGAAGATGTATGAATTGAGCTAAGATTCTCGCCCAGCTTATTACCACCAGCTACTGGTCAGACTCTGCTCGGGTCGCAAGTGTCCTCAGGTTGCAGAAGGAGGCCATTTCTTCCCTTAATGTTATCATTTTTCATTGCAAATATGCACTCCATTTTGTCAATAAAGTGGATTGGTAAAAGAAAGATTGACATTCTTATCTTTATATCATACCTGATACCAGTCCTCCTCCTTAATCCCCAAGGACCTAGTAGAGACCCCAGGTCACTAGTCCAGAACTGTCTTTACATTACAATGAGTTTTTCCTTAGGAGCTGGTACCTTTTTACAGCTGATCTTAGTTGAAGCTACTTTCATCCATCAAAGATTGTTTAATAATTTTAAATTTCAAAAGGAATAGTATTAGTCCCTATGCAATTTTGCTAAACTACATCTGATTCCTATAAATCCAAGACTCTTTCCTTTAATGTAATTTCATATCACTCAGTACAAATTAGAGTTTAGAGTCAAGGCCCCGTGTCACTTTCAGTTGGATTAAATGGCTTTGTTCACTAATAATAGTATAATGTTCCTCATTCTTTAATATACAGAGAGCTAGAAGTTGCATTTAAATTAAAACTTAAAGGAGTGATGTCATTATCATGGCAGAATAAGGGTTTCCTATTGTCTTACACACACACACACACACTCAAAACACTAATTTAGACAATCAGCCATGGACAGGAGAGCCTTTGTGAAACTCCAGTCCAGCAGAGAAGTTCCAGCTCTCCAATGAAGAAAACAAAATGTGAGATTGGAGGTACTGAAAAAACGTGAAAGGAACAGTTTCACTTTACCTTCATCATCCCTCCCTCAAAGCAGCAGAGCTCACTTCCAAGAAGGTTCTTCTTGGCTCAGAATTTCCCCCATGGGGGAAACAGAGCTCACGAGTGAGTACCTGGCTTCCCCAGTTGTGCAGGACACTTTCCAAGAGACCAGCTGCCGTTCTGCTCCATCCAGAACAATGACTCGTGAACTACAGGATTATGAGGCAGAGAGCTGCTGGGAGAACAGCAGCCAGGGTCAGAACAGAGCATAGCAAAAGTACAGGGTCCCTATGTGGAGTGTCGGGTTGCTTGTGGGCCACATGGGGAAATGAGCAGGTGAGACATCCCCAGAGGCTTGTGGGCAGTCTTCCTGATGGAGTCTTTGACGCACTTAGTAGGAGCCATGTACCTTTGCTACATTCTGAAAGAGAGAGGGACAGGTGAAATAGTTCTCTATCACATACCCAGAGAAAGGATATCAAAAAAGGAACATCAACGATTGTAAATTTCTACAGTTTAAGGGCAATAAGATAAAAAAAAAATTATTTTGGATTTGATGCTAGAAGGCTATTGGAGACTATCAAGAGAGCATTTTCAATAAAATTATGCGTGGGCTCAGTTCTTAGGCAGGAATCAAGACAACCCAAATCCTAGATCTTTTGAAACACTCCCAATTTCAATTAATTGTCTCATTATACACCATGTGTTTTGACTTGCTATTTAAAACTATGCTAACATTGTGCTAAAAAGAAAAATAATGCAGTTAAAATTTTCAAGATGTTTCTCAATGAAAGGAAAGTGAGCTTCAAGTACTTACAATTGTAAAGAGAGTCAAGAGAAGGTGTTTTAGGACTTGGGAGTTCTCAATACATTTCTAAGCAGCAGAAAGCTTAAAATTTGACAAAAGAAAAGGGAATTATTGGCGACACTAATATTCAGAGGAAGGTGGAAGAAGATGGGGTTGATAGCACAAATGGATGGAAAAGGTGCCTCTTTTTAATTTTTTTTTCCTTTATTGATTTGAGAGAGAGAGGACGTGAGAGGGAGAGAGCGATAGAAACATCAATGAGAGAGAACATTGATTGGCCGCCTCCTGCATGCCCCCCACTGGAGATTTGGTCCACAACCTGGACATGTGTCCTGTCTGGGAATCAAACTGGCAACCTCTTAGTGCATGGATTGATGTTCTGAGCCAGACTGGCTGGACAAAAAGGTGCCTCTTTTTAACAGTAGAAAGTAAAGATTAGCTAAAGATGTGAGTTGATGGATATATTAGTTAACTAGGAGGAATGTATTCTTTCACAATGTATACATATATCATACCTTGTCATACTGTACACTTTAACTATCTTACAATTTTATTTGTCAATTATATCTCAAAAAACCTGGGGGAATAAACAGAGATGAAGACATTCTCAAAAAGAAGGGGAGTGTGTCATGATGCTAGAATGCAAGGTCACTGAAATATAAACTCCAGGAGATGTGGATTATTTGATCATTCTGTTTGACTGGCTTTCAATACATATCAGCAGAGTAAATTCTGTGCCCTCGGTCCTGCCAGATACGGCAGGACACATCTTGATCTCATAAAGGTAAGAACGTGGCAAGGAGTTTAAAGAGGGGACTTGGGCAAGTCCTGTGGTACGTGATACTGACATAAAGCAATCATGGCTCATGGATGGGGGCCCAGCTGAGTCACAGCGATAGCTGCTCTTCACCTCCAACCTGTTCAGAAGCCACTTTTGCAGTAACGTTTCCCCTGGACATTCTAGCTAAAATAGCAACTCCTTCTCCACCTGTCTCTGCCTCTTATTCCTGCTCCCTCCTTAGTACCTATACTCTCTGTTGTGCTACATATTGTACATTATTATCTTATTATATTATTTACTACCTATCTCCCCTCACCAGAATGTGAGCGAGGACAGGGATGTGTCTGCTTATTCACCCCTCTGTCACCTAGAACAAAGCTGAATGAATGACTTCCACCGTATGAAAGTCCTTCATCAAAGTTAAACCATTTTTCCAACAGCAGTGAGTCATTTGAGAGGCGAAGCAGAAGATAAAATGGATAATGGAAGTATCCAGTGTGAATAGTAACAGAAATTAAAAGGAAGGAGGGATTCTAGAATGCTAACAACTAGCGAGAAGTGAGGTAATTGGGATTGGTGAGGTGAAATGATTAAGCAGAGTAATTACCACTGCGCCAACAGTAGCTACAAACATTACCTCCCTCTTAAGACGTCCACAAAGGGGGTGGGGGCTGTCAAGCTACATGATCTATGTGAGAAACAATGTTGCCTGGCACGTAGTTAAGTGCTAAGTAATTGTTAGCTGGTGCTATTTTTTATTAATTTATTTTTGTTACAGATGTTTCTTCTCTTTTTCCCTCCTCCCCATCCCCCCCACCCCATCCCCACCAGCTTTGTTGTTCATGTCCATCGGTTATGCGTACATGCATGTAAGTTCTGTGATTTATCTCTTCCCTACCCCCACCACCCCCTCTTCTGAGAGTTGTCAGTCTGTACCCTACTTTCACGTCTCTGGGTCTACCCTATTCCTCAAACTGTTATGTTTATTATCCCATGGTGCTATTTTTTAAATATTTTTACATTATTCTGGTCCAGAGACACTGAGGGCTAAGGCACCTTCATCACTCCTAAGCCTGTATCACACTGCTATCTGGTCAGAGGGTGAGCCTACAAAAATAGGGAAATCCTAACCTCTTCACAGTGAGGAAGTCTCAAGCACAGAATACATTTCTATCTGGAAAATTTGGATTGCTAGGCTTATCAAGATGTAATTAAGTTATAAGTCACCCATCTAACATTTGCTAAGCTACACCATCCTGGGCGTGCACACACACACACACACACACACACCTTTACTGAATCACTTACATCTATTCACAACTTTGAAATTATATGACCTAAATCAGATTCACACTCTAAAACATGCCTGGTACATGCAAAAAATGATGGGAGGGTCACCGCTGTGCACTCGTATACCATGTGGTCGCTGACACACTCAGTACTACCTCAGTACAGTGTTCAGCCCACTCAGTCTTTCTCTGCATCATGTTTGTATCATTGAATTATTGGCCTGTAATTGAAACCATGCTCTTTTGCCCCTGTAGCAAATGGGGGGGGGGGCATTTTTTTAATTTGAAGATCATTTTAAGTACCAAGCTAACAACCATTTCCATAGGAACTGGCTTCCAATACAGTGCATAGAGCATTACCGTCACATCCGCTGGATTGTTACAGTGAATGGGTGGGAGGGGTGCTATAGCTGGGAAAGCCACAAGCTACTCATCAATCAAGTATTTGCCCAAGGTCACATTGCTTGTAAATGGTGAGACTGAGATTACTCTGACCCTAAAGCCAACACCACCACCCAGGTTTGAGACAGATGACCTAATCGGCATTTCCCTTTCTAAATGCTGAGAAAGAGATCATGGCACAATAAAATCTCAAAAAGGGACAATACAGTTTTCCTTCAAAAATCTAAGAAAACCCCTTTTCCAACTCCACAAACAATATCTAATATCATTCAATATTTAGCCTTAACATTCTGAAATAAGTCATGTTAGTTAGTTAAAAGAAAACATATTTCTGCACCAAATGTTTGTGGCCAGGAGATAATTAAGCCTATTTAGCTAAAAACCTTGTTTCAGTAAATTTTTAAGGAAAAGCATTAATTGATAATGAAGCAGTTTGAATCTTCTTTTGTACATTTTCAAGCTGCATGTATGTGATGTAAGTGTGACAAGCTATGACATGGTTGTTGGAGTTGTTCTCTTTCACACACACACACACACACACACACACACACAGCCCTGTTTCTTTATTCCCCAGATAGAACAAATCTTGATTTACACAATGGAACTGAATAGAAAAAGAGAAAGGGATGTAGAAACTCCCCTGTCCTATCTGAGAACTTTGTCATAAAAATGTAGAGTTTGCTATCATCATTCATTAGCCATTGATAACATGCAGGATAGTAGGCATTGCAGGATGTTATAAAAATGTAGAAGTCTAGTCTTATCCAAAAAAAAAAAAAAAAGAAAGAGAGAGAGAGAGAAAGAGAGAGAGAGAGAAAGAAAGAAAGAAAGAAAGAAAGAAAGAAAGAAAGAAAGAAAGAAAGAAAGAAAGAATCAAATGGAAACCAGAAATTAAAATATGTGGGAATAAATGTGTGCCTTTTTATCCATGTAATTTTTCTTTAATTATCACCCATGAACTATTTTATGAACTATTTCTTGGTGGCAGATTTCTCCCTATCACAGCTGTCTATTGCCACATAACAAATTATCCCCAAACTTAATGGCTTAAAACAAGGAACATTTGTTATCTCAGTTTTGTGGGGCAGTTCAGCAGTGCCTTAGCTGGGTGGTTCTGACTCAGGGTCTCTTGTGAAATTGCAAACTCAGTGCTGGCTGGGGCTGCAGGCAGCTGGAGGCTTCCCCGGAGCTGGAGGGTCTGTTTCTAAGCTCACTTGTGTGGTTGTTGGCAGGAGCCTCAATTCTTCAATAGTTCCTAGCCCCCTGGGCCCCTCCACAGGGCTGTTTGAGTATCCTCAGGACAGGACAGGTGGTGTTTCCCACAGTGAGTAAATAGTGAGTGAACAAGGAAAAAGCCACAATGTCTTTTTACAGTCTAGATTAAGAAGTTATACCCATCAGTTCTGCCACAGTTAACTGATCAGAAGTATGGGTCATTAAGTACAGCCCACACTCAAGGGAGGGGGGAGTGGACTCCACATTTTGAAGGGAAGAATATCTGTTAGTTTAAGGTGTGTAGCATGCTACTTTGATATATTTATATATTTTAATACAATTGTCAATGTAGCAATATTTATCGCATTACACAATTATAGTACGATATTATTATCTATTTCATTATATTGTGCATTAGATCTCTCTGAATTATTACTACTCGTTACAAGTTTATACTCTTAAGCATGATCACTCTTTTCTCTCCCCAATTCCCCAGTAACTGCCAATTTACTCTGTGTTTTTACAGGTTGTAGGCACTTTTTTTTCCTTTATTGATTTGAGAGAGAGAGGAAGGAAGAGGGAGAGAGAGATAGAAACAATGATAAGAGAGAACATTGACTACCTCCTACATGCCCCCCGGGGATGTGCCCTGACCAGGAATCAAACCAGCAACCTCTTGGTGCATGGGTGACGCTCAACCACTGAGCCACACTAGCCAGGCTGTAGGCATTTTTTAAACTACCACACTCTCTAACATGTATTTTTTTGCCCCTCCCTCAGTTCTTTCTCAGACTCCTGTGAATATTCGACACCCAGGACCATAATTAACCACAGTTATATATAAATGCATTTATGTCAGTATCCACTATGTGTCAGGTATAATTCTATACACAGAAATAAATGAAGCCAAAAACTCCCTCCCCTTATAAACCAGTACAAGGAAATTGACAGTAAATAGATGAATATATCCTATGATAGTGATAAATGTCATATTAAAAAAATAATAATAGGCCCAGCCAGTGTGGCTCAGTGGTTGAGCATCGACCCATGCACTGAAAGGTCTCCAGTTTAATTCCCAGTCAGGGCACATGCCCAGGTTGTGGGCCAAATCCCCAGTGGGGGGCATGCAGGAAGTGGCCAATTAATGTTCTCTCTCATCAATGTTTCTCTCTCCCTCTGTCTTTCTTTCCCTAAAATCAATGAAGAAAAAAAAATTTTTTTAATAATAATAATAGCCCTGTCTGGTGTGACTTAGTGGTGAGAGCAATAGCCCATGCACCAAAGGATCATGGGTTTGATTCCTGGTCAAGGGTTCATAGCTGGGTTGCAGGTTCCATCCCCAGCCCTGGCCAGGACTGTGCTTGGGCTTATGCAGGAATCAACAAATCCTTATGTCTCTCTCACATCAATGTTTCTCTCTCTCTTCTTCCCTCCCTTCCACTCTCTCTAAAAATCAATGGAAAAAATATCCTTGGGTGAAGATTAACAACAACAACAAAAAAAAAAATAATAATAATAATAATAATAATAGAACAGGCTGAGGAGTTAGAAAGTTATGAGTACTTAAATAGCCAAAAATGCCATACACCCACATATATATTTCATGGATATGCTGCTTCTCAACCTTGAAAATTCGAGAGACTTCAACCTGCAAAAATCATTATCTTTGTCCTTGACCACATGCTTTGTTCTTTTCCTGAACATTTATGTGAGACCCAGCAGAAAGATCTGCGTCTGTGTTCTTTCTCCCAGCTCCTCCAGGGCTCCCCTGTATGTGCCAAGCCTTAAAAAAAATAGCCAGAAATTCTCTCTCGGCATCTCTTCAAACAGCCATTTCTTCTTTCTTTTGTTGCTGGCTCTCTTCCACGAAGACCTGGCATGCGAGGGCTCCCCTTCTGGAGAACCACAGGCCATACAGGAACGAGTCCCTGCTCTCCACCTGAGGCACATCAACAGCCAAACCCTCCCCACAACCAGGAACAGGGAAACCATTCTTTCTGTTAGGAGCAGCATTTCATGTCACTCTCAGTTTATCTGTCCACCTCCTCATCACTAGGCCCTCACATTTCCACCTCCCAGTCAGCATCCCAGCACTTCGCTAAGCAACATATCAGAAAACAACAGACAAAACTCCCTAAGCACCAAATAACACAAGGGATCTTTACATCATGTAACTTGGAGGTTTATATTATCACTTAGCACCAATGAAATTCTAACAACTTGTATTTGGTAAACTATGAGCTTAGGAAAGATTCTTATTGGGAGGAGACTAATCACCTGTAATGGCAGATTTTACTTATTGAGCCACAGTTGAAATTTTGTGGGGGTTTTTTGTTTTTGTTTTTTTTAATTCCTCACCAGAGGATACTTTTCCACACACATCGATTGGTCACCTCCTAAACAACATTGATCAGTGCCGGGGACCGAACCGCAACCCAGGTACATGCCCTTGACCAGAATTGAATCCGAGACTCTTTGGTCCTCAGGCCAACACTCTAACCACTGAGCTGGGCTACAGTTGAAATTTTTATTTAAAAAAAAAAAACCTCGATTTCCTAAAAAGACCAAAACCTCTTGCCTATGCTTTATTTATTCAGTTACTTTCCCCCATTCCATCTATACCCTAGATGTTTATTATTTACTAGAACTCAAGTGATAAAATGTTGATGTAGTATATTTAGGAAACCAACGAGGTCTCTGTTTTATCTGCCATATTACCCCAGATGGAACTACACTGGCACCTCACAGAAGCCTTCTCGGTGACCTTCTGTTCACAGTCGCTGTGCCAGTGAAGAATATGAAAATTGAAACTTTCCACCAATGAGAGTCAATATAATTGAATTAGAGCTTTCCAAATTCCCTGAATGGCACTGGGTTACACTTTGCCATTTTTTTTTTTCTTTAACTCTGGTCTGCCTGAATCTGTCATGAAAAGAGTACTCAGCACACAGCTTGTGCTATAAAGAGAAGAGGTTGCACCTCCTAGAGTCCTCCTCAGTTTCTCCTTTTGGCATTTCTTTCCCTCATTAAGTATATCCTCACCTTATAAGCTGTTGCACTAGACTAGTTATAAAGGTTATTATTTTGCTTAAAATAACGCAGTATCCTGTAGACGGCACAAACAGAACCATAAATACATGCTGACACCAGGTCCTGCTTTAGCCACTGACCAGAGGAAATGTAGTGACAGAATGGCCACGACTCCCCAAACACCTCCGCCCAAAGCTCTGTCACATGCTTTTATAATGGCACCTAAACATACACACAAATTCAAGGGTGGCATAGTCAAGCACCAGTCTCTTAGGCGTCTGTATATCATATCCTAGGTGGCTCTAACGATTTGCCATAAACTGCGAGTTTTTCAACAGAATGCATTTCTCCTAGTCCTAGGAGCTGGGGAGTGTGAGACCAGGGTGCAGTGTCCTCAGGTTCTGAGGAGAGGGCTCTTCCTGGTTGGCAGAGGGCGGCCTCCCTGCTGCGTCCCCACTTAACAGACACAGGAAGCAAGCTCTCCAGGCTCTTCTTACAAGAACACTAATCCCGGGATGGGGGCTCCACATGCATAACCTAATTGCTCTCAAAGGCCCCACCTCCAAATACCATCACATGGTTGGTTAGCGTTTCAACATATGAATGGGGTGGGGAGGGGGACACTAACATTCAGTCCAGGGCAGGTCCTAAAATATCACTAGAATAAACTGAAAATACTTTTGTTTTCTGCATGTCACTCCTTATATAATTACAAAAATGGACATTGGCCTCCCTCTCGCCAAATAATAACTTTAAGTGAAAATTTTTAAGTAAAATTAATTTTTAGAAAAAAACACTTCTTATTAGAACCGACTGACCTCTACTCAGTATTTTTGTAGCACACATGTACAAGATTCACAGTACACCCACAAGCCACATCAGAACCCCAAGACCTGCAAGCTGATGGTTACATGAGGTCAATGCTCTCAATTCCCTAAAACTCTGAGGAAACACTAAATGGCACATTGCAGATTCCTGGAACACTTCGCTCATTGTATTATCCAAATTTTAAATGTTCTATCAATATGTCTCCCAGTACAATTGTTTCTTTGAAAAGTTATGAAATGAATTTAGAAGGTAAAAGAATGAGAGAAAAAATATGCAGAAAAAAAAAAAAACACACTTCTAACACTAAATGCAGGGGGGGGGATTTTTTAAATAATGATGGCAATATTTTGAAAATGATTAATGTGTTTTTCATCTGCCCTTTTGAGTAAGAGACCATCACTTTAACTGGCATCTAAGGATAGAGAAGGACTTTCTTCACTGAAAGACTTGCAAAGAGAAAGATTCTAATATGCATGATAAAATTATGCAGCAAGAAATAACCTTGAATATCAGGCATTCATTTTGAGAGACTATAATCTCCCAGAGAACAGATATTTTCTGTTTTGTGTACTGTTGTATCTCTCACAAACAGAGCCCAGTACACAGTAGACATTCAACAAATATTTAGTGGGTGGATGGATGAATGGACGAATGAGGGAATTTATAAATTCCTTTATCTTCTCCTTTAACAGCAACCATGCCTGGAGTTTCCATTTCAGCCTGGAACTGCCAAATTCAGAATTCTCCCCTAGAGGAGAAAATACATTTGTGATAATGAAGACATGTAGCCGGCTGTTCAAAGACAGAGAATGTGATGCTGGGGCGCAGGAAGGAGGTTTCACCATGACTTCCCCACGGAGATTGTGGAAGAAAAAAAGGCAGACATGTGTGTCCTGATTTCTGTGCATCCGATGAAGAAGGATAACATGGAAAAACCCTTTTCTGTTCAGGACTCCTGAAAAAGATTTCCTTTGTGTGGGTCTCACACCAACCTGAGGAGCTGCCACATCAATTTGTCAGTGTGGTTTGGTCAGATAAAGAGAGGTGCTAAAATTTAGCATTTCTGAGCAACTCTAGCTGAAACCCAGCAAGCACCCCTCTGTGAGCCCCTACTGTCAACCCTAGCTCCTCAATAATAGAAGCATGACTTAAGTCCTAAGGCAGGCAACAGGCTTGGCAGGTACTAACTACAAATTAGAGATACACCGAAGCACAAGGATCCAATTAAGCAATAAGTCATGATAGCCCAGACACTAATCTAAGACATGACACAGGGTCACAGGACTCATACTTCCTTAACAGCTATGGATAATATTGTAACACACATCTGGAGTTGCTTTTTAGGAACCAGAGAGAAGTTGTCAACAACAAAGCACAGAACATTTTTATTAACAGGTTCAAATATATCTTTTAGTTTTTCTGTAGTAAGAAGTCAAAAATACATACACTTAGATGTATTTGATTTTATTTGGTAATGATTTAGGTACTTGATTAATTTGATTACAAGACTGAGTATACTTCAATTTAGCTTTTAATTAGACTTGTTAAATTAGCCCTCTTAATATTATTGGTGGAGAGAGGTCCTCGTCTTTACCAGTTGCTAGTGGGAGTGGGCTTTTTTTATATCCCTAGAAAAGAAATGTTCTGAGACTCACATGGGACAATGAGATATTGTAGAAAATTTTATTTCTATGGAATCAAACCCCTGAGTTTCCAAGGTCCCATTTCCCTTTGACCCATCAAGGAAGAAGTATGATTTTGACTTCAGCATGGCTAAAATCAAAGTCAGTGTCCAGTGTTTTCATTCCGTGTTGGAGCAGTGTCCAGTCCAGCAACAGATTATCTTAGTAAGTATTCCCCACTGCAGTCCATCAGTCCATGTGTGTAGGGGCCAAATGGCCACAGGGCCATGGAGGGAACACAGGCAGGACAAAGCCAAAGGAACCAGAGAGTCAAGAGAGATAGAGTCAAGAGAGCAAGCTCCTTGGTTTAGGAGATTATGTATTCCTAAATTTTTACCTGTTTGCAATGGCCCTAGCCAATCCATCATTATCCAGGCTTGACTGACAGATATTTTCCTTGTGTCATCCAAACTCATTGAGCATGTGCCCATCTTCCCAGTTTGTTGAACCCCTTACCCCAGTGACTGGCAGAGAATGGGCCTGTGGTTCCCTGGGGAGTGTGAAGTTGCATCTTCCTGGTGAAGCTGCCAAAATGGCCATCCTTATAATGTCTGGCCTCCATTTTGCTCCTTTCCTGTTATTAATAATTACCTAATTACAGCAGTATCATTAAGAGTAATAACTACCTAATTACAGAAGTATCATTAAGAGTAGTGGCTCCTTGCTCCCATAAGGGTGTCATTGGTTTTCTCAACAGAAACACTATGGGCAAGAAGAGAATGGCATGAAGTATTCACTGTAATAGAAACCAAGGATCTGAATTCAAAACTACTTAATCCACCAAGGCTATTATTCAAAATAGATGGTGAAATGACAAACTTCCCAGACTTGCTAAGAGAATATTATTAGCACCAAATCAGCATTGCAAGAAATATTAAAAGGACTGCTGTAATAAGTAGAAGAAAGAGAGAGAGACACATAGGCATAATAAATAAAAATGGCAATAAATAAGAACATATCAATAACAACCTTAAATGTAAATGGATTAAATGCTTCAATCAAAAACACAGAAGAGCTGAATGGATAAGAAAGCATTGACTCATATATATGTTGTTTACAAGAAACCCATCTATCTCACAACAAAAGACAAACATAGGTTGAAAGTGAAAGGATGGAAAAATACCTTCAAAGGAAAATAAAAGCTGGGATAGAAATACTCAAATCTGATAAAATAGACTTCAAAACGAAGGCCATAACTAGAGACAAAGAAGGCCACTAGATAATATTGAAATAATCTATCCAAAGGAGGGTATAACCTTGGTAAACATATATGCACCCAATATAGGAGCACCAAAATATATTCAAAAACTTCTGGAGAACTTCAAGAGAGACATTGACAGCAATACAATCATAGCAGGGGACTTTAATACCCCACTGACATCACTGGATAGATCCTCTAGACAAACAATCAACAAGGAAATAAGAGATCCTAAATGACGTACTACATCAGATGGATTTAATAGATATATACAGAGAATTACACCCTCAAATGGTAAAATATACCTTCTTCTCAAGTGCATGTGGGACATTTTCAAAGATAGATCACGTGTTATGACACAAACTAAGTCTCTACAAGTTCAAAAAAATTGAAATCATATCAAGCATTTTCTCAGATCACAATGGCATAAAACTAAAATTAATTACATCAAAAACATTCAAATATGTGGTCACTAAATAGTATGTTATTAAACAACAAATACATTACCAAAGGAGATCAAGAAAGAATAAAAATCTTCCTGAAAACCAATAAAAATGAACACACAACACAAAATTTATGGGATGTAGCAAAAGCAGTCATGAGAGGAAAGTTCACAGCATTATAGGCCTACCTCAAGAAACGAGAAAAATTTCTAATGGACTATCTAACCCTAAAACTAAAAAACTGGAAAGTGAACAACACAAAAAACCCAGAGTAAGTAGAAGGAAAGAAATAATAAAGGTCAAAGTGGAAATAAATGGCATGGAGACTCAAAAAACAATTCAAAAGATGAATGAAACCAAGAGCTGGTTCTTTGGAAAAAAAAAAAAAAGCAAAATTGATAAACTTTTAACCAGACTCACCAAGAAACAAAGAGAAAGGATTCAAATTAATAAAATCGTAAATGAAAGAAGTAACAACTAACACCACAGAAATATAATAGAATTGTTAGAATATACCATGAACCAAAAAACTGGACAACATAGGCAAAATGGACAAATTCCTAGAATGACTCAGTCTCCCAAAACTGAACCAGCAGGAGTCATAAAACTTGAACAGATCAATAACAACAATGGAAATTGAAGATATAATTCATAAATTTCGAGTAAACAAAAGCCCGAGTCCAGATAGCTGTATGGGGGAGCTTTATTGAACATTCAAAGACGAACAAACACCTATTCGCTTCAAACTATTCCAAAAATTGAAAAAGAAGGAAGACTTCCAAGCCTTTTTTATGAAGCCAGTGTAATCCAAATTCCAAAACCAGACAAAGACACTACAAAGAAAGAAAACTACAGGCCAATATGCCTGATGAACATAGATACCAAAATCCTCAACAAAATTTTAGCAAATCAGATCCAGCAACATATTAAAAAAAAATAGTATTTACCATGACCAAGTGGGATTCATCCCAGCAATGCAAGGTTGGTATGATATTTTCAAATCAATAAATGTGATCCATAAACAAAATAAAAGATAAAAATTATATGATCATATCAATATATGCAGAAAAAGCTTTTGATAATATCCACCACCCATTTTTTATAAAAACTCTCAGCAACATGGGATTAGAGGGATCATACCTCAACATAATAAAGGTCATATATAACAAGCCTACACCCAACATTATATTCAATGGGAAAAAACTAAAAGCATTTTCCTTAAGAACAGGAACAAGACAGAGATGTCTACTTTCACCACTTTTATTCAACAAAGCACTGGAAGTCTTAGCCATGGTGATTGAACAAGAAGAAAAAATAAAAGACATCCAAATTGGAAAGGAGGAAGTGAAACTGTCATTATTCACAGATGACATGATATTGTACACAGAAAACCCTAAAGACTCCATCAAAAATCTACAAAATTTAATCAATAAATTCAGCAAATAATCAGAATACAAAATGAATATCCAGAAATTGATGGCATTCTTATACAGCAATAATAAACACTCAGAAAGAGAAACTAAAAAAACAATCCCATTTACCATTGCAACAACAACAAAAAAGAAATACCTAGGAATCAACTTAACCAAGAAGGTAAAAGACCTGTTCTCAGAAAACTACAGGACATTGGAAAAAGAAATAGAGAAGATAAAAATGTGGAAGCATATACCATGTTTATGGATTGGAAGAATCAACATCATTAAAATGTCCATACTACCTAAAGCAATCTATAGATTCAAGACAATCCCTATCAAAGTACCAATGGCATATTTCACAGATCTAGAACAAATACTCCAAAAGTTTATGTGGAACCAAAACGAACCCCAAATAGCCACAGCAATCTTGAAATAGAAGAACTTAGTTGGAGGGATCAAAATACTAAATATCAAGTTGTACTACAGAGCCATCATATCAAAACAGGCTGGTACTGGCACAATTACAGGCATATAGATCAATAGAACAGAACAGAGAACCCAGAAATTGACCCAAGACATTATTTGCAATTGATATTTGACAAAGAAGGTAAGAGCATACAATAGAGAAAAGACAGTCTCTTCAATAAATGGTGTTGGGAAAATTGGACAGCTACATGCAAAAAAATGGAACTAGACCACCAACTTACACCATACACAAGATTAAACTCAAAATAGATAAAAGACTTAAGTGTAACTTGTGAAACCATAAAAATTCTAGAATAAAATGTAAGCAGCAAAATCTCAGACATCACCATACCAGAATTCTCAGATACATCACCTTGGGCAAGAGAAGCAAAGGAAAAAAATAATACATGAGACTATATCAAACTAATAAGCTTCTGCACAGCAAAAGAAATAACCATCAAAATGAAATGGGAACCCACTCTCTGGGAGAACATTTTTGCCAATGATATATCAGATAAGGGGTTAACATCCAAAATATATAGAGTACTCATACAATTCAGCAAAAGGAAGATAATCTAAACAATGGTCAAAGGACCTGAATAGACACTACTCCAGACAAGACATACAAATGGTCAAGAGTCATATAAAAAAAACTCTCAGCATCACTAATTATCAGAGAGATGCAAATTAAAACGACTATGAGATATCACCTTACACTTGCTAGAATGGCTAATATCAATAAATCATCACACAAGTGCTGGTGAGGGTGTGGAGAAAAGGGGACTCTAGTACATTGCTGGTGGGAATACAGACTGGTACAGTCACTACGAAAAATAATATGGCGTTTCCTCAAAAAGTTAAAAATGGAACTGTCATTTGACCCAGTGATCCCACTTCTAGGACTGTATCCTAAGAAACGTGAAACACCAATCAGAAAGAATATATACACTCCTATGTTCATAGCCGTGCTATTTACAATAGCTAAGATCTGGAAACAGCCAAGTGTTGTTGAGTAGATGAGTAGATAAAAGCTGTGGTACATTTACACAATGGAATACTATGCAGCTGTAAGAAAGATCTCTTACCCTTTGAGAAGACATGGAGGGACCTGGAGAGTATTATGCTAAGCAAAATAAGCCAGTCAGAGAAAGACAGGTACCACAGGATCTCACTTATTTATGGAACATCATGAACAAAATCAGACTACTATCAAAATAGATCCAGAGACATGGAAGTAGGGAACAGACTGACAAACCTCAGAGGGAAGGGGGTTAGGGGTGGGAAGAGATAAACCAAAGTACTGATATGCATATATGCATAATCAATGGACACAGCAATAGTTTGTGGAAAACAGGAGGGAATGGAAGTAGGGAGGGGAAAATAAAGGGGGAACATATGTAATACTTTCAACAATAAAAATAAAAAATAAAATAATTTTTAAAAAAAAAAGACTCGTGGCTCCTATGAAGGGAAACACTTTGCAATCCCAAAATACACCTTATGGGATATTAATTTTAAGCAGATTAAGAAACAAAAGACTCAAGAAAAAAAAAAAACCTTTAACCTCCCCTCTTTAACTTAAAGAGGATTTTTATTTTATTGTATTTATTTTTATTTATTTTCTATTTTTGGCTTAATCCCATCACCTTTTCCCTGGATCTGCTTTGGGTCATTCACATGGAGATGGCTCAGGAAACATCTCTCTACCAAATTTCTGCTTTTTTGTGCCTATGTGAATGGCTTTCCCACATTTTACAAAGTCTCGACTCACAACTCCCTTGTGTCCCTAACTTCAGAATGGAATATAAACCTCAACTACTCAATATTTCTTTGGGTCTCTATTCTTATGGCCCCCAAGTATGAATTCATAAAATAGACTTTGTACCTTTTCTCCTGTTAATCCGTCTCTGTTCTTTAAGTTTCCCAGCTCGGGGGACTTAAAAAATACCTTTGCGCCAGTGCTGTGTCATGACTCCTAGTTAAAGCGTAGGAAAGAATGCAGCCACATGCAGAAGCCTGGACACATGCTCAGAAAGGAGGTTTCAGGCAATATTTTTGCTTGAGGTAAAAAAAAGGATGTAGCCTGCTCAGCACAAGATAGATTTGTTTTCCTTCGTTTAAGGTAATATCTCTGACACACAATCCCAAAGTGGGTTGCAGAACTTTGGGTTGTCTGCAAGCAGAAAGATCTTTTGATCCCAGTAATGAAGACCTTAGACAGGATGACACCAACGGAGAAATAAATCAGATTAAGAAGATCATGGAAACTTACATCATAACTGACCAATACACACAGCCCACAATCCTGAACCCCTTACTCATATTTTTTTCTCTTTCTCCTTTTTTTTTCCCTTAAAAGGCCCAGAAGAGAAACCAGTGGGGAGTTCAGGTCTTTGACCATTAGCTGCCTGTTCTCCTTTCAGCAGTACCTTTGAAATATATGCTCTCTTTTCTTTCACTGCAATCCAGTGCCAGTTTATTTGGCTGTGTAGGTACTGGGCAAACAAATCCCACTTCTGAGTTGAAACATACCTGGTTCTCCTGTGGCACAGATGAGACCCAGAAATAGCTGAAGAACAGCCAAGGAGACTGGCAAAAAGGGCAACATGGTCCTGAGGCAAGGGCTGCAGGCAGAAGGTCAGGTCCCCGCCGAAGGCGAGTCAGAGCTGACTTCAGAGATACAAAACTGCTGGTGAGACGGTAGATCATTATGATTTATTAGATTTCCACTGCCATGTAACAAATACCACAAAGTTAGCACACGTTATCCGAAAGTTAGCGCGTGTTAAAATAATACACATGTGCCCTGGTCGGTATGGCTCAGCGGTTAGAGTGTCGGCCTGCGGTCCAGAGAGACCTGGGATCGGTTCCTGCTAAGGGTGCGTACCTCGGTTGCAGTTTGTCCCCGGCCCTGGTTGGTCGTGTGGGTGGCAGCCACTCGATGTGTCCCTTTCATGTCGGTGTTTCTCTCTCTCTGTTCCTCTCTCTCCCTCCCACTCAACCTGAACAAAAAATGGAAAAATGTCCTCGGGTGAGGATAAAAAAATAATAATAATAATAATACACATATTATCCCACAGTTTCTGTGATCAGGAGGTTAGGCATTGCTTAACTGGGTCCTCTGCTCAGGGTCTCACAAGTCTACAAAAAAGGTGTTGGCAGGCTGCTTTTTCATTTTAAGGCTCAAAGAAATATCTTCCCAATTCACTCAAGTTGTTGGTAGAAGTTACTCCAGTGTGATCCTGAATTTTTGCTGGCTGTTAGCTTGAGGCCACCTTCAGATCTAGGGACCATCCACAGTTCCTTGCCAAACAGGCATCAGTAGCATGTCTGCTATGTCATCAAATCCACAAGGAGAGTCTACTGCTTGAGGAATCTGACCTCAGGGAGGGCCACTCCTGCTTTTAAGGGCTTTCACCTGGCTAAACTGGGTTCACCCTGGATAACTTTCCTTTTCATTTATTAAAAAACAACTGATTTGAGATCTTGATTGCATCTGTAAAATTTCTTCACCTTTGCCATATAATGTAACTCAGCTTCAGGTGTGACATCCCATCACCTACATTCTGTTGGTGAGAAGCAATTCACAAGGTCCACCCCAAATCAAGGGGAGGGGATTTCACTGACACATGAATACTGGAATTATTGGGGGTCACCATCAGGTCATTTCTCCACATTAGGGTAACTAGTGTGGAAGTTCCTCTTCCCCACACAGGGGCAATTGTGAGTCCTGTGGGGCAGACAGCCTGCAGCCTGACAATTGTGATCATTGCCTCAGAAACCAAAGGAGCCACAGGCACTGACCATTGTGTGGCCACACCTCACTTCCTCTCCCCAAACATCAAGACACAATCTCTGCAGGAGACAGGGGAGGAAAAAGGCATGAAAACCTGACAGATTAACCATTTTTTACCTCTAGAAATTGAGCCTTACCTAAACACATTCTTTAAATCTTGAGGGTAGAGTAAAATCATACACTGTTAACAGTTAATTTTTTAACTATTAAGAACCAGACTAATTAGAGACAAAATAAAAGGCACGTATTTTCATCCACACAGCTCAGAGAGATGCGTAATAAGAAATTATTTTGTTTTGCTCCACACAGGGGCAAAAGTAGGTTTATAGTTGTTCATATGGAAAATAATACGATAATTTATGAATAATAATATGAGAATACACTGTTCTGAGTACTCACAACTGTAAACCTACTTTACCCCACTCTAAACATTTTTATGAAGATTTTTATAACTAAACCCTAATAAGGTGTCTCTGTCCTTGGTGAGTATGGCTAATGCTACCTACTAATAAATGATGGAACACTCAGAGACAGACCATTTTAAATAAATTCAAATGTTGTATAATATTCAGGACATATAAAAATCCTCAAATTTTGAACATAAAATGTAACGTATATACTTTTTGCTAAAAGAAAGCCAGTTTTTCCAACAGAAAGTCAGCTTGTCCTTGTCCCTGCTAGAGAATGCCCATTTAAATTGCTGTGACAGAACGAGCCAGCACAGCACAGCTACATCAGTCAAGCTAGGCTTTCACGACCTCATGTGGACACAGCTACGAGGGAAGTCTGTCAGTGGTTTGCTAGAAATTAGAATACACATTAACTACCAATCTAACTATTTATTATATGCCAGACACTGTGCTTAGTGCTTTGTGTATACACATATGTGTGTGTGTGTGTGTGTGTGTGTGTGTGTGTGTGTGTGTATAATTTCAGCAATTTATTAAAATTAAGGAGGAATAAGTCATTGTACCCATTTATGGAGGAGAAAACTGAGGTATTGAAAGATTAAGTAATTTGCCCAAGGTCACACAAGGATGGTGTTGCGGGAATTTAAACTCAGACCTGCATGTGTTCTAAGGGCTGTACAGTCGGCCCTTGTTTATCCCAGTTAATCGGACTCTACTGCGATAAATGATTTTCTGTGGTTTTCTCAAATACGGCGATAGAGTGAAGCCAAGAAACTCAAAGTGCGAAGTGGTGAGAGACCACTGCACTTGGAATCCTTGTCCTGCATCTGTCAGACTGGTCTACAGAAGACTATTAAATTCAGAAGCTAGCTGAATACAATATTGCAGTTTGACCTACAGCTTTCAGAAATGCTGCAGTGGAAAAATGTATTCCAGTGCAGAAAAACCTCCTCCTGCCCTGGTGGGTTTGCTCAATGGTTAGAGTATTGGCCCATGGACCATCGGGTTCAACTCCCAGTCAAGGTCATGTACCTCAGTTACAGGTTCAATCCCCAGCCTTGGTCAGGGTTGTGCAAAGGCAACCAATCCATGTGTCTCTTTTACATCTATGTTTCTCTCTCTCTCTCTCTCCCTCCCTCCCTCCCTCTCTCCCACTCTATCTGAAAAATCAATGGAAAAATATACTCTGGTGAGGATTTAAAAAAAAAAAACCCTCCTCTCCTCGCCTCAGCCCTGCATGGACGAAGGGTGAGGGGTGGAGCCTCTCCCAGCACATCCTGATTTCCTACTTCCAAGACAGAAAAAGAATGCCTCCAGCTCCAAGTCTGTGCTGGTTGCTGTTCTCACAAGCTGAGGCAGCTAGTGATGGACACTTTCAGGGTTCAGAGTGGGTGAGCCTGAGAGTCCACAGCTTCCTGCCACATTAAAGCCTCAGGTCACTCCGTCTGGGATGGTCACCTGTCACCCTCTTACATTATTCCTCCTCAGCCCCAGAGATTGGCCCATCTCCTTCCTTTCCCACTATCACTGTTTTTGCTTCTAATCAAGGTTTTTCACTCCTCTAACTTTCTGCAAAATACATGCTTGTCTTGAGTCTTCCAAGTTTTAACCTTCTTATCACAGAAAAAGCAAATCAAAAGTTCCCCATTCATCCCACCCTTCCCATACCACGCAGAAGCTCACATGTGGTAATGTTCAGTGACCAGACAGAGAGATTCAGGTGAAAAGGAGGTGAATCTAACCAGTTGCTATGACAACAGCAAGATATAAAATGGCATAGCAATTCATAGGACAAGCTTTCAAAATAACATACATTTGAATTATTACAAGAAACTATTCAAAACTACATATTTAGGGTGGGGCAAAAGTAGGTTTTTCTTTTCTATACAAACAACTGTAAACCTAATTTTGCCCCACCCTGTATAAAAATGACTGACCAATTGAAAGAATAAGGTATATCACACAAATAAACCACCTTGTATTCATCAGGCAATAAAGGATATATAGCCCTGGCCAGTTTGGCTCAGTGGTAGAGAACTGGCCAACAAATCAAAGAGTTGCTGGTTCAATTCCAGCCAAGAGCACTTACCTCACTTTTGGTTTGCCCCCACCCTGATCAGGGTCTTGCGGGAGACAGTCAGTCAATGTGTCCCTCTCACGTCAATGTTTCTCTCTCCCTTTCTCTCTCTCTCTCCCCTTCCCACTCTGTCTGAAGATAAATAGAAAAATATCCTCGGCTGAGGATTTATTTATTTATTTATTTATTTTTAATTAACTAATTTCTTTTTGTTACCAACGTTTCTCCTTTTTCCCCCCACTAATTCTCCCCTCCCCCTCCCTCTCCGCCCTGTTCCCAACTTGTTGTCCATGTCCATTGTTCATGCACACATGCATATAAGTTCTGTGGTTTATCTCTCCCACCACCCCCTCTTCTGGGGATTATCAGTCTGTTCCCCACTTCCACGTCTCTGGGACTACCCCATTCCTCAGACTGTATGTTCATTGTATTCCACAAATAAGTGCGATCATATGATACTTGTCTTTCTCTGTTTGGCTTGTTTTGCTTAGGATAATACCATGTCATTTCAAAGGTTAAGAGACCTTTTTTACAGCTGCATAATACTCCATTGTGTATATGTACCACTGCTTTTCTATCCATTCATCCACTGATGGACATTTGGGCTGTTTCCAGACCTTAGCTAATGTAAATAATGCTGCTATGAACATGAGGGTACATATATTCTTTCTGATTGGTGTTTCAGACTTCTTAGGGTATATTCCTAGAAGTGGGATCACTGGGTCAAATGGAAGTTCAATTTTTAATTTTTTGAGGTAACACCATATTGTTTTCCATAGGGGCTGCACCAGTCTGCATTCCCACCAGCAGTGTACTAGAGTCCCCTTTTCTCCACACCCTCACCAACACTTGTTGTTTGATGATTTGTTGATGGCGGCCATTCTGACAGGTGTGAAGTGATACCTCATTGTTGTTTTAATTTGCATCTCTCTGATGATTAGTGATGTTGAGAATTTCTTCATATGTCTCTTAGCCATTTGTATGTCCTGTTTTGAGAGGTGTCTATTTAGTTCCTCTGCTCATTTTTTAATTGCGTTCTTTCTTTTCTTTTTGTTGAGTTGTATGAGCACTCTATATATATTGAAAATTAACCCCTTATCTGATGTATCATTGGCAATTATGATCTCCCATACAGTGGGTTGCCTTTCCATTTTGATAATTGTATCTTTTGCTATGCAGAAGCTTTTGAGTTTGATGTAGTCCCATGTGTTCATATTCTCCTTTGTTTCTGTTGCCTTAGGTGATGCATCAGTGAAAATTCTGCTGTGTATGATGTCTGAAATCTTGTTGCCTACAGTTTCTTCTAGGATTTTTATGGATTCATGTGTCATATTTAAGTCTTTTATCCATTTTGAGTTAATTCTTGTGTATGGTGTAAGTTGATGGTCTAGTTTCATATTTTTTGCATGTAGCTGTCCAATTTTCCCAACACCATTTATTAAAGAGGCTGTTTTTACTCCACTGTATGCTCTTGTCACCTTTGTCAAATATTAATTGAGCATATTGCCTTGGGTCCATTTCTGGGTTCTCTGTTCTGTTCCACAGGTCTATATGCCTGTTCTTGTGCCACTACCAGGCTCTTTTGAGTACAGTGGCTTTGTAGTGTAACCTGAAATCTGGTAATGTGATCTCTCCTACTTTGCTCTTTCTTTTCAAGATTGCTACAGCTATTCGGGGTCTTTTTTGGTTCCATATGAACTTTTGAAGTATTTGTTCTAGTTCTGTGAAATATGTCCTTGGTATTTTGATGGGTATTGCATTGAACCTATAGATTGCTTTGGGTAATATGGACATTTTAATGATGTTAATTCTTCCAATCCATGAACAAGGTATGTGCTTCCACTTTTTTATATCTTCCTCTACTTCTTTTTTCAATGACCTGTAGTTTTCTGCGAATAGGCCCTTTATTTCTTTGGTTAAGTTTATTTTCTGCCACGATGGTAAAAAAAGATATATGGATGGCAAAAAAAAGATACACGGTCATCTCTCACCACTTCACGCTTCAACTTTCAACTTTCGCGGCTTCACTCTCGCAGTTTTTTCAAACATGTTCATTAAAAGTTGATCAAGACAGTGAAAATGTTACAGGGTGCGCTCAGTTGTCTGAGTCAATTATACATTGCTGTATTACAATTAAAATTAAAATTACTGTACATATGGACTGTGGGCCTATGTATTCGAACACCCCAGGAATCCTTCAACGCCAGGTACAACCGCTAGAGTCTGGAATGGAGTAACTGCAATACACAAGGGATGACTTCTATATACAATTTTAATCCTCAAGAGACTGAGAAAAAGGGAGAATTACTCAGAATTCCGGTGCCTCTCTAAAGTTACTTGTCAATCAGACTGATCCAGCTTTATTTATGTCAGAAATTTCCATGTCTACCAAAACTCTAATTAAGTAACAACTAAATCACAAGGCCAACAGTATGAAAAAGTGTGTGCATTCATTATTGAACTTAAAATTTTCTCATTTACAATCTTCCTTGCTCTCAAATTGTTCCTCCCTTTCTCTCTGTGGTTTTTTCAAGGTTTTATAGACAGTTTTCATCCCTTTGATAGCTAGTCATATGTCTTTAATTGTTACCTCTTGTCTGATGACTCTCAAAGCTATACCTCTGTACCTAACACCTCTCCAGAGATGCAGACCTCACATTCCAACTGCATGAAGAAATCTCCGCTTGCGTGTCCTAAAGGCATCTCAAAATCAGCACTCCTATATTCAAGCTTAAAGATGGTTTCTCCTGCTCCGGATTCCCCAATGAGGTTAATGACACCAACATCTTCCAGAAATTCAGACAAATTCTTTTTAGTCATTGTCTTTCCCTTCTCTTTCATATCCAGGCACTAAGCCTTGTCAATTCCACCTCTATCATAGCTATCACGTCTCTCTGCTGCAGTGCCATCAGTACTGACACCAAGCACTGACTTATCTCCCATTCACACTACAGCAATGGGCTCCCAGCTCCTCTCCCTGCTTTCAGACTTTCCTTATCCTAGTGCAGCCCATACAATCCTGATCATAGGAATCACATGAGTTGTGTGTTTTTTTAATACAGGTTTCCAGGCCTTGCTCAAGACCTGCTGAATCAGAATATACAGCAAAGGGGCTTGTGATCTTCTACTTTCCTAAGTATTTGCAGATGATTCCTCCAATCAGACAAATATAATTTATTCAGTACTACCATATTGAATTAACTGACAGCCCTTGACCAAAATTTTCCATGGTTCCCATTGCTAGTAAAATCAAGTAGAAATTCCTGGCTTGACATTTACGGCCCACACATACTTCTAGTCATCATCCCCATTATTGCTTCTTGCATACCCTGTGCCGAAATCACACTACGTGTCATTACAGAACTTTTCTGCATTTTTCCACCATCATGTTTTTGTTCACATAGTTTCCTTAGTCCACCCTGCCCTACACCTGTGTTTGTGTTCAAACCTCATCCATCCTTTGAATTTCATCTTCGCTTCCTTCATGGCCCTTTTTTGTAGCATCACAATAGCAAGTAGATACATCTATAGCAGTACTATTATATTGCTGTTTCGGTGTGCATGCCTGCCTCTCTATGAGATGAAGCTCTCTGAGGAAGATGACTGTCATTATTCATCTTTGTATCCTTAGAGCGCTTGTGGTAAGCAGCACGGAGCTGGCGCTCAAATGTTTAGATAAGTAAGTGACATACAGCAACAACAATCAGAACCAACTGCTTGGGGCAAATCCGTCTGGCCATTATTTCCTCTGTTTACCTACATGGTCCACACTATTGTCACTGTCTTAACTTCTTTTTCTTCCTCTTTACTAATCAAGTCCTACAGTCTTTAAGACATTGTCTCAAATTGTGGGCCACCAACTACTTGCACCGGAATGCCCTGTGTTGCTTGTTAAAATGCATATTCCCAGGTTACTACACCCAGATCTGAATTACAACCTATGGGAGAAGGAGCGTAATGATCTGCATCGCTGCCAGCACCCCAAGGGATTCTTTTATACAGGGGTGTTAAGAACATGTTTTTAAACCTGGTTCAAGGCTCACTTCCCCTAGAAAATTCAGCAGTTTGAATTCTTAGTACAGATTTGATACCATACCGCTGCCTCATAACCCTGTTTGCTGTTGGCTCATATTTTTATTTCATTTTAAAAGCTATTAAATCATTATTATCTTTGTGAGTTACAGATACTAAACAATGCTATAGAGAAAATGTCATATAAAATACATACAGATTAAGAGTTAAAAATCAACCTGTTTCCAATCGCATCCCAGCTCTAGCACTTACTAGCTACATGACCTCTGGCTATTTAGTTAACCCCCAAGCCTCCACTTTCCCATCTACAAAATGGAATCATCATGCATCATAGGACTATTATAAAGATTATTTTAAATAATTCATAGAAAGTACAATCAAAGTACCCCCAAGAAACTTCAGTTATTATTACTACTGCATTATTATCACTGTCCAAAAATAATTTCATTCTATTGGGGCAAATAAGACACAAAACGAAAGAAGACCAATCATAAACTCTTTTAGGGCTCTTTGTCTTTTCTAATACAGGTTTTCCACACAGTACACAGCTACCCTGTACATGAAATAGTGACAAAAAGCTATTAGACACATAAGAAATTAGAAGCCAATGCAAAACAGCATCCACAACTCTAATATTCAGGGCCTTATACCAAGAAGTACAGTCTACTTTGTGGTTCTCTAAATGACATAGAGACCATTTCTAGCTAACCCATGACAATTGTCAACAACTGAGATTCTTTCTCTGTTTAGAGATGTTGCCAACAAATCACATGCCCCAATGCAAGAATGATAACTTCTCAGCTTGTGATTTCCATGCAAGGTATTTTGATCAATGCTTCTCTCAGTTCACTGTTTTCTCTCCCTCCTATCATCTGGACCATTATTCAACTGCAGAGAACATTCAAGGAAGTATGTTCTCTGAAAGATAAAAACAGGTACCTTTATGACCTTACATGAAACAGTCTGGTTGGGGTTACCTCTTCCCAGTACACCTTTTTGTCTTCTTGTGGAAAGGTGAAAGAGGTAAATTCTATTATACTCTCACTTGGGCCTTAATGTTCCACTTGACCTATAATCATCGATCAAGTGGGTTTTTTGCAGGGGGAGGGAGTTCTCTAAAACATGATTTCTGGATTCAATTTCTTTGTTGAGTCAATTATTTAGGTCATGGCATATGCACTAACAATGATTTTCTGGGGACTAGTGTTTGTTGGTGTAATACCAAAAAATGTTCTCATAATTATCCATATTTAAAGCCAACCAAAACCAAGGAGGTATGCTGTCTTGTCATTTACTCCCAAAGGCTATATGTTTGCTTTTCTGTACATTTAAAGACCACATTTTATTTTCTGAAAGATATTTGTTAATCTTCCAATTCTAATAGTCTTTTTGATAATAGTTTTATTGAGATATAATTCATATACAATAAAATTCACGCTTCTACAGTGTACAGTTCAGTGTTTTTAATGTATTCACAGTTTTGTAAAGATCACTAATTTTAGATGTTCATCAATCCCCCCCCCAAAAAAAATGTCTGTACTCACTAACATAACAGCCAGTTTCCATTCCCTGCCATGTACACTATCCTCTAGAAAACACTAACCTAATTTCCGTCTATATGAATTTGCCTATTCTGGTCACTTCATACAAATTGAAATATATAATATATGCTCTTTTATGACTGACTTCTTCCAGTTGGTATGTTTTCAAAATTCACTCATATTGTAGGATGTTTCAGTACTTCATTACTTTTTGTTGCTGAATAATATTTCATTGTCTGGATATAGCACATTTTGTTTATTCATTCATCAGTTGATAGACATTTGGGGAATACCCACTTTTGGGTTATTATGAATAATGCTAGTATGACAAAGTTTTTTAATGGTTATGTTTTGGAAATGCATGAGAAAATATCCCTCAAGATGTAAGTTCTGGTTATCACTTGGTGGGGTGATTATAGGTAGTTTAGATTTTCCTCTTGGTTTATGATGGACATGTTCAGGTAACTCTACTACTTGTCTCAAGACCTGTTAGCCTGTGCCTGGAGTTGTCTGGGTAACTGACCCCATCCTTGTTTCGTAGCTCTTAGTTTAGGAATGCCAGAAGGCCAAGTTGTCAGAGCTCAGGTAGCCTAAGGTGATAGATGAGCATTGTGTTCAAGCCTACGAGTGCTTTTCTGAAACACACACAGGGCATATTTTGCATACTTTTTAACAACGTCGTGAATGAGATGCATCTGGTTGACATGAGCATTCCCAGCTCACATCTAAACTATGCATACAGTACAGCTCTAGCTTCAGGTATAGAAGGAAGGAAGGAAGGAAGGAAGGAAGGAAGGAAGGAAGGAAGGAAGGAAGGAAGGAAGGAAGGAAGGACGGACTGAGTTTCCAGAAGTTTTGATTTGACTATTTAACCAATAGTCATTCAAACTTCTCATCCACAACAGTGTACTTGCTGGGGAGGTCCTGTTTAGGTGACCTGGAAACTTATACCTCCATCTGTCCTTGGATACTGTTGCTATGACCTCTTTCTGTAACCTCCAGACAAATCAACCTTGTTTGATTTACCCAAATGTGATCTGTGTCTGGTTAATCTGAACTGACTACAACCAATATCTGTTAATTCAGCTAATTTCTATGTGTAAAAGAGAAAAAAAAAGTTACTTAGTGACTCTGTAATATCATTCATAACAAATAAGATGAAAAGCACAATCTATTGGTTATCAGATAAAAGTCCTTATTAAATTAAAATTGGCACTTCTCTTTGAACTGTGGATTCTGAGTTATTTCAAGATGTACCTCAGGATTATTACCTATCTGGCATAATTCATTATTATTGTTATATAAAATTTGTTTAACAAAAAATATTTATGCCGTATACAATGATTTCTGGAGAAAATATTTTTTAAATAATATTTTTTCTAAGCCATTCTAAAAGTAAAGTGTGACTTAAAAGTGGGTGTGGAAGACTGGTTATAAAATAAGCAACAAAATACCTATTAAAAGGATTACAATAAATCGGTTGAGAAATGGGAGAAATCCTAGTTGTACCTAGTTGTAGAGACTACTTACATCCATACCGTGGGCCTTCATGGTAGGATAGAACTTATCTTCTCTTTTAGTGTCTGCTTATTCAAGTAAGTATTGGGAGTAAAACTGAAAACACACAAACATCTACATAAAAACACATGCACTAAAACAAACACACAAAACCAAATTACAGATGCCTACCCAATTACATTTCCTAGTGGAACTGAAGAGTAATCAACTCTAATCAAATAATTAGGAACATAGGACGTAAAACATGCCAAATTTGTCTCCACCCCCATCCAGCTCCTTTTAAAGCGCAGACATGATTACTTCCTCATTTACATATTGTGAGTCATATCATGCCTCAGCACTGCGCTGGAAACCTGGCAATTACTCCGCTGAAGATGGAGTGCATACCGTGCTTAACAAAGGCAACATCTTCATCCCTTAACATAGGAGTAACACTTGAAAAGAGTCATTGTCTTAATCAACAGAGTAATTTTGAGCTTTTATTTGCCTAGCATTCATCTTATAAAACACTTTAGCCATGGCAATCATACATCCCAGATTTTTAAAACATCTTATTTTAAGAGTTCCACTGTTACATACCTTGTCCTGCTTTTTAGACTGAAAATTATAGTCTTCCTAATGATAGCAAAAAAGAGAGGACTGCTGCTGACAAGGGAGCCTTTGGGGAAGACCAGAAGCACACAGCTGAACAATTTACGCAGTTAGAGAAGTAAACTGTAAGGGATTCAGTGCTTGGGAGTGCAGGGGAACAATAATTACCCCAGCCTCATTGTAGTCAAGGTTTCATAGCATACTTGTAACTTTCTCTAATAGAACTGTGAGTTGTAATCTAAGTATCTTAATAACTTTAAATAGGTGTTGGACGATTGAGTATTATTGCTACAAAAATAATCAAGCGCAGTGGTCTCCACATTTTTTAGCCACCTATGCATCCTCTTGGGGAAAAAAAATTGGAGTACTCTCTCCTAATCCATGTACATTACTTATTTATAATATATACATGTACTACTGTCCTTCCCTACTTTGAATGAGATTGGTCCTTAACAATTGTAGATTAGTAGTTTATTTTTTTTTTAACTCTTCTTGATGGTTTCAAATGGTTTGTTATTGTTTTGTGATGTGATTGATAAAGAGTTAAAATTAGGAATAGGAGTGTTAGCTTTGTGATTTCCTTGTAATTCCCAGCACTATTAGTTTATCTTCAAGCCAAAATTCTTTGGTAAGAACCTTGTTAAACCACATGTTCATTTCATGAGGGTTCTTATTTACATCTGGACTATAATCCACAGATGTGCATAATCAGATGCATATGAACCACAAAACCTCACAACGTGCTGACAGTGAACGCTCCCTGAACTGTGGAGCCCCACATCTCATCATTTGTGACACATGCCATGTGACATACCTGCTAAGGAAAGGAGCCAGTGCCAATCTGCAAATTAACTATTAGTAAAGCTTTCCAATGTTCATTCTGCATGAACCCTAACATATTATCTTTTTAACCACTCCCCCTCAATATAACTCTTAACATGAGAATTGAAATAACCAATATACTAAAGTTAATACTAATTAATGTATATTGAGTTTTATGTAAGTATTATGAGGACAGAGAGGTCACTAGATTACCTCAAACCAAAGAACAAAACAAAAGGACTAAGTACCTAAGAATAAACCCCTATGTGAGATTTATCCAATGGACCCATCAGCCTGGTATCTAATCTTTATACTTTCTGGAACTATTCTATAGAAAACATAATAATGACCCTCCCTGATGTTGTCCTCAGTTACATCTCAATATTTCTTATTTATCTTCATTACTTTCTATTCTCCCCATTGGTATCAGGTTCTTCCTAAACAATGAATATTTTAAAAATCCATTTCTCAACTAAGAGAGAATCCCAAATTAGTATGCTTTGGGACACTCTCCAAAATCACTCTAATAGACTCTCCATCCAAGCTCCCCATCAAGCTACCCACCAAGTCATTGGTCACCTGCTGTAATACAAGGACCTGTCCAAAATGATCAATTATTACCATCTAAATTTAGATCCATCAAATTCCTATGACTTTTCCAATTCCCTCAGTTCTTCATACTCTTCAGACAGGTCATCTTACTGCTTAAACAAATTCAAAAAGACACAGAAAGCCACTCAGCCTTACCTTCGCATCCCTTTCCAAAGCCCTAAGGGCATCAAGGAGTGCACTGGCTTCAGAAGAGATCATTTGTCCCACATCACTGTCTGTACACATCATGTCATTGCAGCACTGCCAGCCCTGCTGTTGCTCACTTGGAAACGGCTGAACCTGCACCACAGTCACAGCTGTTTCTTTTTTTTTTTTTACCCTAGCTTTACTGAAATATGATTAACAAATAGAAATTTTATATAGGTAAGATGTACTATATATATATGTACATTATGAAATAATTACCACAATCAAGTTGATAAACCCATCCATCACCTCACATAGTTACCTCTTTGTATGTGTGATGAGAACACTTAAGATCTACTCTCTTAGCCAATTTCACGTATACAATACAGTATTGTTAACCACTGTCACCATTCTGTACATATCAAATTCATTCATTTCATAGCTGAAAGTTTGTACCCTTTGATCAACATCTCTCTATTTCCCCCACCCCCCAACCCTTGGTTAGCACCATTCTACTCTGTTTCGATGAGTTCGACTTTTTAAGATTCTATATATGAGATCGTTCAGTACTTGTCTTTCTGTGTCTGACTTTTTTCACTTAACATAATGTCCTCTACATTCATTCCTATTGTTGTAAATGCAAATATTTTCTTATATTTTATGACTGGATAATATAATATTTAGATAGATAGATAGATAACATTTTCTTTATCTATTCATCCATCAATAGACATTTACATTATTTCATATCTCAGCTATTGTGACTAATGCTGCAATAAACAGAAAAGTGAAGATATTGCTTCAAGGTATTGTTTTTATTTCCTTTGGAAGTGGGAATGCTGGGTTATATGGTTGTGATATTTTTTATTTTAAAAAAAAATGCCATATTTTTTCCATAATTGCTGTACCAATTTACCTATTGTATGTGCTAGGAAACCTTCTTGACTGTCTCCATCACTGCTACACTCTAACCAAGTCTATGAAAGCTTCCTGAGGTGCTCCTCCCGGAAAGAGTATGGTTAAAATAAAAGCAAAACTTTATCGAAAGGCATTACCTAAAAATAACTGGCATAAGCCTATTGTCACCTCACAGTAAATAGAAAACAATGCTGGGTACTGCTTTTTTTCACAGGAAAAAATAAAAGGTATTCTTTAAGCCTACACAATTCCGTATTGTGCACTCCTGAAGTGACTGAGCAATGATTTCGAGATGTTGCTGTGGGAGTGCTGTGCAAAGTGGGGCAAATCTGTTTCTGTCCAGACTCAAGACAGAAAAGAAAAAGACTGTTCTCATCAATGAAGGTTTTTTGTTTTGCTTTGTTTTGTTTACAGCTGTTATTGGTACTCTTAATCGATTGCTTATTATAGATGTCCCTCTGACAAACCTCAGAGGGAAGAGGGGTTGGGAGGAGATAAACCAAATCATCAGTGAAGGTTTTTCATTGTCCCCCTCAACCTTTGAGCACAGAAAACTCTTACTTTCCACAAAGAGACAAAGACCTCAGGAAGAATACAGAAACAATACGCTGAATCTCAGTGAGTTGTTTTCCGTTACAAATAAAGCAGTTTGCTCTTTTGTACTGCCAATTTGAGAAAAGTAAAATCTTCTGCAGAAATGAATTGATTATTTGTTTCATTAGTGTTTAAGGAAAGCCCAGGAAATAGTGATAAGGGCCTGAAGCAAGAGGTGGATTGCCAGAGCAGACAGTCCAGGACACAGGCATCGGGGCGCAAAGGAAAGAATATGAACAACATAAAAGAAACTATATTTTTAACTACATGGTTTGAATTATCACCTCCTCTTTATGAAGAAGAATCTGGGAATTGGTTTTAAAAACACTATCTAACCTTATACTGTGTCATATGTATATGTTTATATATATGTGTGTGTATGTGTGTGTGTGTATGTGTGTGTGTGTGTATACATACATATATGTATACACACATAGTATACTATTTATGGATCACGCTAATTTGGTCCATCTCGACAAATGTTTTATTATCTGATTGAAGCACCCTTCCATATATTATGATCCACAAAGTCTGATGGTAGATGGACCTCCTGCTCTCTCCAGGCTGGCAAACCCAGTGAAGGAGAACCCAAAGGAACCCTGTCTTAGGCAGGCTGAAAGTTGTCTACGTACTACAACTTACACTTAGAAAAATGAAATAGTCGGTGTAAATAAAAAACCGTACACAAGTATTTACCATTATTTGTGATACATGACAGATAGATTATACTTATATCCTTGCTCTGATAAAGGACTGAATATTAATTTAAAATGTATCTTTAAATAGCACTGTCCTCCACCCTTAGCAGGCTACAGGAAAACATTTGCTTCAGATGTTATAAATTATATATTGCTCATCTTGAACTCAAAGTGATTATGTTTGCTTCAGTTGAAATAGAGACACCTTTTTAAATTTGAGACAGAGCCATTATTCTTTCAGAAGAAATAAAATCAAGAAACAAACCAGGCCTTGACTTTCCACTAGCTACTGCAGGTCATTCTTCATCTAAACCGGGAGACCCCCATCAGTACAGGGGGACAGTCTTACCTATGAGGTCACCAGGATGGTGAGTCCAAGGTTTCTGGAACCAGAAATACAACTTCCTGTGGGACTCCCTTCGCTGAGGCTTTACTTGGGCATCTCACTCCAGCTACCCTCAGCCACGGCAGTACCTGAGCTTTCTTCACCCTCTCGGCGTCTGCTTCAACAGAGAGCTTCAGGAAATGAAAACTCTCCCATTTTAATGGAAAATATAGAATCAGTGTGACTTAATGATTCAGTGATTTAATGGCTTAATGATTTAATGTCTAAATTTAATTTAATGTCAAAGGCAAGTCATACAATTGGACTGCATATGAAAGAGATTTTCAATGTACCCTACCTAGTGAGCACTGTATACTAAACACAGAACCAGAATATACAAGACAATATTTGCTATAATATGTTATGTTAAACTGAGACACATGAGTACTTCTAACTGGAAATTATTCCCAAAGAAAGCTAAATTAGCAAGCCTTTTACATAGATATATATACAATTTGATAGATATGTTGTCAAATCCCTACTGTCTTCTGAAAATAACTTTAAAGACTGTTTATGATTTGGAACTTCTTTAGTTGCAAGAGGGAAAAAAATCAAACCAGGTGAAGTAGACCAACTTGTGAAATCTCTCCTTTCCCTCTCTCCTTCTCTATCTCTCTGTCTTCTGAATCCCCTCTCAACAGCCAACTGACTTCTCCACATAGCAAGGTCTGGGCAGCATTCATGGTTCACCTCTTATGACTTCCTACTACTTGAACCACCAGAGAGAGAACCTCACCAGCTCTCACTTTGCAACTTTAAAAAATCCCAGGAAGGACGGAATGGCCAAGCTCAGGTCAGGAGACCAAATCTGGCCAGGGATTTTGAAAGCATATCACACCTACCACAGGACTATGTCCTGAGGAAAGAGTAAGATCAGGTAACAAGAAGACTAAAAAAATACACATCCACTATAGTCTGATTCTGTTTGTGTAATAAAGATAAGGAACTTTGAGGGAAAGTTCAAATTATTTTTCTCAACTTTATGATGGTTTTTAATTACTTTGCTTTAATTTTCTCAGGCCTGAGTCCAAATCTTTGATATCTTTTTGTCCTTTGTTTAATGGGTTTAATCAAGTTAATGATTGACATTTTTTAAATAAAGTTTATTCTAGTTTCACCTACTTGAAATCACAGTTCCTCTTTTGTTGGGGACATTAGAAAAATTGCTTTTTCAAAGAGAAAAAAATAATCAAACAAGTTACTTCCAGAAACTGACATGGTTTACATTTTTTAAATAAAGCATCAGAGAAAGAAAAGCACAATTGAAACACATGATAGTTAAGTCATATTTCTACATAGATTGTTTGTAAGGCAAAATAGGTCAACAGATGCCCTAAAATCCACAGTCAACTAGCTCATATATCAGTGGGCTCATATGCTTGCTTGAGTTATTCTCTCTCACTTGTTCTCTCTCTCTCTCTCTCTCTTCTCCTGAGGCAGGATAAAAAAACACACATACTAGAAAAAGATCTGCAACTAAAAATCTGTGATATATTCTCTATTAAAATAATATTAATACTCAGAAAATACACTAGGAAAGATAACATTTCTCCTCACACACTTGTTAAATATACCTGTATTGATTTTCTATACCTTCACTTTTCATTATTTATTTTACATTTATATATATTTATATATATAAATTTGCCATCAATAATGATATCTGGAGGGTAGGACATTCTCCCCGAAATCACCTAACATTGCATAGAGCTTCAAAGAGGACAGGCATGCACAGCACTTCTACGCTTTAAAATGTATATGTGCACATGTGTGTATGTATGACAGAATATGTCTTTGAAGTTTTTAGAAATTTGTAGTAAGCCATAAATCTTTACTTCTGTTGAAGAAAATTCTTCTCTCTGGGGTTATTTTATCTTCTCAAGAGCTGGATGCTACTTGCCTACCAACAACTCGACCCACGAAAAGAGACCAGGTGGCTCTCTCTCCACCCTGGCAGGCTGAGCACTGCACAGGTGCCACCGACCCTGCAGTGTCTAAATACCCAAGTGGCATTGATTTTCTTGACATCCCCAATGGCCAGTGGGATGTGTGGTGAGAGACTTGCAAGACTCCCCTTCAGTTAGCTTTTCACACTGTGACAACCTAGATGAGCCAATGAGTCTGAGGCGTAACAAGAAATGACAATAGACCTGAAGCATTGGCCTGTACCTCACCTGGGCTGTGCTTGGGAGACATGACAGTAACTCCTCAGGGAAACAGGCTGCTCAGCCAAAACAACACCCTCAAAGTTAAAAACCACTCAAATATTTCTCACACCACACAGAGACCAAAGGGACCTGTAAGGAGGCTCTTTTACTCATTTGGGACTCAGAACCCACACTAATCGTCATTTATTCTGATGGCCTCATCTGCCAACAGTCACAAAAGGAGACAATTTGATTATGCTCCAGATATTGATCAACTAAAGACTGAAAAAGCAGCCCTTATAATAGGGAACAAGTATGACTTTTTCTGAATATAGTGGTAGTTAAAATGCAATCATTAATGATGAGCCTAATAAGAAATTGCTGGACACAAACACAAAGCCAAATGGACCCCAGATGATTTCAGCCTCCCAGCCCAGGTACAGCCTATTCAGGGTTGTATACAATATAGTAATACAAATAGTGTAATGAACCTGAGTATAAATTCCTTAAAGACAGAAGCAAAAGATTTTCTTTTTTATTTTGTGAATGATATATAGCATTTATAGTATGGTTAATTTTAGGTGTCAATTTGACTAGGTTAAGGAATGCCCAGATAACTGGTAAAACATTATTTCTGGGTATATCTGTGAGGGTATTTCTGGAAGATATTAGCATTTAAATCAGTAACTGAGCAAAGAAGATGCCCTCACCAATGCAGGTGGACATAATTCAATCTGTTGAGGTCCTAAATACAACAAAAAGACAGAAGAGCACAGCCGGTGTGGCTCAGTGGATTGAGCATTGTCCCATGGACTGAAATGTCCTGGTTTGATTCCCAGCCAGGGCACATGCCTGGGTTGTAGGCTCCATCCCCAGTAGGGCGTGTGCTGGAGACAGCTAATTGATGTATCTCTCTCACATCGATGCTTCTATCTCTCTCTCCCTTCCTCTCTCTAAAAAAAAATCAATAAAAACATATATTTAAAAAGGCAGAAGAAATGAGAATTTGTTCTCTTTGCTTGAGATGGGACATCCACCTTCTGCCCTAGATATCAGTGCCCCTGAATCTCGGACTCAGACTGGGACTTACACCATTAGCTCCCCTGGTTCTTAGGCCTACAGACTCAAACTGAATTGCACCACTAGTTGTCCTTGGTTTCCAGCTGTAGACAGCAGAATTTCTCAGGGTTCATAATCCTGTGAACCAATTTCTATAAAAAAATCTCCTCATACATATCTGTCTATATGTCTATACATGTGTTGGTTCTGTTTCTCTGGAGAATGCTGACTTATTAGTGTTAAAATATATTAAGTAACATTAAGAGAACAAATAATTGGGAAAAAATATGCTTTTTCCCAGCAATGGTCAAATTAAATCAATTCACTAGCCTGTTTCATTAAGAAAAACATATATGGCAAGTATTCAAAATAGATCACCAGCGCAAATGCAGCAAAGGCAAGAACAGTAGAGTATGTTTAACAAACTGAAGGCACCCCAACAGAGATGTTTCACATTTCTAAGGGAAAGTGGATAAACTGAAACAGATATTTCCAAATAACTCATTTTAAAATCTACACAATGGGGTAGAGAGGTGGGAGAGGGAGCATTTGTTATCAGATGCCAAAACTATTCCTACGTGGCTTTGTCAGACTCAGAGAAAGAAACATTTCAAGGACAAAAACCAACACTTATTTCTGATTCACGTGCCAATTATATAGTTTTTAGACTTATGAGTGTAGTGGTCCCTTGACATGTGGGCACTATTATGCACTAAGGGCAAATTTCCCCCACAGTCACGGTTAAGGGAGAGGCCAATTACGGATCTTCCTCAAGTACCCTTGTGACCACAGAGAAATTAGAAACTGAGCGGGGATGCAAGACAGGGAGGCTGATGACCCCTCAGCCTGGTAACCAAGCACACTGGCAAGGAAAAGAATAGGGTTGCAATATCAACCAAGCAAAAGTCTTAAAATGGAGGCTTTTAACATTTTAATATAAGGAAACATCAAAGCTTTGGCATTCAATTTCAGTTCAAAGTGATACTCTATAACAGTGCTGTCCAACAAAAACATAATGCAAGCCACACATGTAACTTAAATTTTCCAGAAGTCACAATAAAAGAAGTAAACAGCAGATGAAATTAATTTTAATATTACATTTTATCTAATCCAATATGTCCAACATATTATCATTTAAATGCAGTTAATAGAAAATTTTATTAGTGATATATATTATTTTTGTCATACTAAGTCTTAGAAATTTAGTGTGTGTTTTACACTTATAGCATATCTGAACTTGGGCTAGTCAAATTTCAAGTGTTCACTAGCTACATGTGGCTAGTGGCTACTGCATTAGACATTATAGCTCTATAGCCACCCCAAAACATTTATTCCTTTATTCAATTGATATATAATGAATGCCTACTCTGAGTTGAATACTGCCAGGCATTAAGGATACAGCAGTGAAAAGAATTAACATATCTCTGCTCAAATAGAGCTTAGAGTTTGTCATCTTGGCAGGAACACAGATATCAAACAAATGATTATCCAAATGCTTATGATAAAATGTGATAAGGGAAATGTATAAAGTACTGCAAGAGCATATATTAGTGTGAGCCAAACAGTAAGGGAGTGGTAGTTAAGGGAATTTTTGTGAAGAAAGGAACATCTAATCTGAGATTAGAAGGATAAATAGATGTTCATCAAGCTTGGGGGGTGGAAGAAGGGTGGTCCAGGAAGTCCTTGAGGACCAGATGAGGACAAAAAACTGAATGAATATGCATAAGCTAAGAGCATAATGCGTAAGGGGGAGAGTAGCAAACAATGAGGTCAAAGACGCAAAAGGAACCAAGTTCATCAAGGATGGCTTCTATCGTAAGAGCCAATGGCAGCCTTAGGGATAATGTTAAAGAGAGGTGCTACATGATCAGATTACATATTAAGAAGATAAATTTTGGCCCTGGCCAGTTTGGCTCAGCGGTTAGAGCGTCGGCCTGCTGTCCGGAGAGACCCGGGTTCGGTTCCCGCTAAGGGCACGTATTTCGGTTGCAGTTTGTCCCCGGCCCTGGTTGGTCGTGTGGGTGGCAGCCACTCGATGTGTCCCTTTCACGTCGATGTTTCTCACTCTCTCTCCCTTCCTCTCTCTCCCTCCCACTCTATCTGTACAAAAAATGGAAAAATGTCCTCGGGTGAGGATAAAAAAAAAAAAGAAGATAAATTTTGGGGTTTGGTCAAGATGGCTAAGTAAATGGAAGCTATACTCACCTCCTCACATGACCACATCAAAATTACAATAAATTCTAAAACAATCAACCTGTATAACCATCTGAAGACTAGCTGAACAGCCCTAACCAGGTAGCTCAGAGGGTTAGAGCATCATCTTGATATACCAAGGTTGCTGGTTCAATTCTGATCAGAGCACATATAAGAATCAATCAGTAAATGCATGGATAGGTGGAGCAACAAATCAATCTCTCTCTCTCTCTCTCTCTCTCTCTCTCTCTCTCTCGTTAATCAATTAAAAAAAAAAAAAAAAAAGACTAGCTGAACAGAAATCCTACAATTTAGAACATACATAAGAAGCCATGTTGAGACTGGTTGGAGGGTTGGAGATGCTAAACAAGCTTGCTTTGCACCCACATGTGGCAGTTGAGAATTGGGAGGGATATCTAAGCTGTTGGGGACCCTCTAAGGATCCAGGGGTCTTGGTCACATGCCTGGCTCCCCAGCCTGAAACACCAGTACCAGGAAGAGAAGACCACATAACATCCAGCTGTGAAAATCATCAGGGATTTCATCCATCCAGGTAACACAGAAAGCTGTTGGAAATCCAGAAGTCCTCTTTAAGAACCAGTGCACAAACTCTGACTCACAGACACACTCAACTTGAACTCCATTGGAGAGACAGCAGCTTAGGGAATGACGTACAGGGAGAAATTAAATTATGTGCCTTCAGGACAAGGACTGCAGAAACAGCCACCCTTGTCTCTTTGCTAAGCCACCCTTCAGTACCACCAATAGTCACCACTTTTCCTGGATTGAGCCCTCCCCCTATACCGCCAAATCTAAATCTACATTAGCCTGGTGAGCTCCACTAGCCCCTACCCTGACAACTCCCTAAAACTATTCCCTATCTAACTCAAGGATAACCCAGGACTCTGTCAGTGTCAACAACCTCAGCCTGAATTGCAATCTCTCTTTTTAAAAAGCTTGGGGATTGCCAGAGACATACAGAGAAACTAAATTGATTGGCCTCAGAATGAAGGTTGGAGGGATGATCACCGTTGTCCCTGTGTTAATCCCTTCCCCAAAATGACCAAAGCTGAATTTACATTACCTTAAGAACTCCACTGAATACACCCTGACAACTCCCTGAGACTCCACCCCATTACAAAGGTCCACTGGCCCCAAGAAGATGGTGGCTGTCTTCTGTGTACCCTGAGTCTTTTGCTGAGTAGCCTCAGGCCTGGCACTTGGGCCATATCTGAACCTGTATGAACCAGGAGCACACTACTCACCCCACACCACTCCCTGAGACCCTGCCTCACCTAACTTTTATACCACTCAAGGCTCTTTTAGCATATGAGTCTTATGGGCAGGCAGGTGGCAGGTGACAAAAGTCTCAGGTGTCTTGGTTCTCTTATTGACCTGCCCAAGCCTGGTACTTGTGGCAGCAGAATTCAGTTCACAGTTTGGCCTCTCCCACATACATCCAGGACCAGAACAGGAAGTTATCAGCTGCAGATTACTTTGTAGTTCCTAACAGGTAGCCCCAGCACCTAACATTGACCTATACTGAAATCCCTCCCAAGAATCCCCAGAACAAATCAATATGCCAGCGGCCAACTTAAGACCACAGCAGAGCACTACCCAATTAGCTCAATAAGTGACATACCCAAAGAGAGGTCTCAGCAGGCACCAGACCTCACTGAGGGACATTCAGCTCTATGATGTCAGCCCCCACATAGCACTTCATATGCTATGATTATGGCCAGTCCTCATATCTATCCAGCCTGAGATGATCAATCCCACCCAGTGATGTGCCAATGCAATCAAGGCTCAACTACAACTGAAGGTCACATACAACCCACACAAGGGATACTCCTAGAGCATCAGTCTGAGGAGATCAGGGAGACAGCATCACTGAGACTCACAGAACATCTAATAAATAAGGCTACTCTGTCAAGGCTGGGAGAAGTAGCAGATCAACCTAATACATAGAAAGAAACACAGAGAGGCAGCCAAAATGGAGAGAAAAAGAACCATGTCCCAAATGAAGGAACAGGAAAAATATCCAGAAAAAAAAAAAAAAACTAAATGAAATGGAGGCAATCTTCCAGATAGAGTTCAAAACACTAGTTATGAGGATGCTCAAGTAACATAGGGAAAGAATGAATGGACTCAGTGAGAACTTCAAAAAAATATATATATATAGTAAGCATTTAAAAGAACATAAAAAACATTAAAAAGAATAAGTCAGAAATGAAGAATATAATAAGTGATATAAAGCATACACTAGAGGAAATCAATAGCTGATTAGATAAAATAGAGGATCAAATCAGTGATTTGAAAGACAAGGTAGCACCCAATCAGAAGGGTAAAAATAAAAAAATAAAAACCTTTAAAAATTAAAATAGTTTAAGGGGCCTCTGGGACAAAATCAAGAGTAACAACATTCATATCATATGGGGTACCAGAAGGACAAGAGAAAGAGCAAGGGATTGAGAACTGTTCTATTTTAAAAAACAATGACTGAAAACTTCTCTAACCTGACAAAGGAAAAAAAATACAAGTTCAAAGGAGGCAATTACATACAATGGAGTAAAACAGCCCATTTAATTAATGTTTTAGAAGAACTAGACAGATACATACAAAAAAAAAAATGAAACTAGACCACCTTCATACACCATACACAAGAATAAACTCAAAATAGATTAAAGATTTACATGTAAGACTAAAAACCATAAAATTCCTTAAAGAAAACATAAGCAGTAAAATCTTGGACATTTCTCACAGCAATATTATTTCTGCTATATCTCCTCAGGCAAGGAAAACATAAGAAAAAAAGTTAAAAATGGAACTAAAACAAAACAAAACAAAAATGCAACCTACTATATTGAAGAAAATACTTGCCAATGATACATCAGATAAGGGGTTAATATCCAAAATTTACAAAGAATTTATACAACTCAACACAAATAAAACAAATAATCCAACTTGAAAATAGGCAAAGGATTTGAATAGACAATTCTCCAAAGAGTACATACAAATGACTAATACGCATATGAAAAGATGCTCACATTACTAATCACAAAGAAATGCAAATTAAAACTACAGTGAGATACCAGTTCATACCTGTCAGAATAGCTACCATCTATAAATCAACAAACAGCAAGTGTTGGCGAGGATCTGGAGAAAAGGGAACCCTCGTGCACTATTGGTGAAAATGCAGATTTGTACAGTCACTGTGCAAAACAGTATGGAATTTCCTCAAAAATTAAAAATGGAACTGCCTTTGGATCCAGTGATCCCAATTCTGGAACTATATACTAAGAATCCTGAAACACTAACCAGAAAGAATATATGCACTCCTGTGTTCATAGCAGCACTACTTACAAAACTAAAATCTGGAAACAACCCAAGCGCCCATCAGTAGATGAGTGGGTAAAAAAATCTTTGTGGTACATTTACACAATGGCATACCATGCAGCTATAAAAAAGAAGGATCTCTTACCCTTTGAGACAGCATGGATGGACCTAGAAAGTATTATGCTAAGCAAAATAAGCCAGTCAGAGACAGACAAGTATCACATAATCTCATTTATATGTGGAATTTAATGAACAAAATAAATCAACAAATAAAATGGGCCCAGAGATATGGAAGCATAGCGCAGAACAATGGATCTCAGAGGGAAGGGGGCAGGCAGGCAGAAAATGATTAAAAAACTTATATGCAAATATGTATAATCCATGGACACAAACAATAGTGTGGTGAAGGCCTGTGGTGGGGAGGGAATTGGGTGGAGGAGGACAATGGGAGAAAAATGGGGGACATCTGTAATATTCCCAATAAAACAAATAATTATAATAAAAAATAATAATAAATAACAAAGTTACTGTAATACATATAAAAAAACTTGTCTGTGAAATTGAACTTTTTATACATATTTAATTTTCATTACACAAACATGACTACATAAGTAAAAACAGGGAAACTAACTAATTTGTCAATTTTTTAACATGTGCATTTGGAAAACCTTCTTTATTATATAATGGACTTTCAACTTTAATAAACACGCTTTCATCCAAATTAGTTCATTGTATTGAGGTTTTACAGTACAGTCACACAAGGGGACTTTAACATTTACATCAATGGATAAAACTTCCAGACAGAAAATTAACAATAAAATAGCAGTTTTAATGAAACAATAGAGTAGAAAGATTTAAGTAATAATTTTAGAGCATCTCATCCTCAAACTTCAGAATATACTTGCTTTTCAACTGCATATGGAACATTTTCCAGGATATACCACATGTTAGGACACAAAACTAGTCTCAATAAATATAAAAAGATTAAAATCATATCAAGCATCTGCTTTGACCACAATGAAACTAGAAGTCAGTTACAAGATAAAAAACTGAAAAACACACAAACATATGAAGGCTAAATAACATGTTATAAACCATGAATGGGTTAAAAATGAGATCAAGAAAGAAATCAACAGGTATCTTGAGACAAATAAAAATGAAAACACAATTCAAAATGTATGGGATACAGCAAAAGCAGTCCTAAGAAATAAATTCATAGTAATGTAGGCCTACCTCAAGAAGCAAGAAAAATCTCAAATAAACAATCTAATATTACATTCAAAGGAACTAGAAAAAGAACAACAAACAAAGCCCAAAGGGAGTAAAAGGAAGAAAATAATGAAGATTAAACAGAAATAAACAAAATAAAGTCTAAAAGAAATAATACAAAAGATCAATAAAACCAAGACTTGGTTCTTTGAAGAGATCAACATGATTAACAAACCTTTAATCATACTCATTAAAAAAAAAAAAAAAAAAGATAAACAGAACCCAAATAAATAACATCAGAAATTAAAGAGGAAAAATGACCACTGACACCACAAAAATACAAAGGGTTATAAGAAAATACTACAGAGAATTATATGACAACAAACTGGACAAAATGGATAAATTTCTAGAAACAAAATCTTCCATGAATGAATTAAGAAGAAACAGAAAATCTGAACAGACCAATTACAACCAACACTGAAGCAAAAATCAAAAACACTCCCCAAAAAACAAAAGTCCTGGACCAGATAGTGTCACTGGTGAATTTTACCAGACATTCAAAAACAACAATTAATACCTATCCTTTGTAAACTATTCAAAAAATATTCAAGAGGAAAGATTCCCAAGCTCATTTTATGAAACCAGCATTATTCTGATTCCAAAACCAGACAAAGGCATTACAAAGAAACAACATTATAGGCAATATCCCTGATGAACACAAATTCAAAAATACTCAACAAAATATAAGCAAACTGAATTCCACAACACATTCAAAAGAGCATACACCATGATCAGGTGGGATTTATCCCTGTAATACAATGTTGGTTCAATATCCTCAAATCAACTAATGTGATACACCACATAGACAAAACAAAGAGGAAAAAATATTATGATTCTATTAATAAATGCAGAAAAACTTTTAATAAAATCAAGCATCCATTTATGATAAAAACTCTCAGATAAGTGGGAATAGAGGGATCATATCTCAACATAATAAAAGCCATATATAATAAATTCATAGCCAACAACATACTCAATGGGGGAAAAGTGCTTAAAATATCAGGGGATCACTTCATAAATTATTTAATTGTCTAAGCACTATGCTGTATACCTGAAATGAGTATAAAATAATATAGAATGTCCCCTGTAATTTAAAACTAAAGAAAGAAAGCTAGCTGCATGTACATGGTAAGCACATCTGGCATATCACATTTAAACTTAAGAAAATCAAAGACATAGAGAAAATCTTAAAAGAAACCTAAGGAGGAAAGAAGCACTACCTGTAGAAGAATAAGGATAAGAATTATGTTGAATTTCTGTTCAGAAACCATGCAAGCAAAAAGATAGTGAAGTGAAATATTTATAGTGCTGAAAGAAAAAAACCACCAACCTAGAAAACTGTATCCTTTAAAAAGATGGAAACACAAATACTTTCTCAGATAAACAGGATTTGAGAAAATTACACATCAGTAGACCTGTCTTGAAAGAATGTTAAAAGATTTCTTCAAAGGGAAGAAAAATGATGCAGGTAGATCCCAGTTGTGCATGAAAAAGAAAGAGCATTAGAGGAGGAATAAATAAAGATTAAGTAAAATACTTCATTGTACTTATTTTCAGTTGATCCAACAGATAACAGTTTGTTCAAAAATAATAGCAATAATGTATTGTGTGATTATAGCTTATGGGTAAGTGATATAATGATAACCATGTTCTAAGAAATGGACAGGAGGAATTGGGAATACTCTGTTATAAGGTATTTGTGCAACCCGTTAGGTGGTATAATGTTATTTGAAAGTAGATCTGAATTAGTTGTAAACATGTATTGCAAATTCAAGGTAACTACTCAAAAATTTTAAGTATAATTGATATCCTATAAGAGGCGGCAAAATGGGATAACATAAAGTGTTCAACTAAAATCAAAAAAGGCAAAAGTGAGAGGACAGTAGCCATTTTCCTCAAAGAGCCCCTTCCCAGAGCAGCTGTAGCCTGAAGAAGAAGCAACTGCCCCTCCCCCAGGAATTGAACACCAATCAGCCTGGAGAAGTACAACCTGAGACTCATTAACAACCAGAGATTACCTGCCAGCCAGTAGGCAGAGAAGAGTCTCTCAAAACTTCAAGCCTTGGACCTGGCTCTCAGTGATGGGAGGTGGAGCTCTGGGGACTGAGCTGTGAAGGCTGAGGCCTGAATACTTATGCTGAGCCACTCCCCCAACTTTCAGTAGCCATCTCTCAAGTAGCCCCATCAGACCAGCTTTAGCCTGGAATAGAAGAAGATGCCCCTCCCTAGGGAATTTAAGATCACCTGGCCCTGGAGAAGAGGAACCTGAGGCTCATTAAAAGCCAAAGACTACCGGCAAGCCAGTAGGAAAAGATGAGATTCTGAAGGCACTGAGCCTTGAGTCTGACCATCAGTGTTGGGTGTCCTGGCTCTGGAGATTGAGCTGTGAAGGCTGAGGCCTGTATCTCTGCACTGAGCCAATAACTCACACTGTAGAAACCACTTTCTTCTAAAACAGTGGTTTTCAACCTGTAGGTCACAACCCCTTTGGGGATCAAATGACCCTTTCACAGGGGTCGCCTAAGACCATCGGAAAACACATATTTCTGATGGTGATTCGTAAGAGAAGCAAAATTACAGTTATGAAGTAGCAAAAAAACTTTATGGTTGGGGATCACCACAACATGAGGAACTGTATTAAAGGGTCACGGCATTAGGAAGATTGAGAACCACTGTTCTAAAAGCAACTTTAACCTAGGGAAAGCAATTGTCCAACCCAATGGAAATCCTCTTACCCTGCCTACCTGGGCGGTTTTATATTCAGACGAGGGCTACAACCTAAAGTTTATTAAGTAACTGAGACTAATAATCAGCCTGCAGGCAAAAGCTCTGGGATAATGGACTCTTTACTTGGCTTGCAGCTCCACCAAGGAAAGTGACTAGACATTGGTGTTTAACATGGTCCCTTCCACACTCATTCAAACCCAGTAGAGGGAGCCACACTCTGCGGAACACTGAAATTTACAAGGAAAATTTGGAAAGCTCTAAAACATTCTGACAACCAAAATGGTGAAACAAAGAAACAAATTCCAAATGAGAGAATTCCACAGAAGAAGGGATAAATAAAATGGAGATAAGCAAGTTATCAGAGGTAAAGTTCAGAGTAACAATTATGAGAAAGCCCAACAGCATGAGTAAAGATATTGAAACAATAAAAATCAACCATGTGGAAATGAAAAACCACCAAGCAGTATTGAAGAATAACATAGCAGAAATAAAGAACATATTGGAAGGAATAACCAGCAGATTAAAGGAAGCTGAGGAACGGATCAGCAATTTGAAAGATAGGGTAGAAAAAAATCATCCAATCAGAGAACAAAAAACAATTGAAAAACAGAAGGAAAGTTTGATAGAGCTGTGGGATAACATGAAACATAACACCCATATCACAGGAGTTCCAGAAGAAGAAGAAAATGAGCAAGAGTTAGAGAATATATTTGAATAAATAGTGACAGAATACTTCCTAACTTGGTGAAGGAAAAGGGCATACAAGGACAAGAAGCACAGAGAACCTCAAGTAAAAAGAACCCAAACAGGCCCACACCAAGACACATAATAATTAAAATGCCCGAAGTTAAAGACAAAGATAAAAATAACAGGTTACCTACAAAGGAGTCCCCATAAGGCTTATAGCTGATTTCTCAACAGAAACTACAGGCTAGAAGGGAATGGCATGAAGTATTCAAGGTAATGAAAAACAAGGATCTGAATCCAAGCCTACTCTAATCAGCAAGGCTATCATTCAAAATAGAGAAATAAAGAGCTTTCAAGACAAAAAAGGCTAAGGGAATATATTAGCACCAAACCAACATTGCAAGAAATGTTAAAAGGACTGCTATAATAAGCAGAAGAAATAGAGAGAGAAACATAGCCATAATAAATTTTAAAATGGCAATAAATAAGTACATATCAATAATAACCTTAAGTGTAAATAGATTAAATGCTCCAATCAAACGAAACAGAGTAGCTGAATGGATAAGAAAGCATGACTCGAATAGTCCCAGAGAAGTGGAAGTGGGGTGCAAACTGACAATCCCCTGAAGAGGGGGTGGGGGGGAGAGATAAACCACAGAACTTATATGCACGTATGTATGAACAATGGACATGGACAACAAAGGTGGGAACAGGGTGGGGAGGAATGGGGAGGGGGGAATCAGTGGGTGAAAAAGGGGAAACATCTGTAACAAAAATAAATTAATTAATTAAATAATTTAAAAAAGAAAGTATGACTCAATATACGTTCTTTACAGGAGATACACCTCATAACAAAAGACTCATACAGGTTGAAAGTGAAGGGATGGAAAAAAATTTTCCAAGCAGATAAAAATGAAAAAAAAGGCTGGGGTAGCAGTACTCATATCTGACAAAATAGACTTCAAAATGAAAGGCATAACAAGAGACAAAGAAGGCCACTACATAATATTGAAAGGATCTATCCAACAGGAAGATATAACCTTGGTAAACATATATGCACCCAACACAGAAGCACCAAAACATATTTTTAAATTTCTGGAAGACTTCAAAGGAGAAATTGACAGAAATACAATCAAAGCGGGGGACTTCAACATCCTGCTGACATTACTGGATAGATCCTGCAGACAAAAAATTAACAAGGAAACAGAAACTCTAAATGATGCATTACATCAAATGAATTTAATAGATATTTACAGAGAATTACACACCAAAACAGCAGAATATACATTCTTCTCAAGTGTACATGGGACATTCTCAAAGACAGACTACATTTTAGGACACAAACTAAGTCTCTACAAGTTCAAGAAAATTGAAATCATATCAAGCGTCTTCTCATATCAATGGCATGAAACTAGAAATCAATTACAAGAAAAACACTCAAAAACATTCAAACACATGGAGGCAAAGTAACATGTTATTAAACAATGAATGAGTTACCAAGGAGATCAAGGAAAAAATTTTTTAAAAGTCCTAAAAATCAATGAAAAGGAACACACAACAACACGAAATCTATGGGACACAGTGAAAGCAGTCCTGAGAGGGAAGTTCATAGCACTATAGGCCTATCTCAAGAAACAAGAAAGATTTCTAATAGACTATCTAACCAACTTTACAACTTAAAGAAGTAGAAATTAAACAAAAAGAAAAACCCAGAGCAAGTAGAAGAAAAGAAATAGTAAAGGTCAGAGTGGAAGTAAATGACATAAAGACTAAAAAAAACAAAAGAATTCAAAAGATCAATGAAACAAAGAGTTGGTTAGAGCATCAGCCTGTGGACCTAAGAGTTGCAGGTTGGATTCCATTCAAGGACATGTATCTCGTTGTGGTTCATCCCCATCCCTGGTCATCGGGATAATGCAGGAAGTGACCAATTCATGTGGCTCTCTCACATCGACGTTTCTCTCTCTCTCTCTCTCTCTCTCTCTCTCTCTCTCTCTCTCTCTCTCTCCCCCCCCTTCCCACGCTATCTGAAGATACATGGGGAAAATATCCTCGGTGAGGATTAAAAAGAAAAGATAGGACCCAAATAAACAAAATCAGAAACAAAAAAGGAGGAATAACAACTGACACCACAGAAATACATAGGATTGTTAGAAAATACTATGAACAATTATACGCCAACAAATTGGACAACCTAGGCAAAATGAATGAATTGCTAGAATTATATAGTTTCCCAAAACTGAACCGGGAAAAGACAGAAAACTTGAACAGACCAATAACAACTAAGGAAATTGAAGATGTAATCAATAAACTCCACGCAGGTAAAAGCCCAGGCCTGGATGGCTTCATGGAGGAGTTTCACTGAACATTTAAAGAAGAACTAACACCTGTTTTCCTCAAACTATTCTAAAAAATTTAAGAAGAAGGAAGACTTCCAAACTCTTTTTATGAGGCCAGCATAATTCTAATTCCAAAACCAGATAAAGACACTAACAAAGAAAGAAAACTGCAGGCCAATATCCCTGATGAACATAGATGCCAAAATCTGAACAAAATATTAGCAAATCAAATCCAAAAATACATTAAAACATTATTCACCATGACCAAGGGGGATTCATCCCAGGGATACAAGGCTGGTGCAATATTTGCAAATCAATAAATGTGATACACCACATAAACAAAATGAAAGATAAAAACCATATGATCATATCAATAGACTTAAAAAGCATTTGACAAAATCCAGCATCCATTTCTGATAAAAAAAAAAAAAAACACTCAGCAATGTGGGAATAACAATCCAATTTAAAAATGAGCTAAGCCCAGCTTGCTATGGCTCAGTGGTTGAGCATCGACCCATGCACCAACAGGTCACCAGTTTGATTCCTGGTCAGGGCACATGCCCAGGTTGTGGACCAGATCCCCAGCGGGGGACATGTAGGAGATGGCCAATCGATGTTCTTTCTCATCAATGTTTCTATCTCTCTCTCCCTGCCCCTTCCTTTCTCTCTAAAAAAATAAAATAAAAAGTTGGCAGAGGACCTGAATAGGTACTTCTCCAAACAGGATATACAAATGACCAAGAGAAATATGAAATAATATTCAACATATCTAATCATCAGAGAGATACAAATTAAAATGACTATGAGATATCACCTCCCACCTGCCAGAATGGCGACCATCAACAAATCCTCAAACTACAAATGTCAGTGAGGATATGGAGGAAAGGGTACTCTAGTACACTGCTGGTGGAAATGCAGACTAGTATAACCACTATGGAAAACAATATTGTGTTTCCTCCAAAAAAATGAAAATGGAACTGCTATTCGACCCATTTATCCCACATCTGGGAATATATCCTAATAAGCCTGAAACACCAATCAGGAAGAATATATGCACCCCTATGTTCGTAGCAGCACTATTTATAATTGCTAAGTTCTGAAAACAGCCCAAGTGCCCATCAGTAAACGGGTGAATAAAAAAGCTGTGGTACATATACACAACAGAGTACTATGCAGCTATTAAGAAAGAGAAATCTCTTACCCTTTGAGAAGACATGGAGGGACCTGGAGAGTGTTATGCTAAACAAAATAAGCCAGTCAGAGAAAGGCACGTACCACATGATCTCACTTATTTGTGGAACATAGTGAACAAAATAAGCTGTCAACCAAAAGAGAATCAGAATCATGGAAGTAGGGAACAGACTGATGAATCTCAGAGGGACAGTGGGGAGGGTTGAGAAGAGATCAACCAAAGAACTTATATGTATATATGCACAATACAAACATTAGGTTGGAAAAAGCAGGAGCTGGGTAGAAGGTGGAAGGAAGGGGTCAATGGGGAAAAGGGGGGAAAGTCTGTAATACTTTCAACAATAACAAATAATAATAATAAAGAAAAAAGATTCAGCAGCTGAAACTGAAGCTTCAAATTCTGCCTGAGTCACATGAAAATCACTTAACATAAGAAAAAAAAAATGTTTGAGGAGGAAATAAGCTGCTTAGAAATGGGATAAAAAACTTCCCCACGTGTGTAGAAACATGAGTTTCACATATCAGATTCCCCAATTCTACAGGAAGATGGTCAAAGACATGGGAGGAAACTGGAGAGAAGCACCTCCTACTGTTGAACGAAGACCACCTTCTTTGAGAAAAGGGCTCAAGCAACCTGGATGGCAGCCATGTTGACAGAGAGAATGCTCAAGATGCTATGGAAAGAAAATTATCGCAACAGGCAAATGCTGGCCAAGGTCAAGTCCTAAGTTCCAGCCTCTCTCAAGCAGCCCTTTTACTCCTGCTACTCCACCCACAGAGGCCCAAAAGTGTCAGCAGATCCCTTTGGTCATCAGGTCCCCCAGGAAGGAGGAGGGCCATACAGTAAGAGCTCAAGAATCCAGAGTCACCTATAGGTTTGACTCATTTTCCACAACAGCTAGGTCATGAACACCCACCACCATGGCTGAACATCTGTATTTTCTATTTAAAGTAATTTTGAGTACCTGTTTTTACTTTAGCTACTGTCATTTAATATCTAGGATGTAGAGTCAGTAGGATGTGATACCAATGACTCAGATCTGAATAGTGAGGAAAAAGAATGCTGACTAGGTTGGTATGAGCAACCAAATAGTGCCGTATCATGAGCTGAATATGTAATGGAAGAGCAAGTTGGAGGTAGAAGAACATAAGTTTCATTGTGAGAATGTTCATTCTGAGATGCCTATAATATATCCAAGAAGGAATTTCATTTAGAGCTAGACTTAGAAAGAAGTTCAAACTAAAAGTTTCACTTTAAGGGACTTTGGCAGAAATTTTGAAGCCTCGGGAACAGATGAAATCACCTAGAACTCAAATGTTAAGTGAAAATAATCAAGGGCTGAGTCCTGAGAATCTTCATCACATAAAGGGACTGAGCAATGAAGAGAGAGCCCCAAGGTGCAGAGAAGTGTTCAGGGAAGTCAGAAGACAAAAATAGAGAACAGCAACAGGACAGGGAAACCGAGAAATTGTTTGTTCTAGGAAAAAGTGAGTGAGGAATATGTGAAAGGCTCATAAGAAATCAAGTAAGATAAGCAGTAAGAATTGTACATGGGACTTACAAGCAAGACAAGAGCCGTTTCAATGGAGTGGGGGGGACAACTGGATCAGAAAGTGCAGGCAGCATACATGAACAACCCTGACAATCTGGTTATGACAGGAAGGTAAGAGTCAAGGTAGTAGCCTCACCTCCATCCTCCATTCTTCATTGTCATGCTTCTGTCAATGTCTGATCCTCCATAAAATCAACATCGACACACACATAGTTCCAGCTACACACAAAAGGTCTGTAGCTAAAGCCAAACAAGCATGACACCCATAGCGGGCGGGGGAGGAAATTAAATACTATGAGGTGATTGTTTGTCATCAAGAAATACTTCCTTTGTGAGAAATTTCCAAGTGTAAAAGAAATGGTGCTGTGGTCAGATTTTTCTAAAACCTCCTTAGGTTGCTACGAAACTTCCAGTGTACACCACTGCAAACATGTAAGTATATCCCTGGCCAGTGGTGATCTTTATTATTCCCTATTTTCCTAGATTTGGAACCACTGAGGGAGAAATGCCATGGGTAGGCCAGTGAGACATCGATGATAAAGAAAGAGAGATGAAATACGTAAAACTGAATCACTGTATTTGGGAACTAAGGGGCAACCTGTCAACTCATTTGTAAGATTCTTAGCAGATTGTCCATAATCAGAAAAGGTAGAGTTTTTATGGATTTCAAAAATCTGAAAAGATACTATGCTGGGGGAGAAAAAAAGAATCCAATCTCAGATCTGCCTGGATTTAAATTTTGGTGCTGTGACTTACTGTTGCATGTTCTTGGGCAAATCACTGCCACAGGGGGAGCCTCAATTTCATCAGCCAAAGAAAGGGTTTAATCTCTCTTACAGTTTTGCGGTGAAAATTGAATGGGATCATGCTTAGGATGGAAAGCACGCAGTGAGCCGTTGGGCATTTAACAGTTATAGTCAATAATTATTTTCTTCCCTGTGATTCTTTCATCAAAATGCCCTTTAAATGTGCATCAAATGACATGAATAGGGGGTGTGTACTAGCACTTACTCCCTCAGCAAAAAGAATCTGTGTGAAAATGAGAAAACCTGCAGTAACCAAGCAAGTTATTCTTGTTTTATCAACATATTCTGAAGGAGTTAGAGAAATACTGAAATCATACCAGTAATTATCTGACAGATGGGTGAATAAAATAGACAGCCCATGACACTATCATTTCAGACTTTCTAGAGAAGAATGAGGTCTAGTACACTCTAGTATAGTTCCCTTCCCACAAAAAAGGATTTTGGTCATTAATAACCTCTTCACAAGAAGAACCAATGGGATTTTCCCACTTCTGCATGTTCAACTTCAGAACCAGTTAAACCACTGGCTTTTAAAAGAGGATTTAACATCACAGGAAACATTTTTTTAAAGTTCCATTTCATTCAATGATTTGGAGATTAGTGGGCCTATATTCTGCTTTCTTTCCCATTACCCTAGGTTTTGAACTACTGATCGTTTCTAAATCTGAGGATCAGCTGGAATGCCCTGAAATAAATCTCTCAGATCTTTGGAGGAGACATATTCTAAGGTAATATTCATCTCCTTGCTCTTCCGGCCACATAATCTGTGATACCACTGGGCTCATCCCAGATTTTGAACCCCACCAGAAACCATACAAAGTGCTGTGAATGAAAAGGACACCATTTCAGAGTTAAATATTTAATCAAACTTAATATGCTTTTTTTTAGAGTAAATCAGATAGTACTTTATTATTTCTTACAAACTACTCTGACTCTCTTTACAACCAAGCCAGACTTCAGACGAAGAGCAAGTGCTAACCTGCCCTTCTTTTTTTATTTTTATCCTCACACCCCGAGGACATTTTTCCTTTTTTTTATTCAGATAGAGTGGGAGGGAGAAAGAGGAAGAGAGAGAGAAACATCGAGGTGAAAGGGACACATCGAGTGGCTACCTCCCACATGACCCCAACCGGGGGCCGGGGACAAACCACAACCGAGGTACGTGCCCTTAGCGGGAACTGAACCCGGGTCTCTCTGGACCACAGGCCGACGCTCTAACCGCTGAGCCAAACCGGCCAGGGCTGACCTGCTCTTCTTAAGAGCCATTTTGTCACGACCCACGCCAGTTGGAAACCTGGGTGATCACTACTGAATTAAGAACAAATTCTTACATGTGGAAGTCAAGGTTTCCCACAGTCTGGCTCATTTCATTCCTGCACATCATCCTCATACAAACAGTGTAATATAACTGACTTTAGCTACTAGCCATTTCCCAAACATACATCTCACTCTTTCTCATCTTGCTCTTTACAATGTTGTCACCTTTGTCTAGGCTGGCTTCCTTCCATCTCCACCTATTCAAACCTACCCATCCTCTAAGGCCAGTTCAGATGCCCCCTCCTCTATGAAATTTCCAGATTAACAAAGGCGGAGATGAGTTCTCTCTGCACTAAACAGCCACATCACTCAGACTGTACCTGCTGCAGTGCTTTGCACATACCAACTTAACTCTATCTGTGTGGAAATGGAACCTATCTATCCTGCTCGTCTTTAAGTTTCTTGATAGCAAAAATCATGCGTCAATGTTATAATTCTTTGCAAATAATAAGTACCTTACAAATATGTGTTGAATAGTAATAATCTGTTTTAAAAAGTCTTAGCAAGTGTTGTAAATCACTAATTACATGTTTCTCCATTTCCAGTTTGCCCAATACTCAAGGACTGTGTGAAAAAATGGGCAAATCCAAAGCCCTTTTAGTTTGTTCCCAAATGTTCACCACTTACTACATTCTAGTTTCTCTTCCAGTCATCAGAACGTATTCATTACAGCTTTTGTTCTAAACCCAGGTAAGTTCCTCAGAGAAGCTAATTCCCCTTTGAGTCTATATTTCATAATAAAGATTACAATTGGATTGGAAATTTGTATTTCAGCATATAGGTTGGTCCTTTAGGTTTTGAAATTTTTCTTGTGACCTTATACCAAACATTTTCATCATGTGAGAAAACAACATTACTTCAACATAAAAAGTATAGAAGTCATGGAGCCCACTGCCTGCCACCCACCATCTCATCAGAAAGACATAGTCGCCCTGCCCGGTTTGGTTCAGTGGTTAGAGCATCGGCCTGTGGACCAAAGAGTTGTGGGTTCAGTTCTGGCCAAGAGCACATACCTCCCATTGAGGTTCATCCCAGGCCCTGGTCGGGGCCATGCTAGAGGCAACCAGTCTATGTGTCCCTATCACATCGATGTTTTTTTCTCTCTCCCTCCCTCCTTCTTACTCTATCTGAAGACAAATGGAAAAATATCCTCAAGTGAGGATGGAAGGAAGGAAGGAAGGAAGGAAGGAAGGAAGGAAGGAAGGAAGGAAGGAAAAGAGGGAAGGAAGGAAGGAAGGAAGGAAGGAAGGAAGGAAGGAAGGAAGGAAGGAAGGAAGGAAGGAAGAGTCATGGTGGTCCTTTCCGTGACCCTATCTAAAGAGGAGCTCCTGAAAATCCACCCGCTGAGGAGGGCAGGATTTTAATAGCTTGAAGACTGACACAATTTAAAATCATTTTTTGGTTTGAACCTAGGTCACACTCACCATGTAAGAGGTTTTTCTTCCTGTCTAAGACACACTTTTCTCTATCACTTTTAAAGATTACTAAAGCAAAATGCTCTCCTTCTGCATCTTTCTGGGAGTTTTGATTTTTTTAAGAGAAGAGGGGACCTTGTGCTCCTCTCTGGAAGAATTAAAGCCAATCAGATCTTTTTCCAGGATTTTTCTGACAGCTCACCTTCTACAGCAGAGGCAGAGCTCCAGCTGAACTGTGTAAAAGCAAATGACAGGCAGAGGAAGACAGCTTGGGCCTCTACTAAGGAACTTTGCTATGGAAAAACCCAGCTGCTGCTGCTGCTGGATGGATTTTAGGGAATGGTGGCCAGCTGCAGAGAGCTCAAAGTTACAGAACAGCTGGTTGATTTTCAATTAAATCCTACGATTTGGGAAATCTGTATTTCCAATTAAAAGCAAAAACAGATGACCAGCTAAAAATGCTAGGTCCTTAAAAGGACATAAAATATTGACAGAGCATAAGTAGCTTTCAGGTTCAAATTTTGCTCATGTATTGAAGCCAAGGTGATTGTGTTTATAGTAAAGTAGTATCCACATGGTCATGTCAGCAATGACCACCCCTGCTGTCAAAGCAGCAAAACCACTTTGGGTGCAAGACAGGCCGCTGGAGAAAAGGCGCAGAGCACTGCGACGAACATGAGACCCTCAAAACAGAACAGTTTTATGTGTTGCAAAGCACCACTACCCTCTTTCAACTTTTAGCTGTTCCATTATTCTTTAAGAACTTAACGAGGGCAAGTTTGGACAGGCTTCTATGTTCACCTCCCTGGAAAACTCACAGTGCTTGCCCAAAAAGCAATGTTGCTGCCTAAATGATAAAGGGATAATTCTAATTTAATTTAAAAGGGTAAGCTATTAGGGGACTGAATACCTCGGGGCTTAACCACAAGAGCTAAGGCCTTTTATTACTAGATTTATATATCCCCATACCACCCGGATCAAGAGTGAGTGAAAGTCATTTCCACATAATGACTTTCTAGTAGCCTATGGATAATGAGTTTGTTATCTCCATCCATCTCTCATTAGGAAGGAATTGGCCCCTTTACAAACACAGTAGAGTGGCTAAACTTTATTAAGAAAGAGCTGGGTGAATTTCCCAGGGTATTAGGGAAAGCAGATTCTAACCTCATCTTCACTAGCTGGGTTTGGTAAATTTAACCTTGACATGCTTTCATTTCTGAAGAAATTAAACAGAAACACCTTCCTTAACAACCCATCTTGGACAGAGAATCCTTGTCAGGGTTAATGATGTTAGTGTGTACTGTGGAAAAAACACGTGCAAATAGAATCCACAGCTGTATCTTTCTGCTGTTCTGTGGCCATGACAAAGCCTGGTAAAGACTTGATTCAGTAAGAAAAAGAAAGCAAAAGTTTGTTGCTGAGGGTTAGCAGTAATATCCTTTATTGGTAGGTGGACTTTTAGTGTTAAGGTGACATTTATCTACCCTCATGGTACTCAGTTGCTAACCCAAAGCTCTGAGCTCTTCCAATCCGGAGAATTTCCCAGTCCATCAGGGTCACATGTCACGATGCCTCCCAAGAGAAGTGTGAGGAGCTTGGTAAGCTATATCCACTTTCCTGTCTCCTGATCTAAAATATAGCTTTTGCTTGCTTGTTACTTCAGTAGTAAACAGTACTAAAAGTCAACACAAGTTTTAACAAAGTCCAAAGTTACCATTCTCACCAGTCTTCAGACCCAAACTAAACTTTGTCATCAGGCCTAACTCACCAAGTCAACACAACTTGTACATTGCCAAAGCCATGAGAACAGCTTTGTCCTACACCGAGCATTGCCTGACATGAATGCTTCTTCAACCTGGCTACACTTTAGGATCACGTAGGGAGCTCTTCAAATCCAGATGCCCAGGAATTGGGAGCGGGTGGTGTGTCACAGCTCTTCAAGTCTACATAGGTGATTCCAAAGTTTACTCAAGGGTGAGAACCACTGACTCTAGAGCAGCGGTTCTCAACCTGTGGGTCATGACCCCTTTGGGGGTCGAACAACCCTTTCACAGGGGTCCCTTAAGACCATCAGAAAACACATATTTCTGATGGTCTTAGGAACCGTGACACTGCTCCTCTATCCGTCTCCAGGCGGATCCGCCCTCATGCAGATACGCCCACATACAGCATGAAGAACAGTATTAAAGATTCGCGGCGTTAGGAAGGTTGAGAACCACTGCTCTAGAGTATCTTTCCATCCTACTATATGAGTTCAGCTCCAGGATGTCCCTCTCATCCTTCTTAGTTTTAGCACTAAAGGTCACATACCCCAGCACTCTTCACATAAACAGTGTGAAAGCCTTTTGCAAAACTTAATTTCCTACCTTTAAGCTTTGCAAGAGACAGGAAATGTTTCTCCACCTCTCCAAGCTGAGGGAAGTATTGCTGGCTGCTCAGCTGGAGCAGTTATGGACACCCTCATAACCCCAACCATGCTCTGACACCCCACATTGGCCCCAGTCCCCAACCTGTATGCATGCTCACCTAAATCCCACACCTGACTTCCCTGTCATGGGATCACCCTTCTTACCTCACTCAGGCTCTGAAATCTCTTGGATCAATTGGTTCCTTTAAACATCTCATATCTATATTAAACAGTTTATCTCTATTTTTTTCCCCAAGAAAATTTGTTATAAATGCTCTTATACTTTATAGAAGAATAATAGGGAAGGAAGGAAGGAAGGAAGGAAGGAAGGAAGGAAGGAAGGAAGGAAGGAAGGAAGGAAGGGAGGGAGGGAGGGAGGGAGGGAGGGAGGGAGGGAGGGAAGGAAGGAAGGAAGGAAGGAAGGAAGGAAGGAAGGAAGGAAGGAAGGAAGGAAGGAAAGAAATGTCCAGAGACATTTTCTGCCCACACATGTCTACAGGCTCATAAAATTAAACTCTTTTCTTCTCACTGTCTTCTCATATCCCTGGATTGCTAACTTTATTCAGTTGTGGCCACACCCATCAACACTGCAGCCACACACAATTTGCAATTTCTCTACCTCTTAACAGTTTACTCTTCTCCCAAGATATTTTGCAGGAAAGGAAAAAAAGAAAAGGTTAAGGAAAATTTTTGCTCTGCAGCAGCCCTGGGAAATTTAAACTCTGAGAGGTGCATTCACACCATTCAGCTAGCAAACAAGAAAAAGCTTTGCATTCCCAGGGCCCTTTTTTCTAAGTACCTTTTTTTAAAAAAGCATCTCAGAATTAGATGTCCTTAAAAATATTTCATTAATTCAAGATGAGTGGTACATTGGGCTCCAACCGCTTTCCTTCCTGAGATGACATTGACAACTTGGTACCAAAATTGAGGAAGGAATAAATTAACCCACGCTATTCCCGGCCAATGGCAAATCCAATCTGAGAATAGTAAAAAAAAAAAAAAGAGGCAAGGCAGAAACAAGCTGGAAAATGAAATTTATAAAAGAAAGAAGCCCTGGCCAGTTTGGCTCAGCGGTTAGAGCGTCCGCCTGCGGTCCGGAGAGACCCGGGTTCGGTTCCCGCTAAGGGCATGTACCTCGGTTGCAGTTTGTCCCCGGCCCTGGTTGGTCGTGCGGGTGGCAGCCACTCGATGTGTCCCTTTCACATCGATGTTTCCTTCTCTCTCCCTTCCTCTCTCTCCCTCCCACTCTATCTGTACAAAAAATGGAAAAATGTCCTCGGGTGAGGATAAAAAAATAAAATAAAATAAATAAAAATAAAAAAATAAAAGAAAGAAGACTTACTGAAAGCCATCTTCACTGCACCTAGCTATTAGAAAGCATAGGTTACATGCTACTTTTTGGACAGCTGTAGACACTCATTTGCCTTTTAACATAAGCAATGAGCAGCCAAAAGAGGTTTAATGATCTTTGCTTTCCTTTATTATCTCTGTACCCAAAACTCTTATTTTGGGGTTGATTTTTGTTGATGGGAATCTTATAAATGATAGACCCAGCAAGACTTTTTAACCCTTGTGGTTCATCAGCATCTTCAAGCACCTCATTTGAAAATGCCAGCATCTAGTGGGTGTCTCCTACCTGGAGTGTACAAATCCCCAGGAGTGTGCAAGATGTGCTAAAAACAATATTCAGACTTCTGGTTTTTATATATGTTGATCCTTGAAAAGAGAATGAAATCAAAGTCGACTGATATCTAACCTGTGGATCAGCTCTGGCACCCTCTCAGCGCAGATGTCCGGTTGCCAGGTAGTAACATGTCACTTATCTAAGATATGCATCTGAATAGCGTGTGGGAGGTGCTAACAGCCCTGCCCTTGCTTGTGCTGTGCTTCTCATCATTTTGTGCTTTATCAGAGTTTACATGTGCCCAATGAAGTGAACTCACAGATTGTAGTGTCTAGTTTTATCAAACTAATTCTCATCAAATACTCTGGTGGCTTTAAGCTATTTCTGCAAAGAAACCAACATACTAATAATGCAAATAATAGTGAAAGTACAAGAAGATGAAATGGCAAAGCTGACACTTCTGATTCAGTACAAGCTCTTTGTCAGCTACATACTTAATCCGTTTCTTCAAGGTAAATTAGATGTTTTAACAATAAGCAAGAAAGCAACTGCTTTTCAAAAGAAATTTATGTAGGGAAAGCACATTGTGAAAATAAATGTTTGGAAATTTTTCCATCATTATATGATTTTGGTAAAGAAAGCACTAAGTATATCACTATAAACACTCTCCTATCTGAAGGCTGTTTTTAAATCTTCCACATGGAGATTTTCAATTGGTTTTGAATGCCTTTGTTCAAAACACTAAAAAAAATGCATTACCTTCAAATTAGTTTTGCAAGAACATCTTATTGAGTTCATAGAAGATGGAAATTTGCTAGCCAAATTTCAACAAAAAGCATTGCAAGCCGAATTTGGGGTTGAAAGTTGACTTACATGCTTGATGTCCATGATGCACATCTTCTTGGATATTTTTGAGGAATATTTTTCTACTATGACGACAATTGAATACCAAGTCTCAAGATAAACTTGAATTGGAAACATAACTTCTAATTGCTTCGTCACAAAGTCAAAATACCAATAATCTAAATACTGTTGAAGCATATTTAAGTACATTGTTCTCATTTAAAATGCCAATATTTTAAAGAGAGCAAAATATTTTGTAATCATAAACAAAATATTTTTAAATAGTTATTTTATATTTATGTTGTCCTTTATAATTCCCTTAAGTGTATATTTTATCATAAATACATATATCTATTACACTACATGTATGTAAATGATAAATATATGTAGACTTTGGGTGACTGCTCAAAAATATTTTACTAATGGAGGCACACGATCCAAAAAATGTTGTGATCACCAGTCTACAATGGCTTCTGGCCTGGTGAGAATTTATTTCCAACATATCATGGTGCCTACTGTATACACCAAATAGCAGAAGCTCCTTGGTAGATAAGTAAGGGAGCGATAAAAACATTCTCAGAGTAATGCATCAACAAAGCTTCAGTTTGAAACAACATGGATAGCTCTTGAGAGTATCATCCTAAGTGAAATAAGTCAAATGATAAAGGACAAGAACCATATAATGTCACTCATGTGTGAGATATAAAACAGAAAGTAACAAACAAACTCGTAGACACAGACAACAGTATGGTGGTCATCAGAGGGGAAGGGGGTGCAAGGAGGATGAGGAGGACAAAAGGGGTAAAATATACGGTGACAGGAGGAGACTAGAGTTTGGTGGTGAGCACACAATACAATGTACAGATGATATATTATAGAATTGTACACTTGAAACTTATATAATGTTACTAACCAGTGTTACCCCAATAAATTTAATTTTTAAAAGACATAAGATGCACTAAAATGCAGTTCCAACATATAGACTTGAAGTCACTTCAGAATCACACCAGAATGCCCATGGTGGGGCCAATACTCTGCTTTAAATACATTTTTAAATGCTAGATATGACTAAAGTATGCTTTCAATTCAAAGGTTCCTAAGACCATTGAACTGCCTTCTACTTTAGAATAAAATTTTGTTTACAGATAACATCAAAATTTCTGCTAATCAAAACACAACTTCCACCATCAACAAAGTTTTTCTAGCCTTGTATGTCAAATCATGTCACTCCAGTATTCACCACTCTCCAGTGGGCTGGCTACCCATATCAGACCTAAGGCCCAGATTCTTAGAAGTGCCTGCAAAGTCCTGTCTGATCTCACCCATGCTGCTTCCTGGCCTGGGCTCCTCATCTTCCCGCCCTTAGTCACTGGGTTGCAGCCACACACTGGTCCCCTTGCTCTTTCTTAACCAGGATGTTCTTGCTCTTCCCTCAGCCTAGAAGACTTCTCTCCCTGTGGCTCCTCAACCACCTCTGTCAGGTCTGCCTCCTGGATGGTCATCTTCCCAAAAAACCTTTCCTGAAAGTCCTCCTGAACCCCTATCCCCTTCCCCAATGTATGTTCCTTCTTAATTCCTATCATCATCTCAAATACTACACACAGGGATGGGAAGATTTACAGTTGTATTGTGACTTTTTTTATTATTATTATTATTTGAGAGAGAGAGAGGAGAGAGAGATGTTATTCCACTTATTCATGCATTCATTGGTTGTTTCTCATATGTGCCCTGACCGAGGATTGAACCTACAACCTTGGCACATCAGGACGATGCTTTAACCAACTGAGCTACCCAGCCAGGGCATGACATTCTTTTGAGTTAATAAAGCTATTGTAATAATTATAAGCTGCGTGCCTTTTTCCATACAAATAACTATAGACCTACTTTTGCCCACCCTGTATTTACTTGTACTTTTTTATTGCCACAGGGATGGTTTTCATGTTGTATTCACCATTTCTGTCTAACTGCAGAGGAGACATCAGGGACATGAAATTTGGGGGATGACTTTAGAGAAAAAAAATCTTCTAACCCTTGAAGGTAAAATTCTGTTCCTGACCTTAAACAAAACACACATTATATAATATTCATTTTTCTCTAAGATTATTTTCAGTTTTTCCCTCTCTTCACTTCATAGAGAGGTAAATAAATAAATGAACTTATAAATGTGTTTGCCCTTGAGGACTACAATGTCTTATAAGTCTAGAAGTTCTCAGCAACCTTTAAGAAAGGTTTTTAAATTTAGAAACAGAGAAGTTTGACCCACCATAGCAAGGAGGCATTGTCACCTCAGAGGAAAATAAATGTGAGCTAAAGTGTCTGGGATGCATCTTGTTCTGAATGGGGGAAGATAGTTTGATTTTAACACCAATAGTTTTCTTCAGCAAATGCCACATTCCTGATGGGTTTATATTTCTTATTATGTCATTTTGCCACTTAAAAGGATAACAAGGAAAAGCCAAAGTCCCATGAATCTTTATTAAACTGATTCAAACATCACCTCAAAGATCAGAATGCCAGATGTGACACCTTACAGGTTTCTCCCCCAGCCCTTTGATGCCAAATGGGAAGAAGAGCTACTGATCCAGGGTTACCAGACTTATACTTGCTGGCATTTTCATCTCACTCTACTATTGTATACCTGTGACCATTGCACCTGCTGGTTCAAAAGCACCAAAACACCAGTTTCCAGAGCTCTCGCAACTCTTTAGTTGCTGGACTAAAAATAGGTGCCTGGACAAAGGAGACTTCTGCTTAAAAGAGAAGAGCAAAAATATCTTCTATGCCATTAAACATGTATAAGCTTTTAGCAACGGGTGAGGGTGGGCCAGTGATAGAGTGATGGCGCCCACAGGCACAGTGCCATGAGAACTGGGCTGTGTTCTTCATTGCTGATGGTTGATATCAAACATGGCATCTGAACAGGACTCTGCAGGAACCCCAGAAGGTTCTCTTTACAATAGTACAACTTTGGTGATGAGTGGGTTCTAAGAACAGAGAATCCTGGTGTTACTTCCATACTGACTAAAGAGATAGAGATGAATTTTAGACCACACACACAAGAAAAATTGGCTTATAAATAAAAATTTGAAATGGCATATGAACATCAAACTGTTAAAGGGAGAAAATTCTTCCCATTATAAATACACACCCACGGGTTTTAATCAAGTATAAAATCATATCTCCTGCATGAATAAATTTCTTAAGTAATTAGAATATGCAAATCAATGAAGAAAACTATCTTGAGGTAATGCTTTCTTTATATGACAAGGATCTTAACAGTAGTCATGAATGTCACTTATCTATAATGTCCTTCAGGAAAAAAGGCAAGGATGGATGCTATACAGACCACCACAAAGCTCAAAAGAAATTAATTCGGTTTGCCAACCTCTTTTGTAAACAGGCTAATGTTTGTATGTTCTCATCAATTTGGAATCAGTGAATAGTTTATTGCTCAGTTCAGGGTGTCCTTTTGACAAACTCTTTTTTCCAGATCCAAGGAGTTAATTCCTGTTTCACACGACACTCAAGAAGTTAATTATTAAGGAGGTAATGTGTATTTCATTTCCAAGAAGAGGTAACTGTCTCCCCCGTCAGTCCGTGGGGGCAATGGAAGGCAGAAGACAGATCTGATCTTCATTTCACTGTGGATGAGGTGAATAGCATTCTGAATTGATATTCTGTAACAGTCTAATGAGACAACAGCTCGCAGCAAAGATTTGAACTATTCTGAGTCGCTCTGAAAGAGGAGATTCACACCTGATTTTGTATGTTTTCTCATTTCCACGAGTTTTTATTCCATTCCTTCAAATGTGAAAACGCTCCTTGTCTCTCCCCTGCACTCCTTTTTCATCGCGTATGTTACTCAGTGCACAGTAGCAGCTCCAGCCGGGAATAGTCATTCTGGCTTCAAACAAGCATCTTAATTTGGCTTCTGTGTACAAACAGTGTCCATGCAAACTGGTTCCCACTCTTAGACTCTTTGTCCTCTGGCCCCCTCACAGAAATGGCCTTGACACATTCCAAGGCACAGGCCACAGGAACAGCAGCACAGAGACCCACGTGAGTTACTCAGCAGCTCTTATATAATCTATTCCATCCTGAAAAGCACACCTTAGCCGCAGTTTAGAATCAAATACTGGGCATGGCTCTAACAGAAATAAAGTCATATAGCCCAAGGAAACACCACCAATTTTTATTGAAATCCTTTATTGGCTAAAGTCTAGCTTCTTTTAGATTTAAGTGAATGTCTTTCAAGTCCTATGGCCTATGAACCTGTTCCATATCATGACTGATCTACTCCATAGGCAAACAAAACATTCTGACCTTCAAATGGTCAATCCAAAATGTTTTATCAAAAGCTTTCGGAACTCTCAGAGTATACCTGAAAAACAATGCTTATTATCTCGGATTTCTCTACATTTTCTTTGGAGAAAATTCTCCACTCTCATCACCCTATTCCCTACCCTTTCCGAATGCAAAACCCAAAAGGCCAGCTTATGTTAAATTCTAAGATTTGTGAGGGGGACAAAAAGCCTCAATAAATTTATACTGGCTAAAGCAAAACTGCACAAACATTTTCTTCCATAAATGAAGTCATAGGGAAAGAAATAAGCATGAACCAAACAAAATAAGCATGAACCACTCAATCAAGGTTTTTATTAAAAGCCCATGATTTATAAAGAGTACAAATCCATAGTTCTCACCTGCTTCCAGAGAAGCAAAGGGTATTTTAAGTATGATTCCTATGAATTTTTCTTATGAAATGATACCTGCTGACCAGAGAGAAGAATTAGCTATGGCTAGCCAATAAATATTATTTTATGAACTTTAGGGCCCCAGGGGGACCATTCTTTTACCAATGAGCTAGCTTTTTAAACAGGATGGATGAGTGCATGGGAACATTAGAGATGCCATCCTACGGCCCTTAACTGTCGGTGCATCTCCCTCTGAGACACCAGGTAGCAAAATAAACTGCAGCCCTGCAAGATGAAGCCTTATGATGAAAATTAGTTCCGAGTGCCCCGATGAACCATGCCTTATCTTATCCCACTTCGGAAAACCAACAGCAGCATCTTTTTATATTTTATGTTTTGCCTTTCTTCCTGTACCTTTTCTCTGTGTCTCTGCCTCTCATGCTTTCTCCCTCCATCTGTGGAGGCAAAGGGCAGACGCAATGGAAAGGATTCTTTCTGTCTCCTTCCCCTCATCTGTCTTCCCCCATTTCTAGCCCTGAATTCTCTCCCCTTCTCTCCTTGTCTCACTTGGGTATTTTACTTTGGGTTTTCTTGTTTAGCTGAGGACAGTACTGACTTTACACTCCAGGAAATGAGAGAATCCAGCTGGGCAAGGACTTCTCTGGGAGTGAATCACTACTGTTCCCAGTGGTTTTACTTGTCTTCTTTACAAGTCTCCTTGCTGCCTACAAAAGTGCCAAGCTCCTGATAAATGGGACAGCGAGGTGTCACATTTTCCCCCTCTAAATGAAGAGTAAACTTTCACAGCCTTGCTCCACTGCACTGAAAAATGAAAATATAACTACATGCTGTTAGGTCCTTAAAGAATTCCCTTCTAGGCATAGCCCCAGAGTAGCTTCTACACAGCTAAACAAGGGCTTCAAAGGAAAAATATCTGTCCTTAAATAATGATTTCCCACAAGAAAACTTTGGTCCTGCAACTACCTTTCTCGGGAATCCTAGTTACACCACCATGATTAGAACCCACACTTGTGATGGGCAGCTTATCAAGGGGAAAAGACAAGAAACCCCACGAGCACTGAGTCTATAGACCTTTCTGGCCCCACTGGCTGTCACTGCATAAGCAAGAGATGTGTATTGGTAATGATGAGGCCTATGCTTTATAGCCTTAGGTCTTGTCAAGGCTCTAGTCCTGACCCATCCTTTCTCTTCCCAGAATTTTATTAGTTCTCAAAAATGAAAGTTCCCTTACATTTCAATAAGACCTACAGTATCAAGAATGAGAGCCTCCCTCCATGGCTATATTATTTCACACCTGTAGCCCCTGTAGCTCTGAACCAGGGGCTGGCGAACTATGACTCCTAGGCCGTATCCACTCCACCACCTGTTTTTGTAAAAGTTTTATTGGGACATGACCTCCTCCACTTGCTTACATACTGTCTGCGGCTGCTTTTGTGTGCAATGGCTGAGATGAGTAGTTGCCATAGAGACTGTATGACCTTTTACAGAATGGATAGATATGCCTGCTTCAAGCAGCAGAACACCTAATGATTATACCAACAATTGCTATCACTTACTGAGTATTTACCATGAGAAAATGCTACAGGCTTTTCAAAGAATATCTCATTTAATTGTCACAACAACCTAAAGAGTTGTGTTTTTATTATCACTATTTTGAGAAAGAAAGTATGTACAATATATATGTATATCAAATCACCACTAGGTACACTTTATATATCTTACAATTTTACTCATCAGTTATACCTCAATAAAGCTGAAATAGAAGAAACAAACAGACAAGCTAGGTATCTTTAAGAGGAGCCTGAAGTCAAACCCTAACAGACTGGCTCAAAAGTCCATGCTAGTAACTGCTTCTCCAAACTGTCTTCAGATTTGGGGGTGCTACTGCTCTGACAGGCAAGAAACTGAAACAACTGTAGGACATGGTACAAAACAATGCAAAGGATGTCTTTTTTATAAACTAAAGAAAGTAGGACCAAAGAATGAGAAAGAATTTGAATTCATCAAGACTAGAGCTGAGATAGCAAGATGTAAAAGTCAAACTTTAAGACACTTCCATAGATACTGAACAAACATTGGGTAAGTGGATAAGTGAGTCAATGGATAACTGGATGGATGGATGGATGGATGGATGGATGGATGGATGGATGGATGGATGACTACTAGTGTATTTCACAGAATCCAAAGGAGAATTGAGTGGCCAAGCACTGGGGAAAGTGGGGACCAAGGTAAATCCAGAGATATCAACAGAATTTAGAGATCCTTTTTACAGATTTCTGAGTATTATAGCTTCTAGGTATTTCCATTGCAGATTTCAAATTCCAAGGAGACAAAAATCTTATTAGGTCACCTTGGCTCAGATATACACCTCTACTATCTACTAGAGCAGTGGTTCTCACCCATGGCTGCAAATTACAGTCACCTGGGGGCGGGGGAGCTTTTACAGCACATCAACTCCTGAGCCTCACCTAAGATCAATTGAAACTAAATCTCTGGGGGAGAAGACTTGGGTGAACTCAGGACTCTCTTCAGTTATAATGGAAGCAGTGCTTTCTCTCTCCTCCTGTGGTTCCTGCTGAGCCTGGCAGCCATCTTACAAAACCAACTAGGAACAGAGCTGAGAGGATCTCAGACCTAGACCCTGGCATTTTCAGGTATGAGAGCCAAATCCCCGGGGGGGGCATGCAGGAGGTGGCTGATTGATGTCCTCTCTCATCAATGTTTCTATCTCCCTCTCCCTTCCTCTCTCTCTAAAAACAAAGAAACAAAAACTCTGACCTAGGCAATCTAGGAGAAACAGAATATAAGAGATTTCAACAGAATTAGTGTGCTAATAATGTGTGTGTGTGTGTGTGTGTGTGTGTACATGTATATATTTGCTTTCTTTTCAAAATGAGTTTTTAAACAAAGATGTAGAAATTGTGTTTTGTTGAAATTTTTAAGAATGGTTATCTTGGGCATTGGCTTATATTTTGGCCTCTGATATAAAACTAGTGATGTTTCTAAAACTATTTGCAGGACTGACTAAAGGACAGTCAAAGGAACTCATAACATTATCTATAGCTGCAAAGTCATAATTTCAGAAGCAAATCAAACTTTCCATGAAAAATCCCATTTCCTCAAGAGAAACAGTGCACCCTGGGAGGGGTCGGGGAGCAGGAGGCACAGAGCACTAATTTCAAAGAGGTTCTTATCAAACTCATCCAAGGCTCCAGTGGTCACTTCCTTCTGAGTAAACCACCTGATCTTGTGAAGAGAAATAAATCTTCTCCTTGGTGGTTCCATTGTTATTCCCATGAAGAGTGCTTCCAAGATGGAAAGAAACTCAAATAATTAACAGAATATGCAACTGCAGCCCCTTCTCCTTCAGCACTGGGGAATTCGATTATTAGATTTTCAACCTCTCTGACTCAGACGCAGCCAAATGGTTCACATCAAAACTGCAGTGATTTAGGGCCAGATTCTGGCTGTTCAGGGCTTACCCAGAGTTTGAAATACAGCTGAACAGGGAGCTATAGGAACTGAAAGCAGGATTTTTCTCTATGAGGATACTTAAAGAAACCTCTCCAATATGTTAAGTGAAGCTGAAAAAAGACAAAGTCTTATAAAATTTATAAACAGAGAGACAAATGGGTTTTGATGGTGTTGGTGATGATATTGACTTGAAATTAGAATGCAATGATGACTCATTTTTCTTTGAAACCCAAAAAGTTATTTTCTTTTTAGCTTTTGTAACAAACTATTTCAGAGGCTAGCAGTGGATATCACTTGGTAGCAGTGTATTACAGAATATTCGCTTTGGTTGCAAAACAGATTCTTTCCGTCTCAAAGAGCATAACTGCTTGAATCAACCCAAAATAGAAACAGTTTTCCAAGTAAAAATGGCATCTTTTAAAAATATTGTTCTCTCTAAACAAGAATATTAGCATCGTTGCTGTGACATGCTTATCAAAACACCAGATACCTGCTGCATTTCCTACCATTACAGATGAGAAGACCCTGTAAAGGGTGATCAGGGACCATTCAGCAAACTGGAGAACCATTAAAAAAAATTTGTGTGTGCATGTTTATAGCTGTATGCGCCATACCTTAACACATTTCTTAACTAGCAAGAGGATTTCTGCAGTTTGAAAACCAGAGATAAAATTAATATATTGGTTACTACCCACAACAGCCTCTTAGGTGTTATCATTGAGAATTATTATTTTCAGCAGTTCATGGCTCATTTCTTTAAAATTAAAATTAGTGTTCTGGCACCCAAGGATAATTTTTCAGCTGTCTCTACAGGGAATAATATAAGCTTGGTGAGTTTAATGAATGGCAGTTTACTCCCAGTCAATGTCAATGCAGTGGATGAGTTTATATTTAACAGAAACTGGAACCACAGCCTTACTACTGTGTTTTCATTAATATGAAATCCTTATATAGCACTTAGCTGATAAATTGTGCCCAGAAAATGATTCTTAATGACCAAGGAGGGCATAAAAGAGTGCAGAGAGAAATCGGGGCCAAATTAGTTGGGATAAAATTGAACCCTCTATAGATGGGCAGGTCAGACCTGAGATAGTTAGTAGTAAATGTATGACCAGAGTTAGCAGGAAGATGTGTAGGTAGCATGGAAAACAAGATTAAGTAAAAACTAGAACATGGAGATCATGAAAGGTGACCAGGGAAGGTGACAGACCCTGAAACTTCTCCAAATTAACAGCCAGGAAGCTCTCACACAGACATTTATGCTAGGTTCCAAACACATGCAATCATTGCACATAATCCAGAGGGCTGTGCCCCAGGTGTGCCAGCCCTGGCCCCCTTTGCTCCTAGATCCTTCCCATCCTTCCCTGCTCTACATGAAGCAGTGCTGGTTGTTTCCTGTGCTTCATCACCTGGCTTCAAACTAGATTTGACCAACAGGAATGCTAATAGGAGACTTGAAGGCAGGGGGAAGGGAGAAGCCAGAATATCTCTCCCACTCTGTCTGTCATAGGCAGCGTGTCGAGCAGAGGCTGTGTTTCCTCATTGGCCCCAGCTCATGCTGGACAGACAGCTATGGATGACCCTAATCATGGGCTCCAGTCACATTACTTACTTCCTTTGTCCCTCCAGATAGGGGTAGTTCAGCTGCTTCTTGTTTCTAATCTCTAGAATACCTACTGTCCTCTACTTGACTGCCCATCTCTTTCCTATCCCATAGTAACCAATTCCTTGTACTAAATTCACTTTATTTTAAGTACATAGAGTGGTTCCTATTTTCCTGGTTGGACTTTGAATGATAAAAAGAGATGGAGGCCATAAACAAAGGCCTCAGGAATCTGTATGACAGGTCCATTCAGTCTGACCAACCAATTGCAGTGGGGGTGGTAATTTATTATAAAAAAAAATGCCTTCAGAGCTAAGTACCCAGGTCAATATAAATTTACAGCATTGTCACTAATCATTAGTGACAAGGTATCACCTCACACTTGTCAGAATGGCTGCCATCAACAAATCATCGAACAAGAAGTGTTGGCGAGGGTGTGGAGAAAAGGGGACTCTAGTACACTGCTGGTGGGAATGCAGACTGGTGCAGCCACTGTGGAAAACACTATGGTGTTACCTCAAAAAGTTAAAAATTAAACTGCCATTTGACCCAATGATCCCACTTGCAGGAATATACCCTAAGAAGCCTGAAACACCAATCAGAAAGAATATATGTACCTCTATGTTCATAGCAGCACTATTTACAATAGCTAAGATCTGGAAACAACCCAAGTGTCCATCAGTAGATGAGTAGATAAAAAAAGCTGTGGTACATATACACAATGGAGTACTATGGCAGCTTTAAGAAAAAAAGATCTCATATTCTTTGAGATGGCATGGAAAGACCTGGAGAGTATTATGCTAAGTGAAACAAGCCTAGCAGAGAAAGACAAATATCACATGATCTCACTTATTTGTGGAATATAATGAACTAAACAAACTGATGAACAAAATTGACCCAGAGATGTAGAGGTGGGGTACAGGCTGACAAGCCTCAGAGGAGGGAAAGATGAGGGGGGAAGAGATAAATCACAGAACTTATATGCATGTATGCATGACGAATAGACATAGACAACAAAACTGGGGGTGGGGCGGAGGGGAAGGGGAGGAGGGTGTCAATAGGGAAAAAGGAGAAACATCTGTAACAAAAACAAATCGAATAAATAAATAAATTCACAGCATTTTTTTCTCCATTAAGCGGCCTAGGAATTGAGGAAAATTAGGACAAAACTCTTCCCAGACAGGTCCTTGTGGAAGAAAACAGCTATAAAATCAAAGCCCTTATTCCTTCCCTCCCCTCCAGAGGAGACGGGAAGATGACTAAGAGAGCTAGATAAGTGAGCAGTTTTAGAACCTCTTCTTCCCATTCAAAGACAGGAGTGAGAAACATCCCTGGGATTTTCAGGGAATCTAAAGGAGAGGTGCACAGCTTGCTCTGTCTTCCAACAGGTGGGCGAGCCTGGGTTGGGAGTGCCTCAAGACCAACAGCCACGTCCCCCCTTATGAGGGTTCAGAAAAGACTCTCCAGTTTCTTCCCCAGATGACCCCCATGAATCACCAGGTCACAGAGAACTTAAGTAATTCCATCATCAGCCCCTAGCCGGTTTTGCTCAATGGTTAGAGCATCGGCCCGCAGACCAGTCAAGGTCATGTACCTTGGTTAGAGTTCATCCCCGGCTTTGGTTGGGGTCGTGTGAGAGGAAACCAGTCGATGTCTCTCTCTCTCTCCCTCCTCCCACACTATCTGATGATACATAGAAAAATATCCTTGCGTGAGGATTAAAAAATAATAATATTAAAATAATCCCATTATCATCATGAAAGATGTGAAGGAAATGGAATGAGATCAAGACTGCACAGCCCATCAGTAGAAGAGCAGAGACAAATAATAAGATTTAAATATAAGCAAAAGTCCCTGACCTTAACAATGAGTTCTCTGGCTCCTACTGCCTCTCAGTAATCATTACCATACTGCTTTCCATAATCTCCTTAAAGTGAAATTAAAAGTCACCACTGCTCTTCATCTGCCTGCCTATTTGCTCAATGGAATGAGAGCGTTCTTACTTATGCTGCAAATGAACTGCCTACTTTAAAAACCTCTTAGACACTCAGGACATTTTTTGAAGAAAGTCCTCCTCTGAGCCACCCTTAATTAAACCAAGGTGAGAGGAGAGAACCCCTCCCTGTCTCTCTTACCTTTATTTCACCATGTTAGGCTCACAGTCACACACAGTACAGCTGCAAGCCAGTTTGGCCCAAGTGAAATCACTCATGCCAACACAGTCAGGGAGCCTTGCCGTGGTGTTTTGAAGAATATGTGCATCAACATGCTATGCTTCTGAGGAACACAGTAGGAAGCCGTGTTTGAGCTCTGTGTGTAAGGGATGACGGTGAGGGAGCCCACCCCTCTGCAAGCACTTGCTCATTTCCACTGGCAGCTTCCCCTGGGAGAATCCCCGACTTGGAGCCAGGCGACTTCTGCCCACACCAGCCACCATTTGTGTCTGACCAGACAGACCTGTGAACCTGACCTCCAGGTCTAGCCCAAGGAGGCTCTAGCAGCAACTGCACTAGTGTCACCTTACCTTTGGATGATTTTCCATCTCAGAAACTTTTGAGACTATTTAAAGGTAGAGCAGTGCCTCCTTAAGTTAAGCCACATAAGGGACTACATAGGAACAGTTGAGACTGATTTTGTGCATAGGCAGTCTAGGTAACCAGAGTATGTGACTGTAAGGATTCTAGGAGAAGTCCATGTCAGCCCCGACTCTGCTCCAAGAGGTGGTACAAAGAGCCAGACTGTAGGGCTAGAGTACCCAAATTTGATTCTAAGTTCCACCACATGTTTGGTGACTAAAGCAATTTACTTCTCTGTATTATTTTATTTTTTAATTTAATTTTTCAATTACAGTTTACACCCAATATTATTTTATATTAATCTTAGGTGGACAGCATAGTGGTTAGATAATTATATACTTTACAAAGTGGTTCCCCCAATGTTTCAAGTGGGAGTGGTCATTTTAAAAGTACCTACATCAAGGTTATGGTAAGGATTGAATGTATTAGGCTTTGTAGAGTTTATGGTTTTTACACAAATAAAACTTGTAAAAAATGAACTTTTATCAGTTCTAGTAGTTTTTTGGTGGAATCTTTAGGGTTCTTGCAGGGGTGGGGAACCTCTTTTCTGCCAAGGGCCACTTCAATATTTATAACATCATTTGCAGACCATACAAAATTATCAACTTAAAAATTAGCCTGTTATATTTGGTCAGGCTAATTTGGTGAGGCATGTGATGTTAGCTGATTTCATGGGACTTATATAGTCCATGGGCAAGATGTTCCCCACCCATGAATCATGTCATGTGCAAGTAATGACAGTTTTACTTCTTCCTTTCCAATTTGGATGCCTTTTACGTCTTCTTCTTGTCTGATTGCTATGACTATCAGTACTATGTTGAATATGAGTGGTAAAAGCAGACATCCCTGTCTTTTCCTTTTCTTAAGGGAGATGTTTATTGTTTTTTCTCATTGAGTATAATGTTGGCTGTAAGTTTGTCATATATGTAGCAGGGTACAAAATAAATGTCCAGAAATCAGTTGCATTTTTATAACACCAATAATGAACTATCAGAAGGGGAAACTAAAAAAATAACCCCTTCACAATTATTTCCAAAAAAAATAAAATACCTAGAAATAAATTTAACTAAGGGTGTAAAAGACCTGTACTGGGAAAATTATAAGACACTAAAGAAAGAAATTGAAGAAGATACAAATAAGAGAAAGCATATACCATGTTCATAGTTACGAAGAATTAGCATCATTAAAATGTCCATACTACCCAAAGCAATTACGGATTCAATTGTAATTCCTTTCAATTCAATGCAATTCCTTTCAATATACCAATGGCATATTTCACAGAACTAAAACAAATATTCCAAAATTTTATATGGAACTACAAAAGACCCCAAAGAGCAACAGAGATCTTGTGAAAGAAGAAAAAAGTTGGCGAAATCACACTACCTAATATCAATCTATACTGCAAGGCTATAGTAATCAAAACAGCATAGTATTGACATAGAAACAGACATATAGATCAATGGAACAGAATAAAGATCCCAGAAATAAATCCACATCTTTACAGTCAATTAATATTTGACAAAGGAGGTAAAAACATACAATGGACTAAAGATAGTCTATTGGAGGGCATGGGGGGTGGGTGTTGGAAAAATTGGACAGATCCATGCAAAAAAATGAAACCAGATCACCTTCTTATACCATACACTAAAATAAACTCAACATGGATTAAGAATTAAATGTTAAACTCAAAACCATAAAAACCCTAGAAGAAAACATAGGCAATAAAATCTCAGACATTTCTTGTAGCAATATTTTTTCTGATCTATCTACTCAGGTAATGGAAACCAAAAAAAATAAAATAAACAATGGGACAACATCAAACAAAAGAGGTTTTGCACAGCAAAGAAAACCATCAACAAAATGTAAAGACAACCCAACCTAATAAAAGAACATATTCTCCAATGACACATCTGATAAGTGGTTAATATCCAAAATTTATAAAGAACTTATAAAACTCAATACAAAAAAATCCAATTAAAAATGGGCAAAGGACCTAAATAGGCACCTCTCCACAGAGGACATATAGATGGACAATAGACCTAGGAAAAGATGCTCAGTGTCACTAACCATGATAGAAATGCAAGTTAAAACTACAATGAGGTATTATCTTACACCTGTCAGAATGGCTATCATCAATAAATCAACAAACAGGTGTAGGCGAGGATGTGGAGAAAAAGGAACCCTTGCACACTGTTGGTGGGAATGCAGATTGGTACAGCCACTGTGGAAAGCAGTATGTAGTTGCCTCAAAATATTAAAAATGGAACTGACTTATGACCAACCAATTCTGCTTCTGGGAATTTATCTGAATAAATCCAAAACACTAATTTGAAAGAATATATGCATTCCTATATTCACTGCAGCTTTATTTACAACAGCCAAGCTTTGGAAGCAGCCCAATTGTTCATCAGTAGATAAGTGGATTAAAAAGCTGTGATGCATTTACACAATGGAGTACTACTCAACCACAGAAAAGAAGAAAATTTTACCTTTTACAACAGCATGGATGGATCTGGAGAACATTATGCTAAGTGAAATAAGCCAGTCATAGAAAGACAAATACCATATGATTTTACTCATATGTGGAATCTAATGAAAAAACTAAACTAACAAGCAAAAAAGAGAAAAAACTCATGGACGTGGACAGCAGTGTGGTGGTCGCAGTGGGAGGGGATTGGTGGCAGTGGAGGAGGGCATGGGGGGGATGGTGATGAAAATAACAGACTTGAGCCATATATAAAAAAAACAATGTTATAAAATAAAATTTTAAAAGCTTGCTATATTAGTACTCTTTTTCTACAGACCCAAAAACTGTTTTCCTGGTGATTGTAGTACAAGGATAAAAATTTTGTTGTTGTTGTTGTTTTGCTTGCTTGTTTTTAAGCCACCAATCCTTCCTCCACTGTAGCACCTTTGGTCGGAGGCACCTGTTGAGCACATTTCCTCCCCATAGCAAGAAGTTGGTAGGGAATTTCTCAAAGCTTGGAGAAATACTAAGCCTAGTGTGTAACAGGTAATATTAACACTCCTTCCAATCTCTCAGATCCCTTTATTAGACAACTTCTCAAACTTCATTGCGTTCTGAAGTATAATCTGGGGGAACTTGCTATATTGCATCTTATGGTTTCATAACACCAGAGTGGAGCTAGAACCTCTGAATTTCTAACTCACTCTCAGGTGGTGCCGGAACCAAATGGTATGCAAACCAGAGAAATCACAAGACCAGAATTGCTTGGAACATCAGTGGGTCTCTCCCCAACTTTCCACTCTGGGGAGCTCTGACAGCAGCACACCAGTGGCAGTGAAGAGCCCACAGCTGCCTGCAGGTTGGTGGATCTGGATCCAGACTGGCGGAGCCTGCCTTGCCTCATGGGGAGCCTCACCCTGTCCAGAGCTGCAGGAGCACGCTGGCTTCCCATGGCTTCTACCAGATGCTGGAAGCAGCAGCAAGAATGCAGCTGCAGGAGAAGTCACAGCTAATCACAGGATGATACATGCTGTACCTCCTCACTCCACCTTCCCTGCAACTCTGGGAGAATGGATGATCTTCCTCGGGCCCTCTCTTTCTGGAAGCCAAATTGGGGCTGCCAACAACCAAGTGACTTCTCTTTCTAGACTCCAAATGAGGAACCACAGGGCTCGGTGGGCTAAAACCTCCATCACGAGGAGAAAAAAATCAGGAAAGTGTCCCAAGAACAGCCCATAGATACAGAGCCCTTGTCACTATACATAAACTTCTCAATGGATAAATAAATAAATGTGTGAATATCTCAAGGGCTAAATAATAAACATCTTTGGAGCAGTGATCAAGTTAAGAAAAGGAAAGCCCTCCAGCACCTAATGAATCAGCAGAATCATGGGTTTAAAATTATGGGCTACAGATTAGAGCCCCTAAAATCTGGGTTGGAATTCCAGCTCTGAGACATCCTAGCTGTGAGACCTCAAGCAGCTTTTAAGTTCTCCTGGTGCCCTAGTTCCCTGTCTCATAGGGATGCTGTGAGATTAAATGGTGGCCTGATGTGGAATATTTAGCACAGTGCCCAGAAATAGGGATCTCCCTGTGCCTCAAAGCCTCAGCCTCCTCTTTCATTCCCACAGCTCACTTCTCTTCTCTTCTCTTCTTTCACTCAAACCTACACCACACTTTCTCTTATTCCCTTCCTTTCAACATTCATTCCTGCCCTTGGCTTTCTCCACAGCTTCACCTGAATTCGAATGTGCTCACCTTTGTTTCCTCAAAGAGTCCCTAGAAGCCTCCCCCTCCCGCTGAAAGCCAAGCAGCACCTGGCATCACACTCTAAACATGGGAACCCCTGCCCTGGCCGATTTGGCTCAGAGGTTAGAGCTTCGGCCTGCAGTCCAGAGAGACCCGGGTTCAGTTCCCGCTAAGGGCACGTATCTCGTTTGCAGTTTGTCCCCGGCCCTGTTTGGTGGGTTCTAAACACCAGAAAAAAATGTGCTGCAACTAATCTGGACAAATAATCCCTAAAATTATTTCCATTGACAGGATGTCTTTTAACTTGATTATACAAATATTTCATTTCACATTAACTATGTGGCCATTGCTTGTGCCCACACAAGCTCATTTCAAGAACCGTTCAGTGTCATTTCAGCATGATGCTCAGAGTGAGAAGTGGCATCTGTGTGTTCTAACAGCATCCCTCTGAATTCGCAGTGAGGCCCCAGGCAGGTTACTCCACCTCAAGCCACTTAGAAATTTCTTAAACACTAAAATGGGGAAATCTTGATATACACAGATAGCTTCCTGAGACTTAATGAGAAATCACTAAAAAAGTTACATATGAAACTTTATATGACTTTATATAACTATATATAAATAAATAAAGATAAAGCACTTTACAATTGTCCAGTAACCGTTACAAAACCACAAGAATGTTTTTCAGGAGGAGTTGCTTTAATATAAACATCTTCAGGAGGTTATATATTTTAATCACAAGCACATAATAGATATTTGATTTGCATTCATCAGATAAGCAGGAGTAAAAGTTACAATCCCAGGAAAGACATTTAGCTTTTCTAAATGCTGAACATTTGAGTAATAGTGTAACTGAAATAGGAATGAAATGTACCCAAGAGAAAAATTCAGAAACTTCAAAACAGCTCTTTAGAAAAATAAATAAATAACGAAACAAAAAAAAACATTGCATCTTAGATGGGGGAAGGGGCAACGATTTTTTAAAGTAATCAACTGAGATCTTTCCTCCAGAAACATAATTTCTGTATTATTTAATCAGACTTAATCGTTCTTAAATTGCCTTTGAAACGAGTTTAAAAAACAGTGCACATCTGCCCTGTTATATTTCTTGCAAGTAAATGTGTTCTGGGATTTGTCCTTCAATAAACATAGAAGAAACACCAGTGGTCCCTGCAAGCTTTGTTAGAAGTCAATAGTAAATAATAAAAATTTTTCTCAAAGGGTTGGGACGGCACAGGAAAGGACCACCTACACAAAAACATACCTTCATCTACCTACTGTGGGACTAAAACAACCACGACTACTACCGGGCTCAGGTCAGTCCTGGGCATTAACCATGGTCTCCAAAAGCTGGTAAGGATAAACATGGCAAACAACAGGATTTCCTTTTTAGGGTTTAATAATATTCCATTATATATATATATATATAATTCCATTATATATATATACATAATTCCATTATATATATATATATATATATATATATAATATTTTCATTAAGCACTTATCTGTTGACGATCACTGAGGTAGTTTCCATGTCTTGGCAATTGTGAATAATGCTGTGGTGAACATGGGCGCACAGAGATCTCAGCATCTCTTTGACATACAGATTTCATTTCCTTTGATTTCATTTCCTACCCAGAAGTAGCATTGCTGAATCATATGATAGTTCTATTATTAATTCTCGAGAAACCTCCATACTGTTTCCTATAAAAGTTGTACTGAAATGAATGAAGCTAAAGGGCATTATGTTAAGTGAAAAAAGCCAGACACAGGAAGACAAATACTGTATGATTTTGCTTAAATGTGAAATCTAAAAACATCGAACTCATAGAAAAAGAGCAGAATGGTGGTTACTTAGGTCTGAGGGTTGGAAGAAATTACATGTTGGTCAAAGGGTACAAACTTTCAGTTATGAGATGAAAAAGTTCTGGGCATCTAATATATAATTAATAATACTCTATTATATAGTTGAAATTTACTAAAAGAGGAGATCTTAAGTGTTTTCACTACACGAAAAAATGGTAATTATGTGATGTGATATATGTGTGAACTACCTTGATTATGGTAACCATTTCATAATATATACACACATTAAACCAATCCATTATACATCTTTTAAAAACAATTTTTTTAATATTTTTTTAAGAAAAAAAAACAGGAGAGTGTCGATGGAGGGAAAAGTAGAAACATTTGTAACAAAAATAAATAAATATTTTTTTAAATAATAACATCTTAGCCCTGGCTGGTTTGGCTCAGTCGTTAGAGCGTCGGCCTGCGGTGCCAAAAGACCCGGGTTTGGTTCCCGCTAAGAGTGCGTACCTCGGTTGCAGTTTGTCCCCGGCCCTGGTTGGGTTGTGCAGGTGGCAACCACTCGATGTGTCTCTTTCACATTGATGTTTCTCTCTCTCTCTCTCTCCCTCCCATTCTATCTGAACAAAAAATGGAAAAATGTCCTCAGGTGAGGATAAAAATAATAATTATTATTATATTTTATGAAAATAAATAAAAGAAAAGAAACATCTGGACTGGAACAGGCTATAGATTAACCCATATTTATTAAGTATTCACAGAAATCAAAATCTCCAGAAGGTGAGTGTTGAACTAAAATATTTTGGCATAGAGAACTAACCTGAGTTTAAGAGGAAAGACAGAGAAGACATCTGTTAAGAGGAAAGACAGAGAAGACATCTGGTAAGGTGTGACTCCGACCACAAGGGTGCTACCTTAGAGTACTGGGGACTTGAAAAGGATTATCAAAATTAAAGAAGAAGGAAAAGAAGAGGGGATGAAGACACCTTACAAGTATCCTCATCTATTTCACAATTCTACTGAAGGTGGTAATACCGTCATCAGGGAACAAGGTATGGCTTGACATATCAAATAGTAATAAACTGCCAAAAGGATACCCTCTTTTTTTAAGTCAGAGCTTTATTTCTCAAAGTCCTTGGAGAAACAAGTCCTTTGGTTTTCAAATTCATAGACATCTACCTTTTACACAATTTAGACCTAAGTTTAAATATTAAGCTGATTGAGATAAATTTAAAATAAAACTGAGGCCCTGGCTGGTTTTTCTCAGCAGTTAGAGCTTCAGCCTGCAGACTGAAGAGTTTATGGGTTTGATTTCTGGACAAGGGAATGTACTTGGGTTGCAGGTTCAATTCCTGGCCCCAGTCAGGGTCATGTGGGAGGCAACCAATCAATGTGTCTTTCTCACATCACTGTTTCTCTCTCTCTGTCTCCCTTCCTCCCTTCCATTCTATCTAAAAATCAATGGAAAAATATCTTTTGGGGAGTATTAACCAAAAATATAAAATAAAATAAAACTGAGATAAAAATATTTAGTAATATGCAAACTGAAGAAAATCTCACCTACTTGCCCACACTTTAATTCCCAGGTGTTGTGTAAATTGCATACTACTGATACTTGACATACAACAACAACAACAAAAGACTTAAATTGTCAGAGAAATAAGTATTCAGCAGTTTGGGAAATGGAGTTTGTTCTTATTAAAACTGTTCTTGTAGGTTGTGAACTTTTAGCTTCTGAAAGAAAAGAAAATACAGAGAAAATTGAAGTATGAAATTGAGAGACTAGATCACTGCTGAGTTTATTGCAACTCTAAGCCTCATTCAATGTTGGCTGGAAAAGTGTGCAAAACACCCAATCAAGGTGAAAGGAAGGGCCAACAGGAGAGAGTGGTGAGAAAAATCACTGCCTGTTTGTTGGAGAGTTCTCCTCACATACAGAGTCCCTGTTTGAAATTTCATTGCCCAGCAATTTCAGAACTTTCTATATTAAGCAGGCACCAAACCATTCCAAACCAAGTGCTAAGATATGTGAAATGTTCTAACAATTTTTAAATTGCTCTCCTCCACTCATTTAAATCACTTCCAATCAACTTCCTATTCCATAGCATATTACGATGGCAGGAGTTTTTGTGAGTATTAAATCACTGTGAGTCATGCATAGTAATTTAAAACTATTGCAGACTAATGTTTGGTTGAGAACAGAATTATAATTGGAAAAATGATAGAAATGTTAGTGTAGCTTGATGCTCCAGAACATATTGAAAGAAACTATGGCTTAAAAGCATTACCCAGTTACAAGTTCCTGTCCTCTGTTTCACTTTCTTGTGGAGAGAGCAGGACTCACACTTAACCCTCTTCATGGGCATTAGCCAATCTGGAGGAGATATGACTGGGAGTCAGCTGTGTTGAAATAGGACATTTGAGGGCAGGGATGGACTGCCGTGCCCAGATGACCAAGGAATGATATGCAAAGGAAAAACTAAAATGGGTTAAGGAGAGAGGTAGAAAGACCAAGTTTGGAAAGCAGATACACCCCCAGGAGAAAAGACAGAGGCAAAGACGAAACTAGGAAGACATATAACAGCAAGAGCAACAGCAGTGACAGAAGGTCAATGAGTAAAGTTGAGGATGGGCCAGCTTAAATGATTCATCACTAAGTTCAGGAACCAGAGTAGTGCTACCACCATATAGTCCAACAGTGGAATAAGAAGGTGAGCTGAGTGGCTCTTAGGAACCAAGCAGGATGGATACTCTTCCCATAGGTTCAGAATTGGCCCAGGATTACACACTCTCAAATCATATTTGTGTGCCTGATGTGTCAAGAAATGTGCTAAACCCAAAGATAAATATGACACATGGGGTATCAGTTGTCCTTGTTGGGTAACTTAAATTGTATTTTTATTTTTCAATAATACAGGATATATTATGTAATGAAATTCAAAATTCTGATTATTTTTCATAAAATAAGAGGTTTTAAATAAACCAATTGGAAGTTTAAAACCACCAAGAAGAGATCGAGAATGACATGTCAGAAATAAAGAACACATTGGAAGGTCTAAAAACAGAGTAGGGGAAGCGGAGGACCAGATCAGTGAATTAGAAAACAGGGTAGAAAAAATCAACCAATCAGAAAAAAAAAAAAAAAAAAAACCAATTAAAAAACAGGAAGACAGCTTAAGAAAACTGTGGGACAACTGGAAAAGTAATAATATTCACATCATAGGAGTCCCTGAAGAAAAAAAATGAGCAAGAGTTAGAGAATATATTATAAAAAATAGTAACAGAAAACTTCCCTAATTTGATGAAGGAAGAAGGCATTCAAGTTCAAGAAGCACGTAGAGCCCCAAGTAAGAAGAACCCAAACAGGCCCACACCAAAACACATAGTAATCAAAATGCCAAAAATTAAAGACAAATAGAGAATACTAAAAGCAGCAAGAGATAAGCAACAGGTTACCTACAATGGAAACCTCATAAGGCTCTCAGCTGACGTCTCACAAGAAACACTATAGGCCAGAAGGGAATGGCATGAAATAATCAAGGTCATGAAAAACAAGGATCTGAATCCAAGACTACTCTACCCAGCAAGGTGATCATTCAAAATAGAAGGTCAAATAAAGAGCTTCCCGGACAGAAAGGCTAAGGGAATACATTAACACCAAGCCAGCACTGCAAGAAATGTTAAAAGGACTGCTGTAATTAGTAGAAGAAATAGGAAGAAAAATATAATCAAACTAAACAAGAATGGCAATAAATAAGTACATATCAATAATCACCTTAAATGTAAATGGACTGAATGCTCCAATAAAAAGACAAAGAGGAAATGATTGGATAAGAAAGCATGACTCATCTATATGTTGTTTACAAGAGACCCACCTCACAACAAAAGACTCACATAGGTTGAAAGTGAAGGAATGGAAAAAAATTTTCCAAGCAAACAGAAAGCAAATCAAAGCTGGGGTAGTAATACTCATATCTGATAAAATAGATTTCAAAATAAAGACCATAACTAGAGACAAAGAAGGCCACTACATAATATTGAAAGGATCTATCCAACAGTAAGACATAACCTTGATAAACATATATGCACCCAATATAAGAGCACCAAAATATATCAAAAATGTTCTGGAAGACTTCAAAGAAGAAATCAATAGCAATACAATCATAGCAGGGGACTTCAACACCCCGCTGAGATAACTAGATAGAACCTCTAGAAAACAAATTAGCAAGGAAACAGAGACTCTAAATGAAGCACTAGACCAAATGGATTTAATAGATATCTACAGAAAATTACACCCCAAAACTACAGAATTCACATTCTTCTCAAGTGCACATGGGACATTCTCAAATATAGACCACATGATAGGACACAAAGTAAATTTCTGTAAGTTCAAGAAGATTGAAATCACATCAAGCATCTTCTCAGATCACAATGGCATGAAACTAGAAATAAATTGCAACAAGAACATACAAAGACATTTGAACACAGGGAGGATAAATAGCATGTTATTAAACAATGAATGGGTTACGAAGGAGATCAAGGAAGAAATTAAAACTTCCTGGAAACCAATAAAATGAACACACACCACCACAAAATCTATGGGATGCAGCAAAAGCCATTCTGAGAGGGAAGTTTATAGTATTACAGGCCTATATCAAGAAACAAGAAAAATTTCTAATTGACTTTCTAACTTCACAACATAAAGAATTACAGTGCAAACAAAAAGAAAACCCCAGAGCAAGTAAAAGAAAGGAACTATTAAAGATCAGAGCAGAAATAAATGACATGGAGACCAAAAAAAACAAAAAACAAAAAAACAATTCAAAGGATCAATAAAACAACGAGCTGGTTTTTCGAAAAGATAAACAAGATTGATGGAACCTTAGCTAGACTCACCAAGAAACAAAGAGAGAGAACCCAAATACACAAAATCAGAAATGAAAGAGGAGAGATAACAACTGACACCACACAAATACACAAGATCATTAACAGCTACTATGAACAATTATATGGCAACAAATTCGACAATCTAAGCAAAATGGACAAATTTCTAGAAACACACAGTCTCCCAAAACTGGACTGGGAAGAGATAGAAAACTTGAACACACCAATACCAACTAAGTAATTGAAGATGTAATCAAGACTCTCCCAGCAAACAAAAGCCCAGGCCCGGATGGCTACATGGGGGAGTTTTACAGAGCATTCAAAAAAGACCTAACCCCATTCTCCTCAAACTATTTCAAAAAATTAAAGAAAAAGGAAGACTTCCAAATTGGTTTTACGAGGACAGCATAATTCTAATTACAAAATCATAAAAAGACACTACAAAGAAAAAAAAAAACTACAAGCCAATATCCCTGATGAACATAGATGCCAAAATTCCGAAAAAAATACCAGCAAATCAAATCCAGCAATACATAAAAAAATTACTCACCATGAACAAGTGGGATGCATCCCAGGGATGCAAGGCTGGTATAATATTCACAAATCAATAAATGTGATACACCACATAAACAAAATGAAGAATAAAAACCACATGATGATATCAATAAATGCTGAAAAAGCATTAGACAAATACAGCATCCATTTCCAATAAGAATGCTCAGCAGTGTGGGAATAGAGGGATCATGTCTCGAAATAATAAAGGCCATATATGAAAGACCTACAGCCAACATCATGCTCAATGGGCAGAAAATAAAAACATTTTCCTTAAGAACAGGAAGAAGACAGGGATGCCCACTTTCACCACTCCTATTTAACATAGTACTAGAAGTCTTAGACACAGCAATCAGACATGAAGAAAAAATAAAAGGGATCCAAATTGGAAAGGAGGAAGTGAAACTGTCATTATTCGCAGACATAATATTATACATAGAAAACCCTAAACACGCCATCAAAAACCTACTAGACTTAATAAATGAATTTGGCAAAGTAGCAGGATACAAAATTAACGTCAAGAAATCGACAGAATTCTTATACACCAATGATAAACTCACAGAAAGAGAAACTGAAAAAACAATCCCACTTACCATCGTGGCAAAAAAATTAAGATACCTAGGAATAAACTTAACCAAAGAAGTAAAGGGCCTATTTGAAGAAAACTACAGGACATTGAAAAAGAAATAGAGGAAGATATAAAAAAGTGGGAGCACATTCCTTGTTCATAATTGGACGAATTAAAATGTCCATACTACCCAAAGCAATCTGTAGATTCAATGCAATCCCCATCAAATTACCAACAACATATCTCACAGAACTAAAACAAATATTTCAAAAGTTCATATGGAACCCAAAAAGACACCAAATAGCCACATTAATTTGGAAAAGAAACCAAAGTAGTTGGGATCACAATACCAGATATCAGGTTATACTACAAAGCGACTGTAATTAAAACAGGCGGGTACTGGCACAAGAACAGGCATATAGACCTGCGGAACAGAATAGAGAACCCAGAAATGAACCCAAGGCAATATGTTCAATTAATATTTGACAAAGTTGGCAAGAACATACAGTGAAGGAAAGACAGCCTCTTTAATAAATGGTGTTGGAAAAATTGGACAGCTACATGCAAAAAAATGAAACTAGACCGTGAACTTACACCATACACAAAAATAAACTCAAAATGGATAAAAGACTTAAATGTGACCCATGAATCCATAAAAATTCTAGAAGAAAATGTAGGCAACAAAATTTCTGACATCATACACAGCAGAATATTCACTGATTCATCACCTAAGGCAACAGAAACAAAGGAAAAAATGAACACATGGGACTACATCAAACTCAAAACCTTCTGCACAGCAAAAGAAACAGCCATCAAAATGGAAAGGCAACCCACTGTATGGGAGAACATCATTGCCAATGATACATCAGATAAGGGGTTAATTGTCAAGATATATAGAGTACTCATACAACTCAACAAAAGAAAGACAAAGAACCCAATCAAAAAATGAGCAGAGGAGCTGAATAGACACCTCTCCAAACAGGACATACAAATGGCCAAGAGACATTTGTAGCATTGAAGAAATGCTTAACATCACTAATCATCAGAGAGATGCAAATTAAAACAACAATGAGGTATCACCTCACACCTGTCAGAATGGCCACACCATCAACAAATCATCAAACAACAAGTCTTGACGAGGGTGTGAAGAAAAGGGGACTCTAGTGCACTGCTGGTGGGAATGCAGACTGGTGCAGCCCCTATGAAGAAAAATATGGTGTTACCTCAAAAAATTAAAAATTGAACTTCCATTTGACCCAGTGATCCCACTTCTAGGAATATACCCTAAGAAGTCTGAAACACAAATCAGAAAGAATATATGTACCCATATGTTCATAGCAGCACTATTTACAATAGCTAAGATCTGGAAGCATCCCAAGTGTCCATCAGTAGATGAATGGATAAAAAAAGCAGTGGTACATATACACAATGGAGTACTATGCAACTGTAAGAAAGAAAGATCTCTTATCCTTTGAGATGACATGGAGGGACCTGGAAAGTATTATCCTAAGTGAACCAAGCCAAGCAGAAAAAGACAAATGCCACATGATATCACTTATATATGGAATATAATGAACATAACAGTCTGAGGAATAGGGTAGACCCAGAAACATGGAAGTAGGGTACAGACTGACAACCCTCAGAAGAGGAGGTGGGGGGGTGGGAAAAGATAAACCACAGAACTTATATGCATGTATGCATAACCAATGGACATGGACAACAAAGCCAGAGATGGGGCGGGGTGATGGGGAGGAGGGTGTCAAAGGTTAAAAAGGAGAAACATCTGTAACAAAAATAAAATTATATAAATAACAGGGTTCAACAACTGTGGCACTTACAAAGGAGAGGTCTGCATCGAGTTATGTCCCATATTTCCCTAGGGACACTAATTCTCTTGATTTCAACAATAAGGGAACTTAACGATAAGATTGACCAAATGTGTGATTACAGTAGAACACATTGGTCATTTTTCCTTAGGCAAACAAGACTCCAACAAATAACCCCTCATCTCTTATGGTCTATTTCCTGTCTCACAGGTGCACATACCTGTTCTATTTGAATATTAATTAAAATCTAAATTCAGATGTAGGCTATGGACCCACAGAGCCTCAGACTCATGAGGCTCTTTGAAGGACTGTGTCTGTGAGGACTCTTCTTCTGCTTCAGACATTGCCTGAAGGAACCCTCCCAGGTTTTAATGGCCTGTAGAAGTTGAACAGCTAAATTGCCTCAGAACAAACACTATTTTTTTGCAACACCACACTAGCTACCAATTTATTTGAGATTTACCAAGTCTAATCATATGGGGATCTACAGTCAACCCTGAGTGAAACTGCCAAGTTTTACTTTGTGAGGTTTCTTAATAAATAGTTATGTTAAATAGTTATGTTAAATAGTTTCTTATATAGAATGGTTAAATAGTTACCTACTATATGCTAAGTTGATTCTAGTAATACCACACACAAAAAAAATAACATGAAAATCAATTGCCTCCATTAAACTAAGATAGTAAAAGGAAGGCCCTTCCCAAGAATGAAGAGAATGGGACTAAACAAGGACACTAAAGATAAGTCCCTAAGGAAAAAACATTTCTTTCTGACCTTTGAGCTGGTATGAGAGAGAAGAGACAGGAGGGGAAACCAGAGTTGTGCCGGAGGAAAGTTAGTTTCTATTATTGTTCAGTGAGAGCAGACATCTCAGGAGCCACACAAAAAAATTAAAAAGTGACCACTTCTGTCCACCTAATCTAAGGAACCTACTGAAGCTTAGTTCTATGTATCCAGTATAGAAAAATACAAGGTTCCCTAAAGCTGCTCCCAGGTTTCATGACCTACTGACGAGGCATGTAAAGAGGAGCTGTAGTTCAGACATTGCCTAAAGAAAACTGTATGTACTTCACAGTAGTCCAGAAGGAGCATGTGAGCTCACTCTGAACCAAGGAAATCTGAAGACCTATGCCTTGCCTCAGAGGTTCAGAATTGCTAGACAAAACCACAGTGTAAATTTGTTACCCGGGCTCACCTGTCTGGAGAACCTGGCTTTCTTTTTTTTTTTTTTTTTTATTGTTGACACTACTACAGATATCCCCCATCCTCCATCTAGTCCTCTTCCTGCCCATGAAAAACTAAATAGTAAAGGTGCTGGGAGCTGTCCTCCAGTGGTGGTGCTGAAGGCTGCTTACCAAGATACCAAAGTGATGGTGAAAGAGATGGGAGATACTGAGAAGCAGCGGCTGTTGTAGTCTACAGAGGTTTCCAGAAGAAGACATGATCAAAGAGTGCCACCACTACTCATCCCTGAGCTGCTATCACTGAGAACAAGTGTTAATGAATCATCAGGCAGGACCCCACTGACAGGATGGGCCCTGTTGCGGCAGTTGCAGGCTAAACAGGAAACAAGAGGAACTTTTTCCTGAGGAATTTCTGCAGCCCTCCTTGCCACCCCAGTGCAGTGACATCCCTGCAACACCCAAAAGGAAATGGGATCTGATATATTTATTGAAGATCTTCTAATAAATTAACTGATCTGATATATTTATTGAAGATCTTCTAATAAATTCACCAAATATAAAGGACATTTTTACATTAAATAATTTCATGGAGATTAGAGAGCAAAAAATGAGTGCAGTTCTTACTGTATCTTGAATATATTAACCAAAGCCTCTGACTTTCTAACCAGTATGTGACACTGGAAAAGAATATTCGAGATAATAAAATGTGGTCAATGGGACATTGCTTTTCTAACTGCTCCAAACCTTATCTGTAAACTATGGATAATAATATCCTCCTGAAAGTTTGCTGTGAAGATTAAATTAAACTATTTTAAAAATCTCTGATGTGTTGGTTGGAACATAGTAGATGTTCATTAAGTGTTGGAGAGAGAATATGAGGAGACCAAGAGTCAAAGGAATGAAAGATTTCTACTTTATATATGCATATCTTTATTATAATACTTATCACAATATGACACAATTATAATTATTCACTTGTGTGCATCCTTCATAAAAGCAAAATCCATGTTTAGTCAGATCCCTGTGTCCTGTTCTAACATTGTTTATTGAGTGCTTAGTAACTATCTGTTAACTAATTTTACTTGATTTCTTACTGTGAGCCTTGAAGCATGAAGAGTGGACAGCTGCAATGGAATTATTGGAGTGGCCTTCAGTCTCCCTGCCTGATACCTAAAAAATTCAGTGGATTATAACAGCCACTGCTCCTCCTTATTTTCAAGCTCCTGAAACATCTCTTTGGCATCTGAGCCTAATGTGCCTGGCCCACTATACCCCACTATTGCATTGCTACTGTCTTCTCATCCCACTTCAAGATTACAAGTAGAAAAATACCACATAATTAGATGTACTTTCTGTATTGCCCACAAAGTCAAACAGCAGAAAAGGGGGGAGAAAAACGGGGGGAAAGATGTGTTGTATTCTTTGCCCTCACATCTGGAGGCACAGCTGCTGGATACTTCAGCTGTAATTTCCTTTTTATCCCTGCACAAAGCTCCTGAAAGTTCACTGAAGAGACAATATTATAACTTTTCTATAGATTTTCATATATAAGTTTTAATTTTTTTGAGTTTACTAATGAATTAGTCCAAGCAATACTCCAAAGTATAGAGATAGAATAACATTTCCTAAAGTTACTAAGCTTTTCAGAAAAACCGAAGTCCTACTAATCCCTGAAATTGGTTCATTATTTCATGGATGTCCATTTTACAACTCAGCCTATTGCCTCTAAACTAACTGTCTCTAGATACATCTTCCTGTTTCCTGTGCATGTTTCCAAGTTGATGGAGAGGCACTAAATGGATTTTCCAGGCAAGGAAGAACTCTCTTGCTATCTGCATATTTATGATCATATACATTTGTAGCTTCTAAACCCCACACTCAAAATTGTTACTATGCAGGATGTGTGTAGCAACACAGACCATATAATACAAGAGCCAGGTCATTGATATGCATGACTAGAATTAGGATAAAAAGATGCAGTATTTGATCTTGGACCTGGACATAGCTTCATAATAAAAGGTAGGTATTTGGGGTCTTTGATGCAGATAATCAAAGGAGGTGAGGAGAAACCTATGGTGTTTGATCAAATCTCTGAAGGAAATTAACCATAGCTGTTCCATTAAACATCCTGGGGAAAAACTCATTTTACAGAAACACCTAACATATATTTTATGCTAATTTTAGATGCTGTTGTAAGTGTCTGTACTACATTATGACTATGCTGGTGAAGAAAAGAAAGGTGAAAAAAAAGCAAGCCCCCACCCTTGGTGAAAACTGAACAAACATTGGGAAAGAGCTCCACCTACTGGAATTGGTTTCCCTAAATTTAGCTATAAATAGGAAAATGCACAGAAATTGGACTGGAGCACCCAGAGGTGCCTTCAAACTTTGCTGAACTAAAACTTCAACAGGGTCATAGGTCAAACAACAGGTAACTTTCTTTGGAGCTGGTCGAGCCTAATGTCAGGTCATTCTGAGAGGCAGAGAATTTTTCAGGAAAGTTAAAGGAAATTTTTTTCATTAATTGACTTCTTTCAACCACTGGTTCATAGAGTTGTATTGTAGCAACCAGACTCAACATTATATAGAAAAACAGGAATTTTTCAATTGCATTTCCAAGTGGCCAAGCAGAGCTAATAACACTATTACCTAGCATTTGTATAAGTCTTTAGTTCACAAAATGCTCTTATATCAATTATCATTTAATAATATCTAGCAACTACTGTTTCCATGGTTAATATCCAGCCAGAACACACCAGCATGATATATCAAAGGCATTCATTCTGATTGGTTAGTGCCTGTGTGATACCAGCAGTTAGATATTTTTAATATTACTCTTGACTCTGTCATATCCTGATTCAAATAAAACTAAATTGAAAAGAGAAAATTTGAGTAAATTTCTATCAATAGATCAGTATTTTCTTAAATCTATCTTTCCATTTCTCTCTACCCTCCCATTTCTCTCCACCCTCCCACACACACTCTAAGTCAACATTTGAGCTGGGGCTGGGAGAAGAAATTCTGCCCACCTGTTCTCACAGTGGTCCTCTTCAGGTATTTACACACACACCTTATACACTTGCTCACACACTCACACACACTTACTCACATACCATCCCCACTCACACACACACAAACCTCAGATACAACATACCATATGCATACCTAACATACATACACTTCTTTTCCATAACTCAGGAAACCTCAATCTTTTCATTCAGCAGACTGTACTAAACACTTCTGTGTACCAATTAAGTTCTAGAAATAAAAATAATAAGAAGAAAGAAAATAAAATTGGATTCCTGCCCAATACCATATGCAAAACCCCACAAAGTCCAACTGGATCAATAATTTTCTTAGTCACTTCAAGTTGCTATAACAGAATGCCACAGACAGTGTGGCTTAAAAAACAAACGTTATTTTTCACAGTTCTAGAGGCAGGGAAGTCCAAAATCAACATGCCAGCAGATCTGGTATCTGGAGAGGCTCCACATCCTGGTTTTCACATGGCATCTTCTCATTGTATCCTCATGTGGCAGAACAGAGAGAGAGGGGATGCGAACTCTCTCCTGTCTCTTCTTATAAGGGCACTAATCCCATTCACCAGAGCTGTAGCCTCACGACCTATTGCCTCCTAAATAATATCACAGTGAGAATTAGATTTTAACATACAAATTGTGGGGAGACACAAACATTCATTCCATAACAGTTATCTAAATGCTATAAAAGCCAATAGAAGAAAATGTAGAATAACTTTGTGACCTAACAATGGGAAAGGACTTCTTAAACAAATCTCAAAAGCAAAATGGTGACTAATTGGGCTTCATTAAGCTTTTCAGCCCTGGCCAGTTATTTGTAGATGACATGATACTATGTAGAGAAAACACTGAAGATTCCCACCAAAAAACAATTACAACTAATAAATGAATTCAGTAAAGTAGCAGGATACAAAGTTAATATTCAGAAATCATTTGTATCTTTATACACTAATAACAATCAGAAAGAGAAATTTTAAAAAAAGCAATCCCATATACAATTGCATCAAAAAAATAAAATACCTAGGAGTAAATTTAACCAATTTGCCAATGATAGAATTGATAATGGGCTAATATCCAAAATTTATAGAGAACTCATGCAACTCAACACCAAAAACAAAAACAAAAAGCAATCCAATTTAAAAATTGGCAAAGAGCCTAAATAGACACTTCTCAGGACATACAGATGGCCAATAGACCTAGGAAAAGATGTTCAATGTCACTAATCATCAGAGAAATGCAAGTTAAAACCACAAAGATACATTATCTCACACCTGTCAGAATGGTTATCATCAATAAATCAACAAACAAGTGTTGCCAAGCATGTAGAGAATAGGGAACCCTCATGCAGTGTTGGTGGGAATGCAGATTGGTGGAGTCATTATGGAGTGTCCTCAAAAATTAAAAATGAAACTGCCTTATGATTCAGCAATTCTACTTCTGGGAATATATCCTTAGAAATCTGAAACATCGATTTGAAAAAATATACACTCCTTTGTTCATCGCAGTGTTATTTACAATAGAATAGCCAAGATTTGGAAGCAAACTAAGTGCCTATTGATAGGCGAATGGAAGATGTGAAACATACATGCAATGGAATATTACTCAGCCATAAAAAATAATAAAATCTTACCATTTGTGACAACATGGGTGGACCTAGAGGGTAGTTTCTAAGTGAAATTAAGTCAAAGAAACACAAATTCCATATGATTTCACTTATACATGGAACCTAAAAAACAAAATAGAAATAAATTCTTAGATAAAGAGAATAGATTGATAGTTGCCAGATAAGAGGGGATTGGGAGGATTGAGTGGAAAAGATTAAGGGATTAAGAAGTACAAATAGCAGTTATGAAATAATCCCAGGGATGTAAAGCAGAGCATAGGGAATATAGTCAATAATATTATAATAGCTATGTATGGTGTCAGGTGGATACTAGACTTGGGGGGTGGTGTCTTTGGAAGGTATATAAATGTCATATCACTATTTTGTACACCTGAAACTAATATATTGTATGTCTACTTTAATTAAAAAATACATTTAAAAAATAAAAATTTTAAAACAACAATACTATGTAACTTTATAATTAGACTGCCAAAATTTAGAAAACTACTTAATGCCAGGTGTTGGCTGGGGTGTGAGACTATGATACTCAACTGAGAAAATAAATAAATGAGACCATTGCTATAAGAAAGACTAACAATACCACAGAAATTAGAAATATTTACTTATCTATTTATTTTTCTTTTTTTATTAATTTATTTTTGTTGCAGATGTTTCTCCTTTCCGCCCCCAATGACTCCCTCCTCCCTATCCTCTCCCACCCCGTCCCCAGTTTTGTTGTCTAAGTTCATCGGTTATGCATACATGCATATAAGTTCTGTGGTTTATCCAGTCCCTCTACCCCCCCCCTTCTGAGGAATGTCAGTCTGTACCCTACTTCTATGACTCTGGGTCTGTTTTGTTCATTAGTTTGTTTAGTTCATTATATTCCACAAATAAGTGAGAACATGTGATATTTGTCTTTCTCTGCTTGGCTAGTTTCACTTAGGATAATACTTTCCAGGTCCCACCATGTTGTCTCAAAGGATGAGATCTTTCTTTCTTGCAGCTGCACAGTATTCCATTGTGTATATGTACTACAGCTTTTTTATCCACTCGTCTACTGATGGGCACTTGGGATGTTTCCAGATCTTAGCTATTGTAAATAGTGCTGCTATGAACATAGGGGTACATATATTCTGTATGATTGGTTTTTCAGACTTCTTAGAGTATATTCCTAGAAGTGGGAACACTGGGTCAAATGGCAGTTCCATTTTTAATTTTTTGAGGTAACACCATATTGTTTTCCATAGTGGCTGCACCAGTCTGCATTCCCACCAGCAGTGTACTAGAGTCCCCTTTTCTCCACAGCCTCGCCAGCACTTGTAGTTTGATGATTTGTTGATGGCGGGGTTCTTTTCCCCTATATCTACATATAATCAATATTCTTTCCCTCTTGGTTTCATTTGTCTGCTGCTCAAACCACTCCAAAATTTCTTCCCAGACTTCACTGTGGGTGGAGCTAATTAAACCAGGTGTTGCTCCTCCTCTAATTAATATTCACTTTATTTACTTGTGGCTCTTCTTACCAGGATTTTATTATCATGCTGAAAAGAGGGAGATGACACAGCCAAGGCAACCCAGTGGAGTGTGTGCTCAGTTCAGTCTCAGTATCCTCATCGTTTGATCCACTTGGCCCTGAGTAAGAGAAAAAATGGGGAAGACTTCCTGGAGGAGGTGATGCCTAAACAAAATATTTTTTTTCTTTATTGATATTAGAGAGAGAGGGGAAGGGAGAGGGAGAGAGAAATAGAAACATCAATGAGAGAACATCAACTGGCTGCCTCCTGCATGCCCCCCACTGGAGAGCAGGCCCACAACCTGGGCATGTGCCCTGACTGGGAATTGAACTGGCGACCTCTTGGTGCATGGGTCAATGCTCAACCACTGAGCCACACCGGCCAGGCGGTGAACCAAATCTTAAAGGTTAAGTACTAGTTCACAGGTAGAGAAAGGGGAGCAGAGGAAATAAGCAGAAATACAGAGGGAAGAATAGCAACATGTGAGTCTAAGATAAAGTGAGTGTAAAGTGACTGGTTGTACAGAACAAGACAGGGCTTGCTGAGACACGGGACTGAAGAAGGCAAAGAGCAGTGTGCACTTCGCCCTCAGAGTGATGTGCTACTGAGAGGTGTTAAACTAAAGAATGACAGGCTCTGGTCTGTACTTAGCCTGACAAAAGAGTGCCTGTTGGAAAGCCTAACAAAGATTGTTTTCTATTTTTGTAATCAATTGATACAAAAATACTTACAATGGTTTGTAAAAATAAGTCAAATTTAATCATTTATTTCTCAACTTATTAGGGATATTTCAGAAAATCTACAATACAGACACCATATTAATTTCTGGAATACAATAATAGAAAGATAGTTCTTATTCCCAGAGACATAAATCTAATTTTAAAAAGGACATGAGAGCCCTGGACGGTTTGGCTCAGCAGTTGGAGCATCGGCCTACGGACCAGAGAGTCCTGGGTTCAGTTCCCGCTAGGGGCACGTACCAAAAAAATAAAAATTAAAAAAAAATAAAAAGGACATGAGAGTAAAAATTTATATCAAGAAGTTAAAGAGCTGCCCTGTCTGGTTTGGCTCAGCAGTTAAAGCGTCAACCCATGGAACAAAGAGTCATGGGTTCAATTCCAGTCAAAGGGCATGTACCTCTGTTGCAGTTCAGTCCCCAGCCCTGGTCAGGGTCATGCAGGAGGCAACCAATCAATGTGTCTCTTTCACATCAATGTCTCTCTCTTTCTCTTTCTCTCTCTCTCTCTCTCTCTCTCTCTCTCTCTCTCTCTCTCTCTCCTCCCCTTCCCTCCCACTCTATCTGAAAATCTATGACAAAAATATCCTCAGGTGAGAATTTTTTTTTAATTAAAAATAAAAAGGTTAAGTTCATCTGCAGAGGTCCAGGCTGCAGAACATGGTATTGAAGATAGAGTACCAGGTTTCAGGAGGAAGTCCAGCTAGGCAGGCCAGTAAATGGCCTAGTGAGGACTGGCAGGTGGAGACCATAGCTGTGCCTGCCAGAGCCAAAACAACAACATAAAGAACTGAGCAGAGAAAAGCTCTTTTTCCCTATAGGCTAAGATTTGTTTAGTATTATCATTTTCATGAAACACAAATATATGTATATGCGTGTTTAAATATATATTTTTAAGCATGAAGGATTTCATTAGGTGATTTTTTTATATTTTTTATCTCTATGTTCTAAAGTTTCTATAATAACAGTAGTCTATATCTGTTATAAAATAAAATTATTTTTTAAAGAAAGACCCATGGGTTTTGATTGCCATCACAATATGAACAAATAATATGATGGAAGTGACGCAAATGTAAATTTTGGAAGAAGTCTGGTGTTGAACTGTTCTATTACTAGTTGGTAGAAGAGTCCTAAGGACTTGAAAGGCATAGGTCATTGTCCACAACACAACTTCCAGTCTGGATTCCAAGTGTTGAGAGTGACACTGATAAACTAAAAGAGAAGTGTCCCAGGAGAGTGAAGGACTTAGAAACCAGTCCTCGAGGAATGACTGATGAAACTGGGGTGTGTACCCCTGACACCAGATTCTCTGGGGCTAGCATGAGACTTGGTGTCAATCAAAAAGAGGACTCAGGTTTGGATGACCAGTGGTGGAAAGATAAATAAGTCGATTTTCATTTACAACAGAAAAGAAGAAACAGGAGGAAAAGACAGAGAAAGAGAAGGGGAAAAAAAGAAGAAGAAGAAAAAGAACATTCTAATAATTCAAACTTTTGGAAATTTAAATAGGTCAAATTGACGAGTCAGTTCATTATGGAAAATGAGCAAAAGGCAGCTCAGGTTCATCTGTCAGGGATAGTGTCATGGGGCTGCCTATATTGGGGATGATCTCTTACATTGTTTCCAATTCTAGGGTATTATAAAATCACTCACCCCCTTGTTCACTCCAATGTACAGGCTACAAAACAGATGACAGGAAATAAATCACAGAAAAATTAACAATAACTTCATTTCCTTGAGCATCATTCATTCAGATCATTTCTATTTCAGCTATTTCTTTCTGTAGAGTTTGGAGAAATTGTTATGAAAATGTTAAGTGCATAAGAAGTGAATGTCACTTAAAGTTAGATTTCTCTTTTATTTCCACACCACAGTAATAATAGCTCTTATCCATGTTACAAATCTAGTTTATCAGAAAACAAAAGTTGGCCTGAGGATTTGGTTAACTATATAATTCTTCAACTGAGAATATTCAGAGTTGTAATCTTTTCATAAGAAGTTTTTCTTGCCCTGGCCAGTTTGGCTCAACGGTTGGAGCATCGGCCTGTGGACCAGAGAGTCCTGGGTTCAGTTCCCGCTAGGGGCATGTACCAAAAGAAAAAAAGTTTTTCTCACACAAAACCTATCTCACTGCTATGAATCTGTCTCAACTTTTGAAAATGAATGGTATACTGACCTATCTCTCACCAATAGAACAAATAATAATAATAAATTATATTATTTGTCTAGAATATATATAAACTATAAAAAAGTACATTTCACTCACATAACAAATAACATTACAGAATAGGAAATAACATCAAATAAGCCATATTTGCTCACATGAATCATACATCAGATCTAATGGTTGTTTCTTGTGTGTATGTGTGATCGTTATACAACAGTGTCTCATGAAAATGAATGCCATTTGAACATTTCGCCTCCCCTAGAAGCATGTGATCCTTTATCAGGAAGAGTTCCCTATGTCTCTTGAGTTCTCCTGAGCAGAGTTGGGAGAAGTGTGGTGGAATGGAGAATAAGTATGGTCAGTCCCATGATCCCATCAGACAGAGCGCCAGTCTAGAGAGGTTTGTGTTCTGGCTAAGGAATAACAGTCATTTCCTGGTGCGCTGACCCTATGGGAGAAATAAAAGGTAACATCAAAGTGAAAAGCAAAGTTGGCCATCAGATTGATCCCCAACCCAAAGGAAGGTAAAAGTAACCAGTGAAGCTCTAGATTTTATCCATGAAAACTCCAGTTAATGCTCACATTCTGATATGGAAACCCCAGAGACACCAGTGTCTCCCCAGGGACCAGCCTGAATTGGTATTCTAAGTCTTGACTTTTGGCATTTACTGGGTGTTTACAAAGCCAGACACTGTGAAAAGGTCTTTACACATTTTAGTCCTCAAAACAACTCTATCAGGCGGGAACTCTATTTTCCAATTTTATAGATGAGAAGACTGAGATTTCAGTCATTTCACAGGGCCATAAAGCTAATTCAGATCCTTATGCCATCAAACTCTACATGAAATATCTCCTCCAAAAGGTGACTTTGGTCAAAGATGAAACTCACTAATTTAGAGCTGACTATAATTTTGGTTCAAGATATTGGGAGTGTGTGAATTTTTGCTATTATTTTCAACTCACATGCCTCAGGCTCAGACACCTCCCTGGATGCTTCCTATACATGATATAATTCTAACTGTTCAAAACATTAATTGAGTTTCTACCAAGGACAGGATGCTAGGCTGGGTCCTGGAATACCTAGGTAAGAATCACACATGTGTCTTCCACCAGAGGCTCATTACAGTCTAGCAGGGATGATAAAGTATATACAGGAGACTGGATAAAGTTAAAAAAAGAAAAAAAGGGCTCATACAACAAAAGAGAAGCTAGGAACGATAAAACTGTTTTCAAATCTAGGAATAAAGAAAAGGAAAGAAGAGAACAAAGCCCCAGAAAGAGGAAATAGCAAAATCAAAGGCACATTTTTGAATAGTAAATTTTTGGCAAAAATGAAAAGTATATGAGTGAGAGGAGAAATAAATTTTCAAACATAGGTTTGGGCCCAATCTTAAAGAGCCCAGACTTTAAAAGTGAGGAATGTGGACATCATTCTATAGGTCATAGCTAAGGAATTCAATGTAATAACAAGAGATTAACCTTCTGTGTCTTATAAATATCAATAAGAATAAAAAATAATGGACCTTGGGCAGAGTCATAAACTACAGTCAACTTTATTTATTTATTAATTTTAATTTTATTTTTGTTACAGATGTTTCTCCTTTTTTGCCCCATTGACACCCTCCTCCCCATCCCTCGCACCCAGTCCACAGCTTTGTTCTCCATGTCCATTGGTTATACATACATCCATATAAGTTCTGTGGTTTCTCTCTTTCCTCCGCCCTCCCCAGCCCGGCTTCTTCTAGGGATTGTCAGTCTGTGCCCAACTTCCATGTTTCGGGGCCTACCCTATTCCTCGGACTGTTATGTGCATTATATTCCATAAATAATTGAGATCATGTGGTATTTGTCTTTTTCTACTAGGCTTGGTTCACGTAGGATAATACTTTCCAGGTGCCTCCATGTCGAATCAAAGGATAAGAGATCTTTCTTTCTTAAAGCTGCATAGTACTCCATGGTGTATATGTTCCACTGCTTTTTTATCCATTTGTTTACTGATGGACACTTGGGATGTTTCCAGATCTTAGCTATTCTAAATAGTGCTGCTACAAACATGGGGGTACATATATTCTTTCTGATTGGTGTTTCAGGCTTCTTAGGGTATATTCCTTGAAGTGGGATCACTGGGTCAAATGGATGTTCAATTTTTGATTTTTTGAGGTAAAACCATAGTGCTTTCCACAGTGGCTGCACCAGTCTGCATTCCCACCAGCAGTGTACTAGAGTCCCCTTTTCTCCACACCCTCGCCAACACTCATTGTTTGATGATTTGTTGGTGGCAGCCATTCTGGCAGGTGTGAGGTGATACCTCATTGTTGTTTTAATTTGCATCACTCTGATAATGAGTGATGTTGAGCATTTCTTCATATGTCTCTTGGCCATTTGTATGTCCTGTTTGGAGAGGTGTCTATTCAGCTCCTCTGCCCATTTTTTAACTGGGTTCTTTGTCTTCCTTTTGATCGGTTGTATGAGTACTCTATATAATTTGAAAATTATCCCCTTATCTGATGTATCATTGGCAATGATGTTCTACCATACAGTGGGTTGCCTTTCCATTTTGATGGTTGTTTCTTTGGATGTGCAGAAGCTTTTGAGTTTGATGTAGTCCCATGTATTCATTTTTTCCTTTGTTTCTGTTGCCTTAGGAGATATATCAGTGAAAATTCTGCTGCATATGACGTCTGAAATTTTGTTGCCTATGTTTTCTTCTAGAATTTTTATGGATTCATAGGTCACATTTAAGTCTCTTATCCATTTTGAGTTTATTCTTCTGTATGGTGTAAGTTGATGGTCTAGTTTAATTTTTTTTTCATGTAGCTATCCAATTTTCCCAACACCATTTATTAAAGAGGCTGTCTTTACTCCACTGTATGTTCTTCCCACCTTTGTCAAATATTAATTGAGCATATGGTCTTGGGTCCATTTCTGGGTTCTCTATTCTGTTCCGCTGGTATATATGCCTGTTCTTGTGCCAGTACCAGCCTGTTTTGATTACAGTCACTTTGTAGTATAACCTGATATCTGGTATTGTGATCCCACCTGCTTTGTTCTTCTTTTTCAAGATTGCTGTTGCTATTCGAGTTCTTTTTTGGTGCCATATGAACTATTGAAGTATTTGTTCTAGTTCTTTGAAATATGTCATTGGTATTTTCATGGGGATTGCATTGAATCTACAGATTGCTTTGGGTAATATGGACATTTTAATGATGTTAATTCTTCCAATCCATGAACAAGGAATGTGCTTCCACTTTTTTATATTTTCTTCTATTTCTTTTTCAATGTCTTTTAGTTTTCTGAAAATAGGTCCTTTACTTCTTTGGTTAAGTTTATTCCTAGGTATCTTAATTTTTTTGCTGCAATGGTAAGTGGGATTGTTTTTATACTTTCTCTTTCTGTGAGTTTATCATTGGTGTATTAGAATGCTGTCGATTTCTTGATGTTAATTTTGTATCCTGCTACTTTGCCAAATTCATGTATTAAGTCTAGTAGATATTTGATGAAGTCTTTAGGGTTTTCTGTGTATATATCATGTCACCTGTGAATAATGACAGTTTCATTTCTTCCCTTCCAATTCGGATCCCTTTTATTTTTTCTTCATGTCTGATTGCTGTGGATAAGACTTCCAGTACTATGTTAAATAACAGTGATGAATGTGGGCATCCCTGTTTTTGTTCCGGTTCTTAAGGGAAATGTTTTTAGTTTCTGCCCATTGAGCATGATGTTGGCTGTAGGTCTTTCATATATGGCCTTTATTATGTCGAGATATGATTCCTCTATTCCCACATTGCTGAGTGTTTTTATCAGAAATGGATGTTGTATTTTGTCGAATGCTTTTTCAGCATTTTTTGATATGATCATCTGGTTTTTATTCTTCATTTTGTTTATGTGGTGTATCACATTTATTTATTTGCATATATTGTACCAGCCTTGCATTCCTGGAATGAATCCCACTTGGACATGGTGAATAATTTTTTTGATGTGTTGTTGGATCCGATCTGCTAGTATTTTTGTTCAGGACTTTGGCGTTTATGTTCATCAAGAATATTGGCCTGTAGTTTTATTTTTTTGTAGTGTCTTTTTCTGGTTTTGGAATTAGAATTATGCTGGCCTCATAAAACAAGTTTGCAAGTCTTCCTTCTTCTTGAATTTTTTGAAATAGTTTGAGGAGAATGGGTGTTAGTTCTCTTTTGAATGTTTGGTAAAACTCCCCCATGTAGCCATTCAGGCCTGGGCTTTTGTTTGCTGGAGAGTCCTGATTACATCTTCAATTTCCTTAGTTGTTATTGGTCTGTTCAAGTTTTCTATCTCTTCCCAGTCCAGTTTTGGGAGACTGTGTGTTTCTAGAAATTTGTCCATTTCGCTTAGATTGTCTAATTTATTGCCATATAATTGTTCACAGTAGCTGTTAATGATCTTTTGTATTTCTGTGGTGTCAGTTGTTACTTCTCCCCTTTCATTTCTGATTTTGTGCATTTGGGGTCTCTCTCTCTCTCTCTTTGTTTCTTGGTGAGTCTAGCTAAGGGTCATTCAATCTTGCTTATCTTTTGAAAAACCAGTTCTTTGTTTCATTGATCCTTTGAATTGTTTTTTTGGTCTCCATGTCATTTATTTCTGCTCTGATCTTTACTATTTCCTTCCTTCTACTTGCTCTGGGGTTTCATTTTGTTTGTATTCTAATTTTTAAGTTGTGAGGTTAGACAGTCAATTAGAAATTTTTCTTTCTTCTTTAGGTAGGCCTGTAGTGCTATGAACTTCCCTCTCAGAACTGCTTTTGCTGCATCCCATAGATTTAGTGTTGTTGTGTGTTCATTTTCATTGGTTTCCAGAAAGTGTTTAATTTCTTCCTTGATCTCCTTCATAGCCCATTCATTGTTTAATAACATGCTGTTTATCCTCCCTGTGTTCAAATGTTCTTGTTGCTATTGATTTCTAGTTTCATGCCATTTTGATCTGAGAAGATGCTTGATGTGATTTCAATCTTCTTGAACTTGTAGAGATTTGCTTTGTGTCCTATCATGCGGTTTATCTTTGAGAATTTCCCATGTGTACTTGAGAAGAATGTGAATTCTGTAGTTTTGGGGTGTAATTCTTTGTAGATATCTATTAAATCCATTTGATCGCATATTCATTTACAGTCTCTGTTTCCTTGCTAATTTTTTGTGAAAAGATCTATCCAGTTGTGTCAACTGGGTGGTGAAGTCTCCTGCTATGATTGTATTTTTGTCAATTTCTCCTTTGAAGTCCTCCTGAATATATTTAATACATTTTGGTACTCCTATATTGGGTACATATATGTTTATCAAGGTTATATCTTCCTGTTGGATAGATCCTTTTGATAGTATATACTGGCCTTCTTTGTCTCTAGTTATGGTCTTCATTTTGAAATCTATTTTATCAGATATGAGTATTGCTACCCCAGCTTTTTTTTTTTTCTTTCTGTTTGCTTGGAAGGTTTTTTTTTTATCTCTTCATTTTCAACCTATGTGAGTCTTTTGTTGTGAGGTGGGTCGCTTGTAAACAACATATAGAGGAGACATGCTTTCTTATCCAATCAGCTACTCTGTGTCTTTTTATTGGAGCAGTCAGTCCATTTACATTATATGTACTTATTTATTGCCATTCTTGTTTAGTTTGATTATATTTTTCTTCCTATTTCTTCTACTAATTACAGCAGTCCTTTTAACATTTCTTGCAGTGCTGGCTTGGTGCTAACATATTCCCTTAGCCTTTTTTTATTATTATTATTGGTCTGGGAAGCTCTTTATTTGACCTTCTATTTTGAATGACAGCCTTGCTGGGTAGAGTAGTCTTGGATTCAGATGCTTGTTTTTCATGACCTTGATTACTTCATGACATTTCCTTCTGGCCTGTAGTGTTTCTTGTGAGAAGTCAGCTTATAGCCTTATGGGGGTTCCTTTGTAGGTAATCTGTTGCTTATCTCTTGCTGCTTTTAGGATTCTCTCTTTGTCTTTAATTTTTGGCATTTTGATTATTATGTGTTTTGGTGTGGGCCTGTTTGGGTTCTTCTTACTTGGGGCTCTCTGTGCTTCTTGAATTTGAATGCTTTCTTCCTTCACCAAATTAGGGAAGGTTTCTGTCACTATTTTCAAATATATTCTATAACCCTTGCTCATTTTCCTTTTCTTCGGGGACTCCTATCATGCGAATGTTATTACGTTTCCAGTTGTCCCACAGTTCTCTTAAGCTCTCTTCCTGTTTTTTAATCATTTTTTCCTTTTGGTTTTCTGAATGGTTCATTTTTTTCTACCCTGTCTTCTAATTCACTGATCCAGTCCTCCGCTTCCTCTACTCTGCTGTTTGGACCTTCCATTGTGTTCTTTATTTCTGATATGTCATTCTCAATTTCTTCTTGGTGGTATTTTATTTCCAATTGGTTGATTTTCAGGATCTCTATTTCCTCACTCATGCTGTTGAGCTTACACAAGATCATGGCTCTGAATTCTAGCTCTGTTAACTTGCCTAACTGCTTCATATTTATCTCATCTTCAATAGAGGTCTCTTGTTCTTTCATTTGGCTTTTTTTTTTCTGTTTTTCACCATTTTGGCTATCACAGTGGCTTTGGAGCCTGCCTAGATTTCCCTGTGGGTGTTTGTGTTCTGCTGTTTGTGGCTCCCTCTTCTGGGTTTGGATGAGTGAGGAAGGACCCATGTTAAACACCACTGTCAAGTTTCATTTCCTGGTTAGAGTTACTAGCCCAGGAATGGTATTGTTATCTTCTAGCTTTTTGCCTGGAGGCTATCAGTAGATTACTTGAAGAGTTTTGGGTTGACAGTTGATTGAAGAACTCCCTCAGGTGCTCAGCTTAAGGGGATTTCCCGGGAGTGGAGCCGATGCTGGTTGTCAGTGAGCCTCAATTTGCATTTCAATGGCCCTCAGTGTGGGGTTGAATCTCCGAGGGAGGGGCCACTGCCTCTCCCCAGAGCCCTGGGAAGGAGCAAGATGGCCACTGTCCTGTGTGGCTGGGACTCAGCAAAAGCTCTGAGCACCCTCCAAATCCCGAGTGTCCTCACACACTTCCAGTACAGTCCACTCTCCGTCTGCCGAAGCCCAAGGTGAGTGTCTGTGGCTATTTTAGCCTCTGTCCTGGCTCTGCACTGTAGAGCTGCTTGGGAGTTTAACCCGAGGGCAATTGCTCACAGCTAAGGCTGCTACTCTCTGTGGGATCCCAGCCCCCCTCTCGCGCCTCCCTAATCCTACCAGAATTGAGTCAGTGTCCCTGGTTATATGGTCCTCGCAAGCTGCTTTTCTGTTGCTTTTTCCCATCAATTTGTCTGTGTTTTAATTGTAATTCCAGTTTGGTCCTGGGAGACAGTCTGTGTAGTTTCCATTCACTCTGCCACCATTTTGGAATCACTCAAACTTCAGTCAACTTTAAATTAATGACCTGTGGTTATACATGTGAGAGATCCTTAGATTTTTTTTCTCTGTTTTGTTTCCTTACTCTTAAGAAACACTATTGCTAGACACCTCTCCAAACAAGACATATAAATGGCTAAGAGACATATGAAGAAATGCTCAAAATCACTAATCATCAGAGAGATACAAATTAAAACAACTATGAGGTATCACCTCACAAGTGTCAGAATGGCCACTATCAACAAATCATCAAACAACAAGTGTTGGCGAGGGTGTGGAGAAAAGGGGACTCTAGTACACTGCTGGTGGGAATGCAGACTGGTGCAGCCACTATGAAAAACAATATGGTGTTACCTCAAAAAATTAAAAATTGAACATCCATTTGACCCAGTGATCCCACTTCTAGGAATATACACTAAGAAGCGTGAAACACCAATCAGAAAGAATATATATACCCCCATGTTTGTAGAAGCACTATTTACAATAGCTAAGCTCTGGAAACAACTCAAATGTCCATCAGTAGACAAATGTATACAAAAGCAGTGGTACATATACACAATGGAGTACTATGCAGCTGTAAGAAAGAAAGATCTCTTATCCTTTGAGAGAACATGGAGGGACCTAGAAAGTGTCATCCTAAGCGAAACAGGCCAAACAGAGAAGGACAGGTATCATATGATCTTACTTATTTATGGAATATAATGAACATAAACAATCTGAGGAATGGGGTAGTCCCAGAGACGTGAAAGTGGGGTACAGACTGATTATCACCAGAAGAGGGGGTGGGAAGTAGAGATAAACCACAGAACTTATATGCATGTATGCATGAACAACGAACATGGATAACAAAGCTGGGGAGAGGGCTGGGAGGGCAGAAGAAGGGGGAATCACTGGGGGGAAAAGGAGAAACATCTATAACAAAAATAAATTAATTAATTAAATAAAAAAAAGAAACACTATTTCTAAGGTAAATAAATACATAAATGTTACTTTCTTTGTTTTTATTAATTAAATTTATTTTTGTTACAGATGTTTCTTCTTTTTACCTCATTGATACCCTCCTCCCAACCTCACTTCACCCCCACAGTATTGTTGTCTATATCCAATGTTTATGCATATATGCATATAAGTTATTTGGTTTATCTCTTCAGTCTCACCCGCCCCCTTCCTCTGAGGTTTGTCAGCCTGAACCCTACTTCATGACTCTGGATTTATTTTGTTCTTCAGCTTATTTTGTTCATTATACCCCACAAATAAGTGAGATCATGTGATACTTGTCTTTCTCTGATTGGCTTATTTCGCTTAGTATAATAATCTCCAAGTCCCTTCTTGTCATCTCAAAGGATAAGAGATGTTTCTTTCTTATAACTGAAAAGTATTCCATTGTGTGTATGTACCACCGCTTTTTTATTCTCTCATCTATTGACGAACACTTGGGCTGTTTCCATATCTTAGTAATTATAAATAGTGCTGCTATGAACATAGGAGTACATACATTCTTTCTTATTGGTGCTTCAGGCTTCTTAGGGTATATTCCTAGAAGTGGGATCACTGAGCCAAGTGGCAGTGTGATATTTACTTTTTTGAGGTAACACCATAGTGTTTTACATAGTGGCTGCACCAGTCTGCATTCCCACCAGCAGTGCACTAGAGTCCCCTTTTCTCCACAACCTCGCCAATACTTGTTGTTTGATGATTTGTTGATGGCAGCCATTCTGACAGGTGTGAGGTGATACCTCATAGTTGTTTTAATTTGCATCTCTCTGATGATTAGTGATCTTGAGCATTTTTTCATATGTCTCTTGGTCATCTTTAAGTCCTATTTGGAGAGGTATCTATTTAGGTCCTCTGCCCATTTTTTAATTGGTTTCTTTGTCTTTCTTTGGTGAGTTGTGTGAGTATTCTATATAATTCAAAAATTAACCCTTTATCTGATGTAACATTGACTGTTATGCTCTCCCATATAGTGGGTTCCTTTTCCATCTTGATGGTGGTTTCTTTTGATGTACAGAAGCTTTTTGGTTTGATGTAGTCCCATGTGTTCATTTTCTCCTTTGTTTCTGTTGCCTTAGGTGTTGTATCAGTGAAAATTCTGCTGCATCTAATGTCTGAAATATTGTTGCCTATATTTTCTTCTAGGATATTTATGGATTCATGAGTCACATTTAAGTCTTTTATCCATTTTGAATGTAGTCTTGTCTATGGTGTAAGATGGTGGTCTAGCTTCATTTTTTTTTTTTTTTGCATGTAGCTTTCCAATTTTTCCAGCACTGTTAATTAAAGAGACTGTCTTTACTCCATTGTATGCTCTTGCCACTTTTGTCAAATATTAATTGACATAATGTCTTGGGTCAATTTCTGGGTTCTCTGTTCTATTCCATTGATCTGTATGCCTGTTTTTGTGCCAGTACCAGGCTGTTTTGACTACAATGGTATAACCTCATATCTGCTATTGTGATCCCTCACACTTTGTTCTTCTTTTTAGAGATTGCTGTGACTATTCGGGGTCTTTTTGGTTTACATATGAACTTTTGGAGTATGTGTTCTAGTTTTGTGAAATATGTCATTGGTATTTTTTTTTATCCTCACCCGAGGATATTTTTGCATTTATCTTCAGATAGAGTGGGAAGGAGAGAGGGAGAGGGAGAGGGAGAGGGAGAGGGAGAGAGAGAGAAACATGGATATGAGAGAGATACATTGACTGGTTGCCACCCACACAACCCCAACCGGGGTAAGGGACAAACTGCAACCGAGGTACGTGCCCTTGGAGGGAACTGAGCCTGCGTCTCTACAGTTCATGGGCCAATGCTCTAACCGCTGAGCTAAACTGGCGAGGGCTGCGGTTGATATTTTGATGGGGATTGAATTGAATCTATAGATTGCTTTGAGTAGTATGGACATTTTAGTGATGTTAATTCTTCCAATCCATGAACAAGGTATATGCTTCCACTTTTTTATATCTTCCTCTATTTCTTTTTTTTTTAATCTCCTATAGTTTTCTGTGAATAGGTCCTTTACTTATTTGGTTAATTTTATTTCTGGTTATCTTAATTTTTTTGCTGCAATGGTAGATGGGATTGTTTTTATAGTTTCTCTTTCTGTGAGTTCATTATTGGCGTATGAGAATGCCATCGCTTCTTTATGTTAATTTGGTATCCTGCTACTTTGCCAAATTTATTTATTATATCTAGATTTCTGATGGAGTCTTTAGAGTTTTCTATGTACAATAACATGTCATCTGCAAATAATGACAGTTTCACTTCCTCCTTTCCAATTTGGATCCCTTTTATTTTTTTCTTCTTCTCTAATTCCAGAATTATGGTAAATAAGAGTGGCAAAGTGGGCATCCTTGTCTTGTTCCTGTTCTTAAGGAAAATGCCTTTAGTTTTTGTCCATTGAGTATGATGTTGGCTGGAGGTTTTTTATATATGGACCTTATTGTGTCTAGATATGATCCTTCGATTCCCACATTGCTGAGCATTTTTGTCATAAATGGGTGCTGAATTTTGTCAAATGCTTTTTCAGCATCTATTGATATGATCAGATGGTTTCTATCTTTCATTTTGTTTATGTGGTGTGTCACCTTTATTGATTCGCCAATATGGTGCCAGCCTTGCATCCCTGGATTGAAGCCCACTTGGTTGTGGTGAATAATTTTATTAATGTATCACTGGATCCAATTTGCTAATATTTTGTTCAAGATTTTGGCGTCTATGTTCATCATGGTTATTGACCTGTAGTTTTCTTACTTTGTTGTGTCTTTATCTGGTTTTGGAATTAGAATTATGCTGACCTCATAAAATGAGTTTGGAAGTCTTCCTACTTCTTAAATTTTGGAATAGTTTGAGGAGAATGGGTGTTAGTTCTTCTTTGAAGGTTCAGTAAAACTCCCCTGTGAAACCATCCATGCCTGGGCTTTTGTTTGTTGGAAATTTCTTGATTCAATTTCCATAGTTATTGGTCTGTTCAAGTTTTCTATCTCCTTCTGGTTTAGTTTTGGGAGACTGTGTGATTCTAGAAATGTGTCCTTGTTGCCTAGATTGTCCAATTTGTTGGCGTAAATTTGTTCATAGTGCTTTTTAAACTATCCTTTGTATTTTTGTGGTGTCCGTTGATACTTCTCCTATTTTGTTTCTATTTTGGTTTATTTGGATCCTCTCTTTGTTTCTTGGTGAGTCTGGTTGAGAGTCCATCAATCTTTTATATCTTTTATAGAATCAGCTCTTTGTTTCTTTGATCATTTTAATTGTTTTGTTTGGTTTTTTTTTTTTAGTCTCTGTGTCGTTTATTTCTGCTCTGACCGTTACTCTCTCTCCTTCTACTTCCTCTGTGTTTTTCTTTTTGTTTACTTTCTAGTTTTTTAAGTTGTAGAGTTACATAGTCAATTGGGAATTTTTATTGTTCCTTGAGGTAGGCCTATAGTACTATGCACTTTCCTCTCAAGACTGCTTTCACTGCATCCCATTGATTTTGTGTTTTTGTGTGTTCGTTTTTATTGGTTTTCAGGAAGTTTTTAATTTCTTCCTTGATCTTGGGAACCCATCATTGTTTAATAATATACTATTTAGCTTCCATGTGTTTGAATGTTTTTGAGTGTTTTTATTGTAATTTATTTCTAGTTTCATGCCATTGTGATCTCAAAAGATGCTTGATATTATTTCTATCTTCTTGAACTTGTAGAGACTTAGTTTGTGTCCTAACACGTTGTCTATCTTTGAATATGTGCCATGTGTACTTGAGAAGAATGTCAATTCTGCAGTTTTGGAATGTAATGTTCTGTAGACGTCTATTGAATCCATTTGATCTAGTATATCATTTAGAGTCTTTGTTTCCTTATTAATTTTTTGTCTGGTGGATCAATCCAGTGATGTCAGCAAGATATTGAAGTCCCCTGCTATGATTGTATTGCTATCAATTTCCGCTGTGAAATCCTCCAGAAGTTTTTTAATGTATTTTGGTGTTCCTATATTAGGTGCATATAGGTTTACCAAGGTTATTTCCTCCTGTTGGAAAGATCCTTTCAATATTATGTAGTGGCCTTCTTTGACTCTAGTTATGGCCTTCATTTCGAAGTCTATTTTATCAGATATGAGTATTGCTACCCCAGCTTTTTTTTTTCCGTTTGTTTGGAACATTTTTTCTATCCTTTCACTTTCAACCTATGTGAGTCTGTTGTTCTGAGGTGGGTCTCTTTTAAACAACGTATATATGAGTCATGCTTTCTTATCCATTCTGCTCATTTTCCTCTTCTTCTGGAACAGCTACAATTTGAATATTGTTACATTTTATATTGTCCCATGGTTCTCTTAAGCTGTCTTCCTGGTTTGTATTTTTTGAATTGTTTTTTTCTTTTTGGTTCTCTGATTGGGTGACTTTTTTCTGCCCTGTCTCCTAATTACCTGATCTGATCCTCAACTTCCTCTACTCTCTGGTTATTCTTCCAATGTGTTCTTTATTTCTACTATGTCAGTCCCCATTTCTACTTGGTGGTTTTTCACTTCCAATATTTCTATATCTCTTTTTATTTATTTATTTTATCCTCACCAGAGGATATTTTTGCATTTATCTTCAGATAGAGCAGGAGGGAGAGAGGGAAGAAGAGAGAGAAAAACATCAATGTGAGAGAAACACATCAAGTAGTTGCCACCCACACAAACCCATTCAGGGCCAGAGACAAACTACAACCAAGGTACGTGCCCTTAGCGGGAACCAAAATGGGACTTTCTGGTCTGTAGGCTGACATTCTAACCACTGAGCAAAACCGACCAGGGCAATATTTCTATATCTTTACTCATGCTGTTGAGCTCTTTACTCATGCTGTTGAGCTTCCTCATAAGCATTACTCTGAACTCTGCCTCTGATATCTTGCTTAATTCCATTTCATTTATCTCTTCTTTTGTAGAATTTTCTTGTTCTTTCATTTGGGATTTGTTTCTTTGTTTCACCACTTTGGCTATCTCAGTGGGTTTTGGAGCCTGCCAAACTTTCCCTATGGTTGTTGATGTGCCACTGATTGTGGCTCCCTCTACTGGGTTTGGATGAGTGTCAGAGGACCCATGTTAAACACTACAGTCAAGTAGATTTGCAAGCCAAGCAAAAGTTCAGTTATCCTCTAGATCTCTAGCTTTTGCCTGCAGGCTATTAGTCTCAACCCTAAATGAGACTAGGGTTGTAGCCCCCAAATGAATGAAAAATCCCTCAGGTGTACAGGGTAAGAGAATTTCCAGGGAGTGGAACAATTGCTTGCTGGTAGTCTCTAGCAGTTAATGAGCCTCCATTTGCATTTCTCTGGCCTGGCCTGGTGATGTTATTCCTGGGAGGCTGGGGGGGGGGGGGGGGGACAGACATTGCTTACCCCAGGGCTCTGAGAAGGGGCTCTTTGTATAATATGGCTAATATCCTATGAGGGAGTGATTCGGCATAAAACTCCCACTGTCCTCTTTTGCAGCTCTCTCCTGAGCCACAAACCCCCAACTCTCTTCACACAGTTCCAGTCCAGTTCGCCCTCCCTTTGCAGGAGCCCAAGGTGGTTGGCTGCAGCTGATTTAGTGTTTGGCCCTTCAGGGAACTACCATTTTTCCTGCACCCTTCCTTGGCAGACAAAGCCTCAGCTCTGGTGATCTCAGCCAGGTGTTATGCGGGTACCTTTCTATGTCCCACCACTCTGTGCTATGAATCCACCTTGAGGTTGTAACCCCTAGCTTCTCAGAAGGAACTGCTCAAAGCTAAAACAGCCCTCAGCTGCTGTCCATGGGTTCCCAGTCTGCCCTCTTGCACATCCACAGTTAATACCAGGCTTGATTTGTTGTCCTCTTGCTGTCCATGGTTGTAAGGGTTCTCAGCAGCTACTTTTCAGTTGGTTTTTCCCAGTGGTTTATCTTCATTATAGTTGTAATTCCACTTTGATCCTGGGAGATGGTCTGTGCAGTTCCCACTCACTCTGTCACCAATTTTTTCCATAAATGTTACTTTATATAAAAAGGGTTTGATGATTAAGGAAAAGAATCTCCAAAGACTTTTCTTAAACTGATGAGCTAAACATAAACACACATTAAATGGCCTTTAAATTTCCCATAGGAAATAATTATAGTGCCAGAGTCTCATTGAGTTCACCATATTATATGTATTTGTAAACACTTTAACATATTAAGTCAGCTAACTTTGTTGTAAACTCGCTGACCTCAGGAAAATAATCAGAATACATTGAATAGTAAGTGATGCTGTCAGAAGATAACCTCATTTGGTTCTAATAGGGCAGCCCACTTTGACACTAGGTCCCACCCAAGTTAAGAACATGCACAGTTTTATGCCCAAGGACACATGGGGACCAGCATTGTGAGCTCTTTGCCAAGGTAAAAACCTAAAAGAGTTTTATGCTAGATCCTGAAAGAAATTCAGAATAAAAACAATTTTTCAGTCTCCTATATGATGATACTTCTGGCCTCTCAAGGAAAGTTCTGTACTAGTAAGTGGGCCAAAAAGTAGAGGCAACCCCAAATTTTTAATTTAATTGTACATCTGAGCCAGAAATTTATCTTCACTCAAAATAGAGCCAGTCATTTATGCATTTAGTTTTACTGCTTTGGGGCTTCTCCAGGGTTTCTAGGGATTTTAGTAAGTGTCTTTTAAATAGTACCAATGAAAATCAGTGAATCAATCAACTAACCAACAAAATTCACTTCCTCATTTATTTATTCTGAAAATTTAGTGAGCAGCTGCTATAACCAGGTACTAGACACTGGGATTATAATGATGAACAACATATACAATTTTTCCTCTCAACATAGTCTAGCATGAAAAGTGACATTAGTATCTATTATGTACTGTTATATGCTAAAAAGTGTGGATGTATTACTTGGAGAGATACAAGAGGGGAGGAAGGAAAGAAAGAAGGAAGGAAGGAAAGAGGAAAGGAAGGATGAGAGGGAGGGAGAGAGGGAGGGAGGGAGGGAGAGAGGGAGGGAGGGAGGGAATAACACCATGATATTGCTCTGTCCTTAAGAATTTTTTCAATCTAGATGGAGGCACAAGACACAAAATCAACAAAAGTAAAACACTATAAACTTGGAAATGAAAACTTTGGCTTCAAAGGGATCACACACACACACACAATCACACATGAAGTCTGAGCTTTAGTATCATCTTAGCAATGTGTCAGCAGTTTTTCTGTCATTGAAGGAGTTTGTCTGAAAAAGTCCTAATTAATGAGTCTTCCTCTGAAATCTGAGTTGAGATGCTAAAAGGGCTCTCCATGCTGGCACAAGGCAATTTATACACATTTGAGAAATGACTCTGTAAAGAAAAGCATCAAGAACATCATTACATTTGGAGTGCACCTGCTGGAAGCCAATTGTTGGATATTATTAGACAATACCTCAGCAGCCGATGAGGTTTGAATGTATAATTCTTGTATTTACATTCTGCCAACATCCTACATTGTAAAATATTGTCATTTTCCATTACTTTGATCTGCTCTTCAGGCCCTTGTTCATTCGCTACTCCAGTATAAAAATGACTTTAAGTTGATGATCATGAAGCACAGAGTCAAGACATCCCCTTGATAATAGAAGATTCACCTCCAATTACCTTTCTATGGTGGAATATAAGGTGATTTGGGCATTCATTTTAGAATTTTCTGTGTTTTTATTGTAATTTTTTAATAAATGTATAATATTTCAGCAAATACAATTATTTTCAAAAGAAATAAAAGGATATGTACCTCCCTGTAATGCAAATGTCTTAAAAATGTAAAAACAAAAAGCATGAGCCATTATGATACAAGTATGATATGTGAAGCTCAGAAAACTGACATCAAGTTTGGGCTAAAGCAGTTTTTTTCACAGTTGGTTTTTTGTGTTGTTGTTTTTTTCCACTCTAACACCAAAATTCAATTGTGAAAGAATATACCAATTCATTTTTGTCTGAAACTGAATTTATTTAAACTTCAAGTGCTACAAAGACATATGTGCAGTCTTCACAGGCAAACCCATCTCAGTGTACACAAACTCCAGTTCACACATGTTATCATACCTAAAACAGTGGTTGGCACTCTTAGGAGGAAATTTGTAAATATTTGTTGAATGAGTAGATGATTTTATTGAATGATTAAGTAAATGAATAATTGAAAAGGCCCTCTGAATGAAAAGAGCTGGGGAGGTTCCTTTTTACCAAGCAGAGTGAACAAGGGAGAAAGTACATGTACTGTGAGATAAGGGTAAAGATGAAAACAGGGCCAGGTAAACCAGCATCTTGTATACCATGGTAGGGAGTTAGACTGTATTCTTGGTAACACTGAAAAGTTCCTGATGGACTTTCAGCAGCACAACGACTTGACTGATGACTAAAATTCAGATAAAATAGAGTTAATGTGAACTATAAATGTCAAATAGAGAGTGATAGCAATAGTCAAGGAGAGAGATGATGGTGGTTTGGACCAGGGTGTGGTTGTCAAAAGAAGATAGAAGTAGATGGATCCAAGACATTTTAGAGGGAGGATGAGCACCAGGTTTCTGCTCTTGTGACTAGGTTGATAGAAGAATGATTAGCCAGGATGGAGAAGACTTGATGGGACCAAGTTTGGAAAGAAAAAAATCAAAAGTTCAGTTTCAATGGTACGTTTAAGAGGCATGTGAGACATCCAAATGGAGATGTCAAGAATGCAGTTAGATATGAGTCCTGAGCCCAGAAGAAATGTCCAACTCAAGACAAAAAATTTAGAATCATCAGCATAGAGATTTTACTTAAAATCATGGAAAGGGTCAAGGGAGAGAGTAGAGACCTGACGAGGGTTCAGAATCCAGCCCTGAGGAACTACACTAGGGGTTAACTAGAGCAGAAAGGTCAGTTAGAAAGCAGGAAAATCCAGAAGCATGGTGGTGACACAGAAACCAAGAGAGGAGAATGTTATAAGAAAGAAGGAGCTAACAGCTAGATGGGGGGCAAATAAGAAGGTAGAAACATTTTCACTAGCTTTGCCACTAGTCCTCATTGACTTTGACAAGGCGATTCTAGCAGAAACAAGATTGGAACACAAAGGACAAAGAGAAAGTTTAGATTTTTTGCAGATGACTCTTTCAAGAAGTATAAATTTACTTCCATTATTTTCATAAATTTTCTCACCTGTTTAATAGTGGTTTCAGTTATCAAAAAGAATAATCAAATGAAAAAATTCAGAGTTGAAAACTGATAAAAGAAAATAAACATGTATGTTGAAAAACATTATGTTAAAGGAATACAAAATAATAGATAATAGTGATTACTGCTGAGGGTGGAATTGTAAAGCATTTTCATTCTTCCATTATGTATTTGGGTAATACAAATTTTGTACAGACATAAATTATTTTTATAATTAGAAAAAAAAGTTAGTTTTATTTTGTGATGTTTTGTTTTTAAGTGACTACAAGGACCAAACAAAACACTGTGTCAAAGAACGTGGCCAATTTTTAGAGGGTTTGCTTTGGTCTTGAAGCATTATTTTTATGACTGGCAATTATTTTAACTTTTTCACTTGGTTTCATAGGCCATTACATTTTCCTTCTTTAATAGAAAAAAGAAATTATTTTGTCAGGGCAGTTTGAAAAGTTATGGTAGTTCAATACATTGAGATACTTCCTCCATGGGAATTTCAAATGTTGTCATTTTGTTCATCTTTAATAACATCCATTGATGTAAATTCAGTCTGTCTTAATGTTTCCAATTCAGATGAGCCCTCAAGTTTGCTTTTAACCCAATCTTGACAGAAACTCAAGTTTAATTGCTTGATACAGTTTTTCTAAAACATTCTAACAGCTCTGCAGAGGGAAAGACCCTCCATTTTCCCAGAGAGCAGCAAGATTTGTTTGGGTCAGGTTCATCATAAGATGTTCTGTAGGGGAAATCTTTCAATCAGTCATCAACTTCCAAACTTTCTTCTACAGAAATACACTTTAGTGCAGAGTAGCATCTGACTTGAGAAGTGCCACGGATAGGAGACTGTCTTCAAATGTAAATTTAAATTATCTTCCTTCTGTCTGCTTTTATCATGAGTGATTGGGCTTACTTTCTTTTTTCTACTAAATTACCAATTGGTAATTAAAGAAATGCAATGTTTTCAAAGTAAAATTAGGCAATTGGGGAGGTCCTATAACAACTGATACAATGGAGGGTTGGGAAGAGATAAACCAAAGAACTTTTATGCATATATGCACAACCATCCACACAGACATTAGGTTGGGGAAAGCAGGAGGTGGGGTGGGAGCAGGAAAGAGGGGGTCAATGGGGGAAAAAGAGGAGGGGGACATCTGTAATACTTTCCACAATAAAACATTTTTTTTAAAAGATCGGAAACTATGGCATGTCAAAGTCAGTATGAACCGTGTTTATACATCTAAAGTGTAGATCTAACCAAAAAAAAATAATAATAAAAAAAATAAAAAAAAAATAAAGTGTAGATCTAGCCAATTGAACAATGATTCACAGGGAAAGTTTTCTTTTTTAACCTCCAGGGTAACAGCTGGTTTCCAAGAGGAAATTTCATTATTCTGGGGTATGTGTTCAACTACAAATCCTGCTTTGCTTGTAAACTTGTTGTTTTGAGTCTGAGTTCTATATTTGTTGCTGAAATACAGGGGTCATATATCTATGTGCTGAGAATCCAGAGCATAAAGTGGTTTCCTTTCATTCGTTCTGATTCGCCATCCAATTAGCGCCAGTGACCTACTAAAACTCATGAGAGGGAGAAACTCGAAGAAGATGATCAATTAACTCTGTCCCCTTCACGGTCTTAAAGTTGTCAGTCAAGCCACTCTCCAATTCATATCTATTCCTGGATACATAATTTCTCTGTTCCAGAACACATTGTCTATTTTATTTTTACAATCCAAAACAGAATTGGTTTCTCTGTGTTTTATCAATTTGCAAAGTATATCTAATTTGCTGCGATTCATTTTCCCCTTCCTCCTATCTACCAAACATCTGTGCACTTTACAATTTTTTCTCATTGTATTGGTTTACATTTATATAATTTCCTAACACTCTCAAAAAACAACCAAAACCGTTCACTTAATCTTTCAAATGCCAGGTTATTATTACTCAGTCTGGGAAAAGTATAAAATATTATTTTGTAAGTAATTAAAAGAGATTGAGAGCTCAAATAGTCCAATTTTCTCATTCTATAAATGAGGAACAACTAAGCCTAGTGATATGTGGTAACCAGATCAGATCATGGAGAGATGGCTGCAACCTAGAACTGCTAAATGTTGAGGAATTGGAATTTTTATTTACATGCATAGATCAATAATAACAGCACTAAAGGAAGCATCACACTGACTTTGTACTCTAATTATTTGGGACTCTGTCTTCCCCGGTAGATTGTAACATTCAGGAGAGCAGAGACGATGGTGTGTTCATTGTACTCCCAGCAGCATACCTTGCCCACAGCAGTGTTTAACAAATAATTGCCATCATCAGTGTATTTGCTGTCTTTGTAGCTGGCCTCATGGTAACAAAATGGCTGCTGATCAACTAGCACCACTTACAAATACAACAGTGTCCGGCAGAAGACAGACTGGTTCTTCCTCTGTATCTCACCTTTTCTAGAATCACACCCAGCAGAGCCCTGTCACACCACATTGGTCACCCAAGCATCTCTGGGACAATAACTGGCAAGGAGCATGGAGTCACCATGTCTGATTTTGTGAAGTCACTCACCTCTACGTAAAACTGTGCAACAATCTGGGAGTTTGTTCTTATAGACATATAAACAAAAATGCAAACTGCAAGTTTATGTGTACATTACAACTCAGCTTTGTAAAAATTGGCAAAAAAAAAAAAAAAAAGACTTTGAATATACACTAATTAAAATAGCTTTGTTTGGTGGGATAAAGGTTCTTTTTACTTCTGTTGTCACTTTCTTCCTTAATATTTTACAATTGTTTTAAAATCAAATGAGCTTTACTATTCTCATATGCACTCCAGCTCAACTAGACAAAGACTTTGACCTCTGATCTCACCCTTCAGAACTGACTGCCTGGGGAAATGGATGCCAGGGCAGGTCTGCTCCGGGGTCAGCTGGAGGCAGGATCCCCAAATGGCAAGCACTGACAGCAATTTTACTTTTCTCAGCAACATCCAGTGAGAGTGAACAGAGGGGCGCTGAGATAAGTGGGAACGGGTCACATCACACTATTTGTGGAAAGTTGAGGAGGATGGCTAGGTTAGGGAGAGGTCTCAGTCACCCTTCTGACTCTTCTGTAGTCTCCTCAGAAGCTGACTTTCAAAGCAGGGTGGTGACACTCTGTAAGATGACACAGCAACCTCGCACACCGTGTGGAGTGATGTAACGGGAAGAAACGCAAGCTGTACCCTTACAGAGCAGGTCAGATAAGCAGCCCCGCGCCTGCTGGGACATGTTCCCTGAAGGTGAACAAGCAAAGGAAAAGAGATCAAAGCCATGAAATGTTACAATATTGGCTGTTAGGTGATTTTCAAGAGTGAGAGGTTACTCTGTTTATTTTATAAAACTTCCTTCTTATAGGTGCGGCCAGGAAGGCTTGTAAATGAGAATATGGTGCCAAGCTAGCAGCACAGCACAGTGTGGAAATTTTCTAAGGCGTATGGATGGGCTGACCTGTAAGGTACTCCCCCAAAACAGAGCTGGCCATGGGCCTCTGAACAGTTCCATCCATTTGCCATGATTCCTAATGTCCTCCAATGGGAGCAGAGCATTAAGTATTGAATCTAGTAAATTAATTTACTTTGTAGTAAACAAATATTTTAATTTTGGCTTGCTAAAGGTAAAAAATTTTTGATATTACTGTATATGTCATGAAATAATTTTTTTAAATATTCCATTGACCTAATAATTAATTAAACTAATACAAATGTTTTTCATTTACTATATTAGAAAACATATTTAACAATATTAAATGCCAAAGAAGAAATAAAACTCTAACTGATGGGGTGCTGGTGGCCATGTAGGTGAGAATTACCTTTTTGGAGAGTAGTTTGGTGTGCACATAACATGAACAATTTGTTGAATTTTGCAAACCCATTGCAGAAATATAATTCAAGAAATAATCCAAAATGCAGAAAAATCTGTATGCTCAAATGTGTTTGTCATAGTATTACTTATTTTAACCTAAATGTACAGTGCTTGGGAGTCATTAAACCAAATCATGAAATTTAACATCATTGAACTATTGTGCCATTGTTACAAAATGTAGTTATGAAGACTATGTTGAAGCACAGAAAAGAAAATGTAACTTATACTTCACTTTTGAAGTACAGAGAAAAAAGCAATATTCTTATTTTGTCTATAATTAATCTGGCCATCCTATTAAGCCCCCACTCATTGGTTATGGGAAAAAAATTTTGTCAGCATGTCCCATTTGAGATTTTGTCCAATCCTGTAATAATAATATTCTCTTAAGGCAGTGATTTTCAACTGGTATGCCCAAGAATTTTTAAAAGTTGCAATATCTGACTATTTAGTCAGGGACACTGACCTTGTTCCCCTTAGATTGTCAAATAAAATTTAAAAAAATAACAACAGCCAACACAACAATATTCATTCAGTGTAATGAATCAAAATTGCCTATTTTTTTGTCAGATTGGCAAAAAATAAAAGTTTGGGTGTGTCACAGAGTTTTAGTAATTAGTTCATATGTGACATAAGATGAAAAAAAGTTGAAAATCGCCGCCTTAAGGTTTTATTCTGCCTTTGTTGGACAAAATTGCTTATTTGCTCTTTAGCCTGTTTCTGTTTGTAAGAATCTGCACAGGGGTATGTGGTGGCCTTGAAGGGAGAGAATGGGCCCTGACCTTGGCAGGACCTTGACTGTAGACTAGCTGGCATCCCTGATCTCCACAGTGCCCTGCTCGCATTCCAGGGGCAAACTGCCACTGTTGTGATATATGATTCGTTCTCACTTGTTTGGGTTCATTAGGACTCCCTGAATAGCTCAGCCAGGTCCCCACCCAGCCCACTGGCCCAGCATCCATCCCTGCTTCTGCCTTAAGTGCGGCTGTAGCAAGACCACTGGCTCTTGTATTAACACCTATGATGCACAGAAACTGTCCCCCCCCCCAAAAAAAAAAAATCTCAGATCCCTGCCCTTTGCCTGAACCTCTTGTACTACTTTTCTCTCTGTCTATGGCCAAGAGCAATAATCCCCTTCTTTCTGCTCAGGATTAAGCTAAGAATGGATTTGTACTACTCTGAGTTTAAACCAGAAAAAAAGAACTCAGGAAACACATATGAATCCTTTGTTCTCTCACTTTCTTTGTCTTATTCTTTTATTCTCTCATCCCCACCTCTACCCCAACCCTCATCTCTCCCCCTTCTCAACCCTCCCACAATCCCACAATCTCCTGAGCCCAGAAAAGTGGAGATTTTCCTTTACTGTCCCTAAGACATACCTTTTAATTCCCATTTAAGTCATAGGGGTTGGCAGAGGTATCTCCACTCTATAGTTGGAGGATATTGCTGGTTAAATCTTCCACATTCAGCTGTCAAGCTGATGGGGACTGAGAGAGAGAGAGGAGTTACAGAATTTAATAAATTTCTCAAGCCTGACTTGTGGCATTCTTGACCTACTACATAATCCTATTCTGAATGTCAAAACAAAATATGATCTTGGTCTTTCAGTGAGGATCCTTTATCTGTGAATATAGAAAATCCAACTCAAATGTGCTTCAACAAAAAAGAAGCCAAAAGGTTTCAGTTAGCTGGTGGGGTGGCTCATCAGTATCATCCTAGGTTCCTTTCATACCGTGGTTCTGCCATCCACAGCCACAACCCTGGACGTGGCATAAACGGACAACCTCTTCCAGTGTCTTCCCACACCCACCCCCTTACATCTATGAGCCAGACCAAGGATTGACTACTTTATTTTTTATTTTATTTTTCAATTAGAGTTTACATTCAATATTATTTTATATTTGTTTCAGGTGTACAGCAGAGAGAAACATTGACTCTTAAGCCACAGATTGGGCCACCCTCTCCTGTGGTGCATCAGGACTTCCTGGATAGCTCAGCCAGGTCCCCACCCAGCCCACTGGCCCAGCATCCATCCCTGCTTCTGCTTTAAGTGGGGCTGAACAAAAGTAAGGATTCTCTTAGCAAAGAATTATGATGAACTAGACATGGAGGAAGCAACAGCAAGTGTCCGGCCTTCCGGCTCAGGGCTTTTATTTGGAGCATTTATTCTGCAACAACCTCAGACTAAGGAAGTTAGGCACAAAAGTTGGGTATCCATTAAAGTAAGAAAGAAAAAAGGATGTTAAATATTTTGAAATCATAATCCTTGTTGCATGTTTATAATAGGATGCTGAATGACAAAGACAACTGAACCTCATTGACAACAAAAACTATGTTTAAAAATATATTTCAATACAAGAAAGAAAAAAAAACACCAAAATAATAATAAATATTATAGTTGAGGTCTTTGGACTGTTGGTAATTTTTTTAATATAATTTTTAAATTATAAAAATGCCAACTCCCCTCTCTTTTATAAATTCTTTTAAAACTTTAATCATCACTGTCCTCCAGCATTCTGTATTTAAATATCCTATAAAAGGAAATAATTTGTGGTAGCTACCTGTATTCATTTTATATATCAGGCACAATACTCTTTATGAATAGGATATTTAAATAAAATATCCTTGTCATAAACCCATGCTCCCTGTATCAAAACTTGCTTTTAAATGTACTCCCTCATTAAATCTGGAGAGGTTATTTTTATTTCTCCCATAACCACTATAAAACTCTAATGGGCTTTGTAATTATTTTTTCCTCTTTTTCAAGGCACTTTTTAATTTGTACATTAGTGACACTGAAACATTGAAGCTACTATTTTTGAGATAATATCTATCCCTAAAGCACCATTAAAAGGGAACAGTTAATTCTACTCTCCCTTTTCTGATTTCTTCAAGCCCAAGAGTTAGCCTGGCTTTCACAGTGGTTGATATTGCATTCAAAATATTTAGGGGTTTTTACAATTAAGCCAACTCCCATATAAGCAGAAGCTGGTCCTGAATGTAATGGTCCTGCCCTGTGGCCTCCACCCTGCCATCTGTCCTACTGGGCCTCCCCATGCCTGCTGCCTTGACTGTGTGCCTTTTGTTGGTTTAGGGGTACTGCCAAATATCTCCAAGTCAGCCTGAAATTTTCTTTCTCCTGCCATATCCAACCTGTACAATTTACTGGCATAGAAAACAGTGAACCGAATGCAGCCGACTACACCTCCATGCTCATCTTCCTCTCCAGTTCCGCGGTAGAAGAGCCTTTGGAGAGGTGGTGCAGATGTCTTCTCTTTAGCATAGTATTTGCTAAATTCTCCATTAAAAGACATCTTTATCATAAAATAAAATCTCGTTCTAATTCTATTTTTTTTGTTTGTTTCCTCTCCAGTTAAACTTCTATTATTTAGAATTAGAATAGGGTTCTCCAGAGAAATAGAGCTGTGTGTGTGTGTGTGTGTGTGAGAGAGAGAGAGAGAGAGAGAGAGAGAGAGAGAGAGAGAGAGAGTGTGAGTAAAGACATATAAAGAATTGGCTCACAGGGTTCAGTTCCCGCTAAGGGCGCATACCTCGGTTGCAGTTTGTCCCCGGCCCTGGTTGGCCGTGCAGGTGGCAGCCACTCGATGTGTCCCTTCACATCGATGTTTCTCTCTCTCTTTTCCTCTCTCTCCCTCCCACTCTACCTGAACAAAAAATGGAAAAATGTCCTCGGGTGAGGATAAAAAAAAAAAAAAAAAGAATTGGCTCACATGATTACGGAAGCTGACAAGTCCCAGGATCTAGTCAGCAAGCTGGAGATCCAGGAGAACCAGTGGTATCTTCCAGGCGGCCTTGAGATTCAGAAAACACCAATGTTTCAGTTCAAGTCCAAAGACAAGAAAGAACTGATGTCTCAGCTCAAGACAGTCAGATAGTAGTTCATTCTTATTCATTGGAAGGTCAGCCTTTTTATTCTGTTCAGGCCTACAGTTGATTGGATGATTATAAGAAGGGCAATCAGTTTACTGATTCAAATATTAAACTCATCCAGAAATACTCTCAAAAACACATCCAAAATAATGCTTGACTGAATATCTGGGCACCCCATGAGTAAATCAGTCAAGATGACATATAAAATTAGCCCAAGTCTGATTGTAAGTCTTCTCAGTAATTCTTTTGATTTACTTCCTTGTCACCAGACTATTATTTTTTACAAAACTTTTTTCTTAGTGCTTTTCATTTCTCTTCCCCCCTTGCCCTACTGCTTTTTTTTTTTTCATTTAGATATCACTGTAAGTTTCTTCTCTGCAGATTCTTAATGGGGTTGCTGTCAATATAAAACTTGGAGTACCTCAAATTGTTTAGGTTAAGTAATCAGAGCTACTATTAATACCACAAGGCAGTAAATGTGAAAGTATCTTTAGAACTCTTTTACTTCTCAGACAAAAAAAAAGTTCACTTTAACTAAATATCATTGACAATGCTTTCAAAGAATGGAACGCCTACTCTTTTTTTTAAGGACAATATAAAATTATGTGCAATTATCACAAATAAGATCTTTACAAAACTAGGGAAGGAAACATTCTTTCAATCTCATAACGTTTACTTTATTGTCTATACAGATAAGAAATTCTCCCTTATTATTCATCAATATTATATAGGGTGGTGCAAAAGTAGGTTTACAGTTGTTCATATGAAAAATAATACAGTAATTAATAATAATACAAGAGTAAATTCTGTTTTACATACTCACAACTGTAAACCTACTTTTGCCACATCCTGTATATACACATTTATTTGGGCAGTATTGGAAAATATAAATAGAAAACATCCTATGTTACTTCTTGGGCTCTCCCTTGTGTGGAAAGAACAAATACTGAAACAAAATTAAAACCCTAATGGAGAAGCTGGCCATACCAAATGCAGCACATTGTTTGCAGAAATGGCTGCAATGGTCGCCTCCCTATCATTGCCCTCAGTAATCCCAACCCACACTGAGTCAAGTCTCAGCCATTTGATTTATGTTGGCCAATAGGATAATAACAAGTAGAATACAAGCAGGAACTCAAAAAATGTTTGCCTATTTCTGCTAATTTTAGGAAAGTGCAACCACCATAATACAACCACCACATCATTTTTTAGATAATGAAATACACTCAGCCAAGTCAGCTCCATCAGCCCATAGACATCTAGGCAACTGCCAAATGTGAGAAAGATCACCCCTAGACCTTCCAGCCTTTGCTTGTCAGCACAGTCAGAACAACCACCCAACTTACCCACAGATTGTGAGAAATAATCAATGTTTCCTGTTTTCAGACATTACAGTTGGGGGTGATTTGTTACAAAGCAAAATCTAACCAAGAGAAAAATTGGTTTCAGGATTAGAGTGCTAATATAGCAAAATCTAAAATAGGCAGCATTGGCTTTGAGACCAGGTAGCAGGCAGAGCCTGGAAAAGCAGCAAAAAAAAAAAATTTTAGGCAACTCTAAGAAATGGCAAGCAAACTGTTAGCAGAGGCTAACAAAGCCATGAAGAACTTGCTATAGCTGGTTGGAAAGGGACACCTCATGTCATGTGACAAAGAAACAATTGGCAAAACTATCATCTCTGGTAACTTGGAAGATAGAAAATAAGCCAAATGAAATTGTGGACCTTGGCAAGATGATTCCCAGGCAGAATGTTGAAAGTGTCAGTTGGCTTTTTCAGCTGATTATGTAAAATGTGCAAAGAGAGAGATAAGCTAGAGGAAGAATTGCTCCATTTGCTAGCAGAACTCAGAAGCTATCGAAAGGAGCCAGAACTTGCCGGGTTAGACAATAAAATTGTTACTCATTTCCAGTCTCTCAAGTCACCAAAGAATTCTCAAACTAAGAACAACCTCAGGACAAAGATCAAATTAAGGTGAACCTGCAAGCCATTTGTTAATATCTCGGAAAAATTTCAGGCAGTGACTAGTGACTAGCAGACCCTCTCATCTCTACAAAGTGCTTTCATTAAAGTTATTGTTCCACTGCAACCTGAGACAGCTTCCATAGAAGATAGTGGCCTACCTCAGAACTGTACGTGGAACTTCTGTTGAATGGAGAAAAGCTGAATCACATTCTTAGAGAAAATCAGAGATTTTTAAGAGTTGTTCTGATTAAAGGAATGCTAGCTTGGACTAAAATGAACTGAAACATTTAAAAATGAAAAGAAGACTTGGGGCCTCCAGCTTTCTATGAGAAAGAAGCAGCCTGAGAAAGTTACTCAACTGTCAATGCCAGTGCTCTTTATGGAATGGAAAACATCTTAGAGGGTAGAGCCAGGAGCCAGGAAGAGCAATTGACTCCAGGGCCCCTCCCAAGAAGAAGAACCCAGCCCTGACCAAGGATCATCAAAGTCAATGTACCCTGGCCCCATGTGTTCAGCTGAATTTCAGAATTGCTGTAGACCAGTCAATTCTACATAATTCCTGATCTGGTTTTTGGTGGGGGTTTTTTGTTGTTGTTGTTGTTTTTTGTCTTAGGGCTTTGGGGAAGTACCTTTTGAACTGATATTTCTATTGTAGTTTTCCTAGCCCCATTGCACAAGGGAGCCTTATCATTTGTTTTTTGGTTCATAGGTCCTTAGATCAAGAGGCTCTCTACCCAAGGAGCTTATGTGAACATGATTTAGATCACAAGATCCAAGACGTCAAACCTGGTGCCATGATTAGGGTGAAATTTCTGGGGTCTTGAGTTGGGAATATTCTGCATGTGAGAGGAATATGAATAATTGATGGCCAAAAGACAGATTGGTTGTAATAATGGCTACAAACTCTTTCTATCTCAGTGTGTTCCTTGGCAATGTGACTGTACAGGTATTTCTGTTAAAAGGTAGACTCTTGCCCCTGCTGGTATGGCTCAGTGGATTTAGCACTGTCCCATGGACTGAGGTGTCCCAGTTTGATTCCTGGTCAGGGCACATGCCTGGGTTGTGGGTTTGGTCCCCAGTAGGGGGCATGCAGGAGGCAGCAATCGATGTTTTGCTCTCACATCAATGTTTCTATCTCTCTTCTCCTTCCTTACTCTCTACAAAAATTAATAAAAACATTTAAAAATAAAAAAGGTAGACTCTTGTTTTCTACTCCTCAAAGCTAGGCTTGGCCATGTGACTTGCTTTGGCAAATAAGGCATTAGCAAATGTGACACAGTAGAGATGAAAAGCACTTGTGCATTGGGGCTTTCCTTCTTTCTGTGCTTTGAGTCCTGTGTCCACCAGGTGAAAAATCTAAGCTAACCTTCTGAAGGATTAGGGACCATGTAGCAGAGAACTATAGTCAGCTGTACCTGGCTAATAACCTGCCAACCACATGACATATGAGTCGAGCTATCTCAGAACACCCAGCTTCCAGTCACTCTACCAGCTGACTGTAGAACTGCTTGGCTGAGCTCAGGACATATGTTAATCCATTGCATTGTGAACTAATAAATGTGAGTTTATAAATCACTAATTTTGAAGGGTTATTATGCAACAAAAACTAATTTATACTCCAAATAAGAAATGCTTATTGAGCCTGTACCATGTAGAGATCACTTTTAAGGAAAGGACAAAGAAAAATATAAGATACCATCTCTATTCTTAAAAAGATAATAATTTAGATTTAGAAATAATATTTGAAAGAAAACTAATAATACATGGCAGAAATAGATAGGTCTTATCAGTTGAATAAGCATTGGATGCTTAAAAAAAATAGAGGGGGATATTATTGTAGGCAAAAGGAAGACTTTACTGAGGAAGTAGGATTTTAACTGTTTGAACCATGGTGAACTGTGAAAGTTAGGTGAGAATGGAGGAATGCACAAAGTAGTGGGCTCTAAAAAGGACCTAACTTCTGCTACAACAGTCAGCAGAATCCTGCCCCATTCTGGGGAATAGTAAATAAAGCCAGGCTTTATCTGCCCACCCTTCTTCAAGTCACAGCTGAGGATCCCTGGGATCCATGGTCCTGAGTTTCATAGGCATACCCAGATGTTGCTGCTGGGCAAAACCACCTATCCCAGATCCTGAAATCCTTTTTCAGGCTTCTTCACTGAATTCCGCTCCTACCCCTTTTCTGGTTCCCAGCATCAACTCTGACTCTTATTCCTGCCTCATCCTCCCTGCCCTCCATAGACATCCAGAGGTTGTTGTCTCAGCAGATGACCCAATAAGATTTACCCGTCTAGCCTTTAAACTTACCCCAAGTCCCCTGATTTAGCCTAATGTCCAGACACCAGATTTTGGCTTCCCTCTACACGTGAATTCATTTCAATCAATGATTATTAAAAACCTGATTTGAGAAAAACCCTAATCCTTGTGGTGCAGGATGTTCAAATAAGAATCCCCACTGTCCAGCAGCTAAAAAAAGAACGAAGTCATGCATGTGCCATAGAAGCTGTGGTAGACTATTTGTAAAGATGGCTGCAACAATTCCTCCCATCCCTTTAGGCATGCCTCCTTCGGAATGAGACCTTCTAGGTCTTCTCATTAAGAAATGGAATCTATTATTCCGCTCTTTGAATTTCGGCTGACCTGTCACATAATGTGACCAACAGAATACAACAGAAATGGCATTGTGTAATATCTGAGCCACCATGTCAAGAGGCCTTGCAGATCTGCTCTTACTCTCTTATGAATCAGTGCTACCTGGGGTGCAAGCTTGGGCTAGCCTGCTGAAAGATAGGCCACATGCGGCAGAGATGAGCCATTCCAACTGAAGTCCCCCCAAACATCAGTCAAGACAATGGTAGCCCCAAGAGAGACTAGCAAAAGAACCACCCATTTGATACCAACCCAAACTGCTGATACAAAATCATAAAACAATAAAATAATTGTTTTTAAACCACTAAATTTGGGGTGGTTTGCTATACAGCAGCAGGTAACTAATATAGAACATAGAGGAAGAAGAGATTAATTCTACCTGTAAAAACATTATGTATGCTTTCCAAAGATAATTGTATGTTTTTAACAGGTATTTATTTACCCAAATGACTTTCTGGCTGTAGGATTTAGGCTGAATTACAAGGTGAAATAATGGGACTGCAGGAGCAACATTAAATAGAACAGTCTGCCTGAGCGGTAGCCTGGGTTGGAGAAGAAGTGGTCACTTCCCATAAGATGTTGCTAATTTTCACAGCTTCCTCTTCATCTCAACTCTAGTTCTAGACCCACAGATTATTTTCAAACACTGGTGTATTAACAATGACTCCCAAGTCAATGACAGTCAAACAAGCAAGGACAGTACTAGAGTAATAACTTCCCACATAGAAAAATATCCATTTGATGTACATAAAAGAAACAGACATTCTTTTCACCAGTTAATAAGACTTGGAATCAAAAACTCTTCACTTATTCCTTTACTTTCCAAATAAAGATTTTTTTCTGTGCTCTGATGAAACTTTATTTTCTATCTTAAACATAGAAAAGGAAGAGTACCTGCCATCTCCATCAAACAAATACAATATGAATATTTAAAAGTTCTTAAAGCAAGAAAAAGTCATTATCCTGGTCTATTCTTATACCCAGGTTTCAAACAGTAAGCCCATTCTCTGCAGAAGTGACAGCAGATCTACTACTGAGGATCATTAACGCTAGAAACAGTCCATGAAGATTGTGCAGGGTGAGATAAAACCCAAAACAAGACTCATATTCCCAAAGCTAGGAAGAGACCAGCACTACTCTTTATAACCAAAAGTAATTGTTAGCTGTGTTTCCCTGAAATAGCTAGCCAGGTAACTGTAAATCTGGGGTGAACCACCTATAATTGCTTAAACCCAAGAAAGAACGGTAGACTCACCAAGTGAATTCTAGGCAAAGGGAAAATCTATTCCTAGCTATGGACGATTCCCTTCTGCCTTCCAAGGATGAAGCTTTCTTTGGATTTTCTGAGAAGAGTGTGCAGGCTGAGGGGGGAGCCAAGCAGAGAGGGGAATGGAAAGATTCCAGAGGCGGAGTGAGAATAAGGAGAGCAGTGAAGCAAGACAGACCTGAGAGCAGAGATGCCTGACGGGGAATTTTAAGGCCCTGTGAATCCTCTTCCCTGTCTCCCCTCAAAGCCTTCAGTAAACCCCACCTACTGCCTGAGGCTTTGAGTACTGGATTTGGGTTTTTAGGTTGAAATGCTTCAAAAGCAGTATGAAGCAAGGGCATAGACTCACCAAAGAGGCTCGGTTACATTTGGGTTATCATAATTAGGGCTTTACCCATAATCCCTCTCTAGTCTCCTGTAAATTGGGATTATATCAGAAATAGGTCCCAATTATCTAAACTTGGCCTTCTTTGCTTCATTTACACTGGCCTCCTAAGGTAGGAAGAAAGGGTAAGATTCCTCCTCCCAAGCAAGGACCCACGTTTCTCTCTGCAAGAGAGGGAAGAGATCAAAGTAAAGCAATTCAAATAGAAAGTGGACAGAAGGAAGAAAGGAGGGAACAGGAAGGAAGGGAAGGGAAGGGAAGGGAAGGGAAGGGAAGGGAAGGGAAGGGAAGGGAAGGGAAGGGAAGGGAAGGGAAGGGAAGGGAAGGGAAGGGAAGGGAAGGGAAGGGAAGGGAGGAAGGACTTCAAGCCTCTTCACATCTTCTTTTTCCCATTAATTTGGGATCCCACCTTCACCAGAACCTTACCGTTTTTATTATTTCATTGCTTTAATTTCTAATGGGGTGAACCCCTCTCCAACTTTGCTCTTCTTTTCAAAGTTGAGTTTGCTTTCTTGGACTTTTATTAATTCTTCCATATAAGAGTATTCTGGAATTGAACTTATATCCTATTTTATTCCTATGTCTATCAAGCATGTGGTTTTCTAAGACAACATTAATTCCAGAAAGGACTACCATGAGTAGCACAATATCAAAGAGCAATAAAATGACTTTCTGAACCTGCAAATCCAATTCTAAAGCTTGGTGAGCCCACTGAGATGCAACTGCCCCAAAAGATTCTTCTATCAACAGCTTCTCCTCTACCCTATTTTACTGAATTCTTAGTATTTTGAACTTAGTATTATAAACTCCTCAGGGACCATGAAGTCTGAAGGAAGGCTTAATACCAAGTCACCATTAGGCCAGCTCCATGGTGGCAGCAATATTAACAGGCTTTACTGGAACATGTATTCTGGACTTGACACCCACAGATACAGAAGGGAGTGCTGACGAACTTAATCCAAAACATTTGATTTTGTATGAGAAGCACGACAACCACTTTTACATCAATTTTTCTTCTTAGTTCTGATTTCTTGGGGTAATTTGAAGTATGTTTTCTTCTCTGAACACATACCACAAGGTCTGTTGGGAAAAGTAAACTGGGTTCAAATCTTCCCAAGAATAAAATTTCCCTTCAGACGTTCAGATTCCAGATGCTGACTTGATTTCACTAGTTGACCTCCAATTCCCTACATCCATTGAAAAGGCCAACAAAATCTAAAAATAGAACTCTGTAGCAGAGCTGAAACACAGGGAAGGGTACCAACATGGAGTTAAAATGGAATTTCTGAAATATGCAGCAGATTGGGATCAGCTTGAAATAAAAGTCCATCAGTGTGGAAGGGCCAACCCTTTACACAGGCAAAGGAGACTGAGCCCATTTCCCTAACCAACCCTGGTGGGGACTTCAGAAACAAGTAGAATTCACAACTCTGGGTCCTCTAGCAGAACCCAGTCTTCCTTTCTCTTTGGTCCACCTTTCCCTCCTCCACCTGCTATTACCATTTATTTACTTATTTGCTTATTCAACAAACATTTGTTGAGAGCCTCTTCTGAGCCCGGCTCTGTCCTAAGCACTGAGGATACAGTGATGAACAAGACACACAAAGTTCAGGCTGTCATGGAGCAAATATTCTAACAGGGAAACAAATAATAAAAATGCCAGAAAATACCATATACTTGGTAAATGCTCTGAAAAAAATAAAAGAGTGATTTGACAGAGACTATTTATGAGACATTTGTAGATGGGCTTATCAGGGAAGACCTCTCTGAAAAAGTGATCTTTAAACTGAACACTGAGGCCCTGACCAGTTTGGCTCAGCGGTTAGAGCATCGGCCTGCACACCAATGAGTCGCCGGTTCAATTTCGGTCAAGGGTACGTACCTCGGTTGCAGTCAGTCCCTGGTCAGATCATGCAGGAGACAACCAGTCGATGTGTCTCTATCACATTGATGTTTCTCTCTGTCTCCCTCTCTCTCCCTCCCTCCCACTCTATCTGATGATAAACAGAAAAATATCCTTGAGTAAGGAATAAAAAATAATAGCAATAATAATAATAAACTGAATACTGAGGAGTCAGCATTGCAGAGGTCAGGGGGACAACACTGTATGGAGAGGAAACAGGTGGCTCAAAGTCTTGTGACAGAAATCAGCATGGCATGTTTGCTGTCTCCGCTTAGACATTACTTCCTCCAGCGGGTACTCCCAACACACACACACACACAAGCAGATTCTATGTGTTCTTAAAGCACCCTGCTCCCCCTTATTACAGCATTAGAACCCCTATCTATTACAGTTGTTTGTCAACTTGCCCACAGCCGCCTCTGGAGTTACTCTCTAATGGTAGTGATCATGTTGTATTCTCAGCATCTGGCAATGTCTAGACATAGAAGATAACTAATCAATATTATTTAGTGAGTAAACAGATCATTACTCAAACGCAGGTCTTCTGATTCCAAATCTAGTCCCCTTTCCACTATAAGGTATCACCTCTCCAGTAAATGAGGACTGTTATCAGAGTAGAACTCTTTTTTGTTTGTTCGTTTACTTCCTCTATCTTAGAATTTTCGTCACTTCATATCTGGCTTAAAGTTAATTTTTGGTCTTTTTATTAAGCATTTATATTTTGTTAGAAATAATGGAGCAAGAATTATTGCCCAGTCTACTTCCATTTTTTATTAAGAAATAAACTCCCTAGTTTTCTTAATTTTCTCCTATCATCACTTCTGTAAAAGTAGCCAGGAATATCTTTATCTACTTATTTCTACCAACTCAGTGACATCTTTCCCTAATGCTTCCTTCTGTGTTTTCCTCTTCTTTTTGATAAAGCCCAATTTAAGACTTTATTACCATGATTAGTCTGATTTTTAAATCCCCATTCACTTTCCTCAGATAATCTTGCCTCTATCACGCTAGTCTGCTAGCAACTGCCTGTGTGTTGACTAGCCTTGGAACACTAAATTCTAACTCATTCACTCTGTGTCCTCAGACCAAGTAATGCCACATTGAAACAGAACGATCAGAGTGCTCCCAGGTGCCTCTGCAATAAACACTGCAATCAAGTTGTTTGATTTTTAGTTTCCCAGGTTCTTAAGCTCAAACCTCTTCTGCATACACATGAGTTTAATTAAAGAGGGATATTTGCAACACCTACAGCACAGACACTCAGAAATGAGGAAGTGGAGGTATCACTAAGCCATATCAGAGTTTACACTATCCAGTGCTTTATGTATTCCCACATTCCTCCACACACATTATCTCATTTGATTTTCAAAGTGCTGTGTGATGCACCCAAATGGTATTACTTATGATCTCTATTTAAAATGAAAAAACTGGAGGGGGAAAAGGTGGTGGTGGAATGAATGAAAGCTACACAGACCATCTCCCAGGACCAAACTAGAATTACAACTAAAATAAAGAAAAGTCATCTGGAGAAACCAACTGAAGAGCAGATGGAGAGAACCCTCACAAACAGGATGTAAAGAGAAACCAAAATCAAGACTGGTAGGAGATGTGGAGGCACAAGAGAGCTGCCTGGATTCCCACAGGAAGCAGCTGAGGGCTATCTTAGCCATGAGAAGTTCCCTCTGAGAAGTTAAGTGTTTAAGCCTTAAGAAGGCTCCCCTGCATAAGGTGGCAAACAGGGAAAGGCACCCACATAACACCTGACTGAGAAAATCACCAGAGCAGAGGTTTTGTCTAGCAGAGAGAGGCACAGAGAACACCAGCACTTTCCTGAAGGACCAAGGCACTTAATTACAGCTACAGCCACTCACCTTGGGCTCTGGCAGAGGGAGGATAAACTGGACTGGAGCTGCATGAGAAAAGCTGGGAGTTTTAAGTGCTGGGGAGAAAGCTGGGAAGGCCATTAGGAGTCCTAAGATGAGTCATTCACCCACATTGCAGCAGCCAGATTTCTCAAGCAGCCCCTTCCCATCAGAGTGGATTTAGCCCAGGAGAGAAGCACCTCCTACTCCCTGGGGATTTAACCACACCCAGGTGGCAGAAGCACAACCTGAAGCTCATTAACTGCCAGAGACTACCCACCAACCAGTAGGCAAGCACAAGTCTCTGAAGGCTTTAAACCTTCAGAGTTCTTTGTGTTTTGTGGCTCTGGGGAATAAGCTGTGAGAGCTGAGACCTGGGTCCCTGTACTGAGCTATAAAACCACACTCCAGGAACCATTATTCTCAATCAGAATTCCCACATTAAATCAGCATTAGCCTGGGATGAAGCAACTCCCCACTGACTAGAAATCCTCTTACCCTGCCTACCTAGGGGATCTTTCCTTCAGCCAAGGGATACAACCTGAAGCTCATTAAGTAACAGAGATTAACAGTCAGCCTGCAGGCAAAGGCTCTGGGATAAGTGAATCTTTACCTGGCCTGAAACTCTGTCCAAGAAAGTAAGACTACACATTGGTGTTCAGAACAGTCCATTCCATAATCATCCAAACCTAGTAGAGAGAGACACAATTTACAGAATATTGATAATCACAGGGAGATTTTGGCATGCTCCAAACCCTGCTGAGACAGCCAAAATGGTGAAACAAACAAACAAACCCCAAATGAAAGAACAAGAAAATTCTACAGAAGAAGGGCTAAATAAAATGGAGATAAGCAAGTTATCAGATGTAGAGTTCAGAGTAATCATTACAGGATGAGTAAGATATAGAAACAATGAAAGCCAACCAATGGGAAAAGAAGACTAACATAGCAGAAATAAGGAATAACCAGCAAAGTAGAAGAAACCAAGAATCAGATCGATAAATGTGAAGACTGGGTATAAAAAAAAATCACTCAATCAGAAAACCAAAAAGAAAAAACAGAAGGACTGTTTAAGAGAGCTGTGGGGCAACATTAAACATAACAAAATCTGCATCATAAAAGAAAAAGAAGAAAATGAAAAAGGATTAGAGAATCTATTTGAAGAAATAGTGACATAACACTTCCCTAACTTGGTGAAGAAGAGAGACATAAAAGTCCAGAAAGCACAGAGAGTCCCAAACAAGATGAACCCAAGGAGGCCCATACCAAGACACATCATAATAAAAATGCAAAAGGTTAAACACACAGTGAGAATCTTAATAGCAGCAAGAGAAAAGCAGTTCGTTAACTACAAGAGATTTCCCATAAGACTATCAGACGATTTCTCAAAAGAAACTTTGCAAGCCAGGAGGAAGTGGCAAGAAATATTCAAAGTGATGAAAAGCAAGGACCTACAACCAAAATTACTCTATCATGAAAAGCTCTCATTTAGAATCAATGAATATATACATATATATATATATAATATATATATAGTTTCCCAGACAAGAAAAAGCTAAAGGAGTTCATCACCACCAAACCAGTATTACATGACATGTTGAAGGGTCTTCTTGAAGAAAAAGAAAATAAAAAATATGAACAATGAAATGGCAATAAATAAAAGAGAAAAAATGGTGGTAGAGTGAATGGAAGCTACACAGACAATCTCCCAGGACCAAACAAAAATTACAACTAAAATAAAGACAAATAAAAAGGGGAGAAGATGGCAGCGAGCAAGACCAGAGGGAGGGTGAGTGTGTGAGAGAGTGAGCTAGTGTGTGAGAGAGTGTAAATGGATGTGAAGGTGGACGACCAAACACGAGCAGTGCAGAGACACAGAGCAGAAAATTCCTGTGCTGTAGATAGGAGCAACCGGCTACCACAGTAAGAGGCTCTTCAGGGTGCTTCTCCATGCACTGCAGGGAGGTCCCACACTTTTGGAAAATCCTGGGTCTTCCCTGGGAGGAGGCAGTGGGAGCACCTAGGGCCCAGCAACCTGAGCCCACTAGTGCAACTGGCACCATTGGAACAGTGGACAGTCTGTGTCAACACAGACCAGTAAAAAGCAGTGGAGCTCCCAAAGTGCTAGTCGCAGAAGCCACGGACAGCTGGGAGCCCAGCACCATCCCCACAGTAGCAGCCTAATCAAAGTTGAGATATAACCCCAGCAACAGGGGCTGGGGAGCAGACATCCATCCCCAGGCAACAGAAGCACAAACCAACAGCTGAGACCCATCCCCCAAAACTACAGCAAAACCTGATCAGCAGTTGAGCCCCACTGGGCAGCAGCACTCCCCAGACACCCGCGGCAGGACCTGGGGCTCCACAGAAGACTGTACGGTCCAGCAGCTCACAAAAGCAGTGGGAAGCCAGACCCCCAGAGGAACTGGTGTGATCCAGCTGCCTCCCTACAGGACCTGCAGGGTGCTGGGGTACCAGAGAGGCCTGTGCAACCCAGCAGGGACTGTGCCATCTAGTTACCAATGGAACCTGCAGTGTGCTGAAGCACCAGAGAGGCCTGTGTGACCCAGCAGCCCATAAAAAAGGCATAGAGCCGGGTCCCCAAATAGACTGTGTGATGCAGTTACCTGCAGGACCTGTAGGGTGCAGGGGCACCAGAGAGACCTGTGCGACCCAACTGTGCACAAGATAGGCATAGAGGATGTGAAATGGAGGAGGAGTGAATGGAAGCTACACAGACAACTTTTCAAGACCAAACAGAAATTACAACAAAAATAAAGACAAATCCTCAGAAACAGGCAACAGAAAAGCATTAGGACAGGACCATATAACCAGGAACACTTGTAGGATCTGCAGAGGTGCGAGAGGGTGGCAGGCTGGGAGCCCACAGACACCAGCAATCTTAGCTGTGAGCATTGCCCATGAGGAATAAAGACCAAGCCCAATCCACAGCTCAGAGAGCAAGGACAGAGCGCTAAAATAGCCACAGCCACTCACCTGGGGGTGATGGCAAAGGGAGGGCAGATTGGGCTGGAACTCTGTGGGGACACCTGGGAGTTGGAAGGCACTCAGAGATTTTGCTGAGTTGCAGCTGAAAGGACGGTGGCCAGTGTGCTCCTTCCCAGAGCTGTGGGGAAAAGCAGCAGCCCCCCCCCCACCCCCCACCCCCCCACCCCCCCCCCCGCCCCGGAGATTCAGCCTTTCCCAGGTGAGACAAAGAAATGCAAACTGAAACTCATTAACAACTAGCATCTATCCCACCCTCTGGAAATCCTCTTATGGAGAACACGAAGGATACATTCCAAAGCACAGTTAACTAAGACTACTAGCCTCCAAGAAAAAACTAGAGGATAACTGAATCTTTCCTGGGCTTGCAAATCTACCCAAGAAAGTAACACTTGACAGTGGTGTTTAATGTGGGCCCACCCAGGCTCATCCAAACTTAGTAGAGGGAGCCACAAACAGCAGAATACCAACATCCACAGAGAAAATTTGGCAGATTCCAAAACCCACGAAGATAACCAAAATGATGAAACAAGGAAACAAATCCCAAATGAAAGATCAATAAAACTCTATCAAACATGAGATAAATGAAATGCAGCTAAGCAAATTATCAGAGGTAGAGTTCAGAGCCATGATCTTGAGGAAACTCAACAGCATGAGTAAGGACATCATCACCATAAGTAAAGATATAGAAACATTAAAAACCAAACAAGTGGAAATGAAGAATGACATAGCAGAAATTAAGAACACATTGGAAGGACTAACCAGCAAAGTAGAGGAGGCTGAGGACCGGATCAGTAAATTAGAAGACAGGGTAGAAAAAAATCAACCATTCAGAAAACCAAAAGGAAAAAACAATTAAAAAACAGGAAGATAGCTTAAGAGAACTGTGAGACAACTGGAAACGTAATAACATTGGCATCATAGGAGTCCCCAAAGAGGAAGAAAATGGGCAAGGATTAGAGAATATATTTGAATAAATAGTAACAGAAAACTTTCCTAACTTGCTGCAGGAAGAAGGCATTCAAATTCAAGAAGCACACAGAGCCCCAAGTAATAAGAACCCAAACAGGTCCACACCAACACACATAGTAATTAAAATGCCAAAAATTAGAGACAAAGAGAAAATCTTAAAGCAGCAAGAAATAAGAAACATATTACTTACAAAGGAAATCTAATAAGGCTATCAGCTGAATTCTCAACAGAAACACTACAGGCCAGAAGGGAGTGGCATGAAGAAATCGAGGTCATGAAAAACAAGGATCTGAATGCAAGACTACTCTATCCAGCAAGGCTATCATTCAAAATACAAGGTCAAATAAAGAGCTTCCCAGAAAAAAAAAAAAAAAGGCTAAGGGAATATATTAACACCAAACCAGCAATGCAAGATATGCTAATAGGACTGCTGTACTTAGTAGAAGAAATAGAAAGAAAAATATAGCCACACTAAACAAAAATGATAATAAATAACTACATATAAATTATCACCTTAAATGTGAATAGTCTGAATGCTCCGATAAAAAGACACAGAGTAGCTGATTGGATAAGAAAGCATGACTCACATGTATGTTGTTTACAAGAAACCCACCTCACAACAAAAGACTCATATAGGTTGAAAGTGAAGGGATAGAAAAAAATCTTCCAAGCAAATGGAAAGGGAAAAAAAGCTGGCATAGCAATACTCATATCTGATCAAGTCGATTTCAAAATGAAGGCCATAACTAGAGACAAAGAAGGCCACTACATAATATTGAAAGGATCTACTCAACAGGAAGATATAACATTAGTAAACATATATGCACCAAATATAGGAGCACCAAAATATATTAAAAATCTTCTGCAGGACTTCAAAGGAGAAATCAACAGCAATACAATCATAGCAGGAGATTTCAACACCCTGCTAACATCACTGGATAGATCATCCACACAAAAACTTAACAGGGAAATACAGACTCTAAATGAAGCGCTAGATCAAATGGATTTCATAGATATCTATAGAGACTTACAGCCCAAAAACACAGAATTCACATTCTTCTCAAGTGCACATGGGAAACTCTAAGAGGTAGACCACACGTTAGGGTACAAACTAAGTCTCTACATGTTCAACAAGATTGAAATCATATCAAGTGTCTTCTATTATCACAATGCATTGAAACTAAAAATCAACTGCAACAAGAACATGCAAAGACATTTGAACACAGGGAAGATAAATAGATTGTTATTGAACAATGAATGGGTTACCATGGAGATCAAGGACAAAATTAAAAACTTCCTGGAAACTAATGAAAATGAACACACAAAAACACAAAATCTATGGGATGCAGCAAAAGAAGATCTGAGAGGGAAGTTCATAGCACTACAGACCTACCTCAAGAAAAAAGAAAAATTCCTAATAGACTATCTAACCTTACGACTTAAAGAACTAGAACGCAAAAAGAAAGAAACCCCAGAGCAAGTAGAAGGAAGGAAATAGTAAAGATCAGAGCAGAAATAAAGGACATGGAGACCAAAAAAAAAAAAAAAAAAAAAACAATTCAAAGGATCAATGAAACAAAGAGCTGGTTCTTTGAAAAGACAAACATGATTGATGGACCCTTAACTAGATTCACCAAGAAACAAAGAAAGAGAACCCAAATACACAAAATCAGTAATGAAAGAGGAGAAATAATACCTGACACCACAGAAATACAAAGGATTGTGAACAAATATTATGAAAAACTATACGGCAACAAAATCAGTAATCTAAGCGAAATGGACAAATTTCTAGAAACACATAGTCTCCCAAAACTGGACCTGGAAGAGATAGAAAACTTGAACAGACCAATAACTACAAAAGAAATGGAAGATGTAATCAAGACACTCCCAGCAAACAAAAGCCCAGGCTTCACGAGGAAATTTTACCAAACACTCAAAGAACTAATACCCATTCTCCTCAAATTATTTCAAAAAATTCAAGAAGAGGGAAGACTTCCAAACTTGTTTTAAGAGGCCAGCATAATTCTAATACCAAAACCAGAAAAACACACTACAAAGAAACAAAACTACAGGCCAATATCCCTGATAAACAGAGATGCCAAAATTCTGAACAAAATACTAACAAATCAAATCCAGCAATACATCAAAAAAATTATTCACCATGACCAAGAGGGATTCATCCCAGTGATGCAAGGCTGGTACAATATTTGCAAATCAATAAATGTCATACACCACATACACAAAACGAAAGATAAAAATCATATCATCATATCAATAGATGCTGAAATAGCACTTGACAAAATCCAGCACCGATTTCTGATAAAAACGCTCAGCAATCTGGAAATAGAGGGGCCAATCTCGACATAATAAAGGCCATATATGAAAGTCCTACAGCCAACATTATACTCAAAGGGCAAAAACTAAAAGCATTTCCCTTAAGAACAGGAACACAAGGTTGCCCACTTTCAGCACTCTTATTTAACAAAGTTTTGTAAGTCTTAGCCACAGCAATCAGACAGGAAGAAAACATAAAAGGGATTCAAATTGGAAAAAAAAAAGTGAAACTGTCATTATTCGCAGATGACATGATACTATACGTAGAAAACCCCAAATACTCCATCAAAAATCTACTAGACTTAATAAATGAATCTGCAAAGTAGCAGGATACAAAATAAATATCAAAGAATCGACAGCATTCTTATACACCAATGATGAACTCATAGAAAGAGAAAATAAATTTAAAAAATTCCATTTACCATCGCAGCAAAAAAATTAAGATACCTAGGAATAAAATTAACCAAAAAATAAAGGACTTATTCACAGAAAACTACAAGACACTGAAAAAAGAAATAGAGGAAGATATTGAAAAGTGGAAGCACATACCTTGTTCATGGATTGGAAGAATTAACATCATTACAATGTCCATACTACCCAAAGCAATCTATACATTCAATGCAATTCCCATCAAAATACCAATGACATTCTTCACAGAATGAGAACAAATACTTCAAAAGTTCATATGGAACCAAGAAAGACCTCGAATAGCCACAGCAATCTTGAAAAAAAAGAACAAAGTTGTAGAGATCACATTACCGGATTTCAGGTTATACTACAAAGCCACTGTAATCAAAACAGCCTGCTACTGGCACAAGAACAGGCAGATAGATCAATGGAACAGAATAGAGAACCCAGAAATGGACCCAAGACAATATGCTCAATTAATTTTTGACAAAGGAGGCAAGAGCATACAGTGGAGTAAAGACAGCCTCTTTAATAAATGGTGTTGGGAAAATAGGACAGCTACATGCAAAAAAATGAAACTAGACCATCAACTTACACCATACACAAAAATAAACTCAAAATGGATAATAGAATTAAATGTGACTCATGAATCCATAAAAATCCTAGAAGAAAATGTAGGCAGCAAAATTTCAGACATTATACACAGCAGAATTTTGACTGATACATCACCTAAGGCAACAGAAACAAAGGAAAAAATGAACACATGGGACTACATCAAACTCAAAAGATTCTGCACAGCAAAATTTACCATCATCAAAATGGAAAGGCAATCCACTGTATGGAAGAGCATAATTGCCAATGATATATCAGATAAGGGGTTAATTTTCAATATATATAGAGTACTCATACAACTCAACAAAAGGAAGAGAAAGAACCCAATTAAAAAATGGGCAGAGGAACTAAATAGACACCTCTCCAAACAGGACATTCAGATGACTAAGAGACATTTGAATAAATGCTCAACATCACTAATCATCAGAGAGATGCAAATTAAAACAACAATGAGGTATTGCCTCACACCTGTCAGAATGGCTGCCATCAACAAATCATCAAACAACAAATGTTGGTGAGGGTGTGGAGAAAAGGGGACTCTATTATACTGCTGGTGGGAATGCAGACTGGTGCAGCCACTATGGAAAACACTATGGTGTTACCTCAAAAAATTAAAAATTGAGCTGCCATTTGACCCAGTGATTTCACTTCTAGGAATATACCCTAAAAATCCTGAAACACCAACCAGAAAGAATATATATACCCCCATGTTCGTAGCAGCATTGTTTACAATAGCTAAGATTTGGAAACAGCCCAAATGTCCATCAGCAGACAAATGGATAAAAAAGCTGTGGTACATATACACAATGGAGTATTATGCAGCTGTTAAGAAAGAAAGATCTCTTATCCTTTGAGACGACATGGAGGGACCTGGAAAGTATTATCCTAAGTGAAACAAGCCACACAGAGAAAGACAAGTATCATATGATCTCACTTATTTCTGGAATATAATGAACATAACAGTCTTATGAATGGGGTAGTCCCAGAGACATGGAAGTGGGGTACAGACTGACAATCCCCAGAAGAAGGGGTGGTGGGGGAGAGAGAAATCACAGAACTTATATGCATGTATGCATAAACAATGGACATGGACAACAAAGCTGGGGACAGAGCTGGGAGGGTGGGGGAGGGTGTAATCAATGGGGGGAAAAGGAGAAACATCTGCAACAAAAGTAAATTAATTAATAGAAAAAGAAAAAAGGTGAAGGGGTTAAGCAAAAATAAAATACAATAACATATACATAACACATAGACACAGACAACAGTGTGGTGATAGCCAGAGGGATAGGGGAGTGGTGAGTAGGTGGAGCTCAGCAAAGGGGTAAAAATGGGGATGGAGGGAGACATTGCTTGTGATGATGGGCACACAATGCAGTGTGCAGTAATGTTTTGTAGAGTTGTACACTTGAAATCTGTATGATTTTATAAATCAATATCACCCTAATAAACTCAATTTTAAAAAAAGAAAAATAAATAAATAAAATAATATAAAGACAAATCATCAGGAAAAACCAACTGAAAAGCAGCTGGAGAGAACGTTATAACCTGGGATGGAAAGAGGGCAACAAATCGAGCCTAGTAGGAAATGTGGGGGTTCAAGAAGGCAGGCTGGGAGCACATTGACAGCAATTGAAGGCTGTTTTAGCTGTGAGCAGTCAGTTCCCTGAAGGGCCAGAGCACTAAATCTGCTACAGCCACTCACCTTGGGCTCCTGCAGAGGGAAGCAAGCCTGGGCTGGAATTCTGTGGAGCGAGTCTGGGGCTCCTGGCTCAGGAAAGCTGGGAAGGAGGACACTGGGAGATTTATGTTGTCACTCCCTCATAGGACAGTAGCCATCTTACTCAAAGAGGCTCTTTCCAGAGCGCCAGAGAGAACCAACGGCCCCTCCCTCAGGAATTTAACACCACTAGGCCAGGCCAGAGAAATGCAAATTCAGAATCATTAAGAGCTAGAAATTGCCAGCAAGCATCTACCCCACCCTCTGGAAATCCTTTTAACCTGCCCCCTATATAAATTTTCCATTCAGCTAAGGGCTATAACTCAACATCAAGTAACTGAGAATAATAATCTGTAGGTAAAAGCTAGAGGATAAGTGAATCTTTGCTTGGCCTGCAAATCTACCCAGGAAAATACAACTTCACAGTGGTACTTAATGTAGATCCTCCCCCACTTATCCAACTCCAGTAGAGGTAACCATAACCAGCAGAACAACAATACCCACAGGGAAAATTCAGCAGGTTCCAAAGTCCACTGAGGCAGCCAAAATTGTGAAACAATGAAACAAATAACAAATGAAAGAATAAGAGAATTCTACAGAGAAAGAGATAAATGAAATGGAATTAAGCAAGATATCAGAGGTAGAGTTCAGAGGAATAATTATGAGTAAGCTCAAAAGAATGAGTAAACATATAGAAACATTGAAAATCAACCAATTGTAAATAAAAAACCAAGCAGAAATGAAGAATGACATAACAGGAATAAAGAACACATTGGGACATAGAGAAAAAAGATGGCAGTGGGCAGGACCAGAGGGAGGGTGAGTGTATGAGAGAGTGAATTAGTGTGTGAGAGAGTGTGAGTGGATGTGAAAGTGGACGACCAACCTCATGCAGTGCAAAGACACGGAGCAGAAGGTTCCTGTGCTGTGGATGGGAGAAGCTGGCTACCATGGTTAAGAGGCTCTTCAGGGCACTTCTCCCTGCACCACAGGGAGGTCCCACAATTTTGGAAGATCCTGGGTCTTCCCTGAGAGCAGACAGTGGGAGGGAGCAGCTAGGTCCCAGCAACCTGAGCCCACCAGCGCACCTCGCACCATCAGAACAGTGGATACTCTGTGTCAACACAGACCAGTGCACAGTAGTGGAGCTTCCAAGGTGCCAGTTGCAGAAGTTGCAGACAGCCAGGAGCCCAGCACCATCCCCCACAGTAGCAGCCCAATCAGAGTTGAGATATACCCCCAGCAACAGAGGCTGGGGGGCAGACATCCATCCCCAGGCAACAGAAGCACAGACCAGAGCTGAGACCCATTCCCAAAAACTACAGCAAAGGCTGAGCAGGAGTTGAGCCCCATGGGGCAGCAGCACTCCCCAGCCACCAGCGGCAGGACCTGAGGCTCCACAGAGGCCTGTGCAACCCAGCAGCCCACAAGAGCAGTGGGAAGCCTGGGCTTGAGAGGGCCCTGTGCAATCCAGCTGCCCATGTGACCTGTGGGGTGCTGGGGCACCAAAGAGGCCTGTGCAACCCAGCAGCCCACAAGAGTGGTGGGAAGCCAAAGCCCGAGAGGGACTGTGCCATCCAGCTGCCTGCCTGTGGGACCTTCAGGGTGCGGGGACACTAGAGAGGCCTGTGCGACCCAGCAGCCCACAAGACAGGCATAGAACCAGGTCTCCAAAGGGACTGTGTGATTCAGTTACCCATGGGAACTGCGGGGAGCTGAGGCACCAGAGAGGCCTGTGCCACCCAGCAGCCCACAAGATAGGCATAGAGCCAGGTCTCCAAAGGGACTGTGTGATCCAGTTACCCATGGGAGCTGAGGCACCGGAGAGGCTTTGCGAACCAGATACCCACAAGGTAGGTAGGTGTACAGCCAGGTCTCTAAAGAGACTGTGCAATCCAGCTGCCCACGATATGGGCAGGGAGTGCTGCTCCAACAGGTCCTGAGCTATAGAGCTACAGGTCGCACCAGCTACCAGCTGGGAACACAGCTCCAGAGGGGCCCAAGTGATCCAGCAGCAGCACCTACCAGGATACACCAATACCAGCCCCCAGTAGTCAATCCTCCAGGATCCACAGCAGGCAAGAGATGACACACAACAAAACAGTCTGGGAGGCACAGTAGCCTTATTTGATATACATTGAGCTGCATACACATTCAAACATCCCTCAGCGGGTCTAGAGCTACCAGATGGCTATAATGGGGAAACAAAGAAACAACACCCAAAGGAAAGAAAAAGAGGAATCACCAGAAAAGGAACTACAGGAAATGAAAGACAGCAACTTGTCAGATATAGAATTCAAAGCAATGATTTTAAGAGTGCTCAAACAATTTGGTGAGAACTACAAGTAACTTAATAAGAATTATGAAGAGCTCACTGGGAACTACTTCAGCTTAAAAAAAAAAGAGGTAGAAGCTATGCATAAAGAGTAGAAGTGTTGCATAAAATTCAAGAGGAAATAAAGAATGACATAGCTGTCATGAAAAATACCTTAGAAATGATTAATAGTAGATTAGAAGAAGCTGAAGACCGAATCAGTGACTTAGAAGACAAGCTAGAGAAAAACACTCAAATAGAGCAACAAATGAAAAAGAATATTAAAAAGCAGGAGGAAAGTTTAAGGGAGCTGTGGGACAATATAAAACATAACAACATTTACATTATAGGCATACCGGAAGGAGAAGAATCAGAGAAAGGAATAGAGAACGTGTTTGAAGAAATAATTACAGAAAACTTCCCTAAACTGGTAAAGGAAAAAGTCACACAAGTCCAGGAAACACAGAAAGTCCCAAGCAAGATGAACCCAAAAGGACCCACAGCTAGATACATCATAATAAAAATGGCAAACATTAAAGACAAAGAAAGCATCTTAAAGGAAGCAAGAGAGAGACAGAAAGTTACCTACAAGGGAGCTCCCATTAGACTGCCAGCTGATTTCTCAACAGAAACGATGCAGGCCAGAAGGGAGTGGCATGAAGTATACAAAGTAATGCAAGGTAAGGGTCTGAATTCAAGACTACTCTATCCAGCAAGGCTATCATTCAAAATCGAAGGAGAAATTAAGAGCTCCACAGATAGAAAAAAAAAAAACAGCTAAAGAAATTTACCACCACCAAACCAGCACTGCAAGAAATGCTGAAGGGTCTGTTGGAAGAAGAAGAAGAAAGAGAAGATGATGATTGATAGATAGATAGATGATAGATAGATGATAGATAGATAGATAGATAGATAGATAGATAGATAGATAGATAGATAGAGGGGGGGGCATAAAATTAAAATAGCAACTAATACCTATCTATCAATAATTACCTTAAATGTAAATGGCTTCAATGCTCCAATCGAAAGACATAGGGTAGCTGATTGGATAAGAAAACAAGACCCATATATATGCTGTCTACAAGAGACCCACCTCACAACAAAAGACTCACAAAGGATGAAAGTGAAGGGATGGAAAAAAGTGTTCCAAGAAAATGGAAAAGGAAAATGACTGGTGTAGCAATACTCTTATCTGATAAGATAGACTTCAAAACAAGGGACATAATAAGAGACAGAGGAGGTCACTACATAATATTAAAAGGAGCAATCCAACAAGAGGATATAACCCTGGTAAACATATACGCACCAAATACGGGAGCACCAATATATATTTTAAAACTTCTGGAGGACGTCAAGGGAGAGATCGATAGCAACACAATTATAGTGGGTGACTTTAACACACCACTGATACCACTGGGTAGATCTTCTAGACAAAAAATTAACAAGGATATAAAGCCCTTACAAAACAAACTAGATCAGTTGGACTTAATTGATAATTAGATACCATTTCACCCCAAAGCTGCAGAATATACATTCTTCTCAAGTGCACATGGGTCATTCTCAAAGATAGACCACATGTTAAGACACAAAGCAAGTCTCTACAAATTCAAAAAAATTGAAATCATATCAAGCAGCTTCTCAGATCACAGTGGCATGAAACTAGAACTCAATTACAGTAAAAACACACAAAAACATTTAAACACTTAGAGGTTAAACGGCATGTTATTAAACAACAAATGGGTTACTAACAAGATCAAGGAAGAAATTAAAAACTTCCTGGAAACCAATGAAAATGAACACAAAACAACACAAAATCTTTGGGACACAGCAAAAAGAGTCCTCAGAGAGAAGTTCATAGCACTACAGGCCTACCTCAAGAAACAAGAAAAACTCCTAATTGACTTTCTAACCCTGCAGTTTATAGAACCAAAAAGTAAACAAACAAACAAAAAAAATTGGACCAAAGAGACTAAAAAAAAAAAAAACAATTAAAAAGTTTAGTGACACAAAGAGCTGGGTCTTTGAAAAAGTAAACAAGATTGATGGACCCTTAGCCAGACTCACCAAGAAAACAAGAGAGAGGACCCAAATAAACAAAATCAGAAATGAAAGGAAGTAACAACTGACACCACAAAAATACAAATGATTGTTAACAAATACTATGAACAATTATATACCAAAAAATTGTATAATCTAGGTGAAATGGACAAATTAATAGAATCACACAGTCTCCAAAAACTGAGTTGGGAAGAGAGGAAAACATGAACAAACCAATAACAACTAAGGAAATTGAAATTGAAGATGGATCCAGCAATACATTAAAAGTATTTTTCACCATGACCAAGTAGGAGAATCCCAGGGATGCAAGGCTGGTACAATATTTGCAAATCAATAAATGTGATACACCACATAAACAAAATGAAAGATAAAAACTATACGATTATATCAATAGATGCTGAAAAAGCCTTCTACATAGTCGAGCATCCATTTCTGATAAAAACGCTCAGCAATCTGGGAATAGAGGGATCATATCTCGACATACTAAAGGCCATATATGAAAGATCTACAGCCAACATCATACTCAATGGGCAAAAACTAAAAGCATTTCCATTAAGAATAGGAACAAGACAAGGTTGTCCAATTTCACCACTCCTATTTCACATAATCCTGGAATTAGAGAAGAAGAAGAAGAAAAAATAAAAGGGATCCAAATTGGAAAGGAGGAAGTGAAACTGTCATTATTTGCAGATGACATGATATTATACATAGAAAACCCTAAAGACTCCATCAAAAATCTACTAGACTTAATAAATGCATTTGCAAAGTACCAGAATACAAAATTAACGTCAAGAAATCGATGGCATTCTTATACACTAAGGATGAACCCACAGAAAGAGAAACTGAAAAAACAATCCATTTACCATTGCGGCAAAAAAATTAAGATACCTAGGAATAAAATTAACCAAAGAAGTAAAGGACCTATTTGCAGAAAACTACAGAAAATTGAAAAAAGAAATAGAGGAACATATAAAAAAGTGGTAGCACATATCTTGTTCATGGATTGGAAGAATTAACATCATTAAAATATCCATACTACCCAAAGCAATCTATAGATTCAATGCAATCCCCATCAAAATACCAACGACATACTTCACAGAACTAGAATAAATACTTCAAAACTTCATATGGAACCAAAAAAGACCTCGAATAGTCACAGCAGTCTTGAAGAAGAAGAACAAAGCTGGAGGAATCACATTACCAGATTTCAGGTTATACTACATAGCGACTGTAATCAAAACAGCCTGCTACTGACACAAGAACAGGCAGATAAATCAGTGGAACAGAACAGAAAACCCAGAAATGGACCCAAGGCAATATGCTCATTAATATTTGACAAAGAAGGCAAGAGCATACAGCGGAGTAAAGACAGCCTCTTTAATAAATGGTACTGGGAAAATTGGACAGCTACATGCAAAAAAAATGAAATTAGACCATCAATTTACACCATACACCAAAATAAACTCAAAATGGATAAAAGACTTAAATGTGACTCATTAATCCATAAAATTTGTAGAAGAAAATGGTAGACAACAAAATTTTGGACATTGTACACAGCAGAATTTTGACTGATACATCACCTAAGGCAACAGAAACAAAGAAAAAAATGAACACATGAGACTACATCAAACTAAAAAGCTTCTTCACAGCAAAAGAAACAATCATCAAAATGGAAAGGCAACCCACTTTATAGGAGAACATCATTGCCAATGATACATCAGATAAGGGGTTAATTTCCAAAATATATAGAGTGCTCATACAACTCAACAAAAGGAAGACAAAGAATCCAATTAAAAAATGGGCAGAGCCCTGGCCAGTTTGGCTCAGCGGTTAGAGCGTCGGCCTACGGTCTGGAGACCCAGGTTCGGTTCCCGCTAAGGGCACGTACTTTGGTTGCAGTTTGTCCCCGGCCCTGGTTGGTCATGCGGGTGGCAGCCACTCGATGTGTCCCTTCACGTCGATCTTTCTCTCTCTCTCTTCCTTCCTCTCTCTCCCTCCCACTCTATCTGTACAAAAAAATGGAAAAATGTCCTCGGGTGAGGATAAAAAAATAAAAAAAAAATGGGCAGAGGAGCTGAATAAACACCTCTCCAAACAGGACATTGAAACAGCCAAGAGACATATGAAGAAATACTCAACATCGCTAATCATCAGAGAGATGCAAATTAAAACAAGGAGGTATCACCTCACACCTGTCAGAATGGCCGCCATCAACAAATCATCAAACAACAAGTGTTGGCGAGGTGTGGAGAAAAGGGGACTCTAGTACACTGCTGGTGGGAATGCAGACTGGTGCAGCCACTGTGGAAAACAATATGGTGTTACCTCAAAGAGTTAAAAATTGAACTGCCATTTGACCCAGTGATCCCACTTCTAGGAATATACCCTATGAAGCCTGAAACTCCAATCAGGAAGAAAATATGCACCCCCATGTGCGTAGCATCACTATTTACAGTAGCTATGATCTGGAAACAGCCCAAGTGTCCATCAGTAGACGACTGGATCAAAAAGCAGTGGTACATGTACACAATAGAGTACTATGCAGCGGTAAGAAAGAAAGATCTCTTATCCTTTGAGACGACATGGAGGGACCTGGAAAGTATTATCCTAAGTGAAATAAGCCAAACAGAAAAAGACAAATACCACATGATCTCACTTATATACGAAATATAATGAACATAACAGTCTGAGGAATACAGTAGACCCAGACACATGGAAGTAGGGCACAGACTGACATCCTCAGAAGAGGGGGTGGAGGATGGGAAGAGATAAACCACAGAACTTATATGCATATATGCATGACCAATGGACATGGACAACTAAGCCGGGGACAGGGCGGGGATGTGGGTGCCAATGGGATAAAAAAGGTAAAATATCCGTAACAAAAAAATAAATAAAAAATTCATTAAAAAATAAAAAAAAAAGTAGCAAATTAATTCATAAGATATCTTCACAACATTCTAAGTGTTATCTTTAAATATATATACTACATATATACCATGATAGAATGCCTGGGCGTAAGCTGGAGGAGTGATCCTACTTAAGATTGGAGTAGGTCACAGAGGACCTCTTTGAGGAAGTAAGCTGAAATCTGGATCGGACGGAGCCAGGCATGGAAATATATGGAAGAAGAACGTCTCAGGCATGGGGAGAACAAGTGCATTGGCCCAGCCGAATGTACCCAGGAGATGGAAAGAAAGCTAAGTGTTTGAGTGATAGCTAACAAAGACTGAATCAGAGTCCCAATAATTTCAGTCAACATCTCTGTGATTGTCTAGGTCTTTTCCTCATGTTCACAAAATGGCTGTTGTGATTCCAAACATTATGTCTATCTTCATGGCAGAAAAAAATGAGGGTGGGCCGGTGTTCTAACTGCAGCATCTCCTTTCAACGAGAAATAAAAAAGACCTTCTCAGGAACGCTGTAGCTAATTTCAATTTGGTATTGGCCTGAGGTGGTTCTAAAACACCACTCACCCACCTATCTAGCAGTAAAATCAGCTGAGAAAGCAGGGATTTGTCATAAGTGACTTGGATTAGTCTTCTTCCAGCCCTGGGATTATTGATGCCTGAAAAAAGTCAAAATGCTATTGGTAGAAGATGAGGAAATGACAATTAGGTGGGCCATAATCAAAACTGTCCTGAGGGGGAGAGAAGTAAACATGAAGTCAGAGAAATTGTGAAGGACCAGATAATACTGGGTCTTGTAAACATGGGAAAGAGTTTAGATTGTTTCTGAATGCAATGTAAAGACATAAAGTATGTAAGTGAAAGTGTGACATGGTCTTATTTATTTACACCTTTAAGAAATCACTGTTGTGCCATGTGAAAATTAAATTGTAGAAGGCAAGAAGCCAAAGACTTTAATTAGAAGGTAGTGGTAGAATGGACAAAAATGATAGTGGCTTTACTAGGGTAGCAGCAGTAAAGATGTAGAGAGGTGAATGAACTCAAAATGTATTTTTGGAGTTATTGCTGGGAGGACTTGCTGGTATACAGATGGGAGTCGAGGCAAGAAAGAAAGAAACCAAAAGCTATTATCTAAACCTCATAGGTTCATTATAAAAGTATTTACAAAGGAAAGACTGGAAAACAGGCTGAGAAAGAAAAGAAACATGAGGGTTGCGCTTTAGGTATATTAAGCATGTGGTGTCTCCTAGACACCCAAGTAGCAATTTCAGACCACATTGTAGTGGATGCTGTAATGTGCAGTCCACTCCCTGGTCAAGATCAAGGTACTAAAATTCCTTCAACTACCAGGAGTGAAGTGTGTTGAAGGCTCATAGCTGACTTCCTCTCTGGACATTGCCCTTGGCCCAAAGGAACTGCCCTGTCCAAGGTTATACCCTCTTCTTTGAAGGTGGCCCACATCCAGTGATTGGTTGATGCAGGGATACAATTGCCTGGCCCCCTTGCCTCAGAGTGGAACTACTTTGAAGGGCCATCCCATACCAGAGTTCCCCGGGGAATCTGATGAGGCTGTTGCTGTGAATGTGTGTTGCTTATCTTCTGCTGCCCAAATCTGCTTCTTTTACTTCCTCACAAGTACTGCTCCCAAGACCACAATCCCAATGAACTTTGTGCATATAAATCTCTGTCTCAGAGTCTGTTTCCCAGGAAACCTGACCTAAGATGCGAGGTGCCAGGATCAACTGAGAAAGCAAAATCTAAAATTGGATTTTGAAGCTTGTCCACCTACTAGCTGACTGGAAATAAAGACCCTTCCACTGGTGGTAGCTTGTGGCATTTGGTAGGAGTGCAGTTGTTAAAATCTTCACTGGTAATAAGCAGGATGGGATAGTGGCAGAATGGAATGTACTAACAGGTATATTATATTAGGCATCTGAGATGTAGTAATTATAAGAGCAATGAAATTGGATGGTTATTGCTGAGTGCCATCAGTGCATTAAAGAAAGACAATGAAAAGCTGAGGATAAGTAATCACTAATTCAAGATGAATTGTGAAAATCAAAGGTCGTAGTTGATAACACATCAAAACATTTTTTTATCTCCTTCAGCCAAAGACTTTAGAACCCCAGATCCCTTTACAGAAGTGTCCCCTTCCCCTGTGTTAAAGGCTAGAACTAACCCCATCTTGCTTGCAATTAATACAGCGGCCTCTACCTTGCATGAAAACATGAGCCCCCACACCTTTTGATCTATCTGCAGCACCTCTTTTCCTGGTCAGTGATCAAGACCTGTAACTAAGGTCCTACTCCATCTCTACTGTCACAGCTGAAGGTCAAGATCCTCACTACTAATCTTTACCCAGAACCATTTAAACACCTCGATATTTCTCTTCTTCAGGTTTGCCCCCCTCAAATCGGTTCTCCACAAGGCTCCTCAGACTCCCTCCCCACCCCCAGCTTTTCTCTCCAACTTCACCCTCAACACTCGACATTCAACTGCTTATGGGTGCACACTGCAAAACATGCTTTTTCTCCCAAATTTCTACAGTAAGTCTATTTCTTTGACAGTTTGTTTTCTAAAAAGAATTTAAGGTAGCTACTTCTTTCTTCACACATAAACAGAAAAACAGTCAGGGATGAGGAGGGCAGCACTGGTGAGGAAGAAGAAAGAAAAGGGGAGAAAGGATGCTGGTGAGAGTGCGAATGGATAAGAATAGTCCCTGCGCTTTTCAAGACTGTTCTTTGGATAGGAATTCATAACATAATACAGTTCAGCATTAAGCCTGGTTGACAGCTAAGCAGAATTGTGAAGCAAGCACAACTTTTTTGAATGCCCTCTGCCATTTGGCACAACCATCGACTCAGCTTGAAGTTTCTTAGACTCTCTCCACAGAATATTATCATTTCACGAGCTACCAGGAGGTTCATGAGAAAAGGGTCTGTGTTAAAATGTAGGAAATACTGCCCTGGCCGGTTTGGCTCAGTGGTAAAGCATCGGCCTGTGGACCAATGAGTCATGGGTTCTATTCCGGCCAAGGGCACGAACCATGGTTGCAGTTCAATCCTGGCTCAGGTCGGGTCATGTGAGAGGCAATCAGTCGATGGGTCCCTCTCATATCGATGTTTCTCGCTCTCCCCTCACTCTCACTGTATCTGAAAATAAATAGAAAAATATCCTCAGGTGAAGATTTATTTTTTAAATGTAGGAAATACTACCCACAGCCACATTCCTAGAAAGACACATTAACCTATTAAGAGCTCTGACGAGAGTTCTTTGTTGTCAAGTATGTGAAAGAATAGTTGAGTATATTTAACAATAGGTCTCGAAAGTCTACAATATTTATATTCTTTGACTCAGCAATTTAATATCTATATTCTTTGACAGCAATTTCAAGTATAGAACTTTATTCTAAACAATTGTGAAAATGTGCACAGATTTTGCTACAAGAATGTTTATCCCTGTGTTGTATATTTAATAGATTAAACAAGGAATCACCTAAAAGCCCAAGAGAATAGAGGTTGGTTATATAAAGTGTGGTATAGCTATATAATAGAAAATCATGCAGACAAAAGGAACGATATAGCATATTTAATGGCAAAGAAAAATGTTAATAAAATATTAAAAGGAAAAAGCTTATTCCTGAATATGAAAAGATAACTCTCTTTTTAAAATTAAATATTATCCAAGAGGGAAAAGACCAAGAGGACTTCTAACTGGGGTGTCAAACCTAAATACCTCAGGGTACAGGCAGACACACTAGGAAGGGCATTCTTTCCTAAAGAAAAGAGTTCCTACTCAGCTCTGAGGGCTGACATGATACCAGTCTTCATTATTTCAAAAGAAGCTAGAAATATATGTGTTTGGGGAAAAATCACACAATTTTTATATGTTGGCACTCTAATTTTTTTCTTTAACTTTTTTGTTGTCTTTATTGAATTTTAGAGAAAGAGAGAGAGAGAGAGAAACATCAATGAGAGAGAACATTGATTGATCGCCTCCTGCATGCCCCCCACTGGGGATCAGGCCCACAACCTGGGCATGTGCCCTGACCGGGAATCAAACCGGGGACCTCTTGGTATATGGGTCTATGGTCAACTACTGAGCCACACTAGCTGGGTGCCACTCTAATTGTTTAAAAATGTAAACATTACACAGCCAAATAAAACACATTTGTAAACTATTAACTACTCTAATTTATGCAGAATGTCTGCAATGGTTATTTCTAGGTGTCAGGATTTCAGGTGGTTTTTATTTTTTCAATTTTGTTCTTTATGCTTTTTCTGTATTTTCTACAATAAAAAAATAAATCATTTTAATAAAAAATACATTTTTGAATTTTTAAGAGTTCAATTGTTATCATTGTCACTGAAAACAGAAAAAGAGGAAAGTTGAAATGTAAGAATTTAAGATAGAAATAAAGACAAAGTATAAATCAACCTACCTAGCGGCAATATGAAGCATAACAATTACATAAAGGATTAGAAACTTAGCATACTTCCTTTCTGGCCTAGGTGCTGTCTGGGCAACAGAATCTGTGACATTTTTACAGTCTTAATTTTTGTTCAAAAATATTGGTAATATTACAAATATAAACAACCTACGGTTATAGGAATTGTGTTTTAGTGATTCTTCTGTAAAAACCATAAAAAAATAGATCCATTAAAAAAATAGATCGCTCTATCCAGAATACTGTTTCCCAAACTAAGTTCCTTATGATACCATTATAAATAAACTGGTTATTAATTAACAGGGAAGGAGCAAAGGAAAGGAAAATATTATAGACATGCCCAGTACAGTCTAGGTGACATGGGAGAGGTACTTGCCTGTCGGTCACACCTAGGAACAGGTCATTGGCCAGAGTAGGCATGTCATTGCAAGCACAGGAAGATTTGAGATACATAAGCTCCTAAACAAAGGAGTTCCCTCTCTTGCGCTCTTGCCTCTCGGTTTGCGCTCCTGGCTTGTAGGGGCTCTCACACTCTTGCATTTGCCCAGGGCCATGTGGACCCCACAAACACTGGACTAATGGACTACAACTAGCCTGATGCTGCACCAGATCCAGCTCCACCATGGAACAGAAATTCTGGAAACTGACTTTGCTTCTAACTCTGCTAAATCCCCAGCTGCAAATCTTCCAGGACCAGATTAAGGACAATGAGACTCTCCAAACCCAATTCAACACAAATCAAAATCATTCATCCTTACGTCTCAGTCTTAGAAAAATTTTTTCTCAAGATATTGTAAGGACCCAACTCTGAGTACCTAGTGGGGAAAAGGATCCCCCACTTCCACTGGGGGACACCCACTTCCACCAATAATACCTAGACAATCCATGGTCAAATCAATTTGAAAAGCACTGCATCACTTACTCCCCTCAAGAGTCCAATGCATACTGAGAAAACAAGTCTATGAACTATCCTGCATTTTAAATACACACACACACACACACACACACACACACATCAGGTGGCTTTGTTTAGTCAGAGAATCTCAAAATAATTTGTCCAGCTTCTTATTCCCTAGGACATATCAGAAAATATAGAATGATTTGAGAAGACAAAAATATTTTTCTTAGAAACTCATTCTGATCATTTGCCAACCTTTTTTTAGAGAGGAAGACAGATTTCTGTATTTAGAAACTTAAGGGACAAAGAACTGACTCCTATCACTCAGGAGATTAACCCAGCCATTCACAGTAAGGTATGTCTTGAAAATCCACACATTAAAAGATCCCTTGAGGAAAGATATTGGGATCTAATAACAAAATGAGCCCTGGCCGGTTTAGCTCAGCGGTTAGAGTGTCGACCCATGAACCAGAGAGTCCCGGGTTCGGTTCGGATCTAATAACAAAATGAGCCCTGGCTGGCTTAGCTCAGTGGTTAGAGTGTCGACCCATGAACCAGAGAGTCCCGGGTTCGGTTCCCTCTAAGGGCACATACCTTAATTGCAGTTTGTCCCAAACCTCTGTTGGGGTCATGTGGGTGGCAACCACTCGATGTGTCTCTCTCACATCAATGTTTCTCTCTCTCTTCTTCCCTCTCTCCCTCCCACTCTATCTGAAGATAAATGCAAAAAAAAAAATGACCTCGGATGAGGATAAAAAAAAAAAAAAGGTACTGAACTACAAATCAGTGGGGGTCAGCCATGGAAAAAAGTGAAAGACTGCCTGACTATGGTTTCCCTTTTGAACAATTTTACTCAGACATCAGTTGACAGGACTTCTACTAAGTGATATGGTATAAAGAGCTACATTATTTTGTTTTATAACAACTGCTGAAGCTCCAAGTCAGTCTCAAGGTCTCCAGTTCAGCTTCAAAACAATATCCCTAGGGGTCATGATGGCGGTGTAGATAAACACAGTATCACCTCCTCCCACAACCACATCAAAATTACAACTAGAGATTCCAAAATGGTGGTGGAGTAAACAGAAGCTACACAGACCATCTCCCAGAACTCAAACTGGAATTACAACTATAACACAGACAAATCGAAGGGAAAAACCAACAGAAAAGCAGCTTGCGAGGACCATATTACCAGGGACACTGACTCAATTCTGGTAGGCTTGCGAAGGCGTGAGACAGGGGCTGGAAGCCCACAGTCAGCAGCTCGGCAGCAGCCTTAGCTGGGAGCAGCACCCTCGGGTTCCACTCCCAAGCAGCTCCACAGCGCAGAGCCGAGACAGAGGCTAAAAAAGCCACAACCACTCACCTTGGGCTCCGGCAGAGGGAGGTCAGACTGGACTGGAACTGTGTGGGGACACTCGGGATTTGGAGGGCACTCAGAGCTTTTGCTGAGTTGCTGCCATGCAGGAAGGTAGCCATATTGCTCCTTCCCAGGTATCTGGGGAGAGGTAGCAGCCCCTCCCTCAGAGATCCAACCCCACCTGATGGGCCATTGAAGTGCTAATTGAAGCTCCTTAACAACCAGCATCTGCACCACCCTAGTGAAATCCCCTTATGCTGAGCACCTGAGGGAGTTTTTCAATCAATTGAAAACCCAAAACTCATCAAGTAACCTCAACTGCTAGCCTCCAGGCAAAAAGCTAGAGAATAACAGTAACTTTCCGGGGTTAGCAACTTTAACCAGAAAAGTAAGACTTGACAGTGGCATTTAACATGGGTCCTCCGTCGCTCATCTAAACCCAGGAGAGGAAGCCACAAACAGCAGAACACCAACACCCACAGAAAACACTTGACAGGCTCCAAAGCCCACTGTGATAGCCAAAATGGTGAAACAGAGACACAGAAGCCAAATGAAAGAGCAAGAGACCTCCAGCAAAGATTAGATCAATGTGGAGCAGTTAGGCATGCTTACAGAGCTACAATTCAGAGCCATGATCTTGAGGAAGCTCAACAGCATGAATAAGGACATAGAGATGCTGAAAATAAGCCAATTGGAAATTAAAAACCATCAAGAAGAGATAAAAAATAACATATCAGAAATGAAAAACACATTGGAAGGTTTAAAAAGTAGAGTATAGGAAGCTGAGGACCAGATCAGTGAATTAGAAGACAGGGTAGAAAAAAATCAACCAATCAGAAAACCAACAGGAAAAAACGGTTAAAAAACAAGAAGACAGCTTAAGAGAACTCTGGGACAATGGGAAACATAATAATATTGGCGTCATAGGAGTCCCCGAAGAAGAAGAAAATGAGCAAGGGATAGAGAATATATTCAAAAAAATACTGACAGAAAACTTCCCTAATTTGGTGAAGGAAGAAGGCATTCAAGTTCAAGAAGCACAGAGAGTCCCAAGTAAGAAGAACCCAAACTGGCCCACACCAAAGACACAGTAATTAAAATGCCAAAAATGAAAAAGAAAGAGAGAATCCTAAAAGCAGCAAGAGATAAGCAACAGGTTACCTACAAAGGAAACCCCATAAGGCTCTCAGCTGACTTCTCAAAAGAAACACTACAGGCCAGAGAGAATGGCATGAAGTAATCAAGGTCATAAAAAACAAGGATCTCAATACAAGACTACTCTACCCAACAAGGCTATCATTCAAAATAGAAGGTCAAATAAAGAGCTTCCCAGACAGAAAAAGGCTAAGGGAATACATTAGCACCAAACCAGCACTGCAAGAAATGTTAAAAGGACTGCTGTAATTAGCAGGAGAAATGGAAAGAAAATAGAACCACGCTAAACAAAAATAGCAATAAAAGAGTACATATCAATAATCACCTTAAATGTAAATGGACTGAATGCTCCCATAAAAAGACACAAAGTAGCAGATAGGATAAAAAAAAAAAAAACATGACTCGTTTATATGTTGTTTACAAGAGACCCACCTCACAACAAAAGATTCACATAGGTTGAAAGTGAAGGGATGGAAAAAAATTTTCTAAGCAAATGGAAAGCAAAATAAAGCTGTGGTAGCAATACTCATATCTGACAAAATAGATTTCAAAATGAAGGCCATAACTAGAGACAAAGAAGGACACTACATAATAGTGAAAGGATCTATCCAACAGGAAGATATAACCTTGATAAATATATATGCACCCAATATAGGAGCACCAAAATATATTTAAAATCTTCTGGAGGAGTTCCAAGGAGTAATCGACAGCAGTACAATTATAGCAGGGGATTTCAACACCCCACTGACAGCACTGGATAGATCCTCTAGACAAAAAATTAGCAAGGAAACAGAGACTTTAAATGAAGCACTAGACCAAATGGATTTAATAGATATCTACAGAGAATTACACCCCAAAACTACAGAATTTACATTTTTCTTAAGTGCACATGAAACATTCTCAAAGATAGACCACATGATAGGACACAAACTAAATCTCTACAAGTTCAAGAAGATTGAAGTCATATCAAGAATCTTCTCAGATCACAATGGCATGAAACTAGAAATCAATTGCAACGAGAACATGCAAAGACATTTCAACACATGAAGGCTAAATAGCATGTGATTAAACAATGAATGGGTTACGGAGGAGATCAAGGAAGAAATTTAAAACTTCCTGGAAACCAATATAAATGAACATACAACAACACAACATCTATGGGATGCAGAAAAAGCAGTTCTGAGAGGGAAGGTCATAGCACTACAGGCTACCTCAAAAACAAGAAAAATTTCTAATTGATTGTCTAACCTCACAACTTGAAGAATTAGAAAGCAAACAAAAATAAGACCCCAGAGCAAGAAGAAGGAAGGAAATAGTAAAGAACAGAGCAGAAATAAATGACATAGAGACCAGAAAAACAATTCAAAGGATCAATGAAACAAAGAGCTGGTTTTTCGAAAAGATAAACAAGATTGATGGACCCTTAGCTAGACTCACCAAGAAACAAAGAGAGAGAACCCAAATACACAAAATCAGAAATGAAAGAGGAGCCCTGGCCGGTTTGGCTCAGCGGTTAGAGCATCGACCTGCGGTCCTGAGAGACCCAGGTTCGGTTCCCGCTAAGGGCGCGTGCCTCAGTTGCAGTTTGTCCCCGGCCCTGGTCGGTTGTGAGGGTGGCAGCTGCTCGATGTGTTCCTTTCACATCGATGTTTCTCTCTCTCTCTCTGTTCCTCTCTCTCTCCTGAACAAAAAATGGAAAAATGTCCTCGGGTGAGGATTAAAAAAAAGAAAGAGGAGAAGTAACAACCAACACCACAGAAATACAAAAGACTGTTAACAGCTACTATGAACAACTATATGGCAACACATTCGACAATCTAAGCAAAATGGACAAATTTCTAGAAACACACAGTCTCTCAAAACTGGACCAGGAAGAGATAGAAAACTTGAACAGGAGGAAGTGAAACTGTCATTATTTGCAGATGACATGATATTATACATAGAAAACCCTAAAGACTCCATCAAAAATCTACTAGACTTAATAAATGCATTTGCAAAGTACCAGGATAAAAAATTAATGTCAAGAAATCGACGGCATTCTTATACATCAATGACGAACTCACAGAAAGAGAAACTGAAAAAACAATCCCATTTACCATCGCGCCAAAAAAATTACGATACCTAGGAATAAACTAAACCAAAGAAGTAAAGGACCTATTAACAGAAAACTACAGGCCATTGAAAAAGAAATAGAGGAAGATATAAAAAAGTAGAAACACATACCTTGTTCATGGATTGGAAGAATTGACATCATTAAAATGTCCATACTACCCAAAGCAATCTATAGATTCAATGCAATCCCCATCAAAAACTAACGACATATTTCACAGAACTAGAACAAATACTTCAAAAGCTCATATGGAACCAAAAAGTCCCCGAATAGCCACAGCAATTTTGAAAAAGAAGGACAAAGTAGGTGGGATCACAATACTAGACATCAGGTTATACTACAAAGCTACTGTAATCAAAAAAAGCCTGGTACTGGCAGAAGAACAGGCATATAGACCAGTGGAACAGAACTGAAAACCCAGAAATAGACCCAAGGCAATATGCTCAATTAATATTTGACTCAGGTGGCAAGAGCATACAGTAGAGTAAAGATAGTGTCTTTAATAAATGGTGTTGGGAAAATTGATCAGCTACATGCAAAAAAATGAAACTAGACCATCAACTTACACCATACACAAAAATAAACTCAAAATGGATAAAAGACTTAAATGTGACCTGTGAATCCAAAAAAGTTCTAGAAGAAAATGTAGGCAACAAAATTTCGGACATCATACGGAGCAGAATTTTCACTGATATGTCACCTAAGGCAACAGAAATAAAGGAAAAAATGAACACATGGGACTACATCAAACTAAAAATCTTCTGCACAGCAAAAGAAACAATCATCAGAATGGAAAGGCAACCCACTGTGTGGGAGAACATCATTGCCAATGATATATCAGATAAGGGGTTAATTTCCAATATATATAGAGTGCTCATACAACTCAACAAAAGGAAGACAAAGAACCCAATTGAAAAATGGGCAGAGGAGCTGAATAGACACCTCCCCAAACAGGACATACAGATGGCCAAGAGACATATGAAGAAATGCTCAACATCACTAATCATCAAAGAGATACAAATTAAAACAACAATGAGGTATCACCTCACACCTGTCAGAATGGCCACCATCAACAAATCATCAAACAACAAGTGTTGGTGAGGGTGTGGAGAAAAGGGGAATCTAATACACTGCTGGTGGGAATGCAGACTGGTGCAGCCGCTATGGAAAACAATATGGTGTTACCTCAAAAAATTAAAAATTGAACTTCCATTTGACCCAGTGATCCCACTTCTAGGAATATACCCTAAGAAGCCTGAAACACCAATCATGAAGAATATATGTACCCCCATGATCATAGCAGCACTATTTACAATAGCTAAGATCTGGAAACAGCCCAAGTGTCCATCAGTAGACGAATGGATAAAAAAGCTGTAGTACATATACACAATGGAGTCCTATGCAGCTGTGAGAAAGAAAGATCTCTTATCCTTTGTGACGACATGGAGGGACCTGGAAAGTATTATCCTAAGTGAAATAAGCCAAGCAGAAAAAGACAAATACCACATGATCTCACTTATATACGGAATATAATGAACATAACAGTCTGAGGAATACGGTAGACCCAGACACATGGAAGTAGGGCACAGACTGATATCCCCAGAAGAGGTGTTGGGGGGGTGGGAAGAGATAAACCACAGAACTTACATGCATGTATGCATGACCAATGGACATGGACCACAAAGCCGGGGACATGTAGGGAGTTGGGTGGGTAGAGGAGTGCCAATGGGGTAAAAAAGGAGAAACATCTGTAACAAAAAAAATAAATAAAAAATTTTAAGAAAAAAAATTACAACTAAACTACAACACAACCATCACTCAGAACCACCTGAAATTGAGCTGTGGAAGCCCTAGGGCTGGTCCCACACCCACCTGTGGTAGATAAAAATTAGGAGGGACACCTCAGCCAGGAAGGTCCTTCCTGAGGAGTGAGGGGTCCCTGTCTCACACCAGACACAAACTCAGGGTTCCAGTGCCAGGAAGAAAAGTCCCCATAACTTCTGGCTTGAAAAACCAGGGAAAACTGAGGCTGAGGGTGCTGAACCCCCAGACAGCTCCTCTTAAAGGGCCCGCTCATGGATTTACTCGGACTGCTTCCTCTAAGATCAGTGGGAGGCAGCTTGAGGGGCGCCAGAGACATACAGGGAAGAACTGAGCTGTTTGGTCTCAGGATGACGGCTAAAGAGGCGGCTTTCTCCTGAAAAGACAGCTATTCCCTGGACAGACATGCTGGCAGAGGCTGATGTTCCTTTGTTGAGGCAGCAGATTCCACCATATCTGGGACTCCAGCAACCTGGCTCGTACTGGTTGCCCTGTCCTGGTGATTCCATGAGGCCCTACCCCACACAACTTTTCGGGCCCACCCAAGTTGTTGCCAGTTGCTTTATCATAGGATTGGCCTGTCTTGGATTCTGCTACAGAGTTTCCTAAATCTCTCAAACAAGCAGCATCTGGTCTCAGTGAGCCCCATACCTCTCATTAAGTAGCCCAAGGTCTGGCACTAGAAGCTGCCAGCCTTGGTTCACAACTTGGCTTTTTCTGGCTACCTCCAAGCCCAGCACAAGAAGAAGCCATCTGCAGATCACTCTGTAACTTATCCCGGGTGGTCCCAGATAGAACACAGGCAGTGGCTGACCTTGCCCCAGAGCCAGCACACCCAGTGGACAGCTTTAGATCACACTTAATCACCACCACCAAACCACCTCCACAAGTGACACATTCAATGAGCAGACTAAGTGGGTACCAGATGAAGTAAGTTTTGTTCTGTGCTGTGGCCCCTTGCACAACTGATCCTCCAAGGTAGTCAGAGGCCAGTAGTCAGTGGGCACAGCCAGTCCTTGCACCTGATCAACTTGAGTAAATCCCTCCCATTGACATGCCAACAGCAATCAAGACTCAATTACAACAGAACGATGTACAGTCCACACTAGGGGTACACCTCAAGGGCCCAGCTGAGGTGATCAGAGAGGCTGTGCCACTAAATCCTACAGGATACCTACAACAATAGGCCACCCTACAAAGCCTAGGAGACATAGCAACTCTATCTAATACATAGAAACAATCACAGGGAAACAGCCAAAATAAGGAGACAAAGACTCATGTCCGAAATGAAAGAAAAGAACAAAACTCCAGGAAAAGAACTAAATCAATCAATCAGATGCAGAGATAAAAACACTAGTTATAAGGTTGCTCAAGGAACTTGGTGAGACATTCAGGGAACTTAATGAGACCTTCAAGGAACTTGAGGAGACCTCCAAGGAACTTAGTGAGAACATCAACAACATAAAAAAGGACCAGTCAGAAATGAAGGATGCCTAACTGAAATAAAGAATAGTTTACAGGGAATCAATAGTAGAGTAGGTAAAGCCAAGAAGCAAACCATCAATTTGGAATAGAAGGAAGCATAAAACACCCAATCAGAACAGAAGAAAAAAAAAGAATTCAAAAAAATGAGAATACTGTAAGGAGCCTCTGGAACAATTTCAAGCATGCCAACATTCGCATCATAGGGGTGCCAGAAGGAGAAGAGAGAGAACAAGAAAGTGATAACCTGTTTGAATAAATGACAAAAAACTTTCCTAACTTCGTGAAGGAAACAGACATACAAGTCCAGAAAGCACAGAGTCCCAAACAAGATGACCCCGTAGAGGTCCACACCAAGAAACATCATCATCAAAATGCAAAAGGTTAAAGACAAAGAGAGAATCTTAAAAGCAGCAAGAGAAAAACAGTTCATTACCTATAAAGGAGCTCCATAAGACTGTAAGCTGATTTATCAATAGAAACTTTGCAGGCCAGAAAGGAATGGCAAGAGATATTCAAGGTGATGAAAAGCAATGACCTACAACCAAGGTTACTTTATCATTTAGAATTGATGGACATATCAAGAGTTTCCCAGATAAGAAAAAGCTAAAGGAGTTCATCATCACCAAACCAGTATTATATGAAATGTTGAAGGGTCTTCTTGAAGGAGAAGAAAATCAAAAATATGAACAATAAACTGGCTATTAATACATATCTATCAACAACTGAATCTACAAACAAAATGAGCAAGCAGAACAGAAACAGACTCCTAGATAATAGAGAACATTTTGTCACTTGCCAGATGGGTGGGGGCTGGGGGGATGAGTGAAGAAGATGAAGGAATTAAGAAGTATAAATTGGCAAAAGCCCAGGCCCAGATGGCCTCATGGGGGAGTTTTACCAAACATTCAAAAAAGAACTAACACCCATTCTCCTCAAATTATTTAAAAAATTCAAGAAGAAGGAAGACTTCCAAACACGTTCTATGAGGCCAGCATAATTCTAATTCCAAAACCAGAAAAAGACACTACGAAGAAAGAAAACTACAGGCCAATATCCCTGATGAACATAGACGTCAAATCCTGAACAAAATATTAGCAAATCGGATCCAGAAATACATCAAAAAAATTATTCACCATGACCAAGTGGGATTCATTCCAGGGATGCAAGGCTGGTACAATATTCGCAAATCAATAAACGTGATACACCACATAAACAAAATGAAGAATAAAAGCCACATGATCATATCAATAGATGCTGAAAAAGCCTTTGACAAAATCCAGCATCCATTTCTGATAAAAACGCTCAGCAGTGTAGGACTAGAGGGATCATATCTCAACATAATAAAGGCCATATATGAAAGACCTACAGCCAACATCATACTCAATGGACAGAAACTAAAAACATTTCCATTAAGAACAGGAACAAGACAGGGATGTCCACTTTCGCCACTCTTATTTAACATTGTACTGGAAGTCTTAGCCACAGCAATCAGACATGAAGAAAAAATAAAAGGGATCCAAATTGGGAAGGAGGAAGTGAAACTGTCATTATTTGCAGATGACATGATACTATACATAGAAAACCCTAAAGACTCCATCAAAAATCTACTAGACTTAATAAATGAATTTGGCAAAGTAGCAGGATACAAAATTAACGTCAAGAAATCGACGGCATTCTTGTACATCAATGATGAACTCACAGAAAGAGAAACTGAAAAAACAATCCCATTTACCATCGCGCCAAAAAAATTACGATACCTAGGAATAAACTTAACCAAAGAAGTAAAGGACCTATTTGCAGAAAACTACAGGTCATTTAAAAAAGAAATAGAGGAAGATATAAAAAAGTGGAAGCACATACCCTGTTCATGGATTGGAAGAATTAACATAATTAAAATGTCCATACTACCCAAAGCAATCTATAGATTCAATGCAATCCCCATCAAAATACCAACGACATATTTCATAGAACTAGAACAAATACTTCAAAAGTTCATATGGAACCAAAAAAGACCCCGAATAGCCACAGCAATCTTGAAAAAGAAGAACAAAGTAGGTGAGATCACAATACCAGATATCAGGTTATACTACAAAGCGACTGTAACCAAAACAGTCTGGTACTGGCACAAGAACAGGCATATAGACCAGTGGAACAGAACTGAAAACCCAGAAATGGACCCAAGGCAATACGCTCAATTAATATTTGACAAAGGTGGCAAGAGCATACAGTGGAGTAAAGACAGCCTCTTTAATAAATGGTGTTGGGAAAATTGGACAGCTACATGCAAAAAAATGAAACTAGATCATCAACTTACACCATACACAAAAATAAACTCGAAATGGATAAAAGACTTAAATGTGACCCGTGAATCCATAAAAATTGTAGAAGAAAATGTAGGCAACAAAATTTCGGACATCATACGGAGCAGAATTTTCACTGATACATCACCTAAGGCAACAGAAATAAAGGAGAAAATGAACACATGGGACTACATTAAACTAAAAAGCTTCTGTACAGCAAAAGAAACAATCATCAAAATGGAAAGGCAACCCACTGTATGGGACAACATCATTGCCAATGATGTATCAGATAAGGGGTTAATTTCCAATATATATAGAGTGCTCATACAACTCAACAAAAGGAAGACAAAGAACCCAATTAAAAAATGGGCAGAGGAGCTGAATAGACACCTCTCCAAACAGGACATACAAATGGCCAAAAGACATATGAAGAAATGCTCAACATCACTAATCATCAGAGAGATACAAATTAAAACATCAATGAGGTATCACCTCACACCTGTCAGAATGGCCGCCATCAACAAATCATCAAACAACAAGTGTTGGCGAGGGTGTGGAGAAAAGGGGACTCTAATACACTGTTGGTGGGAATGCAGACTGGTGCAGCCGCTATGGAAAACAATATGGTGCTACCTCAAAAAATTAAAAATTAAACTTCCATTTGACCCAGTGATCCCACTGCTGGGAATATAACCTAAGAAGCCTGAAACACCAATCAGGAAGAATATATGTACCCCCATGTTCATAGCAGCACTATTTACAATAACTAATATCTGGAAACAGCCCAAGTGTCCACCAGTAGACGAATGGATAAAAAAGCGGTGGTACATATACACAATGGAGTACTATGCAGCGGTAAGAAAGAAAGATCTCTCATCCTTTGAGACGACATGGAGGGACCTGGAAAGTATTATCCTAAGTGAGAGAAACCAAGTAGAAAAAGACAAATACCACATGATCTCACTTATATACGGAATATAATGAACATAACAGTCTGAGGAATACGGTAGACCCAGACACATGGAAGTAGGGCACAGACTGACATCCCTCAGAAGGGGGCGGGGGGGAGAGATAAACCACAGAACTTATATGCATGTATGCATGACCAATGGACATGGACAACTAAGCCGGGGATGGGGCAGAGGTGGGGTGGGGTGGGGGGTGCCAATGGGGTAAAAAGGTAAAATATCTGTAACAAAAAAATAAATAAATTCATAGAAAAATAAAAAATAAAAACACACATTATTACAATTAAAAAAAAAAAAAGAAGTATAAATTGGTTGTTAGACTGATGAACCTCAAAGGGAAGGGGGGGAAGGAGGAGGGGATGAGATAAATCAAAGAACTTCTATGCATATATGCATAACCAGTGGACACCAACAATAGTGTGGAGAAGGCAGGGATTGGGGAGGAGGGGTCAGTGGGGAAAAGGGAGGGGGAACATCTGTAATACATTCAACAATAAAAATGAGTTAAAAAAAACAAACATATCCCTAGAGCTGATTTTTTTAGAACAGACTCTATCTTCCAAAAATGCCTGATATTTTACTATGAGTTTCTTCACCCACTATAGGTACAACAAGAGCACCTAGAATGATTAGACAGACAGCAACCTGTTTTCATGCCCCAACTCTCTCTCTCTCCTCTCTCCTCCCCCTCCCCCTCTCTGTATCATGCTGGTTTCCATCATCACTTGAGGCGTGGTGAGGAGCATGGCAAACTAACCTACTTGTGAGGTGTGTGCTTGCATGTGTCTACTTGCATTATGGAATCTTAACATTGATTGCTGTTTATTTTCAAATGCCTTGTTTAGTCTGCAAAGGATAATACATCATGTTGATATCTGACAGCTTCCTTCCAACAGTCCCCAGCATCAAGGATCCTCTCAGCCAGATTTCCCTTTCAGCTCAGCTCGGCTGCTACTCCTCTCCTGCTGAAGTTGATCTTCAACATGGCAGAATTTGTTTTGGTTCTTTGGGATTTTATTTGGGGTTCTTTGTTTTGCTTTGTTTTTTTACTTTTCCAGGAGATATGCTATTTCCAGCTGATCCGGCACTGGCTTGCAAAGTTCAGAAAATGGCCTCTGGGGAAGAACTCCACCTCTTTGCTTTTGTTTGTTCACTAACTCTGAAGAAAACAAACTTCAATACCCACTTGTTTCAGAAAAGGCTCAACCACTAAAATATACCAAAAATCTGAAAGACATTAAGAATTTTTCAGGGCCAGGAAAAACTACCTTTTTCAAGGACCCCAATATGTTCAGGGGAGACTATAGGAGCCCTATAATAATAGTGTTCAATAACAAACTTAAATGAAAGCAATTTTCCAACCCAGAGCTCTCTTTTCATGGTTTACCTCAGAAAAAGCCTATGGTGGGACTTTTTCCCTTTGAATCCTATTCCCTTTCACATCTAGCTGATAAAAAGCCTTCCTTTGTGAGAGCCATTTGATGTTCAAAGGCCTCTTCAAAATGCGTTTGAACAGTCTTTGGAGGATTCTTAGAACACCCATCTAAATATGGGTCTCAATGGCAGGAAAGTTTCATTAACTGTAAACAAACTCCATTGCCAAATTCCAAGTAGCAAGAAATGTCCTTGTCAGCAGCCCCTGTAAGGGTTCACTCACTTCTACTCCTCACCATTCATATGTCAGAAACACCTACTACTGGACAAAAAATCCTGGTGACTGTCACAGCTAAACTCAGGTCTCTGCTGTTGTTGTCCACAAGTCCAGTCATAGCACAAAATATCCATGGTTCCCATCTTTCAAAAAATTCCTATAGTTAAGTCACTGTTCCCCATTCCCCATATGCATCTGAACTCTGTGAACACACAGGGTAAGACGTCACCAAGGTTGCATTCTTTTCTCCAACTGCAACTTTAAATTTCTTTTAGCAAAAAAAAACAACAAAACAAAACAAAAAAACAAACACCTAGAAAAGGAAGGTAAGAACTGGCTCAAAGAGAACAGACCAATTGGTGTGATTTTCGATTTTTCACCATTTGTTCCAAAACCAACAGCTTATGGTTTGAGTTTTACTTGAGGTTTTTCTTTTCTCTTGACTTTTTAGGGAGATTCTAAATCCACTATTTTATTTTTAATCCTCACCCGATGATATGTTCATTGATTTAAGAGAGGAATGTAGAGAGAGAAAGAGAGAAACAACAATGTGAGAGAAACGTTGATCAGTTGCCTTCCATACACACCCCAACCAACCAGAGATTGAACCAGAAACCTAGGTATGTGCCCTGATTGAAAATCAAACCCACAATCTTTTGGTGTACAGGATGACACTCCAGCCAACTAAGCTGCCCAACCAGAGACAGGTCCTATATTGACTGTGTTGAGGGAGAACCCCAAAAGTCTAAATTCAGAATTGATTCAAAAGAATCAACACATAGCCTTATTCAAATTCATAAGACCTTTAATAGGAGAAACTTACATACATGGGCATAGCAGCTGCTTGCTGCCTGTGGTGACCAGCAGGAAGACATCCTGTCCTCCCAGGACAGGATCTGTTTTCAAAAGGGGTTTTTTGTTTTGTTTTCTTTTTTAATTAATTTATTTATTTTTGATACAGATGTTTCTCCTTTTTCCCCCACTGATTCCTCCCTTCCCTCCCTCCCCACCCTGTCCCCAGCTTTGTTGTCCATGTTCATTGTTCATGCATACATGCACATAAGTTATGTGGATTATCTCTCCCCCATCACCCCCTCTTCTGGGGATTGTCAGTCTGTACCCCACTTCCACATCTCTGGGACTACCCCATTCCTCAGACTCTTATGTTCATTATATTTCACAAATAAGTGAGATCATATGATACCTGTCTTTCTCTGTTTGGCTTGTTTCACTTAGGATGATACTTTCCAGGTCCCTCCATGTTGTCTCAAAGGATAAGAGATCTTTTATTTTCTTACAGCTGCATAGTATTCCATTGTGTATATGTACCACTGCTTTTTTATCCACTCATCTACTGACGGACACTTGGGTTGTTTCCAGATCTTAGCTATTGTAAATAGTGCTGCTATGAACATAGGGGTACATATATTCTTTCTGATTAGTGTTTCTGGCTTCTAAGGGTATATTCCTAGAAGTGAGATCACTCAGTCAAATGGCAGTTCAATTTTTAATTTTTTGAGGTAGCACCATATTGTTTTCCATAGTGGCTGCACCAGTCTGCATTCCCACCAACAGTGTACTAGAGTCCCCTTTTCTCCACAACCCCACCAACACTTGTTGTTTGATGATTTGTTGATGGTGGCCATTCTGACAGGTGTGAGGTGATACCTCATTGTTGTTTTAACTTGCATCTCTCTGATAATTAGTGATGTTGAGCATTTCTTCATATGTCTCTTAGCCATTTGTATGTCCTGTTTGGAGAGGTGTCTATTCAGCTCCTCTGCCCATTTTTTAATTGGGTTCTTTGTCTTCCTTATGTTGAGTTGTATGAGCACTCTATATATATTAAAAATTAACCCCTTATCTGATATATCATTGGCAGTAATGCTCTCCCATACAGTGGGTTGTCTTTCCATTTTGATGATTGTATCTTTACTGTGCAGAACCTTCTTAGTTTGATGTAGTCCTATGTGTTCATTTTCTTCTTTGTTTCTATTGCCTTAGGTGATGTATCAGTGGAAATTCTGCTGCGTATGATGTCTGAAATTTTGTTGCCTACATTTTCTTCTAGGATTTTTATGGATTCATGAGTCACATTTGAAAGTCTTTTTTCCATTTTGAGTTTATTCTTATGTATGGTGTAAGTTTCATTTTTTTTGCATGGAGCTGTCCAGTTTTTCCAACACCGTTTATTAAAGAGGCTGTCTTTACTCCACTGTATGCTCTTGCCTCCTTTGTCAAATATTAATTGAGCATATTGTCTTGGGTCCATTTTTGGGTTCTCTATTCTGTTCCATTGATCTATCTGCCTGTTCTTGTGCCAGTACCAGGCTGTTTTGATTACAGTGGCTTTGTAGTATATCCTGAAATCTGGTGTGATCCCTCCTACTTTGTTCTTTTTCAAGATTGCTGTGGCTATTCGGGGTCGTTTTTGGTTCCATATAAACTTTTGAAGTATTTGTTCTAGTTCTGTGAAGTATATCGTTGATATTTTGATGGGGATCGCATTGAATCTAAAGGTTGCTTTGGGTAGTATGGATATTTTAATGATGTTAATTCTTCCAATCCATGAACAAGGTATGTGCTTCCACTTTTTTATGTCTTCCTCTATTTCTTTTCTCAATGTCTTGTAGTTTTCTGCGAATAGATCCTTTATTTCTTTGGTTAAGTTGATTCCTAGGTATCTTAATTGATGTGCTGTGATGGTAAATGAATTTGTTTTTTTAGTTTCTCTTTCTCTGCATTCATCATTGGTGTATAAGAATGCCATCTATTGCTTGACATTAATTTTATATCCTGCTCCTTTGCCAAATAAATTTCTTAAGTCTAGTCAAATTTTTTTTATTTAATTAATTTATTTATTTTTGTTACAGATGTTTCTTCTTTTTTGCACACTAATTTCCCCCTTCCCTTTCCTTCCTGTCCTGTCCCCAGCTTTGTTGTCCATGTCCATTGTTCATGCACACATGCATATAAGTTTTGTGGTTTATCTCTCCCCCCTGAACTCCCTCTTCTGGGGATTGTCAGGTTGTACCCCACTTACACATCTCTGGGACTACCCCATTCCTCAGACTCATGTTCATTATATTCCACAAATAAGTGAGACCATATGATAGTTGTCTTTCTCTGTTTGGCTTGTTAGGATGATACTTTCCAGGTCCCTCCATGTTGTCTCAAAGCATAAGAGATCTTTCTTTCTTACAGCTGCATAGTACTCCATTGTGTATATGTACCACCACTTTTTTATCCATTTGTCTACTGATGGACATTTGGGCTGTTTCCAGATCTTAGCTATTGTAAATAGTGCTGCTATGAACATGGATGTACGTATATTCTTTCTGATTGGGGTTTCAGGCTTCTTAGGGTATATTCAAGTCTAGTATATTTTTGATGAAATCTTTGGGGTTTTCTACGTATAGTATCTAGTCATCTGAGAATAATGACTGTTTTACTTCCTCCTTTCCAATTTGGATCCCTTTTATTTTTCTTCCTGTCTGATTGCTGTGGCTAAGACTTCCAGTACTATGTTAAATAAGAGTGGCAAAAGTGGGCGTCCTTGTCTTGTTCCTGTTCTTAAGGGAAATGCTTTTAGTTTTTGCCCATTAAGTATGATGTTGGCTGTAGGTATTTTATATATGGCTTTATTATGTTAAGATATGATCCCTCTATTCCCAGATTGCTGAGCGTTTTTATCAGAAATGGGGGCTGGATTTTGTCAAATGCTTTTCCAACGTCTATTGATATGACCATATGATTTTTATCTTTAATTTTGTTTACGTGGTATATCACATTTATTGATTTGCAAATATTGTACCAACCTTGCATCCTTGGGATGAATCCCACTTGGTCATGGTGAATAATTTTTTTGATGTATTTCTGGATCCGATTTGCTAGTATTTTGTTCAGGATTTTGGCATCTATGTTCATCAGGGATATTGGTCTGTAGTTTTCTTTCTTTGTAGTGTCTTTTCTGGCTGTGGATTTAGAATTATGCTAGCTTCATAAAACGAGTTTGGAAGTCATCCTTCTTCTTGAATTTTTTGCAATAGTTTGAGGAGAATGGGTATTAGTTCTTCTTTTAATGTTCGGTAAAATTCCCTCGTGAAGCTGTCCGGGCCTGGGCTTTTGTTTGCTGGAAGAGTCTTGATTACCTCTTCAATTTCTTTTATTCTTATTGGTCTGGTCAGGTTTTCTATCTCTTCCCAGTCCAGTTTTGGGAGACTATGTGTTTCTAGAAATTTGTCCATTTTGCTTAGATTACAAATTTTGTTGCTGTATAAATTGTTGATAATATTTGTTAACAATCCTTTGTATTTCTGTGGTGGCAGTTATTAATTTTCCTCTTTGATTTCTGATTTTTTGTATCTGGGTACTCTCTCTTTGTTTCTTGGTGAGTCTAGATAAGGGTCCATCAGTCTTGTTTATCTTTTCAAAGTACCAGGTCTTTGTTCCATTGATCCTTTGAATTGTTTTTTGGTCTCCATGTCATTTATTTCAGCTCTGATCTTTATTATTTCCTTCCTTCTACTTTCTCTACTTGCTCTGGGGTTTTCTTTTTGTTTGCTTTCTAGTTCTTTAAATTGTGAGGTTAGATAGTCTATTGGAAATTTTTCTTGCTGCTTGAGGTAGGACTGTAGTACTATGAACTGCTTTCACTTCATGCCATAGATTTTGTGTTGTTGTGTGTTCATTTTCATTGGTTTCCAGGAAGTTTTTAATTTCTTCCTTGATCTCCATGGTAACCCATTCATTGTTCAATAACATACTATTTAGCCTCCATGTTTTAAAATGTCATTGCATGTTCTTGTTGCAAAAGATTTCTAGTTGCATGCGATTGTGATCTGAGAAGATGCTTTATATGATCTCAATCTTGTTGAACTTGTAGAGACTTACTTTGTGCCCTAACGTGTGGTCTATTTTTGAGAATGCCCCATGTGCACTTGAGAAAAATGTGAATTCTGAGGTTGTGGGGTGTAATTCTCTGTAGATATCTATTAAATCCATTTGATCTAGCACTTCATTTAGAATCTGTGTTTCCTTGTTAATTTTTCGCCTAGAAGATCTATCCAGTGATGTCAGCAGGGTGTTGAAGTCCCTGCTATGATTGTATTCCTGTTGACTTCTTTGAAGTCCTCCACAAGATTTTTAATAGATGTTGGTTCTCCTATATTAGTTGCATATATGTTTACCAAGGTTATATATTTCTGTTGGATCGATCTTTTCAATATTATGTAGTGGCCTTCTTTGTATCTGGTTATGGTCTTCATTTTGAAATCTACTTTATCAGATATGAGTATTGCTACCCCAGCTTTTTTTCCTTTCTGTTTGCTTGAAAGATTTTTTTCCATCCCTTCACATTCAACCTATGTGAGTCTTTTGTTGTGAGATGGGTCTCTTGTAAACAACATATATGTGAGTCATGCTTTCTTATCCAGTCAGCTACTCTGTCTCTTTTTAGCGGAGCATTCAAACCATTCACATTTAAGGTGATAACTTATATGTACTTATTTATTGCCATTTTTGTTTAGTGTGGTTCTATTTTTTTCCTATTTCTTCTACTAATTACAGCACTCTTTTTAGCATATCTTGCAGTGCTTGTTTGGTGTTAATATATTCCCTTTGCCTTTTTTCCTCTGCGAAACTCTTTATTTGACCTTCTATTTTGAATGATAGCTTTACTGGATAGAGTCGTCTTGGATTCAGATCCTTGTTTTTCATGTCCTTGATTACTTCATGCCACTCCCTTCTGGCCTGTAGTGTTTCTGTGGAGAAGTCAGCTGAGAGTGTTATGGGGTTTCCTTTGTAGGTAACCTGTTGCTTATCTCTTGCTGTCTTTACAATTCTCTCTTTGTCTTTTATTTTTGGCATTTTGATTACTATGTGTCTTGGTGTGGGCCTGTTTGTGTTCTTCTTACTTGGGGCTCTCTCTACTTCTTGAACTTGAATTCCTCTTCCTTCAACAAATTAGGGAAGTTTTCTGTCACTATTTCTTCAGATATATTCTCTATTCCTTGCCCATTTTCTTCCTCTTTTGGGACTCCTATGATGCCCATATTATTACATTTCCAGTTGTCCTACAGTTCTCTTAAACTGTCTTCCTGTTTTTTTAATTGTTTTTTCCTTTCGGTTTTCTGATTGGTTGATTGTTTCTACCCTGTCTTCTAATTCACTGTTCCGGTCCTCAGCTTCCTCTACTTTGCTGGTTAGTCCTTCCAATGTGTTCTTAATTTCTGCTGTGTCATTCTTCATTTCCACTTGGTTGGTTTTCAATGTTTTCATATCTTTACTCATGGTGCTGATATCCTTACTCATGCTGTTGAGCTTTCTCAAGATCATGGCTCTGAACTCTACCTCTGATAATTTGCTTAGTTGCATTTCATTGATCTCATCTTTGATAGAGTTCTCTTGTTCTTACATTTGGGATTTGTTTCTTTGTTTCACCATTTTGGCTATCTCAGTGGGTTTTGGAGCCTGCCACATTTCCCCTGTGGGTGTTGGTGTTCTGCTGTTTGTGGCTCCCTCTACTGGGTGTGTGTGGGCCTGGGTGGGCCACGTTAAACACCACTGTCAAGTCTTACTTTCCTGGGTAGATTTGCAAGCCCAGGAAAGATTCAATTATCCTCTAGTTTTTTTCTGGTGGCTAGTAGTCTCAGTTACTCAGTGCCTTGGAATGTAGCCTTGGTGTTCTGCATAAGAGGATTTCCAGAAGGTGGAGTAGATCCTGGATGTTAATGAGCCTCAATTTTCATTTTTTGCCTCACCTGGGAAAAGCTGAAACTCCAGGCTGCTGCTTTTCCCCACAGCTCTGTGAAGGAGCACACTGACCACCGTTTTTTGTGGCCACAAGTCAGCAAAAACTCTGAGTGCCCTCCAAATCCCAGGTATCCCCACAGAGTTCCAGCCCAGTCTGCCCTCCCTCTGCCGTAGCCCCAGGTGAGTGTCCGTGTGTATTTTAGCGCTCTGTCCTGGCTCTCTGCATTTTGGAGTGGACTTGTTCTTTATTTCCCAAAGGCGCTGCTCACAGCTAAGACTGCTGCTGCTCATGGGCTCCCAGCCCGCCACCCTCTCGCACCTCCACAGATCCTACAAGTGTCCCTGGTTATAAGGTCCTATCCTACTGGTTTTCTTTTGTTTTTTCCGAGGATTTGTCTTTATGTTAGTTGTAATTCCTGTTTGGTCCTGAAAGATCATCTGTGTAGCTTCCATTCACTCCGCCTCCATTTTAACATCCTCTATGCCTATCTTGTGCACAGCTGGGTCACACAGGCCTCTCTGGTTCCCCTGTAGGTCCCACAGGTAACTGGATTGCACAGTCTCTTTGGGGACCAGGCTCTAGGCCTATGTTATGGGATGCTGGGTCGCACAGGCCTCTCTGCCCCTGCACCCTGCAGGTCCCGAGGGCAGGCAGCTGGATCGCACCAGTCCCCTTCAGGCTCTGGCTTCCCACTGCTCTTGTGAGCTGCTGGACCTCACAGGCCTCTGTGGAGCCCCAGGTCCTGCTGCTGGTAGCTGGGGAGTACTGCTGCTCCATGGGGCTCAACTCCTGCTCAGCTTTTGCTATAGTTTTGGGGAATGAGTCTCAGCTGCTGGTCTGTGCCTCTGTTGCCTGGGGATGGATGTCTGCTCCCCAGCCTCTGTTGCTGGGGATATATTTCAACTCTGATTGGGCTGCTACTGTGGGGGATGGTGCTGGGCTCCAGGCTGTCTGTGGCTTCCAAGAATGGCACCTTGGAAGCTCCACTACTGTTCACTGGTCTGTGTTGACCCAGGGTGTCCACTGGTCTGATGGTGCCAGGTGTGCTAGTGGGCTCAGGTTGCTGGGCCCTAGCCGCTCCCACTGCCTCCTCCCAGGGAAGACCTGGGATCTTCCAAAATGGTGGGACCTCCTCGCGTCACTGGAAGAAGCACCCTGAAGAGCTGCTTACCGAGGTAGCCGGCTGCTCCTGTCCACAGCACAGGAACCTTCTGCTCCAAGTCTCTGCACTGCAGGAGTTTGGTTGTCCACCTTTATGTCCACTCACACTCTCTCACACACTAGCTCACTCTCTCACACACTCACCCTCCCTCCGGTCCTGCCGGCCACCATCTTCCACCATTTGCTTTTTCAATATAATATTTTTTTAATGAATTTAAACTTTTTTATGTGGAGTGTATTGAAAGAAAAATAGTAAGTAAATAATAGTACAGATGACAGAAAAAAATCATGAAGATGTCATGAAAGACATGTTTTGGAGACCTTGCCCAAGGGAAAATTCTTTCATAGGGGACCCCTCTTCCTCAGGGAGTAAATAATTCACACTTTTACCACTGTCAAGTCCAAAAGCTAATAACACATAAGTAGGCAACTGCAAAGAATATTACTCTTCAGTTAGAGTGTTGGCCTGCAGACCAAAGGGTCTTGGGTTCCAGTCCGGTCAAGGGCACATACCTGTATTGCAGGATTGATGTTTCTCTCTCTCTCCCCCTCCCTCCATTCTACTCTATCCAAAAATTAATGGAAAAATATCCCCAGGTGAGGATTACAAAAAAAATAGAATATTACTCTCTATGACATAGGTAAAAATAAAAATAAAAAGTGTTTGGTTTTTTAGTAGTACAGAAAAATCTTACAAGGATGATTAATTTTTTGAATCAACACCAAGATAACCAAAGACTAATTTAGTCCTTTTTTAAACCCTTAGGTCATTCCTTTACATAGCATAAAATCTCAGATCACTAACAGGATTAAAAACACTATTTTTGAACTACCTTCACCTACCAAAGAAGTATTTTGTTGTGCTTTATTTTTTATTGTCTGTATTTTTTTAAATAGAGTTTAAATAAACACAGACATTTGAGGAATCTATTCTGACAAATACGCTTTTGTAAACTCCACTCCCCATTTTGGAGAATTCATAGGACACAACCCTTAGGGAATCCTGTACCATGAGTTGGGAAATACCATCTACCTTATGGAAAGTTGTAGCTACTCTCAATAACAAGACATTATTCATCACTCCTTGCCAGCACACTATAATTACTTCAGACTGTTTCAGTTTTCCCAATGATGGTGAAATCTGTTAGAAACTATAGTTACCATGCTCAAAGAAAGACAAATTGCAGAGAAATACAATTAAACTAAGTTATCTTCATTCTTATTTTTGTAACATGAGAAGGGTGTGTTTGTAACTCTGTAGTAACTATAGTAACTCTGTAGTTTGTAATAGAAAGTGAAATAGTAATAATATTTTTATAATAAAAACAAAACAATTGCTATGGAGGGGATGTAAGCCTACCCTGATTAGCATTCCTAAGCTTGCAAACTTGCTGAAAAAGAATCTTTTATACAGTGTTAAATGCCAAGACAAAAAACGGTTCACTGTACTTTGACAGATATTATATCCGCAGTGTGTATTGTCAAACACAATGTAAAACAGGCTGTAAAATAAAATCACAATCCAGGAAATGTAGGAAAGCAACCCCATAAGATACATATGGAAATTTCAGTGTTTTTACAGAATTTACTTTTCATGTAGCAGAGTAGCCATAAAGAATTTCTAATGAACCCGAAACTTGTTGCATAAGAAATAAAGGACACTGCTAAAAAAGATGACTGTCAGGCATGCATTATGGCACATACTGCAGTCATCCCTCAACAACCATTCTACACTTCTTTTATAGTAACAAAACCCTTATTTTTTATATATGTTTTTATTGATTTTTTTGAGAGGATGGGAGAGATAGAAACATTGATGTGAGAGAGAAACATCGATCCGCTGCTTCCTGTGCACCCCCCACTGGGAATCGAGCCAGAAACCCCTGACCAGGAATCGAATGAGGACCTCTCAGTTCATGGGACGACACTCGATCCACTGAGCCACACCAGCTGGGCAGAACCCTTGTTTTTAATTGAGTACGTGGCAGCTGAGAATAAGGATTACATTTCTATTGAAGATAGGTATACCAATATGACTTAAATGCTGAATGATAAGGTGTAAGGGAGAATAACTTGCAGGAAGTGTCCATAAAGGAAGAACACAAGACCCTTCCCTTTGCTTTCTTCCTTCCTGCGACTGGAGGGCAAAAGTGATGGCTGGGGCTGGAGCAGTGTCAGAAAGTATGAGATGGTCGCAGGAAGGGAGGCCAAATGCAGAAGAAAGAAACAAGATATAAGAGGCCTGGGCATCTAAAACCATGGAGCAAGATCCGGAACCCCTTACCTTTAGACTTTAACATGTAAATTAAATGAAGTTCTATCTCGTTGAAGCCATTTATTTGGGGTTTACTGTCACTTTTAGCCAAGCTAATCCTAATGCAAACATGCCTACATTTTCAACCACACATTAAATTTGTTCCTTCTAACAACTCTTTAAATTACTTCAGTTTCACTTTTCAAATCTTTTCAGAACACATTTATTGTGCATTGTTTAAAGCATTAACTGCTATGAATGGGTTGTATCCAACATATAAAAAGGAATGTAAAGAGAGTTAGCATTTTATCATGTCATACAACTGTTTCCAGTGCCTTTAACATTCTTGCATTTCACTAATCAGTGAAATGGAAGACACCAAAAAATTAAGTAAGTTGTTCAAGTTCACATCCAACATTCAACAAATATTATGTAAACAATAAAGTGGAAGTGAAGCTGAGATTCTATTGGCAGAGACTGACAAAAAATGAATAAACAAATAAGTATAAATGAAGGCATATTGAAGGCAATGAGGGGCTGAGATAGAGCCTCGCAGGCAGAGGGGAGAATGGCAAGCCCACTTCTATCAATGAGGACTGAGGCCTGATGGATAAGATGGAGCTAGCCAGGCAAAAGCTCCTGGAAAAGACACCCCAGGCAAAAGAAGGTTCCAATGCCCTCACATGGGCAATGCTTTACAGTTGTGTTAACTGGAGGTATTGCTTCTACATTCTTGCAGTATCCCCTACGTGTGATGCTTGCACATGGCCCTGGGTACCATAGAAGGGTTTGTAAATGCATAATTGCTTACTCTCCCAACAGAGCCAATCAATGAAAGTGCTTACCCTGAGGCTTGAGTCTGCTAACATCCATGCTACTGTGTGGGGAATGGATCGGGAAGGAGGCACCAAGACTACCACAGATCCTAATCGCCAGGATGGGACTCCGGAAGAACAGCCAATCTGAAATGAAGGGCCAAGACTAGTAACTGAAGCATGAGCATCAGAGAAGCCCACCAGCAACTGACCTGGAACATTCTCCAAAATTATTTCATCTCCTGCTGCTCTCTCCCTCAGTCCCTTATAACACTTTTCCTCTGGCTCTGTGTCTACAGTGAAAAGGAAAAAGAAAACAGAAAGAGTACAGAAAGTTACTGAGTGAACAGTAGCGGTTTCTGGGCATTTTCTGACCTACCAATCCCTCTTCTCAGATAAACTCACTTTTATCAGTTTCTGCTTTATTTCCTGTGGTGGTTACTACCATATGGCTAAATGGTAAATTATGCTTATTTCTTCCTTTATTAGTTTTAAACAGTTTCTGTTTACTCCTTGCTTTTTTCACTTAACTAAGCATCTTGCAGATCTTTCCAATAGTAATATAAAGAGTCTCTTCATTGCTTTTTTACAGCTACAATGATTTTCCCCTAGACAGCCACATGGCTTACTCTATCACTTTTTTCAACTCTTTATCCAGTGTACCCAACAACAATCTATAATAAAAGGAAGTGGTACATTTAAGGTCCAGCTGATCCATGGGTCACAAGTGGGCTGCATTAACAAGTGTCCCCGATCCCCATGTCACCTACCACTGTTGCTCTGATGCCTTCCTTACCTCACAGGGAGGTTCCCTATGACTAGCTTTGAGGATGAAAATCCCCAAGCTCCAGTTGCAAGTAGGTCAATGCAGTGTGTGAGCAAAGCAGACATGGACTGATGCTGCAGACCCACTCAGTTGACCCAAAAGGCAGTCAGAAGAGGAAAATTCTTTCAATGGGAACACTCAGTTGCCTATTTTGTGTGGAAAGAAAAAGGGCCTGAGGTAAGGATATTTATAAACTCATAGGTGGTTTGGTCAGGGGCATAGAGTGAGCAAGAGTGGAAGACTGAGGACAAGGAGGCCTGGGGAAGAGGTAAGTCGGTGGCCTCTGGGAGTGGGCACAAATGTAAGGATCTTTGACCACACCTCTGAGAAGGCAACAACCAAGAAGACGGGAGGACTCAGCCAGTGGATGCCAGCCGGCCTCTGTCTTCAGCCACCCTTGCAGGAGCAGAGTCGTCACCTTGGCAGAGCTGGAGGCTATTCTGGGGTCCACAGGCTGGACTCTCTCTCACCAAGGCTGATCTAGCCATAGAGGTCAACACTGAGCCCCTAAGTTGGTACTTGGGTCCAAATGAGCCACTTGGGACCAAACTGATCACATCAGACCCTTTCCACACTGGAAAGTACAATGTTTCATGTTTACTGGAGATGATACATATTTCAGGAATGGGTTTGCCTTTACTACCCACAGTGCCCCCGCCAGCACCACTATCCAAGGACTCACAAAGTGCCTGATATACTGACATGAGATCCTACACACCACACATACCTTCACCTCAGGCTAAGAGATGCACTTTACTACAAAGGCAGATAACCACAGGATTTACAGGCCTTATCATATATCACACCACTCAAAAATGCCAAACTGACAGAGCGATGAAACAGCCTTTTGAAGGCATAGCTTATGTGCCAGCTCTTCCCATGCCCAGTCGTAGCTAAATAGACTCTTCACAGCAACCACAGACAGAAAAGGACATGGAGCGAAGGACCCACACTGCTCAGGGAACAGGGCCTGGGTTAATTCACCAAGCAAGTCACCTAGACCAGTAGAAGTGTTCACCAAAGAGAAGGGGAGTACATTAAGGGTGGGAGGGGAAAGAAATAATGAGTATCAGTTATGACATTGGAACAAACCACAGCAGTGATTTCACCAGCCAGCACACCACCCCTAGGTGTGTGTTGAGTGGTGACAATTCTGCTTCCCTCCAGGAGCATTGCCCTCTGTCAGACAGGAGTTGCCTTCTCCGGGAAGCCTCACCCACCACAACCAGAAGGCAGATCGTGGCCAGTGACTGAATAGAATGTGCTTCAAGATGGGATCAACTTTATAGCATAACATAATTTACACTCCAGGGCTTCCTTGTGTGAGCTGGTCTACAGATTACTTATCTTTTTCACCTGCCTTATCCTACTTTTCTCCTTTCTTTCTTTTTTTTTTTTTTTCTTTACTAGTTTTAGAGAGAAAAGAAGGGAGAGGGAGAGAGAGCTAGAAACATCAATGAAAGAGAACATCGACTGGCCGCCTCCTGCATGCCCCACACTGGGGAGCGGGCCCACAACCTGGGCTTGTGCCCTGGTTGGGAATCAAACTGGTGACTTCTTTCTTGGTGCATGGGTCAGCACTTAACCACTGAGCCACACCGGCTGGGCTCCCTCTCTTTCTATAGATAGCACCTTCCCCCCAATAAGCCAAGGCCCCATCCCAAGTTCTACTTCAAGTCAATCCAACCTAAAAACCACCACTGATTTGCAGAATTGATCCTGCAAAAGAAAATTCACTTACTATTGTTTCACAATTTACATTGCATTTTTAAGAAATATTGTATTATATGAGGAATCGCATACTTTCTAAACTAAGTCTAGGAGGTTACATCCACCTAAATTATTTTTGTGAGTGGTCTATTCAAAGCATACGCTCTGAATAAAACATTAAGGTGATCTGCTCTTTCTGTAATCATATTATATGGCCAGTTTAATACAAGCATTTATACTTAAAGCTAAGCCCTAGCCAGGTAGCTCAGCTGGTGAGAGCATTGTCCCACTACACCAAGATTGAGGGTTTGATCCTGAGTCAGGGCACATACTAGAAGTAATCAATGAATGCATAAATAAGTAGAACAACAAATTTCAAATTTCTCTCTCTCTCTCTCTCTCTCTCTCTCTCTCCCTCACTCACTCACTTTCTCTAAAATTACAAAAGTAGAAATTTAAAGTTATAGCTAAGAGAACTTCACTAGGAAACTAGATACTCTGACACAGCAACTCTGATCCTTGAAGGCAGGGCCTATCACCCTGTTCTTTCGTAGGAAGATTATAGACCAAAACCCTTCTCACTCTAACTGTAAAGTAAGCAAACAGCCAAAGAGCCTCACCTACCCATCTTAGAACCTCATAGGGAAATTTTAATATGTCTAAAACAAAATTTAAACCTTCAGCTGTGGAGGACACTAATTTTATTTTACTGAATAAGCAAACCTTATCTAATCTGCTCTTAAATCTTAATCAAGTATTTTTAAACTATCATAAGTTTCTTACTATATCAACCCTAAATTTCTTATATGGCATTTTTGGTATAGGCTTAAAAGATAGGCAATGTACTCTGTTTTCATCTTAAATAATTTAAATGTCTTCACATTTTCTTAAAGGCCCCAATTTTCTGAGAAACCAGTATATTTCAGGCTATTTATGAACTTTTAGAGCCTCTCATCAACATGTCTATTCTCTCTTCAAAATTAAAAGGTCCAAACACACACAATATTGCTCATCAATGATCACAACTGTAGAAATCAACTTTAAAAAATAAAATCACTATAATGATAACTCATTATTGTTATTGCTCTTATAGCTGGTCTTGTATTCAGATTCCTTTTTTTTTTTCTTTATTGATGTTAGAGAGAGAGGAAGGGAGAGGGAGATAGAAACATCAATGAGAGATAACATTGATTGGCTGCCTTCTGCATGCCCCTCACTGTGGATGGGGCCCACAACCTGGGCTTGTGCCCTGATAGGGAATCGAACCGGTGACCTCATTCTTGGTGCATGGGTTGGCACTCAACCACTGAGCCACACCAGCTGGGCTCAGATTGCATTTTGGTCCTCTACTTTTTCTTTCCTCCACCTTCAAATTTTAGCGCTTTTTCGTCTAATTGTTTATCTAACAGGTTTCCTTAATTGTCATCAAAGTTGCTTCTACTACTCCAAAAGCATGAATAGTGACTCTCAGTTAAATATTCAAATTTAATCAAGTATGGTAATTCTTTTTCCTCCTTCAACGTGATCTTTGAGAATAATTGCCAGGTGACCCCATTCAGTGTTCACTTAGATCAGGGTCTTAGAGTCACATATTAAAATCATTTGTGGATCTTTGCAAAGATAAACACATGCCTGGGGCATAGCCCTTTGGATTCTGAATCTAGACAAGGTGAAACCTGGATATTTTACCTCAGAGGCTCTGCAAGTAATAATAAGAATTATAATTACTGGTGTTTATCAAGTACCAAGCACTGTGCTAAATGTTTATTTATGATTCTGATGATCATCTTTACATAAGAATTACTTCCATGCCTGGTCAGTGTGGCTCAGTGGATTGAGCATTGTCCCATGGACTGAGAGGTCCCATTTCAATTCCCGGTCAGGGCACATGCCCGGGTTGCTGACTCAATCACCAGTAGGGGGCGTGCAGGAGGCAGCCAATGGATGTTTCTCTCTCACATCAATGGTTCTCTCTCTCTCTCTCCCTTCATCTCTCTCTAAGAAAATCAATAAACATATTTTTTTAAAAGAACTATTTCCTCCACCAACCATAAGTCTTAAATTACCTTTGTAATAAAGATTATTAATCTTGGAATCTCTGATCAAGTTTAGGAGTTCATCAGTCTCTTCCTGTTGTAGGCAATATTGTGTGTGTGAGTGAGTGTGTGTGTGTGTGTGTGTGTGTGTGTGTGTGAAGAATTTTCCTGGGAAGAGAATCCATCATAACTTTTATCATTTCCTCAAAAAGGTCTCTGGCACAAAAATAGGTGAAGAAGAACAATTTAAAATAAAATTCTCCCAGCATTATATATTCACCCAACAACATTCATCCACATTTATTCATTCATTTGCCAAGTATTTAAGCATCTTCTACAGGCCAAATACACTTTCAAAGTTTGAGAATATCAATAAACAAAACAAAACAAAACCCTTGTCCTCATAGGTCAGAAGAATAAATAATAAATATGTAATTATATAGAATGTCAAACAATTCTTTGACTTAGAAAATAACTTCTTAAATTGCAGGAACAAATAGCACAATCAACTCAATGGCAGTTGAGACTCAACCCACAGCTAAATTTCAAATCCATACTATTCCTTTTCTTGCTATTTTCAAACGCAACATATTTTATAAGAACAAAATTCTTACCAGTCATCTATTACTACTCACAAAAAAATAATTAATAAATAAATGGCATTTTTAGTTTTATAAAATATTATGTAAAATGTTCTTTGGTTACTCAAAAGCATTTTTAAAAAAGTCCAAATAGTCACATCATTTCTCTAAATTCCATGGGAAATATGGGAACAGGTAGATATTGAAAGCTTTGTGTTATTGTTATCATACATTTCACTTCACATATGTTATAATCCCAGAATACATTATTGTTTTGCTTTAAATAGTCAATTATGTTGTAAAGATAACTAATATATGTGTGTGTGTGTGTGTGTGTGTGTGTGTATATATATATATAAAATATACACACACACGTATACACACATTTTTTTTAATCCTCACCTGAGAATATTTTTCTATTTATTTCAGAGTGGGAGGGAGGGAGGAGGGGAGAGAGAGAGAGAAACATAGACATGAGAGAAACACATCGACTGGTTGCCTCCCACATGACCCCGACCAGGGCCAGGAACCGAACCGAAATTGAGGTACGTGCCCTTGACCAGAATCAAACCCAAAACTATTTGGTCCTAGGGCCTATGCTCTAACCACTGAACCAAACCAGCCAGGGTGAGAATAAAGTAAAATTTTTAAATGACATTTCTTTCTAATCACATAGTTACAACATCCGGTGGTCTATTTCTTTGTGTAGATTCAGATTTCCATCTGGCATCGTTTTCTTTCTGTCTAAAGAACTTCTTTTAAAATTGCTTTAAGTGCAGCTCTGCAGGTGATTAATTCTTTCTTTCAGCTGTTGTATGTCTGAAAAATCTTTATTTCACCTTCATTTTGAAAGGTATTTTGTTGTTATGGAATAACAATTTGACTGAGTTTTGTTTTACTTCATTTTTTTCCTTGTTCTTATTTATCTTGCACAGTTTAAAAACGTTGCTGCATTCGTTTCTGGCTTGCACTGGTTCCCGCAAGGAGGTTGCTTGCATTCTTATCTTCAGTCCTTTCTCTGAAATGCAGTTTCTTTCCTTCTGGCTGCTTTCAGGATTTTCTTTTTATCACTGGTTTCAACACATCTGTTTTGATATGGTTTGCTGTCCTTTTCTTTGCACACTTATGTTTTGGATTTATTGAGCTTCTTAGACATGTGGGTATATAGCTTTCATAAATTTGAAATTTTTTTCAGTCATTTTCTTTTTTTTTTTTATTGATTTTGAGAGAGAGAAACCAATTTGTTGCTCCACTTATTTACGCATTTACTGGTTGCTTCTGTATGTGCCCTGACCAGGGATCAAACCCACAACCTTGGCTATTGGGATGACACTCTAACCAACTGAGCTACCTGGCCAGGGCTCAGTCATTATTTCTTCAAACATTTTTCTGTCCCTTTGTTTTGCAGGGACTTTGATTATGCATACAGGGTGTGAAACAGTATGTTTACAGTTGTGAGTACATGAAACAGTTTATTCTGGTATTATTTATGAATTATTATATTATTTTCCATACAAACAACTGTAAACCTGCTTTTGCCCACCATGCATATTTGGCTATTTGATGTGTCTCACTGGTTCACTCATTTTGATTTGTTGGGGGGGGTGGGCTTTTTATCTCTGTATTTTATTTGGTATAGTTTATATCACTACGTATTCAGGTGCACTAATTTTTCTTTCCACAATGTTTATTCTGTTGTAAACCCCATCAGATTTTCATCTCTTAGAAGTTCAGTTTAGGTCTCTTTGATATCTTAAATGTCTCTACTTAACATGCTCAATCTTACCTCTAACTTTTTGGACATATGAAATACACTACAATTGATATAATATCCATTTCTCCTATTCTACCAGTTTGGGTTTGATTTTAGTTGTTCTAGTACATGAGTACATTCAGTTCTATAACCCTATCTTGGTCAGAAGCAAAATTCTCTTTAATTGAACTATAATCCAAAATTCTCTTCATTAATATGTGTGATAAAATGTATTCAGAAGACAACTTATGAAGATACAGGTTCAGTATAAAAGAACACCTTTAGAAGAGAAAACAGGAGAAAACATGAAAGTTTAAGATGTGGGTTTGAGAATATTTAATAATTCAAATAATCTGTAAAAGCCACTTACTGATATTATCATTCACATTAGTTTATTTATTGACCTGTGTTGAGAGTTCACAGGTGTTCACTCTACAACAATTTGTTACAACACACACTTATATTACATGCACTTTTCTGTTATATTTTATAATACTTTTGTTTTTTTAAAAAAAGGACATTGAGCCCTGGCCGGTTTGGCTCAGCAGTTAGAGCGTTGGCCCGCAGACCAGAGAGTCCTGGGTTCGGTTTACGCTAGGGGTACATACCTCAGTTGCAGTTTGTCCCAGCCCCAGTTGGGGTTGTGTGGGTGGCGACCAGTCAACGTGTCTCTTTCACATCGATGTTTCTCTCTCTCAGGGTGTAAAGATACATATATCTCTGTCAGGAGGATATATATATCTCCCCCCCTCTCCCTCCCACTCTATCTGAAGATAAATGCAACAACAGAAAAATGTCCTCGGGTGAGAATAAAAAATAAAAATAAAAAAAAAGACATGAAGTTACCCTGGCTGGCGTGGCTCAGTGGTTGAGCATCAATCATGCACCAAGAGGTCGCTGGTTCGATTCCCAGTCAGAGCACATATCCAGGTTGTGGGCCCGATGCCCAATGGGGACATGCAGGAGGCAGCCAATCAATGTTCTTTCTCATCAATGTTTCTATCTCTCCCTCTCTCTTTCTCTCTAAGATCAATAAAGAAAAAAAAAAGATGACATGAAGTTAAATCTTCAAGGAACATATAATAAAGTAAAACTATGTACACAAATAGGTAATACCATTGAAATACAGCAGGTCCTCAAATACCTTTGTTTCACTCAATGTCATTTCATTATAGCATTGATGAAGGGGGAAAAAATTAATTCCCAGCCAGGGCCACTGTCTGTATGGAGTTTAGACATCCTCCTCAGGGGTTTTCTCTGTGTTCTCCAGTTTCCTCTCACATCTCAAAGGCATGCACATCAGGTCAGGTGGCATGTCACCATTGTCCAAGTCTGAGGGAGTGTGGTGTGAGTGGCCCTGTGATGGAAGCACAATCCTGTCCAGGTGGGTCTTTACACCCTGAGCTGCCAGGGGAGGCTTGGCCAACATTGACCTTGAACTGGAATAAGTGGGTTGAAAAATAATTATCTTGTTTTTATTTATCTTTTTAAAATTTATGTAGAGCTCACATTTACTTCAATGTTTAATATTAGAAGTGTTTGGGTCTTTGTTTAGAAGCTTGGTGATGTTTCTGTGACCAGAAATATGCCATAGGAACTTAACTCATGTTTATATCAATTAGCCTGTGGTCAAATTGATTTTGTTATATGTTGTTTCACTTAAAATCTCAGTTTCCAAAAACCCTTCAACAAGAAGTGAGGACTTACTGTAACTGTCAGATGCGTGACCTAACAAAGTGCATCAGAACTGGGGGAGAGTATTCCAGCAGAGTATAATGAAAAGTGGCTTGATAAAGGAGGTGGTCTGTGAACTGAATAATTTGCAATAATAGTTAATATTTATAGAATTCTCACTGCTTACAAAATTATGTAGCATATGACACATCATTTGAAGGACAGGTAGTAATTCAGTCAAGATGAGAAGAAAAGGCATTCTGGGTCGAGTAAATGGTATGGATAAACCCTGAAGTCTACTGGAAGCATGTTCAACAAGTAGAAAAATACTATTTCGCTGGGAGCAGGCATTCAGACTGGTTGGGGATATGTCATGGAAGGGCTTGAACGTCTAGATAGTGAGCACAGATTCGATCAGGTAGGAAGTGGGAAACTCCTCCTCTTCTGGTCTTCCTTATCTCAGTTGCCCAAGTCCAAAACCAAAAAGCCATCCTTGAATTCTCTTTGCCTCAACCCACTCAGCTACTCATCAACAAATTCTACTTATTCTGCCTCCAAATTATATCCCCCAATTACTTTTCTCTCCTTTCCTACTGCTGTGCTTCCAGGCCAATCAACCACTATCTCTAACGCTGAGACTTTATAGTCCCAGAAAAGCTACCCAAATAGGTGGCATCTACTCCTACTCGGTGTACCCATAATGTTTCCGTGAATTTTCTGAACCACTGGCTAAATAAATCAGGGATTTCAGTAGGCATCTGTATGCGTGGTCTCTTCTACCTATCAGCCTGTCTAATATAATATAGGCTTAAAACGTATTTGTTCATGGTGTTCTGTATTTCTCTTCCAGAGAGCAGACAAATTAAATATCAAAGCTTAAAGTGAAAAAGTAAATATAATCAGCTAAAATTAGTGTTGCAGCTAAAATTCTACAGAATGTCTGGTAGAAAATACAGTCAATCGTAAAGTTCAAGTTTCCTTTTAAAAGTTTCTTTTCTTGGCAAATACGATTTGGTGCAAATTCATATTTCCTCTGATAAGATTTTTTTGTAGCCTCTGATTTGATGCTCATATCCCTTGCTAAATTTCTGAATAAAAGCTTCCATTCCTTTGGATGTAGCCATTCTTTGTTTGTGCCTGTGATCTTACCACAGTTGCCAGGGGAGACTGTTCCATTCAGCTGCTGTCTGCTCCCTACTGCCAAATGAGGTTATACTGCTTCTGGGGTCAAGCTCTTTGATTCAGTGCAACCATTAGCCACAGGAGCAGATAAAATTTTATCTTGGTCCCATGAATATCCCCAACCACACTCTGCAGAAAGCAATGTTCATCCAAACTATATTATCTGCAAGGGATTTTTCTCAGGGAAAGGAACCAGAAGTTAATAAAATAACTCTTCTTTTTGTCTGAAGTTGCCCATCATCACTCATATGTGCTGACCGAAATGAACTTAAAGTAGACTACAAGATCCACCCAGAAGCTTGTCTTCTGGCCAAAATCCCATCTCACCTCAACCATCATCCTTTACCTGGAAATAAAACAGTAAAAATTATTAAAGAAGAAGAATGAGGAAGAGGAGAAGGAGGAGGGAGAGGTGAAAGCATGGACAAAGCCTGAAAACTGAGAAAATGCCACTGCTGCTAATGATCGGGAAGTCTTTATTGTTCTTTGAAAAAACAGATACTGCCCAGAAAATTTCTCTCTTTCTATCAGTAACCCAAACACAAAAGACTGGCCTGGCCTGGCCAGTGTGGCTCAGTAGATTGAGCATCATCCCATGGACTGAGAGGTCCCAGTTCAATTCCCGGTCAGGGCACATGCCAGGGATTCAGTCTCAATTCCCAGTAGGGAGCATGCAGTAGGCAGCCGATTGATTCAAGTTTCTCTCTCACATCAATGTTTCTATCTCTCTCTCCCTTCCTCTCTCTAAAACATCAGAAAAAACCTATTTAAAAAAAAAAGACTGGACTGTTTAAATCAGTTTCAAAATGAATATGCCAGGATATGAATATAAATCCAAGCAGCCTACTCCGTTAATTAAAATATAACCAAGCTACTTAAGCATTCAATGTGATATGTTGGGTGGGCAGATATCCACAGCATGTTCTTTTAACCACATTGTGGTGTAGTGCATATTGTTGATGCACAACCACAGATCCCCTTGCCCTCCTTAACTTTACTTGAAGTTAACAGTTTTCAACAAGCTTACGGCTTCCCACCTCATATACCTGTATCTCCACCTCTACCCAAGAGCTTTCCTTAAACGGGAACTTGCTGAGCAACAAGCAGGCTCAACTTGGATATGCCTGAAATAGATCCTCAAATCCCTAGCCAGTGGGGGACAGAGGCTGGTGAGCAACCATCCCAGCCTTCCTGTCCTCTGCTGGGGCCGTTTTGAGGTGTGTCCACACAGTTTCTCAGAGGTTCCCAGTGAGAATGAGTCACAGCCCCGGCCAGCATGGTTCAGTTGGTTGAGTGACATCCCATGCACTAAAAGGTCACCAGTTTGATTCCCAGTCAGGGCACATGCCCAGGTTTCAGGTTCAATCCCCAGTAGGGGACATGCAGGAGGCAGACCATAGATATTTCTCCTTTCACACAGATGTTTCTCTTTCTCTCTTCCTCTCCCTTCCTCTCTCTCTTAAAAATATCAATAAAAACATTTTTTTTTTTAAGAAAGAGAATGAGTCACAGTTGCCCAGAGTAGTAACCATTAATTAGCTTCTTTCTTTTCCTTTCCTTACTTTCTTCACTTTCTCACTGTCCTGGATGCAGACAATAAAATGGTGTATTGTGTGCAGAGAACTTTAAAACAATAATAAAACCAACGTAAAGTCAGTCTGCTGTTAACACCATCAATAATTCTAAACAAAGTCAGCGATACAGTGCTCTTCCCTGTTGAGGCAGACTCTGATAGCCACCTGCCAACCCTGGTATGCCAGTGCTTAAAAGGTTAGACATGCTCATGGCCTTGGCAACAGATGGACTTTAGTTCAATCCAATGTGTCACTTACTAACCAAATGGCATGTGGTCTTGAGTGAATGATTTGACCTCAGTTAGCCCCATTTTTTCATGTGTAAAATGGAAATATTTATAAGATATAGGACATACAACAGAGTTCTTTTCCAAAATAAATGTACAATAACTATTCACCAAAATATCTGATAGGTATGAGTTCAATAAATAGGTTCATCTGACCTTTGTATTTACTACACATTTAATTTGTTGAATTCAATAGCAATCATTAATAGTCACCTTTATCATCCAGAGAATATGTGGTTAAATTAAGATTAAAGTATTCATGTCCCTCAAAGTATTTACTTTAATGTCACTCTGTTCCCTGAAATATAATGTTAAAGTCACCAGATATCTCAGTCATAACCTTTTCAACATTTATTCAATTTATCTCTAGTTCTCTATCCCCTTCTTCTTCTTCATTTTCAATTTTATTTTTTCCAGTCCGCACTGAATTCCTGGTGGGGCCTACTGAGTCCTATTCACAGCTCATAATGAGAGCTTCGGGGCAAAACAGAAGTGGCCCTTGAGTTCCCCATAACCCACTCAGGCTGTGACAGCACCTCTTTGGATTCTGAATTTCTTTGGCTCTTAAGATTTTAAATATCCTTTCATCTAACTCTAAATATCTCTGAATATGACAGAACCCTGCATTTTTTTCATCTGCTGCATATCTGATAGTATCTTATAACTCATAAATATATTAAAATGATATTCAATTAAATTCTGGTTGTTCCTCATGGCCTTATCTGGCTTTGCCATCCAGCTTTTAAGGTCATTCTACTGACAAGTAGTTTATCAATATCTGACTTAAAGCAGCCTAGAGCAGAGGACAGAAATATTCGCTCTGGAGTCAAAATGTGGCTGTGCCAGTCATTGCTTGTGTCACCTTGGGCCAGTCACTTATACTTTCTAGGGCTTAACTTTCTTACTATAATATGGAAAAAAAATAAGAGTTCCTACTTTATGGAAGTGTTGCAGGGATTAAACAAGTGCCTAAAGTACTGTCTGGTATATAACATGTGCTCAATAATTTTAAGCTATCATTATTATTACTATTATTATTACTATTACTATTATTACTATTTTCAAATTATAATGTATAGTTTTCTATTTGTCATCCTTGACAGTATCAAGTGTCCTGATCACTGGTGCCTTGTGCTGACTTTTCTGGCTGCCCAAATTGAACCCCATGTTTATGTGGATCCATCTAGATCCATCGCCCATGTCTACAATTATAATTGCTTGAATCATTGCAATAGTTCAATGGCTTTATAATTTATAAAGTTCAAGATTATTTTATTTGGTCCTCCTGTGAGCTGCAAAGGAGTTATTATGATTCCTAATGTGGACAAGGAGAGATTAGAAAATGTCAGAGAGCTAGTAGCCATTAGAGCAGAGACTAGGTGCGGATTTACAGTGAGGGTGTGCTGCATGGCACCGAGAGGGGGATGAAGGCCAGAGATGGTGCCAAATCCACGAAAACAAGCTGAAGACAAGCAGCAGCCTCACCTGGTCCATGTGGTGGGTGGACCTTCCCCAGAGTCTTTCCCAGAATTCCACTGGAGAATTGAGTCCCACAGAAAATGATTGCCACGGCTTTTTTCTCAATTAGTCCAAACACGGAACAACACTAGTAGCACCATTCTAGATGTATAGGCAAGAAGTTGATTTGTTATGTTCATTGAATTAAGACATTAGGGCTTAATTCCTTTTTACAGTCTTGATTGAGAAGGGCTAAATGAGTATAAGAGAGTTTATATTAGACCTATAATGTAAAACAACAAACTCCACCTGAAGTAAGTATTTCCTCTTAAGTATTAAAACAAAATATTAGAGCTGAATAAAGGACTTCTTTAAAGAATTTCCAGTAAAAGTTATGTATCCAGCAGTAACCCTGGATACCAGTAACTCTGTTTTAGGAGTCAGTCATAATAAGGGCAATGCCTTAGGGTCAATTCTACATGCATCAAAGTGGCAAAAGAAAATGTCTACCAGTAACTTCAGCCTATTGAAGCCACATGGTTTATTATAGGGGACCAGTGACCAGAACGTAACCAGGTTAGTACCTGGTGGCCCTTCCAGGTGGGAGAACATCCCCAGAGAACGCTGTCCTGGCAGCGGCCAGCCAGAGCAGCCTAGTCTATGAGCAAGAGTAACTCCGGTGTCCAGGCAGATGACAAACTTTGGAAGCAGGCTGACTGAATCAGGCTACAGAGATTTTTCTGCAAAGTACTTTCATAGATTTGTGGAGGATGTTTCTAAAGGCCGGGAAATTGATCCCTATTGACTCCAGCAGACAAATGATGACTTACAAGCCCTGGTTTGACTGTAGACCAGTAAGCCAGGGCCATTCAACTGTGCCTTCTTCAAAGGGACAAACCTCCACAGAGCCAAGGAAACAAGGTGGCCTTGGCCATTAATATATCTCTTAGCTAAAACAACAAGTAAAAGGAAATACGGCCAGAAACTTCATTTCTGTATTCAAGAAACAAAGTCAGGGGAATTTGCTTCCCATATATGTCCTTTCATAAGCTCTTTTTTATACTTTAAACATGTCTACTTTGAGGACAAAGTAGGAAGGAAATGCCCTCTAATAGAAAAAAAAAAAAAAAAATGTGAATTTAGAACATAAAGGCCTAAGGAAACAGATCCCCAAGGAATCAGAATAGAGTATTATTTGAATAATTTGGCTTAATGAAGATTAATTCTGTTTAATAACAAGCCAAACTATTAATAAAACTAAGTAAGCAGTGGTCTGTGTCCAATTAGGGCCGGCAGCTCAGGGGGGTCCACAGAACAGAATGAAAGCGCCCTCTAGGCTGGAGTCTGGCAGAGCCATCCACAGAGGCCTGGAAGTGGGATTAAATGCAATTGTACCGCCCTGGCCAGTTTGGCTCAGCGGTTAGAGCACCGGCCTGCGGTCCAGAAAGACCCGGGTTCAGTTCCCGCTAAGGGCACGTACCTCGGTTGCAGTTTATCCCCGACGCTGGTTGGGTTGTGTGGGTGGCAACCACTGGATGTGTCTCTTTCACGTCGATGTTTCTCTCTCTCTCCCTCCCACTCTACCTGAACAAAGAATGGAAAAATGTCCTCGGGTGAGGATGATAAAAAAAAAAAAAAAAATGCAATTGTACCTGAGACATATTCTCCATTTGGTCTCCCTTTAAAAAATTTTAAATGTATTTGAAAGACATAAATAAATTTTGCATATAAACACTACCTGGCCCGTTTATGAAAGTAACGACAGCTTGGAGCAGAGACACCTCCACTCCGCCGGCGCGTGCCGAGGCGTGGGGCTCCTCTTGTGCCCTCCCCCGTCCTTTCCTGCTCCGTGCGAGCTCCTCAGCCAGCTCCCACCGTTCTACAGAAGTGTCCCCAGAACCATGGCCGAATGCTCCTATGTGAAGTCCACCCAACTCGTGCTCAAGGGAACCAAGACCAAGAGAAATGAAAGAGGATGATGAAGCATCCCAACTTGATACTGTTGGAATCTGGTGGACAATTACAACCTTGGGTGAAATTTCAGGAACCATAGCTACTGGAATAGAAAAAGGAACCTACAGATACGCACTTAACAATGGACTTTCACGCGGGGATCTCCACTAAAGGAGTGGATGAGGGCCCTGGTGCGGAGCAGTTTACAAGGGGTCCAGCAGTCTGATGCCAGAACTGCCCTAACACCTGGCTACGGAAAACAACTGGGGTAAATTAAGATGGATTTGTTGCTGGGCATTCAGATGCGATTGGACCAAGAGAACAATAGCAGCCAGGCTTTCAAGATGGGAAAATTGCTTTATTACTACAAATGGCTGCTTTATCAGATGCAATGAAGCAGGCTACACAAGCAAAAAGTAAAACAGCCGGAGAAGAAATGATAAAGATTAGACCTCATGCTGAAAGAGAAACCAAGAAAAAGGGTGTTATTCCAGAAGACAAAGGAAATAGTAAACAGTGTGAATCAGATATTAAAGAAATTTCAGAGCTTCCAAGACCACAAACTTAAAATAAGTAAAAAAGACAGTAAAATTCTTTGAAAGGCCTGGAAAGATGGATTTTTGCATGAAACACTCTGGACAGGAGAGCTTGTTTGAAAGCTGATAGATACTGCAAATGACCAGTTTTGTCCCTGCTGCCAGGGACAAAACTCCTCGTCCTCGTCCTCGTCCTCGTCCTCGTCCTCCTCCTCCTCCTCTTCCTCCTCCTCCTCTGTCTTTTTTTTTTTCCTGAATAAAATAATCAGTAGAAGTGTTAAAATAAAAAAAAATAAGAATAAAGAAAGTAACAATAGCCTGGCCAACTGGCTCAGTCAGTTGGAGCAACATCCCATACACCAAAAGTTTGTGGTTGAATTCCTGGTCAGGATACATACCTAGGTTGCGGGTTTGATCCCCAGTCAGGGTGCATAGGGACATCAATGTTTATTCTCCCCCACTCCCTTCCTCTCTCTCCAAAATCAATAAGTAAAACATATCCTCGGGTGAGGATTTAAAAAAGAAAGACAATAACAATAGCTTTATCTATACCAGATGCCAAATTAAGTGCATTGTGAATTCTCTCCTTTAACCCAACTCTCCTGTAGTCCCTACTGAAACCCTAGAGAAAAGTACTAGTAGCAACTCTTTTGACCGCTAATTGGTCCATTTTCTACAAATTGGGAATTTTTTTAAATTCTCATTGTGGATCTTCTGAGTGTCAGGCACAGTGCTGGGTTGTAGGTATGGTCGCTGCCTTCAGGAAACATACAGATAGTACAAATTATGAAGGGAAAAAAAATAGAGGGCTGTGGTAGAAATAATGAGGGAGAGAGGAGTCTATTTAAGAGGACTGATCAGCTGAGAGCTGATAGATAACAAGGAACCAGCCATGTGAAGAGCAAGAGGGACAGACACACGGACCAGAGGATACATCATGTGCAAGGGCCCTGGGGCTGGAAAGAATTTTGTGTATTTGTAGATTAAAAAGAACCCCGATTGGTGAGAGAACAATGAGCAAGAAGGAAGGGAACATGAGATAAATTTGCAGAGATGAACAAGGGCCGGACTCTGTAGGAGGTTTCAGAGCTTGTTACAGAATTAAAATGTATATATCCTAAGTACAGTGGAAGCTCCTGAAGGGTTTTAAGCAAGGGTAATAAGATCTGATTTGCATTTTCTAAAAAAATCACTCTAATTGATCTTTGGAAAGTAGATTGTAGGCATTCAACAGGGGAAGTAGGAAGAAAAGTAAAGAAACTGCTGTCTGGGTAAGAGAGACCATGGTAGCTTAAGCTACAGCTCACTGTTCTCTCACCAATCAGGTTTCTTCTTAATCTACAAATACACAGGATTCTTTCCAGCCCCAGGGCCCTGGCACATGGTGTGTCCTCTGGTCCATGTGTCTGCCCGTGGAGGAGGAATAGAATCAACACATACAATCACCAGCCCTTAATGGCAGGGACATGCGTCATAGGCAATTCTGTTGTGAGAGCAGAGTGTACTTACACAAACCCAGATGGTACAGCCTACTGCACGCCTAGACTATGTGCTATAGCCTGTGACTCCTGGGCTACAAGCCTGCACAGCATGTTCTGTACAGACCAGCATGATTAAATCAAGCTCAGGGTATCATTGGGGGGGAAGGAAAAACATCTGTAACAAAAATAAATTAGTTAGCCTGGCCCATGTGGCTCAGTGGTTGAGCGTCGACCCATGCACCAAGAGGTCACTGGTTCAATTCCTGGTCAGGGCACATGCCCAGGTTGTGGGCCTGATCCCCAGTGGAGGGCATGCAGGAGGTGGCCAAATGATGTTCTCTCTCATTGATGTTTCTATCTTTCTCTCCCCTTTCTCTTCCTCACTCCCTAAAATCAATAAAGAAAAATATGTTTTTAATTAATTAATGGATTTTTTTTTAATGATGCCATCAAGAGACAGGTAAACACAAGATGCATGAAGCTGCTGCTGGCGTAACACGCACACTGTCTTAAGCAAACTGTTTTTTTAAAGTAGAAAGAGTACTCTCTAAAATTATGATAATAAGAATAATATAGTATAGTGAATATATAAACCTGTAATGGTCATTTATTATCATTATCAAGTATTATATATTGTACTTAACTGTATGTGCTGTACTTTTTATGACTGGCAGAACAGGTTTGTATACACCAGCATCAACACAAACACATGAGTAATGTGTTACACAACAACATTACAATACCTGCGACGTCACTGCATGATGGGAATCCTTAGCTCCGTTATAGTATATGGGAACACTGTCGTATATGTGGTCCATCATTGAGTGAAACATCATATAGAGGAGCATGACTGTACCTTGGGGGCAGAATTAACAGAACTCAATCTTGTACACAATCCTATAGTAGCACTCACCTGAGGGCATTTCTCCAATGATTTTTGAGATAGAGGGGAAGGGAGCCTTCCACACAACCCGGACTGGGGCCAGGGATCAAACATGCAACCCAGGCACGTGTCCTTGACGGAGAATCAAACCAAGGGCCCATGGGTTGAAGCTCTAACCATTGAGCAAAACTGGCCAGGGCTACCACATTTCCTTCAACTGCTCCTTTGTGTCCCTCTGCCAATGACTCTGACCTCTTTGAATGCAGGAGCAATATTTCACTAATCTGTGATTCCTCAGAGCCAACTATAACGTCTGATAAATTCTCAGTAAGTATTTGATAACTATACATGAATGAGGTGGGAAAGATGTGGCCATCTCTGGAGGGATAAGTGATCTGTTCTGCATTGTCATACCTAGGTAAAGGTTCCGAAAGAGCAAAGCCCGCAAGTACCATCCTGAAAGAGACAATGTATCCTTTTTTTTTTTTTACGTTTCTACAGATCATAGATTCTATTTTTATTGTAGTTATTCTTTTTTTAATTGAATTTATTGAGGTGGAGTTAGTTAATAAAGGCCACCATGTGGAACATGCCTAGATTCTAGCTAAGGGCTATGTTGAGTCTCTTCAGTTAGGATGATCCAGTCCCCTGCTGCTAAAATATCAGAAGAGGTAGTATAGTGAAGCAATTAAAAGAATAGACTTTAGTGTCAGGTTCAAAACCCCTGCTCCTTCCTAGCTATGTGACATTGTGCAAATTACTTAACATCTTCGTGTTTTATCACTTGCAAAATAAGTAATAATAATACTTATTCTGGTAGGCTTCCCAAATATGTCCACATCCTAAACCTTGGGCCTGTAAATATGTTATTTTACATCACAAAGGGGAATTAACATTGCTAATCAACTGACCTTAAAGTAGAGAGATTACCCTGGGTTATTTGGGTGGGCCCTAAATTGTTATCAGAGTCCTTAAATTTAGGGAAAAGGGGTAGAGTCCTTCTCAGTAACACAGCATGAAAAAAAAGACTGCTGACTGCTGCTTTGAAGACAGAAGAGGCCATGAGAAAGGAACGTGGGCAGCCTCTAAAAGCTGGAAAAAGCAAGATAGTTTCTCCCCTAGAGCTCCAGAAGGACGCAACCCTGCCAACACCTTGATTTTTTACCCCGGGAGACCCATTTTGGACTTCTTCCAGAACTGTAAGATAATAAATGTGTGTTGGTTTAAGCCACTAACTTTTTAGTAATCTGTTACAGCAGAAATATGAAGCTAATATCCCATTACCATTTAATGATACTATAAGGACTGGTTGAGTCAGTAAAAATGTTCTTACCCAGACCAGATCATATAAGTGTCATCTCTTATTCTGTATGAGAAGGATGCAGATTCACTCAATGTCCTTGGCTGCACAGTTCACTCAGGATAGGACGACTTCATGAATGATGATAAATATATTCAAATATAATTATGCAAATATAATTCTTCAATACACAATTTTGGATATTGTGGTTAAGATATAGACAACATTCTTAAGCATTTGCTAAGTCCCAATATAATTTGTCTCTCCCCAAGGTGCTCTATCTGGATAGGAAACTATTGAAATGCCAGTTCTGAAACTCTGAATTGTCATGGGATTCATTTCCTCTCCCTTCTCAGCACCTGAAAAGGAGGTATTTAATATATGTAAAGAGAATCATTCATAGTATCACCAATTAAGAAAGCACACACTTTCATTATCAATATTATTATTATTATTTAAACTGAAATCTCCTTAGTTTAATAAACTCATCACTGCCACCATCAAAATACAGTATGCTTTTGCAGGAACACCTTTTCACCTGGCACCACTTGGCTAAGTCTCACGGGAGATGCAGGCTGTAATATCAAGTGAGAATTTAATGCCCAACCCCATTCCATTCATGATTAAACCAATCTCACAAACACTGAACCATTCCTGGAATGTTCATGACCTACAAGGCTAAAGATATCACTGTCTTCATGAGGAGCATTTTCTCAGCAATTTAATGAGAGGAAGGCTGTGTTTATTCCAGTCAGGTTTCACCCATCCATTTAAAGCGTTCTAATTTCACTTCTTGGTAATTGTTCCCCAGCATTTCCTGTAACTGTGCCTTATCTGATTCTTTTGCTCCAGAGCGTTATTTTTAATTCAGTGTAAAACAGAAACATTTTTGAATTATAATTGGAAGCCCTAACTGGTATCCCAATTGATGCTGAATAATTTAATCCTAGCTAATTAGGCCTGGGGAACCCCTGACTTGCCCTGCAGAAAGACTTATCCCAACTTCTGGTGAAGCTTCAGGAATATGGCTAATTGGCAGAAGCCATGTGAAGTGATAATGAGCACATGTGTGCCTCTTTTGCCCTCGTGAGCGAAACTGGAACTTTTAAAAGTGGCATTTAGATGAACTATGATGCTTTTGCAGTGGTCTCAGTTATCACTGGAGCACCCTGGAAATGACTGGACCAGCAATGCCATCCAGCTCTCAGTTCAAAGGGAATGAGGTTGCCTCGAGACTCCTACTGTGAGATTTCCAGGAAACAGAAAGTTAACCTTAAGTCACTTTTCACTTTTTTTAATTTAAGAAAAATGGGCAATTACCTTTGCTCTGCAGACTTCACAAACTCGAGTTTATTCTTCTGCAGAGTTAAAAGGTGAAGACTGGTGTCTGTGCTAATTAGCAGTTCCGACTTCAGTTTGAAAGCTTGCACTATAAATAGACAAGGGAGGCAGATAGGATCAGAGCCCTCTGGAATTCTTATAGAAGGGCTTCTCTGACAGATGTAAATTTGCAGGCTGAAAAATCACATCAATTCTCAGATATATTTTCATCAGATCCACAAGTGCCTTCTGCCCATATTCACTTTATTAAATGTTGACTTCATATCACCTACCAGTTTCATCTTTTAGAAAAGCTTCCTCTGTTCCTAAAAGGAAAAAGAAAGCTGTCAACATAATTTTAATTCTTTTCCTGACACATCTTTTTATGTTCTTATATTTGCATTTTTTTCTTTTTAGCATTATTTGGTCTATTATATGAAAGGGTCTCCTTTCAAGTACTAATAACAGAAAATTCAAGAGGGCATCAAATTAAATTGTTGTGGGTTTTTTTAAGGGATAAAATGTGTCCAAAAACTAAGATTTATAGAGCTGAAAAGGAGCTTTAAGTCCTACCTGTGCCAGCACACATTGGAAGTTCTGCTCAGCATGCGTCTCCCACAGGGTCTTTGGTCTGGCGGCTCTGCTCAGCCAGCACAAGTTTTTAAAGGCTGTGTAATAGGCAGGTGTCATCCTTGACCACAATCCAGGCAGTTTCACACCTATCATACTGCACTCCTGCAACCTCACCCATTTACACTAATCACATGCCCCTTGCACACAGGTGGTTTTGACCAACAGCCTCGTTTCTTCCCATATGACACTGAAGTCCAATAACCTGTCCATGGTCCACTGCTGATCAGTAGCAGTCCCATGAGAGAAAACCAGAGACTCCAATCATCAGTCCACTATTTTCTCCGCTGTGCTATATCCTTTGCCACATTTAAGGGATGAAAGAGTCACTAAATTGTAACTATGCATTTCAATGAGGCTTCTCACATCAGGGACTCGGACAACCACTCCTATTCACAAAGAAGTTGTCAGATAATTGACAGCAGAATAAAAACTGGTCTATTTAGAGGCTGTCAAAAGTCAAAGCTTTCTTCATATAAACCTAACGAGTGAACCTATTTTACTAAAATTCCCTACAGTTTTTGGCTAATAGTTATTACTTACTGAGCAATTAATATGTGGCAGCAGCATGCAAAGCAGCTTACATTTAATCATTCACATTATGTAACTTAATCCTTGCTCTCCTAAGAAGTACGTATCATTTTACAGATATGGAAACTGAGACTTTGAGACCATTAAAAAATCTCCTAGGTCTACACACAGCCATCAAGTGACAAAAGCAGAACTTGATTTGAAAATAGAACCCACCATACAACTCTCACCAGTCAGCAACCCCTCTCACATACATCCAAATCAAGTGAAATGTATTGAAAACAATTTTCACTCTATTTGTTCCTTTTATCCTGGTCTACCCTTGATCAAGAAAAGAAAGTATGTTTCCAGCATTCTCCCAAAGCATGAAGTTTTTATTATTCAACCACGATACTTCTTTTTTAAATTACTCAAAAAAAAAAAAAAAAAAAATGACTGGTGGTACATCCCAATGGTAGAACCCTTTAGGACTCTGGTCTAAACTCATTATATTGATTCTTATTATGTTTTCAATAAAATAGAGAGTAACTCTTCTCCACTCATAAGCTATGTCTTTTTATATTCTTTTTCCTTTTCTCATACGCTAACTAATTTCAAATTCTTGAGGTTTCATTCAAAGGGCCCCGTTTCCAATAATGTGAGCATATTTACCATCAGTCCTGAATGAGTGGTCTTCTAACTGGGGTGCATGTGTGGGAAACCTTTCCCGTAGGCTCTCAGGCAGGCCAAGACAGATCCATTTCAAGATCCTCATAGGCTATAGATTCTCCTTTCTAAAAATGATCTTCCTGAGAACAGTTCCCTCAGGCACCATGCTGATTCTCTGTTCCTTTCTCCCTTTCATGTGAGCCTTCGGCTCTTCTACAGAAGAAAGGCAGACCAGGCCGTGCCAGGTCCACATCAGTGCCTGATCCTGCTATGTAGGAACCGCCGGCAACAAGCAGACGATTCAAAATGCTGCTGAGAAAGTGACACTCCGTCGGGGCTGTGTGCCCTTTTAGAAGTCAGATGGTTTCCAATTTTCTGTTTTTAATCCAGTTAAATGAAGACTGAGTCAATTCGCTGATTAAAAACTTCTTTCCCCCTATTCTAATGAAAGATCACTAGTTGATTTTTTTGGCATTCAACTTGAAAGGACTCCAAAGAATTTACTGACAATGAAATAACCAACTCTCCATTTATTCACTTAGGAACAAGGTTTCAAATGCTTGCAAATATGAAAAATGAAAAATAGATGTAATGTTAATGCATTCTACCAAAATGTATCTACAAATATAAGAACTAGTCTTAAAAATTTCTGTCTTGGCATATGATACATTTCCAATTAATATACTTTTATATTTAGTAGTTACCCCAACTGGTAATAATGACTCTATACAGAAAATAATTTAACACTCTGAAACTCATGGTGAGAGAAATATATTAAAATAAATCCAACTTCCATGTAAATTGCTGTGGTCTTTAGACTCTAAGAGGGATGCAATATGATAAAATAAGAAGAAAGCAACAGCTTCATTTTCAAATGTCCATATTTATGTGTGGTAAGTTACATCTTTTGCATTTATTTAAACTTGTGTTTAAAAAATTTAGAAGTCAATTTAGAAGTGTGGAAAGAAATATTTTGCTTTTAAAAATTCTTTAGAGGCACAAAAGAAAAAAATTGGAAGCTAATTATGAATCAACCCATAAGTGCTTTTTATCCTTCTTAGTACTTATTTCTATTGCCTAGATTGAATGGCCTTCAGTAGAAATACCCTAAAAATTCACAATATCTTCTTTAATTAAATCTTAGACCAGTGTTACATGAATAATTGCATTGTGGTTCCTACATCTTTTTTACTTTCTGTTTGAACATCTTAGACTCACACCTTTTAAAGAGATAGTTCTAATTCTTCACTGACCCACAAATTCTTTTCTATCATAGGTATGCTTAACCAGTGTGGAAGAGTGATTTTTGTGTGTCAAATTAAGACAAAATTAGCAATGAACACAGAAGAAGCAGAAAACAGTCACTCTTTGGTCCTCTCCTCATTCACTACTAGGGAACAACTTAAGGCAGGATGGCTTGGAGGGACCAGACATCTAACGACTTTCCTTTGTTCCTTTTCTTCCCTGTCAAACAAATATGACTGCAAACCTAGTACACAGTTAAATCCCTCTGTAAACAGGATTAGGGGAAGGAAAAGAATACCAGTTCCCCCACATCTGATATATAAAATCAATAATTTAATACTTTTTACAATTTTGGGAGCCAAGGAGTCTGGTCACATTTCTGGGCTCTTTAAAAGCTAGATTAGACCTCAAAGGACCAAGGATCAAGGTTGCCATATACATATGACCACCACAAAAGTATGGGTGATGATAATACTATGGCAATTTCATAAGAAGAATGAACCTGTTGGTTCTTATAAACGATTGGGGGAATTATTTTAAGTGTTGAGATTTTTTTTTCTCCTCAAAGCCTCTCTCTCTAATCACCTCCAGTCTTTGAGAGCTGGTTGCACTCATGTGGTCAACAAAATCTTCCAAGATTCTATCTAACAAATGTTGTTTCTCTTTTCTCACCCAGGACAGTGTGCACCACAGTCTGCAGAGAGGATGGGCTTGGTCATCCCAATATCCAGTTCTTTTATCATCCCTCCCTCTTAGGTTAGGGTATATCTAACTATAAAGACATTGAAAGAAATTTTTCTATTAAAGATATTAATGGAAGGGAGCTGCCTGGGGCTCCAGCCGCCTCAGCCTCCCTGAGCCTCAGTTCCCGCTGGTTTTTCCAGCCAGAAGTTGTGGGGACTTCTCTTCCTGGCACTGGAACCCTGAGCTGGGCGCCTGGTGTGGGACAGGGACCCCTCAGTCCTCAGGGAGGACCTTCCCAGCCAAGATGAGTGATATAGAAGCTGGTGGTGCCACTGTCTTCCCAAACCTGGGGGCTATGATTTCACCCAAGAAGGTAATGGCAAGGAGTTGCTGTGAGCCCTACAGTTTCCATGTGCAGTGGGCGCGCCCTGCAGCTGTGGGCCCGGCCATGGCGTGGCAGTTCTCCCAGGAGCATGGCATCACCGCTGCACAGGAGCGCTGGAATCATGGCTGAGTTCTTCTCATTTGGCGTCAACAGCATTTTATATCAGTGTGGCATTTGCCCATCTGAAATGCTTACTTGAGTGCAGAAATATGGACTCACCTTGCTTATAACCACTGATCCTGATCATGAAATACCTAAATAATGTGGTGGAACAACTAAAAGACTGGTTATACAAGTGTTCGGTTCAGAAACTGGGGGTAGTCATCTCGAATATTGAAAGTGGTGAGGTCCTTGAAAGATGGCAATTTGATATCAAGTGTGACAAGACTGCCAGAGATGACAGTACACTTACAGAAGAGTCTCAGAAAGCTGTCCAAGATGAAATCCGCTCAGTGATCAGATACATCACAGCTACAGTGACATTTCTGGCGCTGTTGGAAGTTTCCTGTTCATTTGATCTGCTGATCTACACAGACAAAGATTTGTTTGTACCTGAAAAGTGGGAAGGGTCAGGACCGCAGTTCATTACCACTTCTAGGCAAGCGCATCTGCATTCCTTCACTGCTACAATCCACAAAGTGAACAGCATGGTAGCCTGCAAATTTCTGTCCTTGACGGGATAAGACAAGAACCATAATGGAGTTCTCAAATGTGTTTCCTGAAACCAAGTCAACTATAGTTCACGTTTTATTTCATTGATTAATTTTTACATGGGGAAAAGTTAACATTATGCTTTACTGAACTGTGTTTATTGTTCCGTTTTTTAGTCCCGTTTGACTTTTCATAAGGTTGACATAATTTTTGCACACTGTTCAGAAGGGAACCTGCAGATTACCTCCGCACTGTATTGTCAATTCCTTTGAAGGTGGAAACTGTAGATGGAAAATTTTTCTGCTACAAAGTTAAATGCCTTCCTAAATCAGACCTTTTAGTTAAGTAGCTTGACTCAGAATACAGGTAAATATGAAACACAGCAAAAGAAGTCTGAATATTTAGAATCTTTGTTTCGGTCCTAAAGTAATTGATAATCCACAATCACAAAATATTGCTATGGTCCTTTTGAAAATTATTTCATTTGTATAGTTTCCGTACTGAAAAATAATCTCCAATTATTTGAATTTAATGTATATAATTTATACCTACAGAGCTATTGCTATTTCTACTGTTTAAATTCCAGTGAAACAGAACTATCAAGCTTTAAATGACAATAATAAAGTTAAATGTGAAAAAAATAAATTAAAAAAAAGATATTAATGAAAGATACTCAATGAGAACTTTGGAGCCTCTAGGTTCAAGGGCTGCAAAGGAAGGAAGAAGCAGCAGGAGGGGGGGAGGGTAGATGGAGAGGAGGGGAGGAGGACTGACCCTAGACATAAAGAATGTATCATCTAGCTAGGGAGGCAAGATAACAGTGGAGAATATGTTCGGGTAAACACAACCATTCAGATGCTTAGTCATGACTTAAAACCAAATATAGTCTATAGACACAGCAGGGAATAACAATTAGCAAATTTCTTAATTAGAATACCTCCTAACCTTCTACAGTCAATTCTAAGTTTTTTCATACAACTGTGAATTCTTGCTACTTGCTAAATACAGAAACTCCCAAGAACAAATGTGAACAAATTTCCACCAACATGTTTGCATTTTACCATCTCACATTTCACCACAGGGACCAGGTTCAGTCAATGTCACACTGTGATTCTCACAAGTAAGGTATAGCATAGAAGCGAAACTAGCATTTTCCTTCCAGATAAATGAACAATTAAAATCCTGATTCATGGATCTGCTAATTGAACTTCCTGCTGTGGACATAGGACATTCTTGGCAGGGAGAATAAGGAACTGTTTCAGAGGGCTCAAATTGCCTTATTTTTAAAAATTCTTCAATATGCTTGTCTTAGAACAGTGATTGGAAATAAATGAATGTGAGTAGAGATTCATTCAAGAAGATAAAAGAGACAAATGGTTGTAAAAATGTGACAGGTGCTTCTCAAATAGAAGGAATTGGAAAGGGACTTCCTCCACTGCAAAAGGGCTCTCTGCTCTTGAACCCAAGAAGTCACTAGGCAGCAAGGAGTTTGCTCTTTGTGTCCATCATGGCATGGACGGCATATCAGCTCCTAGCCAAGTCCAGCTGTCTGTACCACTCAGGCACAATACTCCCTATCTATACTTTTTAACATCTGCACAATTGTCTTGAGCATCTGGTTTTTGCCATTCCTCTGCCCCCCAAGTCCAAGCTCTGACCTTTAGCTAGCTGGCTGAGTCCTACCCAGTAGCCTCATTTCTGTGAACCCTCTCTCTAATAAATAGTAAATGCTCAGTAATATCTGTTGAAGTTATGAATAATTATGCTCACTCCCATTTCTTTCCCAGCTGGTTTTCTGGCAATTTTAGCACAGCACTTTCAAAGCTATTTCTCTACTTCACAAGCCCCTGGATCTGTCACCCTGTCCACTGATTCTCAGTGCCTACCTGGAACCAGGTCAGATTTACTGCCCATTTGGTCTTGATCTCCTGGGGCTGGTATCTTTGTGGTAATGCTCCCTCACCAACTTCCCACTAACATTCTTCACTTCTGAACTCAGTTGACCCTTCACTCCCAGCATGTGCACAGCCAGCCTCACCTAGTCATACACACCAACTTGGCATTCCCGAAGTCTGTTCTGTTTTATGGAATGTTAAAAAATATTACAAGAAAAATGTCTGTGAGAAACTAATGTGTGGAAACACCACATATTACTTTCCCATCTTGAAGAGTCACATCATTGAGAAGGTCTGGTGAGGGGGTCAGGAGGTAGGGGGGCAAAACTTTGTCTACACAGGATTTCAGACTTATTTCAACATGGCCTCCCTTTCTAATGTGATGTCTGTTAACATCCCATAGAGCTTTATTCCCTATCACGCATTTTGGAATACACTGACATAACCCCATTCTGGGAGCAAATTCTGAAATTAAGTATGGAGGCTTTACCAGCAAGAAAGTCATCAGTATACTGATTAGTATAAGTTAAGGAAGACTTTGGGGATAAGAGAAACCTTCAGCTTGATCTTGAGAAAGCGGTGGAGAGAGAAAGCAAGGGATGCTTTCCAGGTGGTCAGACTTAGAATAGGTAGGTCTGAAACTTTTTAGAGTTGGGAGAGAAAATTGGAAATGAAGAACTCTTCAGTGATATGCTGTGTCTAAAAGTACTTTTGCGCCCTGGCCGGTTTGGCTCAGTGGTTAGAGCGTTGGTCTCTGATCCAGAGAGACCCAGGTTCGGTTCCCGCTAAGGGCACGTGCCTCGGTTGCAGTTTGTCCCCGGCCCTGGTTGGTCGTGTGGGTGGCAGCCACTTGATGTGTCTCTTTCACATTGATGTTTCTCTCTCTCTCCCTCCCACTCTACCTGAACAAAAAATGGAAAAATGTCCTCGGGTGAGGTTTAAAATAAATAAATAAATAAAATAATAAAAGTACTTTTGCGAGGTAAGTACTCTCAGGATGGGGATCCCCACTGACAAAGCGGATGATCAGAAAGGAGAGGAACCAGTAAGTCACCAAATGAGCAACATACCACACCTGGTCTTTTAAAAAACATTGGTTTAAAAAAAAAAAAAGAGTCTAAGGTTTAGCAGTCATATCTTATTGTCTAAAAGATAAACTTTTTTAAAATTCTTGGTTCCCTCTGAGCCTAATTTTTCACATTCTGATTAAATAGTCCTCTGTGTGCTCTTGTCCTTTAAAAATCATCATACAACTAAAATACTACTTAATAGAAAATAGAGCGCAGACTTGCTATTTACCTTTCTGGTTTTACCTATCATATGCGTACATTTATCTCTCCAGGGATTTGTAGTATAAACTGAATAAATCCCTCACTTTAATAATACAGCCTCATGGTAATTTAAATCTCAGCTATTTCTAAAATATCATACTGGTGAAGTAATCCTACAACACAAGGTTTTCCTTCTCACACATGCCAAAATGAGATGTACCCACTAGATTTTACCCCAGGCTCTGAACAGCAGTCTGCTATTGTTAAGGAAGGTCGCAAAGATACCTGTGCTGCCAAGTGTTTGCGTATATAAATGTCTAAAAGCCCAAGATGCAGACTCTGTGCTGTGTGTCTGAGGATAAAAGCTCCCGCATTCGTTACAACCAGGCCACAAGCAGCATGAACGTGGGTGATGCTGATCCCTGCTAGTCTCTTTGCCTTCATAATTAGGTGCCGTTGTGTCCGAGAAAAGAGGTAGGATTAATTTCCTGTGAAACATAAATAACAATTTCTCTGTAATGCCTTCCTCAACTGGAATATACACACATCAAAGACTTACTTCTACTGAAAGAATATATAATCTCCTCTCTTGCCCACTGTGGAGTCTTTACCCTGCTAAGAAGACTTCATGTCAAAATCCCTCACCTTTCCAGGGAAAAGTTCCTTTCATTGTAGAAAGGAGTTTAGAGGCCCTGGAACCAGGTCAGCATGTGCAGCTTTATCAGCATGTGGGATTCCAATCACCTTTTCATCTCCACTCTGGCAAATCCCTCAAACAGCACATTCGAGGAGTGTGATGTTGGCAGACCTCTACAATTGACTTATGCCCTCCCAGGGATTATATTCTTTGGAATGTAAATTGTTTATTTTGTTGTTCCTTTCTATAAATGTTCTTCCCCAACCAACCAACTTTCTGTTCATCAGCATACTGGTTGAGTGACTAGATTCAGAATTCCATTAGAATTCCTCAGTAGCAATAATTAGATTGAGCAGTCACCCATACTGATTGCATACCTGCGAAGGGGTGGAGAAAGACAAATGTTTTAAGACAGCCCTGGCCGGTTTGGCTCAGTGGTTAGAGCATCGGCCTGCGGTCCAGAGAGACCCAGGTTTGGTTCCTGCTAAGGGCATATACCTCGGTTGTAGTTTGTCCCCAGCCCTGGTTGGGGTTGTGTGGGTGGCAATGACTCAATGTGTCCCTCTCACATTCATGTTTCTCTCTCTCTCTCTTACCCCCTCTCTCCCTCCTGCTCTACTTAAAGATAAATGCAAAAAGGTCCTTGGGTGAGGATTTAAAAAAAAATTTAAGACAAACTTATGTGTTTCCCATCACTTCTCCATTTAAGATGAACTGTAACCTCCCATCCAAAGTATAAGTAAAATTTACTATTTTAATTCCTTCCATCTGAAATATCTGTTAAGTACTTCTGATGGGTTAAATACTCTATACATCTTGTGGAAAGCAAAAGTGGTAACTCAATTCATACACCAAATCAGTGGTTCTCAACTTGGTATAATGTTGCCCCCCCCCCAGGACATTTGACAATATCTGGAGACATCTGGGGTTGTCACATCTGGAGGGGGAGTTGCTACTGGTCTATAGTGGGTGGAAGTCAGGAATGCTGTTAAATACCCTATAGTGCATAAGATTGTCCTCCACAATAGAGAAACCTTGCTCTAAATTGGATATGTGGTTATATAATAATTTCAAATACTGTTTGTTCCCTATTTTTCCCTTTCCCTTCCACCACAGTCAAATAGGTCCAGTCGGCTCTAAGATCCTTGCGTCGGGGCAAACAGGTGTACAGCAGGAAAACAGAGGCTTACGGTTTTTACGGGAAGAGGATTTGAAAGCAAAGTTTCTTATAGAAACTTGAAAGAGAAAGGATTTCCTCAAGACTGAAGATGGTGCTTCTGTCTAGGGGAGAGAGAAGAGAGGGAGCAGGTCTGTGTCTCAAGTACAGAGGAACCTAGGCCTTGCTTCCTCCCAGGAAGCTGGAAACAGAACAGTGGAAGCAGATCGTGTCTGGATCTTGGGCAGCTCTGCTGAAGACTCCTGTGCCCAGGGCATGGCTTTAGAGGGCCACCAAACCTGAAGAGGTCATGGAATGATGGCCAACTAAACAAAACCCACTACCCCAGGGCACTGGACCCCTATAATAACCATAGCTCAATCCTAGGAAAGTATTTGGTGGGAGAGGATTTCAAGAAAGACTGAAGTTGGTTATTAAGGTGTTTTTTGTTCTTACTTATCCAGCAGAATAGAGGCTTCGAGGCAGAGTTGTTACAGAAATAAAGTCTGTCGAATTTCTTGAACATCTGAGTAATGAACTACAGAAGTTTAACTCTATTTCAGGAAACAAGACTAACAGAGAAAACAGGAGTTGATTAGCGAATTTTCAGAGGTAACCATCAGCACAGTCTCATAGACTTACAATGACACCCATGTATTTGGTGCTCACACTTGAGGTCACCTACCGCAGCACCACAGGTTTTCTCATTCTGAGATTCCAGCTGAGGCAGCAGCTCCTGCGTGCAATGAGCCATTCTTGTGGCAGAGGGAGGACAGTAAGTGGCTGAAACTCACGACCTCTCTAAGGAGAACGTGGGACATGTCACATGTATTCATATTCCATTGGCCAAAATAAGTCACGTGATCAAGCCCAACATTCATGAGGTAGAGATAGGCAATCCTCTTACAGGGAAGGGAGAATAAATTGTAAACAGTACTAATAATAAGCACAAAGAGCAAACATCAGAAAACAATATAATGCTGGGCTGAATTGAGAGACTCTGGAATCCTGAGACAGGGCAAGATAGGATGGTCAGGAAAAGTACCGTGGATGATGTGGACATGAGATGAAAACAGAGCTTATTTGATGGCCTACTATGGGCCAGAAACAAGACAATTCTGTTTCTCACGTCGCCTCAGTTCATCCAAACATCCTATAAGGAAACAAACTCATTAACTTGCCCATGATCATTTAAGTTGCAGTATTAAATACCTGGTTCTAAAATTCACATTCTTTCCAATACATGGCACAGATGAGTCAAACTTAAGACATTTGAAAGGAAAGGGGGCTAGAACAGCTAAGAACAGAGACAAAATTTTCAGATTTCAGAATTTACATAACAGTAAAAGTCTGCCCTGATCAGAATAGCAGGCCGAGCTTGAGAGTTGTAAGAACTAAAAATCAGCAGGAGAAATATGGTCATGAAGAATTTTTATAGCCCAGAAGAGTAATAGAAGGAGAAATGATAGACTGGGGCCTAGACATCTTGCCTTTAATAGTGGGTGAATTGGGCAATTGTCTACAAGGTCTGAAGGTGAATTCACTCGTTTATGAAATGGAAAGGTGTGGGGAGGAAATTATGGGGACAGATGATTTCTAAATCTCCTTATGGAGCCAATGCATAGAAATCTAGTAGATTTTAGGGAAAGGTCATTAACTCAAACTCTTGCTATATTGTCCCCTCCCAGTTCCCAAGTTTCCCAGCCCCAGGCTGCAAGAGACGTTGGGAAGGAAGTAAGGCACACTCCACTCACACAGACAGGACTCTGAGGATGAAAAGCAGCCACATTTTTCCCCTTTTGGCAGACAAAAATTCTGACTTTCTGTGAGAAACCACTGTCACTGATATGATGAATGAGGAGTTTAAGAGCGATGAGTTGGCATGAAGAACTACACAGAACGCAGCGTGTGGGCTAGTGGCAGAAAAGGCAACCAGCCGTTTTGATAAGGAGGCTTGGCAGGGGAAGGCAGTTCAGGGACATAGCTAAGGTCACAATGACAATGTACATGTCTTGAACTGTTCATTTAGGGGGTGAGACCTAACCTGGCTTTCTTTCTGAAATAGATTCTTGAAATAATTAGTTACTCAAATCTTGCTCCCTTTTGCTTGTAGGGGTAAAACTGGTCTGTGCTTTTTAACAGGTCAAACACATCAGAACTTTGGCCACATTAACGTGTTCTAATACCACACAGATGGGAGTTGTCACTCCAGTCAATTAGCAAAGTATATTTCAGGTGACACTGTTAAGGGCCCATTGTTTACTACAGGGCAGGCAGTGCCAACATATTCAATGAATGATTGCCTATTAAAAGTCTTAAATTGAGTCCCACAGATTTGCCTTCTGGCTCAATAGAAAAAAAAAAGTATTTTCTACTGGAAAATATATAAGATATATTCTCCATAGCCATGCCAGCTGAAACATGACACATTTTCAAAATCTCAGGTGATTTTTCATACCACAAAGTTCAAATGTCAGAGTGAGGATGTATGGGATATTCGCCCAATTGTCACCTTGGACATTCATCCACACTAGACGGCCGACAGCAGACGAAGCTCAACCATGTTGGGGGGCAGAGGAAAGAGAGTGCCAGTCCTTTCAATAGAAGAGCACAAATCAGACATTCCTCAAAAATCAATTTTAACTAGAAATTTGAGATAAAAGTGTCTCAGAAATGGGCCTGGAAGGAGAAACCTCTTTCCAGAGCCAGCACTCAGCCATGGTCAGCACTCAGCAAAGGTCTGCTCCCTCCTCCGAGGCTTGAGTCGCCCTTGGCAATGTCACAGGAGAACAGATGCCTTCAGGAAACTTTCCACCAATTTAGCTCACAACAGTTGGTCTGTTAAGGCTTAGACTTTGGGGGATGCAAATGAAAAGAAAAGGACGATCTTATCCCTGAAGAGGAGAAACAGAGAGGAGAGGCAATTAAGAGACATTTCCAAGATTACTGAAGAATGAAACTTAAGAATCATTAACCGTACAAGAGAGAAATTTACCCAGCCCTGTAGACAAGAGCTATACTGAGAACGACAGGGACGGGGAAAATCCTAAAGCCCTGGTCTAGGACTGCTGCCAATGATCTGGGCCTCAGTTTCCTTTCACTGTATCGCTATGACAAGCAGTGTATGCCAGGTACTGTGCCAGGTATGGTAAAGCCTGATACTGGCCCCAAGCCTGTGGCAAAGACAATGATAAGGGTATAAACTACATGGTCTGCAGAAAGAGCAGTAACCTCTCAGGCCTCTGGCAGTTCCAACACCCTACAGAGCATCTGCGCACATTAAGGGCTGAAACAGTCAAGGGGAACTTCATCAAGAGATGAGACTTGACTTGTGCTTTGAGGAACAGATAGGAATTAAATAACAGCATGGAGAGCAGGGCAGAGGGCTTGGGTGGGTTAGGCAATGTAAGCAGAAGTCAAAGAAGAGGAAACTAATCACTTTCCAAGAAACTGCATCAATGAAGGGGAGTAAAAAGACATAAATTTGAGTCAGATTAAAGAATATCTTAAAAGCTAGATTGAGAAGTTTGGAGTTTTCCTATGAGGAACCAATAGGTGTTTTGTTTTATTTTTTTTATTTTTTTTATTTTTTTTTTAATCCTCATTCGAGGACATTTTTCCATTTTTTGTACAGATAGAGTGGGAGGGAGAGAGAGGAAGAGAGAGAGAGAGAAACATCGATGTGAAAGGGACACATCGAGTGGCTGCCACCCGCACGACCAACCAGGGCCGGGGACAAACTGCAACCGAAGTACGTGCCCTTAGCGGGAACCGAACCCGGGTCTCCGGACCGCAGGCCGACGCTCTAACCACTGAGCCAAACCGGCCAGGGCTTTGTTTTATTTTTTTATCCAAGATCTAAGAATTTGATGAAAACAATACGCTGGCAGGATTGAACCTATTAAACACAGAGGGATGGAAGCAGTAGGGATGAACACAAAGAGCTGAGGCAGAGGGTTATTGCAGTAATCCATGGGGCCTTGCACCAGGGTGGGTGGAGATGAGGGTGAACGGAAGACACAGATCCTCTGCGGAGATGACAATGGACAAGGCCTGGCAAGTGACCAGAATTATAAGAAAACAACGGAGGATCCAAAGTCACACGGGGACCTTAAAGTCAAGTAAGTTGAGTATTAGCTAGGTTATTTACAAAAATAAAAATGTTGAGAAGAACATGTGTATATAGACAGGTCACAGTCTCATCCAGAGTAATGCCAAGCTTCAGATGACACAGAAGACTGGTTTTGCCTCTGGTATCTATGTATTGCACATCTTTATTTTTAGAACCATCTATGAGTCATAATATGCCTTATCTTGGCTAAAAGACAAATTGTTCCATTTTTGGCTGATTGTGTGTTTAAATTAACCTTCAGCCTGGTCATTTACAGCCACACCTGCATCCTTGCTACAGTTAATTGCAAGTACTGCACAAGGTTACTCTTGCCAAGAGAGAAGTTCAATTATGATATGTATTCCATTGTTTTAATCACAATTCTGTACTACCCAAAGATATACACGGACAAGAAGATTGAAAGAGTAATTGCAATGCCTTCCTCCAAAACAAAGAGAAATCCATTTACCCAAAGCCGGTAACACGATTATTGTCAGACACTCGTGGATGGAAAGACTTAGTGACAGGATACAGAAGCAAATTCCTTAAGCACCCATAGTGTCAGAGAATAAAGCATTAGAAACCAAAAGAAATTAGTCTTTTCAGAGAAAAAACACAAAGATAGCATTCCCAATAAACAAAGGGGAGAAAAGAGATAAGACAAACTGGCAAAAGTGGCTAGAGCTGTTCCTTGAACAGTAACTAATGGAGACCAGAATTTTTCTAAGAACTTTGGGGAAAATTAAGAAATAAAACAATCATGAGTCAAACAAGATACTTTGGGATGTGAACATATAAAATAGAGCATGAATACTTTCAAATCTCAGACTCCACTAGAAATGATCAAAGGTATTTTTCCCAAGTACAGACCACTTTGTTTAATCTACTTAATGTAGTGTTGCAAACTATATGATTTATAGTTTAGCTCTCATTGTAAAAACTGGGAGAGCTTCTCTTAAAGGGCTAGCACATTAAAGTATTAAAAGTATTGTATTAATTTCTCAGTTGTTTTCTTTTGGAAATTTTTGAAGCATCTTCTTCCTTTAGATTTGCATAGATGTTTAATAGCTTCTTAAAACAAGTGTATCACTGAATTTGAAAGAAGTCATAACTTTTATTTTTAATTTATTCTGGAAGTGGACGATCTAACTTAAAGGCAAGTTCCAATTTAATCCTTGACATATCTATGCCCATCCTCCTCACACAGACTGCTTCTACAGCTAAGCTGTTCAGCATCAGAAAGACTGGAGTCTTTCATTAGAATTTCAGTATCCACTTGGGTTCACTGCCCCCCATTTCTCAATTTACACAGGCTTTCACATGTGAAAAAAATTCTCACACTCAAATGATAAAAATATTATTAACTTCTTGGATAACCTGGAAATTACCTAGCAGCCAAGAAAAATTATCCAGCAGCAAGAAAAAAGAAAAGGGGGAAATAGAAATATTCAGAAAAGGAAATACATTCACACAGCTATTTTGAGTCTCCAAAGAACCAGAACATCCCCTGGTTACTTATCATATTCCAGAAGATGAAAGGTTCGTGTTAATGAAGAAAGGCAACTTTCCCAGGTCAAGGAGTTTGACAGTTGGAGCCTCTCTACTCCACTAATGAAAAACTCTCTCTGATGGGTTTGACTTCTCTCCAAAAAAGAAAACTCACTTGCTTGAATCTGATAAAGTGCTAACATAATCGACTTTCAAACCTGAAAATATTCATTTCAGCAGGACAGAACTACAATGGCACTTCCCTTACCCCAACTGCAAGCAGACTCATAGATGTCTAAGTGTGAATTAGCAAAAACCACAAGAAAATAATCAACAACAAAAAGATATAAATAATATTTTTTTTACTTATCGGTAGCTTTGTATATTTTCAGTAAAAAAATAATTTTTGTAAACATAGATCCAAGCAGACTGAAGTCTAATAGCTTCCCATCAAGATCCGAATAGAGATGATTCTTACCTACATTTTGCCGTTCATACTTGATAGTAGCCTGCAGTCACTGTCTGGGGGACCGACTGCGAATTGTCTCACAGTAGCCATCCTCTCTTTCACTCTTACCGTAATAAAGCACCAAAGTTTCAGCCAGGTACACGTTGGTCATGTGACTAACTTCTGGCAAATAGAATGGAAGCAAAGTGATGTGTTCCTGCAGCTTCACCCAGGGCCCAGTGTGAGTATGTCAGTGGCCCCAACTGAGGCATCTGAATTCTGCAATATCAGTACTGGTGTCTTCCATCTACAGTGATTGGGCATCATCTTGGTCACATAGTGCTAAGCCTGGTCCTCTATCCCTCCCAGAATTGTTTGCAACTGAGATTCGGACATCATTCAAGGCTTGTGTGTGAATAAACATGTTTAGCCCTTGACCTTGTGGAGTCCTCTATGTCAAAGAATTAAGTTTCTACTTGAGCACCTTCCTTCCAATGTGAAATCCCTCTGTAAAATGAAATTAAAGGAATGAAACATTTAACAAACACGTCAGAACATATATATCTAAGCAACTTATATTTTCGGCCCCTCCAAGTAGCAATTCTTTGATCATAGCACATACTCATTTATAAACACTGGCACAGTTTGAAACTTTTAGGAATTTCTTGAGAATCACCATTTGCTTGACATTTATTGTTTCTTGAAAATACGTGTTTAAAAATTCAAATATTACAAGATGAAAAATTATTTCCTTCTCAACCTTTTCCCTTGGTTTCCTAGTTCCACTCCCTAAAATTAGTGTGCTACATGTTTCTTTCAATCCTATCAGAGACAAGATAATACAGATATATATATAGAGAGAGAGAAGATTTATAAGATTATGGATTAATATGTACTTATTTATATTCTCTTAACAAAGGTCATAGTACACTCTCTGTACCTCATTGTTTTGATATCTTATAGATTGTTCCTTATCAGTCCATATAGTCCTGCCTCATTCTTACTAATGAGGAAATAGAGTTCTAATTTATGGATATTTACTAATTACTTAACCTGTCTCCTATTGTTGAGTATTTATGTTTCCTCTAATCTTTTCCTGTTGTAGTAAATATTCTGTTCAAGATTCTTTCTGTACTTGTTTTTATGAACGTATCTGTTAGATAAATTCTAAGAAGCGTAATTGCTGAGTCAAAGGTTAAATTCAATTATAACTGATGAACATCCAAAGAGATAATGTTAACTTATACTCTCTTAAACAATGTGTGACAGTATCTGGTCCCTCTCTTTCTCCCCTGATCCTCACTCCCATTTTCTTTTTAACTATCTTTGGTGATGGCAAAATTCCATCTTTTGAGAATAGGTTTTAACTTCTGAAAATTACCCCAAGTCATTTTAAACCAATTCTGACAGTAAAAACATTATCCTGTAAGGTAACTCCATTTTGAGTACAAGATAAGCCGTGATTTTAAAGATAGCCAAATGAGTTTCTTGTTTGGTTTGTGAAATGATTCTGAAATTAGTGCCAAAAAAATACTCAAACATATTTTGGTCAACGGTAGCATCATTCAAGTGTACTACCTCCCAAAGGGATATTGATGAAGGAGACAATGTCTAGTCAAAGGTAGAAAATCTAAACTATGAATTCAACAATTCTTATTGTTTCATAGTCACACTACATGTGAGGTGTAAAGATCAAGTAATGAAGATTCGTGGTGTCTAGTTTATGCAAATCAGCAACATTCCTTTATAACCAATATTTAATCATTCATCCTTATGAATCCTCACAACTTCCTTGGGTTGAGGATAGCAAGTGGCTTTTATCTCTGCTGACCCTAAGAAGTCCAGAGAATGTCAGTGACTTGTCCACAATAGCACTCACAATGTCACAGAACACAGTATGTCATCTGGGAAATCCAGGGAAGTAATCCATTTGTTCCATTATGTTTCCAAGGGTCCTTGGTAGAAAGATGAATCACAATTCTGAGAATTATGCATATGCTAATAGCATTATAATTAACTAAAATTCCTCCAAATAGAAGGTAAAGATAAGTAAAACTTAAACACATACAACTACTTGTGTTCTCATAATGTTAAACAACTGACTCTCAGGGAGGCAAAAATCATGCTTTGTAACATTTGCCAATATCTGTGGTGTAAAACCTCCTACCATGACTAACTTAAAACTACCTACATGATATCAACTGACTCACAAAATTCCTGAAAATGTAACAATAGGCTCTCATTAGCCTGTATGAGCAGGCTCCAGCATACCGCTGCAAGGCTACCACACTTTGTGAATGTGTTACAGCATGACGTTTTTACCTGAAGAAAAGCACTCATACTCTTTAGGTATATACTACACCTCTGACTTTTGTACTACTATGAATTATTGTGTTCTTATTTCATATATCTCCAAACTCAAACTTTGCTTTAAGCTTCATTATCCTCAATATACTGTGCTTTAAAGCATGTAACTTCAATTTTCATAAAAATATATTTTTATATAGGTTGATATCTGAGTCTATTAATGTTCACTTATTCAGCACTTCCTTTCTAACTTTTTCTCCATCTCATAAATATTAAATGGAAAGAGAGCAGGAAGCATATATAAGATCATTTTTCTATATTTACATAATGAAAAAGTTACACGTAATGTGAACAAAGGACTCAGAAGTGAATTCAATGCATAGCACTTCAGGACATCTTGATAGATGGAACATTTTGTAAGTTATCTGCTTAAATAGCTGTTGAGACAACACATTGCTCTTGAAAAGATTATTTTTAAACCACAAAAATATTTAAAGATGATTTAACATGCTCATCAATTCAGTCTACACGTGTAAATACGTATATGCAAGACGGGAGTATCAAGAAATAAACCTATGTGAACTTCTTGATAATGCCCTTCAAAGTCATCACCTCAAAGGGATGTACATATATTCTATCATGTTCTATTGCCCAAAATGTTTCTGGAGCTGCCTCAGAGCAGTATATAAATCACACAGGGAAATTAAGTTCATACATACCTTTATAATCATACCTTATTTAGATGAAAAATTAGAACCATCCAGCCATTCGAGTTGATGAACCACCTTATTCACCAGTCAGAACTCCAAGTGACTAGAGAGATTTCTAAAGACAAAATCCACCCTCGAAGGATAAGAATCAGCCAACATTCAAAAGGACTCCCTAAAAGAAGTTTCAAATATGTTTTCAGCAGTAACTACTTTACTGAAATAATTGTGTGACCTTCCAAGGTGGTGACTTTGAAGAATACAGCCTTCATTTGAACAAATGTACTCAGGCACATTTGTTCTAAAATCTTATTACATTATGGGAGGTCACATCATGTTGTGGTCAAAATACATATCTGGGAGTCATGTGTGGGCTCAAATCCTATAGTCAACATTTCCAGTCATGTAACCTTAAGCAAATTATTTACTCTCCATAACTCGGTTTCCTCATCATAATCTGCAAAATAAAAGTAATAATAGTCTCCTTATGATATTGTTTTGAGATTGAAACAACCATAATATATGTAAAATGTTTAGCTCTATGCCTACTATGTGATAACTACTTGATAAATTGTAACTATTTTTTCTTCTTATCTTTATTATCAGTCACATCTCACATAGTCCTATAGGCCCTTTTTTGTAGACAACATTCTTTATTCTTTAGCTTATCTACTAGAGATCTAGAGGCAAAACTACACTTTTACTTGATTGAGAGGGCTAAACTCAGCATGTTTAAGTACCTCAAGCTGGAAAGTAACGACTCCACAGTAATACTGTAAGTCCTTGCTTAGTGTAGTTGATAGGTTCTTGGAAACTGCAACTTTAAGCAAAATGATGTATAACACAACCTATTTTATCATACACTAATTAATAGAAATAAGAGATAAGATTTATGGCATATTTCTGGTAACAAAACATCACTAAACTTCTAAATAAAGACCCAAAACATTTCTAATATTAACACTGAACATAAATATAAATAGGAGCTATACATACATTTAAGAAAGATGAATAAAAACCAGTCAGATCATTCTTTTCCAAGCCACTTGTTTCGGTCAGGCTCGTGGGTGGCTGGAGCCTCCCCCAGCAGCTGATGATGCAAGATGGGCCCCATCCTAAACAGGACACGCTTCCATCACAGGGCCATTCCCACCCACCCCCACACTCACTCAGACTGGGACAATTTAGAGACATCAGTTCACCCCACATACACATCCTTGGACTATGGGAGGGAACAGGAGTACCCAGAGAACACTCAAACAGACATGGGGAGAACATGTCAACTCCACACAGACAGTGGCCCCAGCCAGAAATCTTTTTTTCTTCTTCTTATCAACATTATAATGAAATGACATCATTCAAGAACCTACATTCACATATGGTAGAGAAATGGAGAAAGGTAATACCTAGATGGAAAAACCATATTCCTAGGAAGAAATTATGATTCAAATGGGGTAGTAATGAAATATAACCAACTCTATTCGTAGTTGAAAATACAGTAGTGGTTTTCATGAAATAGAAGTTTCACATGGAAAAATAAGCAGTCTCATTATTCTTAACCTCTGCGTCCTTGCATAGTATCATGAATCTTAATCTCCCATCCCTGTTCATGTAACATTATCAGCCATACTGGCCACTCCATGGCCCCACATCCTGTGCCCAACAATGAAGAAAGTCCTGGAAGAGACATCACACGGGGAAGAGGAGGAAAGCCAAGCATGCCTCAGGAACAAGTTCGTGGTCCAGAGCATCAACGGGAGTTGAATGTGTCTGCGGGGGACTCTCCTAGACACCCTCAGATCACAGGCTGGAGGAAGGTAACCCAAGGAAACAAGGAGAAACTGTCAACTCTCTTCGCCTTACTTTAAAGCCAGCTTTACCTCTTTTGTTTAATACAGCCTTTTGGGGGGTCCCGTAATATTGGCCCAAAATTCACAAAGTGCTAGGCATGGCCCAAAACCTATAGGGAACATACTCTTCCCACTAAGAAATATTTCTAGACATTAACTTCTGGGAAATGATAAAGTGTGCACATTGCAAATATAAAGGGTTATATAAATACTTAACAATTGAAGCATTTCTACTAGTCTGCCCACAAAAAGCCATTACCTCGATCTTTATGACAGGGGTTTAATGTCTCTGAATTTTGCTCAAGTGTAATGTTCACTTGACAACTAAGGTCCAGTTTTATAGTGGCAATTTTTTATCCCAAATCACAGTCACAACCAATCCAATTCAAGTATTCTGACACCACATCTTCCATGAAATAGCTTTTCTTCAGCCATACCTACTTTCCAGCTCACTACCTTCGTACATTCCCAGAGCTTGGCCGGGTGCTCAACTCACAGTTCATGGGCGATAAATTACAGGTGGAGAGATGAACACTTCAAAATCATAATTTGTGGTTCCTTATGAAAGGTACACCAAACAAGAGAAATAATAATAATAACTACCATAGGTGGCAGGTGCTTTAAATATATTATCTCTAATCTTTACCACCACCTTGCAAGGCAAGTAAAATTACTATCCAGTTTACACACAGGAAGCTGACTTAGAGCAGCTCAGTGACTATCATACTCATGAATTCAGAATTATTAAATGGTAGAGCTGGGATATAACCCAGTCTGTCAGTCTCTGGAATCAGAACTCTTTACCACTTTGGTAAATTGCCTTTAACCTGGAAAGTTCTCTCAGAATGATTCCTCACTTCCCATGGTACAGTCCTACCTGTTTCCTCATCTCCTGCCATGGATCACTGTGATGCTGCCCCTTCTTGTTCCAAGTATTGTTGCCAAGCTACCAATGCTACCCAGTCATGACACCCTGCTCTCCATGTGCAGAGGTGAGTAGGCATAGCCCAAGGCTAGGTTTTCACATCCATTCTGGATCCCCACAGACTGGGAGGGGAAAGAACCCTTCCTTTCCCCTCATTGTGTTTCCTTAAGTTCTGTAGGTCTGGGCCCAGCCACAAGCAGCTGTATGAAGAACACTGCAGTACTCAACATCTCCTCTTTCTTCTACGCGAAGCTTGCTCTCCGGGGGACATTTCCTATTTTATATGCAATGTCTGCTGGAGCACAGGAGGATCTACAGTGGAATCATATTTTATGGAGACTTAGGTTCTAAAACCAGTGAATGCAGCAAAATAATATAAATAAAATTACCATTCAAAGTATATGTGTAATATATGTAAATAACTACAATACATAAATACACCATTTACAAATTACATATAAATAAAATTACCCTTAAAATTATCCACAAAGGCCCTGGCCTGTTTGACTCAGCATTTAGAGCATCGGCCTGCAGTCCAGAGAGACCCGGGTTTGGTTCCCTCTAAGGGCATGTAACTTGGTTGCAGTTTGTCCCCGGCCCTGGTTGGTCGTGTGGGTGGCAACCACTCGATGTGTCCCTTTCACGTTGATGTTTCTCTCTCTCTCTCTCTCTTCCTCTCTCTCTCTCCCACTCTATCTGAACAAAAAATGGAAAAAAAAATGTTCTCAGGTCAGGATAAAAAATAAATAAATAAACAAACGAATAAATAAATAAATACATACATACATACATAAAGCCCTGGCCAGTTTGGCTCAGCAGTTGAAGCGTTGGCCTGTGGACCAGAGAGTCCCAGGTTCGATTCCCGCTAGGGGCACATACCAAAAAAAAAAAATTACCTACAAAGTACTGTACAGTATTATGATTTTATGTATTCAATTCTGTGGTCCGAATTCTTATACAGATTTAATTCTGAGAACCACTAAGCTGGAAGAAGTCTATATGCAGATGCTTACTCCTTCCAATCTTTCTGCTTATTGGAATGGGAAAATTCTCCCAGTTATTTGCAGGATTTACTCCACCATCTTTTAATGTGTACTGTCTTTATAACATGTCAAAAGGTACATTTGCTGTTGTGACACCTTATTCTAAGGTAGCTTCTGAAGTCAAAGAGCAGGTTGAGTTTTTGAGTAGTGGAGTATCATCCTGGCAGAACAAGGAAATCCAAGGACAAACAACTCCATTTCTCAAACTAAGATCCCTATTATATCATGAAGAAAAAATGAGAGAGCAACTCATGAGAAAACTAATTCCTAACTACTTGCCTCTATCTGGCATGGCCCTGTCTGCTTTCTTCCTCCTAAAATTTTTCTTTTTCATTTCTTTCCATATGTACAGTTTCTTTTGATAACTATGTTTTGGACAGTTCTACAAAGTGCTTAGTATGGGGCTCAATTATTATGCAAATCTTCAAACTTCCCCAGACATTGTCTTTTCCCCAGAGCTTTCTTGTTTTATTTCCTGCTCAATTTACTCACAGCCAGTCAGAGCTTTAAAAGAGAAATATCACACTTTGATCCTCTAACACTTCCACCATTTTCAGACTCACATCTTTAATATATAAGAAATATATATGTTTGGTCATTCAGATGAGCAAAATATATTTTCATATATATTTGGTGTTCATCCACAGTTCCTGACTCACAGTTCCTAAAATCCTTGCAATTTCTTACATGGTGAGATCAATAAAGGTGTCTTTTGTTATGTTAATGAGGTGACTTTTGGAAAGCACCCAGAGATGGGGGCTGGTTCCAAGAAAACTAACCATGGGATCAGAGGGTTGAAATTTTCAGTCCCCCACCACCACCCCCACCCCAACCAAGACTTCCAGGGAGGAGAGAGGCTGGAGGGTGAATCAATCACCAGTGGCTAGTGATTTAATCAATCATGCCTATGTAATGAAGCCTCTATAAAATCCCAGAAGAAGGACTTCTTTGCACAAAACTACAGGTCTTAAAAAAAGAAATAGAGCAAGATATAAAAAAAGTGGAAGCATATACCTTGTTCATGGACTGGAAGAATTAACATCATTAAAATGTCCACATTACCCAAAGCAATCTATAGATTTAACTCAATACCCATCAAAATACCAATGACATACTTCACAGAACTAGAACAAATACTTCAAAAGTTTATATGGAACCAAATAAAACCCCAAATAGCCACAGCAATCTTGAAAAAGAACAAAGTTGGAGGGATCACATTACCAGATTTCAGGTTATACTGCAAAGCCACTGTACTCAAAACAGCCTGGTACTGGTACAAGAACAGGCTTATAGATCAATGGAACAGAACAGAGAACCCAGAAATGGACCCAAGGCAATATGCTCAATTAATATTTGACAAAGGTGGCAAGAACACACAGTAGAGTAAAGACAGCCTCTTTAATAAATGGTGTTGGGAAAATTGGACAGCTACTTGCAAAAAAATGAAACTAGACCATCAACTTACACCATACACAAGAATAAACTCAAAATAAATAAAAGACTTAAATGTGAATCCATAAAAATCCTAAAAGAAAATGTAGGCAACAAGATTTCAGACATCACACGGAGCAAAATTTTCATTGATACAACGCCTAAGGCAAGAGAAACAAAGGAAAAAACAAACACATGGGACTACATCAAACTAAAAAGCTTCTGCACAGCAAAGGAAACAACCATCAAAATGGAAAGGCAACCCACTGTATGGGAGAGCATAATTGCCAATGACACATCAGATAAGGAGTTAATTTCCAAAATATATAGAGTACTCATACAACTCAACAAAAGGAAGACAAAGAATCAAACTAAAAAATGGGCAAAGGATCTAAAGAGACACCTCTTTAAACAGGTCAAACAAGTGGGCAGGAGACAGATTAAAAAATGCTCAATGTCACTAATCATCAAAGAGATGCAAATTAAAACAACAATACTCTATCACCTCACACCTGTCAGAATGGCAGCCATCAACAAATCATCAAACAACAAGTTCTGGCAAGGGTGTGGAGAAAAGGGGACTCTAGTACACTGCTGGTGGTAATGCAGACTGGTGCAGCCACTATAGAAAACAATATGGTGTTACCTCAAAAAGTTAAAAATTGAACTGCCACTTGACCCAGTGATCCCACTTCTAGGAATATACCCTAAGAAGCTACATGAAGGGACCTGGAGAGTGTTATGCTGAGCTAAATAAGCCAGTCATAGAAAGACAAGTACCATGTGATCTCACTTATTTGTGGAATATAATGAACAAAACAAGCTGATGAACAAAATAGATCCAGAGACATAGAAGTAGGGTACAGACTGACAAAACTCAGAAGAGGGGGTAAGGGGAGAGGGAAGAGATAAACCACAGAACTTATATGCACGTATGTGTAACCATGGACATAAACAACAATGCTGGGAAGGGGTGGGGGGTGGTGGTATTGGGAGGAGTATATCAATGGGGAGAAAAGGAGAAACATCTGTAACAAAAATAAATTAATAAAAATATTAAAAATTAAAAACTCCCATAAGGATGGAGTTCAGAGAACTTCCACTTGGTGAGGGTAGAGTGGTGCTGGTGTTGCAGGAGAAATCAGTGGGCCAAATTTCCCCATCACTCATGGGAGTGGGGTTTTGGGGGTACTGCTAAAATAAGGATTTTCAGAAGCCCCCACTGAAAAATGAGATGTGGCAAGATACTTTATTTGTGTGGAATTACATTCCTTGAGTTGTAAAGTCTCAGTTCCCTTAGTCCAGTCCTGAAAAGGCGGTAGCTGTGTGTTCATCAAAACTAGAAGTAGGGCCAGTGTCAAGAGCTTTTATTCCATGGTGAAGCTGGGGCCAGCAGAGCATCAGGCTAGAGTCAGTCCACTAATCCATTGTGTGGAGTCCACATGGCTGTGGGCCACATGGGCAAATGCGGGGAACCTTCCCCCTGCAACCAGAGTCCCAAGAGAGCAAGAGGGCCAAGGTCCCAGAGCCAAGATAGGGAACTTTCTCTGTTCAGGAGATTATGTATCTCAGATTTCGTGCCTTGGCAGTGGCCATGCTATTCTGGCCACTGACTTGTTCCCAGGTGTGACTGACAGGTAAGCACCTTCCCACATCACCCAGACCTTACTGGGCATGCATCTAAACTGCCTTTGTCTAGTCCCTTCCCCATCAATTTGCGAGGAACAGACCTGGAGAGTGTTGACTTGCAGCTTCCTGGCAAAGCTGTATACATGGCATGCTTATAGTCTCCCCTTCACTCCTTTCCTGTTAAACAATAACCAGATTATTATAATGGTATCCAATCCCCCCTGAGAAGAATGGAACCTCTTTATAATCTTACAAAGGAAAAATGGACCAAGCTCTCTGTCTTCTTAACTGCTTCCTGCTGTCAAACGGCACACACTTGCCTATCCCGAGGCAGAGAGGTTCTCCCTGTCTGACAGAGGGGAAGGTAAGCAAAAAGGGAAAGGAGTCTTTTGCAGGGAAGAGGGGTTCTTTAAAGTCCAGGTCAGACAGTGTCCGTGGGAGGTGACATGAGCAATGTCGGTAGGATTATACGTTGGACAAGCTGGCATCCTTGTTGTATTCTGGAAATGCCAAACGACAAGAAGGTTAAAAGGCAAAACTAAAAAATGAGGAGATTTATAACAACTGAAGTCTTAATGAGGTAAAAACCCATGTGATAAGGGGAAAGACTAACTCATGGTATCCCCAATTAGGTTGGAGTGGCACACCTGTCTGAAGTCTTTTTGTCCAACATACCCTAAATTAAGCTAAGGAAAATATTTTAAGATTTCCCCCATGAGAAGCTGTGGGCCTTTTCTGTCTGACCGATTTGGGCAAGTGAAGCCAACAGAACATCCATGTTTCAATGACTCAACCATAGGTCCAGACCACTGAGTCTCGTTTCAGAAAATGGTGATGCAGATGACTTCTAAAGTGAGGCCTATATTGTGTGTACAAACAATTAGGTTAAACAAAGACATAGGCATGCATTCTATTAAAATAGAAGTAAATAAAACACAAAGGTTAATGCATATAGCAAATTATAAACAAGTTTGGAATACTTCCAGATGTAAAGGCTTTTGCTAGAATAAAAGCAAGCTGTGACAATCTGATAGATTGTCTGTAGCTATGACATTTCTGGTGATGTCATCAGGTGCTGAGGTCTGTATGGCATATACAGAAAGCCTTAAAAACAGAACTTTGAAGACAGTTAGCTGCACTAGAGTTCAATATACACAATTGGGCATTGTGGTTTCTATTGAAGCACTTTTTTTTTCTCCCTAAGATTACCCTCATTTTTAAAGAGACTGTATTATTAAGTCTAGTTTTAGTCTGGTTTATTTATTTGCATAAGCACCACAAGAGAAGCAATTGATCAAATTGATCACACAGGCTTTCCCAAATTTGCTTTGCTGAAATTTCATTTATTCATAAGGAATCCTTAGACTGAGCTTTAGTGAGCAGTCAGCCAGCCCCTCAGAGTAGAGAAGCTAAAGCCACAATTTCCATCAGGCTGTATCTGAGATACTTGTAGATTTGAGCCATGACTTCAAGTCCTTGAGGTCCCCAAAGTGTCTTAAGGTTCCTTTTTTGCCATCTTTCAGGAAAGCAACCTTTGTTCCTTCCGTGGGAAGATTGCCATGAACCCTGTGACCAAGCAAGGTATCAGGGCTCTTTTTGCAAGTGGCTTATCATTGGCTTTGATCATTTTTGAGAGTCAATCTCAATTCCTTAAGGTTTTCTGGTGACATCCAGAAACCAGGAATGTTTCTCTGAGACACTACATTCCAGTCAAAGTCTTAGTCAATAAGATCACATAGTTTGTAATTGGTCTTATTGGATTTATGCACAGAAATGCACTGTCATGACTCACTAAGAATTGCCAAATTCTGGAGGGATTGTGAGGGAAGGGAAAAGGATAAAAATGAGCAAGCATCATTCCCTAGATTAGCAAACATATTCTTAACTTTTAGAAACACAGGCTTTCTTATTGGTAAACGTCAAAGTTCACTGATTTAGCAAACCACAGGCGAACTGAATTAAACTGATGGGCTTAGATAGCTTATGCTCAGATAAGACCTATTTCTCAGAATTTGCATTCCAATAGATGACTCAGATAAGCATACTAGAGAACAGGTTTTATATTTTAGAGACAGACAGTGACTCTTAAGAAATGAAAATTGGCCCAGCTGGTGTGGCTCAGTGGATTGAGCATCACCCCATGGACTAAGAGGTCCTGGTTCAATTCCCGGTCAGGACACATGCCTGGGTTGCAAGCTTGATCCTCAGTAGGGGGTGTACAGGAGTCAGCCGATTGATGTTTCTCTCTCACATCGATGTTTCTATCTCTCCCTCCCTTCCTCTCTCTCTAAAAAATCAATAACAACAAATGAAAATTATATTGTTCACTTTGGGGAGAGAAGATATCTCCTCCAACTGGGAGGGAGATTGAAAACCTGAGGAAAGGTTTGAGTGTCTTCAATTTTCTCTCACTTTCTGGTCACGTGCCAGGGCGTAGGATCAACACAGGACACCCACTGCCAGTCTTTGTGTCCAGAAACTCATGTCTTGCCCCTGCTTGCCTATGCTGGAGAAGAGACCTTTCCCAAATGGCAGTACAATTTTCCCCAGGTGTAGAGGGTTGACCAAGCACCCATCAGTTGGACTGATTTAACTCCACACAGGTGATTCTGATGGCCTCTGGTTTTACTGTAGGCTTTCACCCCTGTGTCTGTCTGTATAAGGGATATTTATTGTTCCCACTGTCAGAGGTGGGAAAAAAAAGTCTGGCATTTTAATCTGAACTAGCATTCCCTGTTAATTTGACTGGGTAGAATTTAAAATCCTAGGCCCTGGGTTTTAAATTCTATTTTCAGTCAGTTTCCAAGATCAAGTAACAAAAACCTTTCATTTTTCTGAGCATTTGTACACTTGAAGCCTCTCTATTAACCATACCTGTGGAAGGAGCATTACTTAGCAAGCAGTAACATTCATATGAATTTAAAACATAATTGTATTTACAAAAGACTAATAGCATTATTAATAAGTATTAGGTTAAAAGATTTGCAGAGCAGTTTAATTCCATAAATGGCAGATCCTAGCAGTATGCATGGTTGTTAGTGTTGGCACCCTCTGGACACCAACTGCTGCAACTTTAGCCCTCTAGCAACGAGCAGAGAGAGGGTGGGGCCATCTTAGAAAGTCTGATCAACTTGACAGGGGAAATCAATTATAATGCCATTTTTAATCAGTGTCCCCTTCCCCCCCCCACCCCCTCTCCAGCACACAAGAGAGCCGATCAGAGCACCCCAAGCCTTTAGGGCTGAAGGGGAGAAGGGAAAAATTTTTAGGCAGTGTTTTGGGGGGGATCTGTTTCAGGGAAGGGGAGGGAAAACGTAAATTTCCATCCCACACATCATAGAGGATGGAGTGTGAGACAGCCGGGCACCTTGACTGAGGCCCTCCCGGAGGGCAGAGGCCAGGAGACAGAGCTCTGAGCCACCGCAGCAGTCTCAGACAGCACCTGCCCATGAGCCCCCACCCCACCCCACCCCACCCCACCCACACACACCCCTGCATTCACAAAATTTGAAAGGGGAGAGACTGGAGGCAGAGAAAAGCATGAGCCTGGGAGTCCCCTGGCTTGGGGCCATGCTGAGCTATAGGCTGCCTTGTGTCCCTTGCTGGCATCAGGGCTTAAAGAAGCTGGGGTGGGGGTGTCGTTGGCTAGGAAGTCACCCTTAAATTACCCTTTCCTCTAGGGCCCAGAGCTTAACACCTCTGCTATGTGGGCCATGGCTCTAGAAACACTGTGAAGAATTTATCTCTTATAGCCATCCCTTTCCAGCCTGCACTATCTGATTCTGTATGCTCGGCTGGGCACATTTAAAATCTGCCACATAGTGAGGGAGGGAGGGAGGGAGGAGAGGAGAGAGAGAGAGAGAGAGAGAGAGAGAGAGAGAGAGAGAGAGAGAGAGAACCCCTAGTCCTGGAAGGCAAGGTTTTATCTCACCAGTATCCAGAGAATCCAGGCCAGGTTTTCATCTTTCTAATACAGGTCAGATGCAAATTGCAGACACTGCAGGCATGCCTTCAGAGCAAGGGGTTTCCTTCCGCATGTTCCACAGTCCTCCTGATTTAACTTCTCTTGGCTGGCTTGCCAATCTGTTGCAGGAGAAAGCAGTGGGTCAAATTTCCCCATCACTAGTGGGAGTAGTGTTCTTGGGGTACAGCTGAAATAAACATTTTCAGAAGCCCCCATGGGAGAATGAGATGTAAAATACTTTATTTGTGTGGAGTTACATTTCTTGAGTTATAAAGTCTCAGTTCCCTTAGTCCAGTCCTGAAAAGGGGGCAGCTGTGGGTTTAGCAAAGCTAGAACCAGGGCCAGCGTCAAGAGCTTTTGTTCCATGGTGGAGCTGGGCCAGCAGAGCATGAGGCAGACGCAGTCCATTAATCCATTGTGTGGAGTGCCCGTGGCCGTGGGTCAGGTGGGCAAATGCAAGGGAACACTCCCGCTGCAACCAGAGGCTCAAGAGAACAAGAGGGCCAAGGGCCCAGAGAACTTTCTTTGTTCAGGAGACTGTTAAAAAATAATCAGGTCATTACAATGGTATCACTAGGAGAGGGCATGAAAGCTAACTTGAAAAACCACCTGAGAGTAGCTGACTGGAAATACTGTGAGCAAGGAGGCCGTGGAGAGGAGAGAGGAGGAGACAGCTAAGTAGGTGAGTGACAAGGAGGACGTGGAGAGGAGAGAGGAGGAGACAGCTAAGTAGCTGAGTGAACTCATGCAGCTGTGCAGTGCAGCCTGGAAGACGGAGGGAAGGTGCAGCGGCACCACGTAGAGATCCCCAAAGGAGACCACAGAAAAGGGAAGGGCAGCACACGAGGTGCCCAGAGAAAGAGCCCCTTTCCTTCCCACCTCCAGCAAAGAGGAGATGCCCCTCCCCCCATCCAGGAAACAGCTCAGAACTGAAGATCAGCGCCCCAGTGGGAGTGCCTCATGCTCTGGGGAATCAGACATCAGGACCAGGAAACCCTCAGCAGAACCCCACCCTGCAGAATAGCCTAAGGACAGAAAATCTGCACCCCAGTGGCAGTGCCTGACACATTGAGGGTTCAAAGGTCTGGCCAGGTAGGAGCCTGAGTAGTAACCCCACCCAGCTCAAGCCAGCATTGCTGAAAACTTAAAGAGCCAAGCAAGGCATTTCTTTTTTTTTTTTCCCCATTATCCTTTTTTTTCTCCTATTCTCACCTGCTTGGGGTGGGGTGCCAGCAATCCATGCAGAACTGAGGCACTGGAAGGAGAGAAAGAGACTGCCTGCCTCTCCTGCAACCTACAAGCAACACCCCCAACACAAACCTGAGGAAGCCACCCTGCCTGGACCTGATACCCTGCAGTGCCCAGTGCCAGGGGGGAAGGAAAGCAGCCGGGAACAAATACATAAAAGTGGCTAGCCCTGAAGCAACCCAGCCCCTGGGCTAGGGAAGCCCAGCTCATAGGACTACCTGGGACCACACCCAGCAGGGCTCCAGCCAAGGACCAGGCAGGGACAATGATTCACATTAGCCTACGCCACAGAACAGGAACCCATACCCAAGGCAGATCCAGCTACAATGGAGAAAAATCAGTGAGCTCCATAAAGACCAGATCCAAGGTTTGGGGGTTTTTTCTTGTTATTGTTGTGGTGGTGGTTTTGGTCTGTGGGATTTGTTGTTGTCTATGTTGTTGTTGTTTAATTCAATTGTTTTTTTCATTTTTCATTTCCAATTTTTTACTTCCCTATTCTTTGTTGTTGTTGTTGTTGTTTCAACTAATTTATTTATTTTTGTTACACGTTTCTCCTTTTTCCCCCACTGAGTCCCCCCTCCCCAGCCCTACTCACCCTGTCCCCAGCTTTGTTGTCCATGTCCATTGTTCATGCATACTTGCATAGAAGTTCAATGGTTTATCTCTCTCCCACCACACCCTCTTCTCCAGGTTGTCAGTCTGTACCCCACTTCCACGTCTCTGGAACTACTCCATTCCTCAGACTGTTCTGTTCATTGTATTCCACAAATAAGTTAGATCATATGATACGTGTCATTCTATGGTCGGCTGGTTGTGCTAAGGATAATACGTTGCAGATCCCTCCATGTCTTCTCAAAGGATAAGAGCTCTTTCTTTCTTACAGCTGCATAGTACTCCATTGTGTATATGTACCACAGCTTTTTAATCCATTTGTCTACTGATGGACATTTGGGCTGATTCCAGATCTTACCTATTGTAAATAGTGATGCTACGCACATGGGGGTACATATGTTCTTTCTGATTGGTGTTTCAGGCTTCTTAGGGTATATTCCTAGAAGTGGGATCACTGGGTCAAATGGCAGTTCCACTTTTAATTTTTTGAGAAAACTCCACACTGTTTTCAATAGTGGCAGCATCAGTCTGCATTCCCACAAGCAGTGTACCAGAGTCCCCTTTTATCCACACCCTCGCCAGCACTTGTTATTTGATCATTTGTTGATGGCAGCCATTCTGGCAGGTGTGAGGTGATACCTCATTGTTGTTTTAACTTGCATCTCTCTGATGATTAGTAATGTTGAGCATTTCTTCATGTCTCTTGGCCATTTGTATGTCCTGTTTGGAGAGGTATCTATTCAGCTCCTCTGCCCATTTTTTAATTGGGTTCTTTGTCTTCCTTTTGTTGAGTTGTATGAGTACTCTGTATATTTTGGAAATTAACCCCTTATCTGATATCATTGGCAATAATGTTCTCCCATACAGTGGGTTGCCTTTCCATTTTGATGATTGTTTCTTTTGCTGTACAGAAGCTTTTGAGTTTGATGTGGTCCCATGTGTTCATTTTCTCCTTTGTTTCTGTTGCCTTAGGTGATGTATCAGTGAAAATTCTGCTGCGTATGATGTCTGAAATTTTGATACATACATTTTCTGCTAAGATTTTTATGGATTCATGAGTCACATTTAAGTCTTTTATCCATTTTGAGTTTATTCTTGTGTAGGGTGTAAGTTGATGGTCTAGTTTCATTTTATTGCATGTAGCTGTCCAATTTTCCCAACACCATTTATTAAAGAGGCTTTCTTTACTCCACTGTATGTTCTTGCCATCTTTGTCAAATATTAATTGAGCATATTGCCTTGGGTTTATTTCTGGGTTATCTGTTCTGTTCCACTGTTCTATATGCCTGTTCTTGTGCCAGTACCAGGGTGTTTTGAGTACAGTGGCTTTGCAGTATAACCTGAAATCTGGTAAGGTGATCCTTCCAACTTTGTTCTTCTTTTTTAAGATTGCTCTGGATATTCAGGGTCTTTTTTCGTTCCATATGAACTTTTGAAGTATTTGTTCTAGTTCTGTGAAGTATGTCATTAGTATTTTGATGGGGATTGCATTGAATCTATAGATTACTTTGGGTAGTATGGACATTTTAATGATGTTAATTCTTCCAATTCGTGAACAAGGTAAGTGCTTCCACTTTTTTATATCTTCCTCTATTTCTTTTCGCAATGTCTTGTAGTTTTCTGGAAATAGGTCCTTTACTTCTTTGGTTAAGTTTATTCCTAGGTATCTTAATTTTTTTTGCTGCAATGGTAAGTAGCATTTTTTTTTTCAGTTTCTCTTTCTGTGAGTTTATCATTGGTGTATAAGAATACTGTCGATTTATTGACGTTAATTTTGTATCCTGCTACTTTGCCAAATTCATTTATTACGTCTAGTAAATTTTTGATGGAGTCTTTGGGGTTTTCCACATATAGTATCATGTCATCTGTGAATAATGACCGTTTCACTTCCTCCTTTTCAAATTGGACCCCTTTTATTTTTTCTACCTGTCTGATTGCTGTGGCTAAGACTTCCAGAATGATGTTAAATAAGAGTGGTGAAAATGGGCATCATTGTCTTCTTCCTGTTCTTAAGTGAAATGCTTTTAATTTTTTCCCATTAAGTATGATGTTGGTTGAAGGTCTTTCATATGTGGCCTTCATTATGTTAAGATATGATCCCTCTATTCCCAGATTGCTGAGCGTTTTTATCAGAAATGGGTGCTGGATTTTGTCAAATGCTATTCCAGAGTCTATTGATATGATCATTTGATTTTTATCTTTCATTCTGTTTGTGTGGTGTATCACATTTATTGATTTGTGAATATTGTACCAGCCTTGCATCCCTGGGATGAATCCCACTTGGTCATGGTGAATAATTTTTTAATGTATTGCTAGATTTGATTTGCTAGTATTTTGTTCAGGATTTTGGCATCTCTATTCATCAGGGATATTGGTCTGTAGTTTTCTTTCTTTGTAGTGTCTTTTTCTGGTTTTGGAATTAGAATTATGCTGGCCTCATAAAATGAGTTTGGAAGTCTTCCTTCTTCTTGAATTTTTTTAAATAGTTTGAGGAGAATGGGTATTAATTCTTTTCTGAATGTTCGGTAAAACTCCCCCGTCAAGCCATCCAGGTCTGGGCTTTTGTTTGCTGGGAGAGTCTTGATTACATCTTCGATTTCTTCCTTTGTTATTGGTCTGTTCAAGTTTTCTATCTCTTCCGAGTCCAGTTTGGGAGACTATGTGTTTCTAGAAATTTGTCCATTTTGCTTAGATTGTCGAATTTGTTGCCGTATAATTGTTCATAATATTTTATAACAATCCTTTGTATTTCTGTGGTGTCAGTTATTATTTCTTCTTTTTCATTTCTGATTTTGTGTGTTTGAGTTCTCTCTCTTTGTTTCTTGGTGAGTCTAGCTAAGGGTCCATCAATCTTGTTTATCTTTTCAAAGAATCAACTCTTTGTTTCATTGATCCTTTAAATTGTTTTTTTGGTCTCCATGTCATTTATTTCTGCTCTGACCTTTATTATTTCCATCCTTCTACTTGCTCTGGGGTCTTCTTTTTGTTTGCTTTCTAATTCTTTAAGTTGTGAGGTTAGATAGTCAGATAGAAATTTTTCTTGTTTCCTGAGGTAGCCCGGTAGTGCTATGAACTTCCCTCTGAGAACTGCTTGTGCTGCATCCCATAGATTTTGTGTTGTGTGTTCATTTTCACTGGTTTCCAGAAAGTTTTTGATTTCTTCCTTGATCTCCATGGGAACCCATTCATTGTTCAATAACATGCTATTTAGTCTCCATGTTTTACTTTTTTTTTATCCTCACCCTAGGACATTTTTCCATTTTTTGTTCAGATAGACTGGGAGGGAGAGAGAGAAAAACATTGACATGAAAGGGACACATCGAGTGGCTGCCACCTGCATAACCCAACTGGGGCTGGGGACAAACTGCAACCGAGGTACATGCCCTTAGCAAGAAACAAACCTGGGTCTCTCGGGACCACAGGCCAATGCTCTAACCACTGAGCCAAAACAGCCAGGGCCATGTTTTCAAATGTTTTTGCATGTTCTTGTTGCAATTGTTTTATAGTTGCATGCCATTGTGATCTGAGAAGATGCTTGATATGATTTCAATCTTCTTGTACTTTGAGAGACTTAGCTTGTGCCCTAACATGTGCTCTATGTTTGAGAATGTCTCATGTGCACCTGAGAAGAATGTGAATTCTGCAGTTTGGGGATGTAATTCTCTGTAGATATCTATTAAATTCATTCGATCTGGTGCTTCATTTAGAGTCTCTGTTTCCTTGTTAATTTTTTGTCCAGAAGATCTATCCAGTGAAGTCAGCAGGGTATTGAAGTCCCCTGCTATGATTGTATTGCTATTGATTTTTCCTTTGAAGTCCTCCAGAAGATTTTTAATGTATGTTGGTGCTCCTATATTGAGTGCATATATGTTTACCAAGGTTATATCTTCCTGTTGGATAGATCCTTTCAATGTTATGTAGTGGCCTTTTTTGTCTCTAGGTATGGTTTTCATTTTGAAATCTACTTCTCACATGAGTATTGCTTCCCTAGCCTTTTTTTTTTCCTTCCCGTTTGCTTGAATGATTTTTTTCCATCCCTTTACTTTCAACCTATGTGAGTCTCTTGTTGTGAGGTAGGTCTCTTGTAAACAACATATATGGGAGTCATGCTTTCTTATCTAGTCAGCTACTCTGTGTCTTTTTATTGGAGCATTCAGTCCATTTACATTTAAGGTGATAATTGATGTGTACTTATTTATTGCCATTTTTGTTTAGTGTAGTTCTATTTTTCTTTCTATTTCTTCTAATAATTACAGCAGTCCTTTTAGCATATCTTGCAGTGGTTTGGTGTTAATATATTCCCTTAGCCTTTTTTTTTTGTCTGGGGAGCTCTTTATTTGACCTTTTATTTTGAATGATAGCCTTGCTGGATAAAGTAGTCTTGGATTCAGATTCTTGTTTTTCATGGCCTTGATTGCTTCATGCCTGTAGTGTTTCTGTTGAGAAGTCAGCTGAGAACCGTATGGGGGTTCCTTTGTAGGTAACCTGTTGCTTATCTTTTGCTGCCTTTAGGATTTTCTTTTTGTCTCTAATTTTGGGCATTTTCATTACTATGTGTCTTGGTTTGGGCCTGTTTGGGTTCTTATTACTTGGGGCTCTCTGTGCTTCTTAAATTTGAATGCCTTCTTCCTTCACCAAGTTAGGAATGTTTTCTGTCACTATTTCTTCAAATATATTCTCTAACCCATGCCCATTTTCATCCTCTTTAGGGACTCCTATGATGCAATTGTTATTACATTTCCAGTTGTCCCACAGTCCTCTTAAGCTATCTTCCTGTTTTTTGTTTTTTTTTTTCCTTTTGGTTTTCTGATTGCTTAATTTTTTCTACCCTGTCTTCTAATTCACTGATCCGGTCTTCAGCTTTCTCTACTCTGATGGTTAGCCCTTCCAATGTGTTCTTTATTTCTGCTATGTCATTCTTCATTTCCATTTGGTTGGTTTTCAATGTTTCCATATCTTTACTCATGGTGCTGATATCCTCACTCATGCTGTTGAGCTTCCTCAAGATCATGGCTCTGAACTCTACCTCTGATAATTTGCTTAGCTGCATTTCATTGATATCTTCGATAGAGTTATCTTGTTCTTACATTTGGGATGTGTTTCTTTTTTTCACCAATTTGGCTATCTCAGTGGGTTTTGGAGCCTGTCAAATTTCCCCTGTGGGTGTTGTTGTTTGTGGCTCCCTGTACTGGGTGTGTGTGGGCCTGGGTGGGCCCACGTTAAACACCACTGTCAAGTCTTACTTTCCTGGGTAGATTTGCAAGCCCAGGAAAGTTTCAGTTATCCTCTAGCTTTTTCCTGGTGGCTAGTAGTCTCAGTTATTCAGTGCCTTGGAATGTAGCCCTGGGGTTCTGCATAAGAGGATTTCCAGAGGGTGGGATAGATGCTTGTTGTTAATTAGCCTTATTTTGCATTTTTTTCCTCACCTGGGAAAGGCTGAATCTCCAAGAGGTGGGCGGCTGGTGCTTTTTTCCACAGTTCTGGGAAGGAGCAAACTGGCCACCGTCCTTTTTGGCCGCAACTCAGCAAAAACTCTGAGTGCTCTCCAAATCCCGGGTGTCCCCACAGAGTTCCATCTCAGCCTGCCCTGCCTCTGCCATAGCCCCCAGGTGAGTGGCTGTGGCTATTTTAACGCTCTGTCCTGGCTCTCTGTGCTGTGGAGCGGGCTTGGTCTTTATTCCCCAACGGTGCTACTCACAGCTAAGACTGCTGCTACTCATGGGTTCCCAGCTCGCCACCCTCTCTAGCCTCTATAGATCCTACCAGTGTCCCTGGTTATATGGTCCTGTCCTGCTGCTTTTCTGTTGCTTTCTTCCAAGGATTTGTCTTTATTTTATTTGTAATTCCCATTTGCCCCTGGGAGATTGTCTGTGTAGCTTCCATTCACTCTGCCTCCATTTTCACATCCTCTTTGTCTATCTTTTTGCAGCTGGGTGGCACAGGCCTTTGTGGTGCCTCACACCCTGCAGGTCCTATGGGTAACTGGATCTCACAGACCCTTTGGGGACCTGGCTCTATGCCTATGTTATGGGCTGCTGGGTCCCACAGGCCTCTCTGGTGCTTTAGCACCCAACAGGTCCCACAGGTAACTAGATGACACAGTCCCTGCTGGGTTGCACAGTCCTCTCTGGTGCTTCAGCACCCCACAGTCCCAGGAGTAACTAGATCACACAGTCTCTGCTGGGTGGCACTGGCCTCTCTGGTACCCCAGCACCCTGCAGTTCCCGCAGGCAGGCAGCTGGATCACACCAGTCTCTCTTGGGCTCCGGTTCCCACCACTCATAAGCTGCTGGTCCGCACAGTCCTCTGTGGTGCCCCAGGTCCCACCGCTGGCAGCTGGGGAGTCCTGCTGCCCCTTGGGGCTCAACTCCTGCTCAGCTTTTGCTGTAGTTTTTGTGTATGGGTCTCAACTGCTGGTCTGTGCTTCTGTTGTCTGGCAATGGATGTCTGCTCCCCAGCCTGTTGCTGGAGGTATATCTCGACTCTGATGGGGCTGCTACTCAGGGGAATGGTGCTGGGCTCTGAGCTGTTTGTGGCTTTTGTGACCAGCACCTTGGGATCTGCACTACTGTGCACCAATCTGTGTTGACACAGAGTGACCACTGGTCCGATGGTGCCAGGTGCACTGATGGGCTCAGGTTGCTGGGCCTTAGCCGCTCCTGCTGCCTCCCCCCAGAGAAGACCTGGGATCTTCCAAAATGGTGGGACCTCCCAGTGGTACAAGGAGAAGTGCCCTGAAGGGCCGCTGACTGCTGTAGCCAGCTGCTCCAGTCCACAGCACAGGAACTTTCTGCCCCGGGGCTCTGCACTGCTCGGGTTGGGTCGTCCACCTTCATGTCCACTCACACTCTCTTACACACTCACTCACTCTCACACACTCACCCTCCCTCAGGTCTTGCCTGCCACCATCTTCTCCCTATTCTTTATTTTATTCAAAATAGCATTACTACCTTCTAAAGTTATTATTATTTCAGTTATTATCTTCTACCTTTTATTTTTCATACCCAATTTCTGGTCTCTGCCTTCTTTCCTTTCATTTACTGATTTTTGGGGTTTTTCCCCCCTCTCCTAACCCTTTTGGTCCCATGCTTTATAGTATTTTATCTGTGTACATGTGTGTGTGTGTGTGTGTGTGTGTGTGTGTGTGTGTGTTTTCGGGTTGTTTGTCTTTCTTTTTGGTGTGTGTGTGGTACGTGCCCCTAGCGGGAACTGAACCAAGACTCTGGTCCACAGGCCAATGCTCCAACCACTGAGACAAACTGGCCAGGGCCGTTTGTCTGTCTTTTAATTTTTATTGAAGCAGGTGCTTCTACCATGGTAGATGCTGATATCTATTCAAGGTGCCCTTTAATTTGGTCTGCTAATGCCTTCTATCTTCACTTTTGTATACTTGTTTTCACCACCCCTTTTAATTTGTTCAGTCTCAAGACTTCTAGTATTGATCATTGTGTGAGTGTGGGTGTGAGCATGTCTGTTCTCAGTTTGTTTGTCTTTTAATCATATTGCTGAGCCTGGGCCTTGTATCATTGTTCAAGCTGATTTTTGTTTGTTTGTTTTCTCATATTTTTTTTAAGTCTGGTTGTGCATTGCCTTCTTTACTTTTATTTTAATTTATTTTATTATTTTTTTCTCCCTCTTCTAATTCTTTTGCTCTTGCATCTCCTAGTGTTCTTTGTGGGGTTGCGAGTATATGTTGTTGTTTTTTATTATTATCTGTGTGTCTTTTAATCTTTTTGTTAAGGTGGTTGCTTTCATTATTGTTGAGGTAGATATTTGGGAGGGTTTGCTTTATTTTGTTCTGTTAACACATATATAATGGTTCGCACAACATGGTCAACAGGCCAGGGTTGAGACTCATAGCTAACAACCCCAAGGACTGAGCCCCCACAAATGGATAACAGCAATCAAGACCCAAATTCAACAGGAGAGCTCACAAAACACACACAAGACTCTATCCTAGAACACCCAGCTCAGAAGATCAAGGAGACTATTCCATTGGCCACCACACCAAAACTGGGAGCCATAGCAGTCTTATCTGATACACACCACCTGTCTACTTGGGCCAACAAACCTCACCTGGCCCCAAACTACAACACTAATAAGATGATGAGACAAAGAAACAAGCTCCAAATTTTAAAAATAAGGAAAAATCACCAGAAAAGGAACTATATGAAATGGAGGCAAGCAATTTGTCAGTTAAAGAATTCAAAGCAATGGCCCTGGCCAGTTTGGCTCAGCGGTTAGAGCGTTGGCCTGCGGTCCGGAGAGACCCGGGTTCGGTTCCCGCTAAGGGCACGTACTTCGGTTGCAGTTTGTCCCCGGCCCTGGTTGGTCGTGCGGGTGGCAGCCACTCAATGTGTCCCTTTCACATCGATGTTTCTCTCTCTCCCTCTCTCTCCCTCCCACTCTATCTGTACAAAAATTGGAAAAATGTCCTCGGGTGAGGATAAAAAAAAAAAAAAAAAGAATTCAAAGCAATGGTTTTAAGGGTGCTCAAACAATTTAGTGAGAACTACAGAAAACTTAATGAGAACTACACCAGCATTAAAAAAGGGATAGAAGCTATGAATAAAAATCAAGTGGAAATGAAGAATGACATAGCTGATACAAAAAATACCTTGGAGAGATTCCAAAATGGTGGCAGAGTGAAAGGAAGTTACACAGACAATCTCCCATGACCAAACTGGAATTACAACTAAAATGGGGGGGGGGGGGAGGACCAACATAAAAGCAGCTGGAGAGGATCTATATAACCATAGACAGAAAGAGAAGAGTAAATTGAGCCTGGTAGGAATTGTGGAGACACGAGAGGGCAGGCTGGGAGCCTACGGACATAAGCAGTTTTAGCCGTGAGCAGCTCCCTCGGGGTTGAAATCCCAAGCTGACTCCAAGGCACAGAGAGCTGGGACAGAGCTCTAAATTAGCTACAGCCATTCACCTTGGGCTCTAGCAGAGGGAGGGCAGACTGAACTGGAACTGTGTGGAGAGACTCAGAAGCTTGGAGAGCTGGGAGTGCACAGGGAGTTTTATGCTAATCACTCCCTCACAGGACAGTAGGCATATTACTCAAAGAGCCCCTTCCCAGAGCCCCAAGGAAAAGCAACAACCCCTCCTCATGAACTTAACACCACCTGGCCATGTCAGAAAAATGCAAATTGAGGCTCATTAACACTGAATCTGATAACAAGCAAGTGCCTCACCCACTGGAAATTCTCTTACACCTGAGGAATTTTTCATTCAGCTACAGGGCTACTAATCAAGGTTTATCAAGTAACTGAGACTAGTAGCCTCCAGGCAAAAAGCTAAAGCATAACTGAAATTTTCCTGGGCTTGCAAATCTACCCAGGAAAGTAAGACTTGACAGTGGTGTTTAACGTGGGTTCTTCCACACTCATTCAAACACAGTAGAGGGAGGCACAAGCAGCGGAACACCAATGTCCACAGGGAAAATTTGTCAACCTGCAAAACCCACTGAGACAGCCAAAATGGTAAAACAATGAAACAAATCCCAAATGAAAGAACAAGATAATTCGACAGAAGATGAAATAAATGAACGGAAATTTAGCAAGATATCAGAGGGAGAGTTCAGAGTAATAATCATGAGGAAGCTCAACAGCATGAGTAAAGATATACAAGCATCAAAAACCAACCAACTGAAAATGAAGAATTACATAGCTGAAATAAAGAACACATTGGAAAGAATAACCAGCAAAGTAGAGGAGGCTGAGGACTGAATCAGTGAATTAGAAGACTGGGTAGAAAAAAATCAAACACTCAAAAAGGAGAAACGCCTGTAACAAAAATAAATTAATAATAAAAAGTAATAATAATAAAATAAAATAAAAAGAAAGAAAAAAATCAACCAATCAGAGAACCAAAAAGAAAAAGAAAACAACAAAAAACAAGAAGAAAGCATAAGAGAACTGTGGAACAATATGACACATAGGAACATCCACATAATAGAAGTTCCAAAACAAGAAAATGAGCAAGGGTTAGAGAATATATTTGAAGAAATAGTGATAGAAAACTTCACTAACTTGGTGAAGGAAAAAAGGCATACAAGAACAAGAAGCACAGAGAGCCCCAAGTAAGAAGAACCCAAACAGGCCCACACCAAGACACATAATAAATAAAATGCCCAAAATTAAAGACAAAGAGAAAATCCTACAGGCAGCAAGAGATAAGCAACAGGTTACCTACAAAGGAACCACATAAGGCTCTCAGCTGACTTCTCAACAGAAACACTACAGGCCAGTAGGGATGGCATGAAGTAATCAAGAGAATGAAAAACAAGAATCTAAATCCAAGACTACTCTATCCAGCAATACTATCTTTCAAAATAAAAGATGAAATAAAGACTCCCAGACCAAAATAAAAAGCTAAGGGAATATATTAGCACCAAATCAGCACTGCAAGAAATGTTAAAAGAACTACTGTAATTTGTAGGAAAAAAATAGAAGAATAAACCACGCTAAACAAAAATGGCAATAAATAAGTACATATCAATAATCACCTTAAATGTAAATGTTACATTCTAATCAAAAGACACAGAGTAGCTAATTGGACAAGAAAACATCATTCATATACATGTTGTTTACAAGAGACCCTCCTCACAACAAAAGACTCATATAAGTTAAAAGTGAAGTGATGAAAAAAATCTTCCAAGCAAACAGAAAGAAAAAAAGAGCTGGGGTAGCAATATTCATATCTGATAAAATATACTTAAAAATGAAGGACATCACTAGCAACAAAGAAGGCCACTACATAATATTAAAAGGATCTATCCAACAGAAAGATATAACCTTGGTAAACATATATGCACCCAATATAGGAGCACCAAAATACATCAAAAAACTTTTGGAGGACATCAAAAGTGAAATAGATGGCAATACACTCACAGCAGAGAACTTCAACACCCCGCTGATATCACTGGATAGATCCTCCAGACAAAAAATTAAAGAGGAAACAGAGACTCTAAATAAAGCACTAGACCAAATGGATTTAATAGATATCTACAGAGAATTATACCCCAAAACTGCAGAATTCACATTCTTCTCAAGTACACATGGGACATTCTCAAAGATAGACCACATATTAGGGCACAAACTAAGTCTCTACAAGTTCAAGAAGATTGAAATCATATCAAGCATCTTCTCAGATCACAATGGCATGAAACTAGAAATAAATTATAATAAAAACATACAAAAGCATTCAAACACATGGAGACTAAATAACATGTCATTAAACAATGAGTGGGTTACCAAGGAGATCAAGGAAGACATTAAAAACTTCCTGGAAACCAATGAAAATGAACACACAAAATCTATGGGATGCAATGAAAGCAGTTCTGAGAGGGAAGTTCATAGCATAACAGGCCTACCTCAAGAAACAAGAAACATTTCTAATTAACTATCAAACCTCCCAACATAATGAATGAGAAAGCAAACAAAAAGAAAAACCCAGAGACTTCCAGTCAAGATGGCAGCACAGGAAAATGCGGTATCGCCTCCTCCCACAAACACATCAAAATTACAACTAAACTACAGCACAACCATCACTCAGAACACCTGAAATCGAGCTGAATAGAAGTCCTAAAACTACAAAATTAAAGCAGCAGCCACGACAAAACTGGTAGGATGGGCGGAGGCATGGACAGGCTAGTCCCACACCCACGTGTGGTGGATAAAAATCAGGAGGGACAGCCCTGGCCAGTTTGGCTTAGCAGTTAGAGCGTCGGCCCACAGACCCGAGAGTCCTAGGTTCGGTTCCCACTAAGGGCGCATACCTCAGTTGCAGTTTGTCCCTGGCCGGGTTGGGGTCGTGTGGGTGGCAACAAATCAATGTGTCTCTCTAGCATTGATGTTTCTCTCTCTCTCCCCTCCCCACCTCCCGTTCTATCTGAAGATAAATGCAAAAATGGTCCTCGAGTGTGGATAAAAAAAATAATAAAATAAATAAATATAAATTTAAAACATTAGGAGGGACACCTCAGATGGGAAGGTTCTCTCTGAGAAATGAGGGCACCCCATCCCACACCAGGCACCCAGCTCAGGATTCCAGTGCCAGGAAGAAGTGTAAAAACCAGCGGGAACTGAGGCTGAGGAAGGCTGAGGCTGCTGGAGCCCCAGGCCCTTCCTCTTAAAGAGCCCAAGCATGAACTTACTGAAACTTGTTCCCACTAAGCTCAGAGGGGAGGTAGCCTGAAACGCACCAGAGACATACAGGGAGAACTGAACTGTTTGTTCTTGAGATAAGTCCTGGGGTGGCAGCTTTCTCTCAGACAGACATGTTGGTGGAGGCCTTAGTGCCTTTAGTGAGCCCTTCCCTGAAGTGGCAGATGGAGGCCATATCTAAGACTCCAGCAAACTGGCTCTTACTGTTTACCCTGCCCTGGTGATTCCCTGAGGCCCTGCCCCAACCAACATTTGGACCCAGACAAACTGTTTCCAAAGGCTTTACCACAGAATTAGCCTGTCTTGGATCATGCTTTAGAGTTTCCTAAAATCTCTCAAACAAGCAGCATCCGGTCTTAGGGAGTCACATACCTCTTGCTAAGTGGCCCTAGGCCTGGCATTAGAAGCAGCCAGCCTTGGTTCACAGCGTGGCTTTTCTTGAGCACCTCCAAGCCCAGCACAAGAAGCAGCCATCAGTAGATTACTTTGTAGCTTATGCCGGGTGACCCCAGATAGAATACAGGCAGTGGCTGACCTTGCCCCAGGGCCAGCCCACCCAGTGGACAGCTTCAAACCACATCGAAGCACCACCACTCAACCACCTCCACAAGTGACATACTCAATAATTGGACTCAGTGGGTACCAGAGCCTTGATGAAGTAAGTCTTGTTCTGTGTGGTGGGCCCCTATAGAGCTGATCCTTCAAGGTAGTCCCAAGCCAGTTGTTAGTGGGCACAGCCAGTTCTTGCAGCTGATCAGCCTGTGTAAATCTCTCCCATTGATGTGCCAACAGCAATCAAGACTCAATTACAACAGAAGGGTATATAGTCCACACTAGGGGTGCACCTCAAGGCCCAGCTGGGGTGATCAGGGAGGCTGTACCACTGGATCCTACAGTACACCTACAACAATAAGCCACCCTATGAAGCCTAGGAGACATAGCAACTCTACCTAATACATAGAAACAATCACAGGGAGGCAGCCAAAATGAAGAGACAAAGAACATGTCCCAATGAAAGAAAAGAACAAAACTCCAGGAAAGTAATTAAACAAAATGGAGAAAAGCAATCAATCACATGCAGAGTTCAAAACACTGATTATAAGGTTGCTCAAGGAACTTGGTGAGACATTCAAGGAACACAGTGAGACCTTTAAAGAACTAAATAAGACCTCCAAATAACTTAGTGAGAACATCAACAACATCAAAAAGGACCACTCAGAAATGAAGGATGCACTAACTGAAATAAAGAATAGTTTACAGGGAATCAACAGTAGAGTAGGTAAGCCAAGAAGCAAACAATCGATTTGGAATATAAAGAAGCAAAAAACACCCTATCGGAACAGCAAAAAGAAAAAAAAAAGAATCCAAGAAAATGAGAACAGTGTAAGGAGCCTCTGGGACAACTTCAAGCATGCCAACATTCACATCATAGGAGTGCCAGAAGAGAAGAGAGAGAGCAATAAATTGAAAACCTATTTGAAAAAAATAATGACAGAAAACACCCATCAGTAGACGAATAAATAAAAAAGGTGTGGTACGTGTACACAATGGAATACTATGCAGCTATAAGAAAGAAAGATCTCTTATCCTTTGAGATGACATGGAGGGACCTGGAAAGTGTCATCCTAAGCAAAACAAGCCAACCAGAGAAAGACAAGTATCATATGATCTCTCTGATTTGTGGAATATAATGAACATAACAGTCTGAGGAATGGGGTAATCCCAGAGATGTGGAAGTGGGGTAAAGACTGACTAGCCCTAGCCCTGGCCGGTTTGGCTCAGTGGTTAGAGCGTCGGCCTGCGGTCCGGAGAGACCCGGGTTCGGTTCCCGCTAAGGGCATGTACTTCGGTTGCAGTTTGTCCCCGGCCCTGGTTGGTCGTGCGGGTGGCAGCCACTCGATGTGTCCCTTCACATCGATGTTTCTGTCTCTCTCTCCCTTCCTCTCTCTCCCTCCCACTCTATCTGAACAAAAAATGGAAAAATATCCTCAGGTGAGGATAAAAAAAAAAAAAAAGACTGACTAGCCCTAGAAGAGGAGTTGGGGGGGTGGTGAACCACAGAACTTATATGCATGTATGCATGAACAATGGACAGGGACAACAAAGCTGGGGAGAGGGCAGAAAGGGAGAGGGAGGGGGGAATCAGTGGGGGAAAAAGAAGAAACATCTGTAACAAAAATAAATTACTTAAGAAAAATAAAATAAAATAATAATAAATAAAAAAAATAAAAGCTTTGAACCCTTTCCTGTACCTTGCCTTATGCATATCTTCCACTGGCTGTTCCTACGTTATATCCCTTTATAATAACCAGTAATCTAGTAAGTAAAATGTTTCTCTGAGTTTTATGAGTCATTCCAGTAAATTAATTGAACCCAAGAAAGAGACTGTGGGAATCTCTAATTTATAGCCAATGAATCAGAAGTATAGGTAACAACCTTGGCTTGGAACTGGTATCGTGAGCTGGAGAGGTCATTGGCACCTCCAGTTTGTTGCCAGTCAGTCAGAAACACAGATAAGAACCTGAGCTTGTATTTGAAACTTGGGGTAAGGGAAGGCAGTCTTCTAGGACTGAGCCCTCACCCTGTGGAATCTGATGCTATATTAGGGTAGATAGTGTCAGAGTTGAGTTCAATTGTAGGACACCCAGCTGATAATGCAAGAACTGCTTTTGTTGTACAGAACCCCCTGCCACACGTTAGAATTGGTACCAGAACCTACTTAACATCTTCCAGCTCTTTTTTTTTTTTTTTTGACCAAGGCTGTAAATGTTGCTGAGATGCCATCTGGTTGAATTATGAATTGTATAAGAAAAGAAGAAAATCTAAGAATGACCCGGCACAGCTGGAAAATCATGCCATGTGTGCAATTCAAGGTTCACAGGTGCCTCAACAGCATCACATGAAGGCATTGTCCCTCTACTTTCTTCTGTGAGTAAGTTAATGTCCAATCTGGGTGCTTTCATTTTCTGCGTAATCCTTAAAATTTCTAAGAAACATTTCAATAGTCATTTTTATAAGAAACAAAATAATGTTTTTTAGAGGAGTACAAAAGGAGACCAACTTAAACTGATAAAGGGTCAACATAAAAACAGAGCTAAGGTCCCCCCAAGATGAGGAGGCAAGCCAAAAACCTCTCAGGCTGAAAGTTAGCCTGGTCAGGAAGTCAAAGCCTTGATAAAAAGAAAGCTGTAAAGCTTTGATTAAAATTCCCATTGCTGGTTATATTTATATGCCCATTCAGGTGCTCATAAAGGACGAACATTTTTATTAAGAACACTGTAGATCACTTTGAATGCATTTCCCTGTACTTTTCTTTGCTCCTTTCCCCATCTTTCTATAATGATATAAATTAAAGGGCAGGGGCATCAGGTGGTACTGATGGATTTTCTCAGCTATTTGGTTTATGCCGCAACAAACCTTAATATTATTTTAGCGATGTGAGTTATTTGACCTGGAAGGATCAGCCTGTTCAATACTTGCAGTGGTAGTGCTGAGGAATTAGCTTGCGTAGCCTGGGGCAATCAATAGATTGAAGAACTAGCCTTTTTTAAGTCCAAGCCCTATTTTATAAGAATATTAAGCTCGCAGTGTTCATACAACAAAGAGACCTGAAGCCTGCACAAAGGGTTTCACAGCTGAAAGCATATTTGCAGGACACTTTCCCTGTCTTGAAAGAGGTTCCCGTATACACAGAACCAGTCAAAGGCAGGGAAGGAGGGGGGCTAAATAGACACAGCCATTCATCTGAAATAACTATGAACAGGTTTAAAAATACACAAACACAGCTTTGAACATCTGGGATATTAAAAAAAAAAAAAAAGGTATATTGTGTGAATTATCCTGTGGCTGTTGCAACTTCAAACAATGTTCCTATAGCTATTTTGAAAACATTATGTGAGAAGCAAAATAAGTGAGTAAGAAATAAATAAAAAAACTGTGATAATGGAAAGAAGTGATACTCATGGCCTTTCTCCAGATCTCCCACAGGATTTTCAGACCCAACCTGTACTCCCCTGTGTCCGAGGGTGGAGAAGTACCTTAAGCTCATAGGGAGCTCGCCCTGAGATTATATAGAACCTCCTGACAAATCAGCCTAGTATGCAAGTCTGGCTGGCAGCAGATGAAGTGGAAGGGACGTGTCAGAGGAGGAGATGTCTGGGATGCAGATTTTCTGGGGTTCAGCCTCCTCAGAAAGCTGCTGTCATTAGCCCGGTGAACAGTCACTGGGAACTGCTTAGACACATTTCCTCCACTGAAAGCTAATATTCATGGCAGTCTCTTTAGTCATTAAAGGCTACAGGGGGCCTTGCATTGGGAAAACAGGCTACTTTCTCAAGGAAAAAAAATATTCCTCCAGTGGATTCCTTCACCATTATCAAGGACTTTCCCATTATGGTGATGTTTATTGCTTTCCTCTCTCTCCGTTGTTAAATGTCCCCTATTGAAAAGACAACACCTCATGCAGTGAATTTTTATTAGAAACCCATATCATTGCTCTGCTAATACCAAGCTGGTGTGCAAAAGGTATTGTGATAAAAGCCTGAGATTTCTAGCTGGAGCACTGGAATATTTCAAACAAAGGACATAACAAGTGACAAAACGGGCAAGAAATTATTCGATTAAGAAAGACAGTGTGAGCTATTTCCCTCCAGAATATGTGAATAGCCCTCCAGCTGATCCCTCTGGTACCTAGTCAGGGTGAAATCAAGCTTTTCTGAGCAATCCACTGCTGGCCAATGCCAGAGAAGGGAGCTGGAGGAGGAAAACCGGTGCTGGGGAGGAGTGGGCACAGCGGTAAGGAGAAACATTGATTACATTCCAAATCAATGCAAGATGCTGACAGAGCTCCGGGGAGGAAAGGCTGGCAACCAAATTGCATCTCCTGAGCCCTGCCAGTCAGTAGGCGTTACTATTCATACATGCAAATCAACAAGCACTGAGCAGAGATTAAAAGACAGAGGAAGGCAGAAGACGGCAAGAAGGAAAAGGCTTCAGCTCAGGCTGTGGATTGGAGTGGCAAGCATCATCATAAACAAAAACAAATTCTCCTGCTATTCCGGTGCACAGGTGCTTTGCTTTTTAAAACCAAGTAAACCACAGATTCCTTTATGCCAAAAAACTGCCTAGATCTTGCTTTAACATTGAACAGCTGTTCTTTCAAGTTCTGGCTAAGCCCCATAAATCTCTGCCTTGATTAGTCTAATCATACATATAGTAGAGGTATTTATTAAAAAATCTAATCAGCACCCCCAACAATATCATCATTCATTCTATTCCATAGATCTTATCCTAGAATTGCCTGGGGAACACATCTGAGGGTAAACAAATCTAAGGGTATGTGTGATACACAGAATAATTACTCAGAAGCCCTGGTAACATACAGCAGAAAAACAAACCATGTGCAGATTCCTGTTGGCATAGGATTTGTCCATGAACAAAGTCTGTGCTTGCTCCCTGGCTATTTCTTTGAGATAAAACTCTGACTTCTCATGATGATTATGCACACACAGCATCACTGCAGCTGGATTTATCAGGTAATGGGGACATTAAGTTCCACAGCCAACATTAAAAGAGCATCTTCTGCCTGGCCGGTGTGGCTCACTGGTTGAGCATCGACCCATGCACCAAGAGGTCGCTGGTACAATTCTTGATCAGGACACAGGCCCAGGTTGTGGGCCAAATCCCCAGGTGGGCATGCAGGAGGCAGCCAGTTGATGTTCTTTCTCATCGATGTTTCTCTCTCTCTCTCTCTCTCTCTCTCTCTCTCTCTCTCTCTCTCCCTTCCTCTCTCTCTAAAATTAATAAAGAACAAATAAAATAAACCCTGGCCAGTTTGGCTTAGTGGTTAGGTCGTCTCGGGTTTAGTTCCCACTAAGGGCACGTACTTCACTTGTGGTTTGTCCCCGGCCCCAGTTGGGATCGTGTTGTTGGCAACCAGTCAATGTGTCTCTCTCACATGGATGTTTTTCTCTCTCTCTCTTCCCCCATCTCTCCCTCCTGCTCTCTCTGAAGATAAATGCAAAAATGTCCTCAGGTGAGGATTAAAAAACAACAATAAAAATAAATAAATAAAAGAGCATCTTCCCCACCCAGGAAGTGACTTGCAGGCCAGGAACAAGGCCTGGGCATGAATGCTCCAGAAATCAGTAGAAACACCAGTATGAAAGAAAAACATTACCATCAGCCTGAATTAACTGAAGGGCCACTACCAATTCCCCGTCCTAAAGTTTAAATAGAGTCAAACAGCCAGGTTTGTGCTACCCTGACACTGCCAATTTTTGGTTCCCCTCAGGATGAAAATAAGCCCAAAATGGGATTCAGGTAAGACGAGGGTTCAGCATCTCCTCATCCCATTTGGAGAAAAATATTTCTTTGAACAAGTTGTGTCAACAAAAGCTACTTTATTGGAAAACCTTTTCCGGGTTTTGAGGCATTTTGGAGTGGTGAGCAATAGCCCTTTACATTCACACGATGCTGTCATACACACTGATTCATTCAATCCTGTCCTACTGTCCAGAAATCCTCCCACCCCGAAATCCATTGCCATGACTAATCCACCACCCATAAAACACTGTGATAATTACCATTGTCTGCTTGGATTTAAAATGCGCTAATTACTTTTATCAAGGATATTATCTCTCTAGAGCTGAGAAAACACAGAGTCCTAAAATACCCAAAGCAAACAATCCTATTTCCAAAGTTCAGAATTAGTCTTTGATCAAAATCAGATTTGACATTTTGGTAGGAAAAAAAGAAAAACAAAACATTTTATAGTAAAAGAAGATCGTGGAGGAAACAAAGTTGGGTCTTTCTCTCACCTATTCTCTCTTCCAAGCCAGTCTCATCTCGTGATTCTAATCACATCCCCATCCCACACCTGTTCTGGAGAAGAATAAGCCTCACAATCAAGAGTAAAAGCATATATATATATATACACACACACACATATATATATAAAATCAACTTGTTCTATGTCAGTGACAATTTTTCTGAATTTATGTCAGAGACATTTCATCCTCAGATTAAAGCAGTTGGTCTTCTGAGGAACTTATTTTAAGTGTCCTGTTCTGCACAAATCTTAAAAGTCACTGTGGTTGTTTTCAAATGCGTCTGCAAATTCTTTGATACTCTTCCCATTGGGGGATATTAATTTTCCTTTCTCATGGGTAGATGGTACTTAGTGACTCTCTTTTAACAAATAAAATGTGGCAAAAATAAGGGAGCAGACGCCAAGGGCAGTCATGAAGTGCACTGTGGCTTCCACCTTGCTCTCCCTTCCATCACTCGCTCTGGAGAAGCCAGTGGCTGTGCTGGGGGGACATTCAGCCAGCCCCACAGAGAGGTCCACATAGCAAGAAACTAAAGTGTCCTTCCAAAAATCAGCACAAATTTGCCAGGCATGTGAGTGAGCCACCTTAAAAGTAGATCCTCCAGCTCCACTCAAACCTTCAGAGGACTACAGCCTGGCCAATAGCTTGACTCTGATCTCAGAAGAGACCCTGAGCCAGAAGCACCTAACAAAGCCCCTCCTGTATTCCTGAACTACAGAAACCGTGTGAGATAATAAATGTTTATTGTTTTAAGCCACAGCATTTTGAGGTCCTTTGTTATACAACAGTAGATAACTAATGCAGTCACCATTATCAATAAAGATTCATTAGGCCCCTACTCTGTGCACGAAATATGCATGTGGTCCCTGAACGTGTACAGCACCTTTTCTGAAGAGGTTGTGCTTTTTTTCAATGACAATTCCTGGATCTTGGGGGAAAGTTTTGAAACATGAGTCTTGAGACTTCTGGTCAAGATGGTGGCGTAGATAAACGCGGTATCGTGTCCTCCCACAACCACATCAAAGTTACAACTAAACTAAAGAACAACCATCATTCAAAACCGCCTGAAATCAAGCTGAATGGAAGTCGTACAACTACGGAACTAAGGGAAAAAAAAAGCAGCTACATCCAGACCGGTAGGACGGGCGGCGGCGCGAGGGGGGGCGGAGCGCGCAGCAGCGAGACGGGCTGGTCCCACACCCAAGCGTGGTGGATAAAAATCAGGAGGATCCCGCGGCTGGGAAGGTCCTTCTTGAGGACTGAGGGGTCCCCGTCCCACACCAGGTGCCCCGTTCAGGGTTCCAGTGCCAGGAAGAGAATCCCCATAACTTCTGGCTGGAAAAACCAGCGGAAACTGAGGCTCAGGGAAGCTGAAGCGGCTGGAGCCCCAGGCAGCTCCTTAAAGGGCCCGCGCACGGACTGGTCGGACTCTCTCCCTCTAAGCTCGGAGGGGAGGCAGCTCGAGGGGCACCAGAGACATACAGGGAAGAACTGAGCGGTTTGGCACTGGAGCGAGCGCTGGAGAGGGGGCTTCCTCGGGGACAAACGTGCTGTCAGAGGCCTTTGTTCCTTTGGTGAGCCCTTCCCTGGGACGGCAGACAGCCGCCATATCTGGGACTCCAGCAACCTGGCTCACACTGGTAGCCCCGCCCTGTTGACTCCCTGAGGCCCCGCCCCGCCCCACACAACTTTCAAGCTGTTGCCACTTGCTTAACCATAGGATTGGCCTGTCTTGGATCCTGCTTCAGGTTTTTTCTAAATTCTTTCAAACGAGCAGCACCAGGTCTCAGCGAGCCCCATACCTCTCATTAAGTAATACACAGAAACAAACACAGGGAGGCAGCCAAAATAAGGATACAAAGAAACAGGTCCCAAATGAAAGAACAGAACAAAACCCCAATAAAAGAACTAAGCGAAAGGGAGATAAGCAACCTAACAGATACTGAGTTCAAAATACTGCTTATAAGGATGCTCAATGAACTTAGTGAGAACCTCAGTGAACTTAGGGAGGGCCTCAAGAGCATAAAAAAGGACCAGTTAGAAATCATGGATACACAGTTAGAATTAAAGGAGGCATTAACTGAAATAAAGAATAATTTACATAGCTTCAATAATAGAGTATGTAGATCCAAGGAGCAAACCATCGATTTGGAATATAAGGAAGCAAAAAATCCCCAATCAGAACAGCAAAAAGAAAAAAGAATCCAAAAAAATGAGGATAGAGTAAGGAGCCTCTGGGATAACTTCAAGCATGCCAACATTCGCATCTTGGGGGTGCCCGAAGGAGAAGAGAGAGAACAAGAAATCGAAAACCTGTTTGAAACAATAATGGCAGAAAACTTTCCTACCTTGGTGAAGGAAACAGACATACAAGTCCAGGAAGCACAGAGAGTCCCAAACAAGATGAACCCCAAGAGGCCCACACCAAGACACATCATCATCAAAATGCAAAAGGTTCAAGACAAAGAGAGAATCTTAAAAGCAGCAAGAGAAAGGCAGCTAGTTACCTACAAGGGAGTACCCATTAGGCTGTCAGCTGATTTCTCAAAAGAAACTTTGCAGGCCAGAAGGGAGTGCAAGAAATATTCAGAGTGATGAAAACCAAGAACCTACAACCAAAATTACTCTATCCTGCAAAGCTGTCATTTAGAATCGATGGACATACAAAAACTTTCCCAGACAAGAAAAAGTTAAAGGAGTTCATCACCACCAAACCGTTATTATATGAAATGATGAAGGGTCTTTTTGAAGAAAAAGATAAAATGTATGAACAAACAAAATGGCAATGAATACATATCTATCAACAATGGAATCTACAAACAAAATGAACAGGAAGAACAGAAACATTCTCATAGATACAGAGAACATTTTGTTGGTTGCCAGTTGGGAGGGGGGTTGGGGGAATGGGTGAACAGGGTGAAGGGATTAAGAAGCACAAATTCATTGCTAGACTGACAAACCTCAAAGGGAAAGGGGTTGAGGGGGGGGGGAAATAAACCAAAGAACTTATATGCATAACCAATGGACACAGACAATAATGTGGGAAAAGGTGGGAGGGGGGCGGGAGTGTGGAGGAGGAGGTCAATGGGGGAAAAATGTGGAACATCTGTAATACATTTTACATCCAACAATAAAGATTTGGAAAAAAAAAAAAAAAGAAACATGAGTCTTGACTTGGGGTGATAAACACACAATACAATATACAAACGATGTGCCCTGGCCAGTTTGAGTGGTTAGAGCATTGGCTAGCAGACTAAAGAGTCATAGATTTGATTCTGGTCAGGAGCACATGCCTCGGTTGTGGTTCGTCCCCAGCTCTGGTCAGTGTCATGCGCGAGGCAACCAGTCAGTGTGTGTCTCTCACATCGATGTTTCTGTCTGTCTCCCTCTCCCCCCCACTCCACCCCAACCCTCACTCTATCTGAAGATAAACAGAAAAATATCTTCAGGTGAGGATTAAAATTATATACATGTATAGAGAGATGATGTGTTGTAGAACTGTATACTTGAAACCTGTATAACTTTATTAATCAATGTCACCCCATTGAATTCAATATATTAAAATAAATAAACAAAAAAGAAACATGAGCCCATATTCAGACTATCAACTAAACACTCATTTAGAAAAACAGGTTTTCCCCACGCACTCTTTCCTTCACTCAGAAAAGAACTCTGTCATTTAAAAACAAGCCATGCTGTTATCATGATGTCTTCAGAATCTGACACCATGCCGTATTTATGTTTTGTCCCATTTGTTGCCTTCCAAGTGCAGCTAAGACATGGCAACATTTTCAAATAACAGGCAAAGAAAACAAATTCTTGGAAGAAAGCTGTCACCCGTTTTCTTGGCAACGCAAAACTGAGTTCTTTTAGCTAACAGAGCACACATAAATATTCCCGTTGTCTGCTTATTCTGAATGTCGTGTCTCCCTGGCTTGTCATTAACAACAGAGATCAACACCCTAGCCTCACAAATAGAGACGGGACATCAATGCCAACAGGATGGCAGTGTCTCTGAATGGAACAGCAGATCAGGCAGCTTCTCAGAAAAGCTCATGTTGGGCACTAACCCAGGCAGTGGACGGAACAGGCCCTTTGTCTGATTTACCCTTGATAGTTGTTCTACTTTAAAGAAAGGCCTGAGAAATGTTCACCTACCTCTCAACAAATGTTTCTTCTCCTTCTCCATTTGTTCCCTGAAAGATTCCACAGGCCAGCGCTCTTCCTCTTTAGGAGAAGAGACCACCCAGACCCAACCAGAGCCTCTCTCCTGAGCACCAGTTGGTCACAGGTCAAGGACCTGAGGGCTTGGACTCCATCCAGCCTAGGTACCAACTTCTGAGAGGAGGCAGCCCCTTGATGTTTTCTGTGCCTAGACATTGGCATTTCAGCCTCTAAAAACAAAAATAAAGGAAATAAGGAGTGGAGGAGGAAATAAAGGAGGGGGGGAGGGAGATAAATAATGAATAGATCACAAGAATTCTCTTCTTTGTATGCTGTTGTTTAACTCCAAGCAAAGGCCATTTAAACAGTGACACACATCAATACTCAACCATTTGAGCACAAAGTAGAAACAGTATAGCTCAGCCACTAGACAGCCTGCTTTGATCCAGGCTTGGCCATCTCTCAGGTTTCTGATGCTCAGGATGTTACTTATTCTCTGTAAGCTTCAAGTTCTCAGCTATAAAATGGGGTGATAGACTAGTCTCCATCTCTCAAGATTATAAGGAGATTTAAGTGAGGCTTTACGGACAAAGCACTAAACACTACTGGCTTATAGACACCACTCAAAAGATGTAGCTGTTATTATTTTTATTGCATGGCCAGTAGAAGCTAGGTTTCTCAATTAACCCTCAATAAAGAACAACCACCCATCTGAGGACTGGGGTACAGACCTCCCTGTTGTCCCTACCTTCCTGCTTGCATTACTCTGTAAACACCTATGGTCATCTATAGAAGTAATCACACCACTTTACTAAACAACACTCAGGAGTCAAACAGACTCTGGTTCAAGGCAGATCACAATTAGAGGAGAGCTTTGAGTATGGAAGAACTACAGCTAGTACCAGTGCGGGTGACTCCAGACTCCTCGGCGGAAATGAGAGCACTCCCCATCTTGGGGTCGGAAGCAGGCTGAGGTTCAACGCAGAGAGCAATAATACTTTCTCTTTCCTATACATCTTTTGCAAGGAGCATGCTTTTCAAATCCACAGACTACCCTTTGGGAGGCACCGCTTCTCAGGGTCAGCCTTCCTTATAAGCATATCAGGTAGTCCCCTGTAGGACCAAGTCTCTGGGGCACCCAAAAGGCTTTTGAGAGTATAAACTTTCTTTACCAGGGACAAAGAGTTTTAGTTCACAAATAGAGACGTTTCAATACGTCAATGTGACAAAAAGAAATAACCCAAAATAACTGACACAGATCATCTTTCTTGAGAGTAAGTTTTGAGGGAATGGATCCAAAGGAGAGTGGGCAGAAGACAGCAGGTGGGAAATGACCGGTTGGGAGGTCAGACATCATGGGGTGTGTTCTCTAGGAAGCAGAAGCCAAACAGGACGCAAAAAATCTGCTAGGGAAAATAGCTGTGAGAGACAATGGGGAGGGAGGCGGAAGAGACCTGGAGAGCCTCGGAGTACGATCTCAGCACTAGAGAAGGAAGAAAAGACTGGATGGAAGCATTTTAGACTTCAGTACTGTTCTGAATTCAACAAGGCATCAGGGAGTCCTACCTCTCCCCAAAACAATCCCTGCCTCATTTAGTCATTGGTTGGGAGCACCCTTGGCAGAATATGGTTAACAATACTGTTATATACTTGAAAGTTGCTAAGAGAATAGACCTTACATATTCTCATCACAAAAAGAAGGTACTCATGTGAGGTGTTAACTAACCTTATTGTGGTAATCATTTAGCAATATACATGGTACCAAATCACATGTACACCTTTAACTTAGACAATGTTATCTCAATAAAGCTGGAAAAATAATAAATTTAAAAGTAATAATCTTGCCCAGCTAGTGTGGCTCAGTGGATTGAGCATCGTCCCATGGACTGAGAGGTCCCAGTTCAATTCCCAGTCAGGGCACTTGCCCAGGTTGTGGGCTTGATCCCCAGTGGGGGGTATGCAGGAGGCAGCTGATCAATGCTTCTCTCTTACATTGATGTTTCTGTCTCTCTCTCTCCCTTCCTCTCTCTAAAAAACCAATAAAAACATTAAAAAAAAAAAAAAAAGATAGGTGGAATGGGTTTCATAGTACAGATGCTGGGGATGTGCATCAGCTCTTTCCTGCAGTCAGAGACCTGAGGAGCACACGCTGTGGCTGCTGCATGGGGCAGGTTTGCAGCCAGTGAAAACCCCACTGTCTCCTCTGGTGCTGGAACCAGCCCTGCCAGCATCAGCATTAGGGAGATTTGTTCTTAACCCCTCACCAGTCCATGCAGAGCCACAGCTTGCTTCTGATCCCACACAAAATCCATGAGGACACACTGGGCCATACAATTTCCTTCAATCCCTAGTTGTTTTTTATTTGGCTATGTCTTGGAATTCCACCCAGAGCCCCTAGAGAGTGTGATCTAGAATTTGAAAGTTTCCAGCCCGAAGTCTCGCCTTTCTGCCCTCTCCCCTTAGAACAGCGATAGGCCCTGGCTTGAGGAAGAGTGAATGGTCTCTGGGGCTGTCACACTAGGGAGATTAAGACTAGGGTGGGTAAACTCATGGGCAAAGGTGGGTGTGAGTCTGGGAAGTCAAAAACCATTTTTTTCTATTTCTTAACTTTGTCAAGTATCTACCCAGACATTGGAGAGAATGACACGGTATCATCCGTGACAGCACTCATCTTGATTTCACTTTCCTAAGAGAACTGGTCCTCTTGGGTTTCTCCTGGCTCTTAGCCCCTCAGGGAACATGGTGTTTGAGAGGCTTTGTCTCCCTTTGACCCTGAACTGAGCTTTATTTGCTTTGAAAAGGGTCCCAAGTGCCCTCTGACAAAGTTGACTAAGAAAGTATTTACTGGCAAATAACTATTTTCAGCTCCCTAACAGTCATCATGAGACTCCACAGGTACTGGTAAGAGATTGGTACTTGACTCAAGAGGTACATTAACAGAACAAAAAGAAATGTAAAGTAGGCAGTCCTACAAGACTTGCTCTGACAAAGAGCATCTCTGCAGGTCCTTTTTCATTGTAAAACATCCTCAAAGATGCTTGCTATGTGCTCTTATATGTTCTATAACGTTTCTAAGTCATAACAGGAAGTATATTCATAAATTTTATCCAGATCATATAGAACATTCAGGATTAATGTAGCCAGACAAGCAAAAGTAGAATAAGTAACTCTACCTAGAGAGAAAAATAATCAAAACAATATTGTTCCCAGACCCCGAATGCCAGGTTCTTGAGTCTCAATGTCATAGAAATGTGCACTAGACTCAGTACAAGGGCAAGCAGGTAGAGTTTACTGAAAAGAGCTTGTGCACAGGGAGCTGACCAGAAAAGGGAAGTGGAGCTCCCTGAGGGGCACTTGTGGATGGCTGATAAAGGGGCCTTGGGGCGGTGTCGAGCTTGGGAAGGAGGATGAGGTCAGTTGTCTCACTATCTGTCGATCTCATCTAGCAGTGGTTACTCCCAGGGTACTCATAAGATGTTTTCCATGGTCAGTGGACCATTCCAAGGGCCTGTAAAATAATGCTTGTGCACATGTTCTAGTTACCATTTAATTGACAAAACAATTATTTTGCAGAATATGATGTTAAAAAGGATGTTATCATACTGCATTCTTTCATTTAAGGATGCAGTTAGGTTAATTTTAACTACGGAATTTTACTGAAAGCAATGAGTCACAGCCAGGCCTCTGGGATGGAGTCGATGTCACCTCTATACTGTCTCAATATTAACCCAAACAGAAAAGAAAAGTGGGAGGCACTTAGTTATGTTAATTTAGTATTAATTTTTTTTCTTTTAAAGATAAATCCTTATACATAAATAAATACATAGACAGACATTATATGTAAGTAAAATAATTTATCCTTCAAACATACATAGAAATTTGTCTGGGATATTTTTTCCATACCCTATAGAGCTGTACCTGTTTTGCATTTATTCCTGGGACCCAGGATTTTACATTTACCACAGAAATTATTTATCCTGTGTCTGGTTAGGTTTGAATAAGTCATTAATTCTTGAATAGCAGACTGATTGTAACATTGAAAACTTGCATAATTTTTTTAAAGACTTCACTTAATAACTAAGCTGAATGTACATTCAAAACAGCCTAAGCAGCAACAGTTCCTTCACACCACCTCGCTTCCTGGGGCGGTATACTCACGTGCCCTCTCCCGCCTGGCCTGTTGTGTTAAACTCTTCACCAGGCTGGGGGACACAGCAAGCCAGTCACCCTCCACTTTGCAAACTAAATGGCATGGGAAGAAAAAAGAATTTACAAAATGCCTACTATGTGCCTAGCATTGTTCTAGATCAGTGTTTCTCGACATTTTTTTTTTTGTATTCTTAACACCCCTAAGGAGCCTTTTTAGACACTTTTTCAATTACTCCCCTCCCCCATTAATTTTTAATACCACAAAAACACTCTATATCTGTTTATGCACTGTATGAAAACCTGTGCTTTATACACTAAAGTGTAAACCTTTTTTTGCCCTCCAATAACCATGTTTAACCCCTGTGAGGACACTATCCTCCCACTTGAGTGATTATCTGAGAATCACAATGTTAACATATCGTATTTGCCAAAGCACATGTTTTGTGTCCTGTTTTATAAAACACACACACACAAATTTGAAGCACCGTTATTTCTGTTAAGCATAAATCTCCCAATAATTAGTTAACTGATCAACACTGAGAGAGACTTGAACCCTAACCCACCTTTCTTTCTAGCTGTGTGACCTTAGTAACTTCATTTCCTGAGCCACAAATTCCTAATTTGTAAAGGAGAGAAATCACGGTAACTGTCTCATGGAATCATTCCAGGGACCGACTTAGACTACATATGCTATGTCTAACACAATTTCTGGCACACACAAAAATGTCAGTTGTTACATCAGTGGGATGAAAATTTACACAGCTGAGGACAAGGAGGGGAAATCAGTCTGTAGTAACAAGTAATAATTATGAAACACCAGAGTCACACTCACAGGCAATATCTTATTTGATCCTCTGACTATGTTGGTGCGATAGGAAGAAAGCATATTGTTATCATACCCCTTTTACAGATTGAGGCAACTGAAGGTTGACTAAGGCTACAAAGCTATGTAGTTAGTAAGTGGTAGGGCTTGAACTTCGGACTCTAGAACTCATTATCTCAACACTTGTTAGAAACATAAAAGCACAAGGTCTCCTACAGACTCTATTGTTCCTAAAGTCATTTTATGATTGGAAAGGCTCTCTAGTGTTTTCAGTCTAAAGAATGCTTTTTTCAGGGCTTAGAAAGTACAGTAAATAATAGCTAAATGAAACTGAAAGTAATTATCATTTTTCCAGACTCTTTGCTGGCTCTAAATTACTTTCAAGGTTACCTACAGTTCCACAGTTTTTTCTGTTAAATAACAGATGATGAGCCTCCTTAAGACAATATAAGGCTGATTCAGGAGTGGCTAATGCTGAAAGGCATTTTAAAAACTTCCACACTATAAAAACTATTCAAGATAGGTTTAAAGGACTACTCAGAATGCCCTCATCTCTGAGACCTCACACTTAGAGCTATTGGTTCTTTCCTGGTTCTTCTTAAGGCTCCCAACCACCCTCTTTCTTTGTTTTATTTTTTTAAATATGTTTTTATTGATTTCAGAGAGAGAAAGGGAGAGGGAGAAATGGAAACGTCCATCAGCCGCCTCCTGCATGCCTCCTACTGGTGATCGAGCCCACAACCCGGGCATATGCCCTGACCAGGAATCAATCTGGCAACCTTCCGGTGCATGGGACAATGGTCAACCAATGGAGCCACACCGGCTGGGCCTATTTCTTTGCTTTAAAGAGTGTTTGCATAATATTCATGGTAAGATTTATGTCTACATTATCAAAATGAAATTTCTCTATTTTAAAATATGAGCTAATGAAAACAGATCTTATTTTTATTCAATTCTCTAAACTCCTGATGTGGAAGATGCTTTCATCTGCACCTTTTTTTTTTTTTTTTTTTACGTTTCTCTACAACCAAAATATTATCTGAGGAATCATAAAGCTATGGGGGAAACAACTTACGAAAATTGTAAACAGCATATCATTCTTTACAGATCAATGCACCATTTGAGTATAGCTCCTTCTGTGTTTCCAGCTTCAAGACAAGACCATTCACAGTTCAGCACTTCCTAATTACATACAATTAACAGCTCGGAGACTGAGCAGAATGACTGGGAAGCACTGAAAGCTACAAATCTGTTTTGCAGTAGTTTGTGTTTTTTTCTTCATTGTTGTTTTGCTTGTTGTCTAGTAGCATACCTCCAGGGAATATTTTCAAGTTGTAACATTAATGAGCAAACACTTGTGAGACTGCAAGCCATTTCGGATTACTTTCCTTCTTTCCAGGGCACAGAAAGGGAAAAATGAACTGACACATTGCGCACCAAAATAAAATTATGCAGAAAATGCAAAATATTATTTATGCAGAGCACATCCCTGAAGAATTCATGGCATCATTGATAGCAGTAATAAAGCAGGGAGGCATCTGAATATTACTGTCTACTAAAGAATTTTGAAAATGCAAACACATCATGGATATTTCCATGCAAGAGGCAGGAGTTACTCTATCCCTAGCTTATAGACTAAATGATAGGGCAATGAGCTGGAGAGATAAAGAAAGTAGAGATTTGCAAGGACAGTAGAGGTACAAAGTCCTGTCCCACACTCACTAGATGATGATAATAAAAACAACAACAATAACATGAATATAGTTAATATTTATTGAATGCTTACTAGGTCACAGTCATTGTTCTAACTACCTCACATGCATTAACTCATTTAAATGTTTTTTTATTACTGATTTTTTTTTTTTTTTTGAGATAGAGATAGAAACATCGATGTGAGAGAGAAACATTGATTGGCTGCCTCCTGCACATCCCCTACTGGGGATCTAGCCCACAACCCAGGCATGTGCCCTGACTGGGAATTGAACCAGGACCTCTCAGTCCTTGGGACAATACTCAATCCACTGAGCCACACCAACCGGCGGCATTAACTCATATAATTCTCACAACCATTCTGTGAAATAGGTAAAGTTATCAACTCATTTTAGAGTTGAAGAAACCAAAGCTCAGAGAAGATAGGTAACTTGCCCAAGGTCACACAGTGAGTAAGTTAGCAAAGACATCAGTTGAACCCAGAAGCTGCTCTGAAGCCCCTTCTCATGGCAGCTAAAGAATGGGGCTCCCTGTTGAGAAGTTCTAGAGCTACGCTTTTAAATCTCAGATATATAGACTCTCTTAAAAGTTATAAAAACAGAACATGGTGGGCAAGACTGGAGTGAAGGTGAGTGTGTGTGAGTGTGCGCGAGTGTAAGAGAGTGTGAGTGGATGTGAGTGTGAGTAAGCATCCATGCAGTAATGCAGAAACTTAGGACAGATGGTTCCAGAGCTGTGGACTGGGGAGCAGCTAGCTACCACCGAGCACTGCTCAGCAGGGCACTTCTCCCCACTTCAGGCTGGAGGGTCCCATCATTTTGGAAGACCAACTGGGTCCTCCTTGGGAGGAGGCAGCAGGGAACAGGTAGGGCCCAGCACCCGAAGGCCATAAGTAAGCTTGGCACCATCAGACCAGCAGCCTCTGCTGTGCCACCGCCAGCCCACACACAATAGCCACACCACCGAGGCAGCAGTGCCACAGGAGCCGAGCTGAGCCCAGCAGCAGTGGAGCCATGGAGCAAGTGGAGCCCCACCCACTTGCAACAACATGGGAGCCTAGCTGAGCCCAGCAGCAGCACCCCTGTGGGAGTCAAGCCAAGCCAGGCTGCAATGGCTCCTTGAGACCCAGCTGGACACACACACCCCAGAAGCACACCAGCTGGAGCTATGCACCCCAACAGTTCCTCAGCCAGACCTATACACCCCAGAAGCACACCAGTCAGACTCACACACTCCAGCAGCACCTATGAAAATGCATGAACAGCCCTGGACAGTTTTGCTCAATGGTTAGAGCGTTCCCTGCGGTTCAGAGAGACCGGGTTTGGTTCCCGCTAAGAGCGCATACCTTGGTTGCAGTTTGTCCCTGGCCCTGGTTGGGTTGTGTGGGTGGCGGCCACTCAATGTGTCCCTTTCACATCTATGTTTCTCTCTTTCTCTTCCTCTCTCTCTCCCTCCCACTCTATCTGGGCAAAGAATGGAAAAATGTCCTCAGGTGAGGATAAAAAAAAAAAAGGCATGAACACCAGCTATCAATCCTCCCTAACCCGCAACGGACAAGAGGTGCCAGCCCCATCAGCGACACACCAGCCCAGAGCCACTGACCCCACAGACCCCACAGCAGCCAAGAGCCACCTGCCCCACCACTGCAGCCACCACAGAGAACACCCAGATGACTGGACTGGATCTGAGATCCAGCCCCACCACTACCCAAAGCCCGTGGATGCACCAATCTTCCAATGCCACGTGGTGTGCCCCATACTACCAGACAGTGAAAATGGTGAGAAAGAGAAATAACCCTGAAATGAAAGAAAAGGAGGACTCACCAGAAAAGGGACTAAATAAAATGAAGGCAAGTAGACGGTCAGATAAAGAATTCAAAGTAATAGTTGTAAGAGTGCTCAAACAACTTAGTGAGAATTATAAGCAACTTAATGATAATTATAAAGAACTTGAAAAAAAAAAGTAGAAGCTATTAGTAAGAATCAAGTGGAAATGGAGAATAACATAGCTGAAATAAAGAGCACCTTAGAAGGATTCAATAGTAGATTTGAACAAGCTGAGGACCGAATCAACTAGATAGAAGACAATTTAGAAAAAAATCTCCCAATTAGAGCAGCAAATGAAAAAAAAAAAAAAAAAGCAGAAGGAGAGTGAGAGTATAAGGGAGCTTTGGGATAACATGAAACATAACAATATTCACATCATAGGGATACCAGGAGAGAAGAATCTAAGAAAGGCATAGAGAACCTGTTTGAAGAAATAATGACAAAAAACTTCCCTAACGTGGTGAAGGAAAAATCACACAAAAGGAAACACAGAAAGTCCCATTCAAGATAAACCTAAAAAGATCCAAACCTAGACACATCATAATTAAAGTGGCAAATGTTAAAGACAACAAAAGAATCTTAAAGGCAACACTAGAGAGACAGAAAGTTAGGTACATGGGAGCTTCCATTAGTCTGTCAGCTGATTTCTCAATAGAAGCACTTCAGTCCAGAAGGGACTGGCATAAAATATACAAAGTAAGAGAAAACAAGGGACTGAACCCAAAACCACACTATCCAGCAAGGCTATCATTCAAATTGAAGGTGAGCCCTGGCCAGTTTTGCTCAGCAGTTAGAGCATTGGCCCGTGGACCAGAGAGTCCAGGGTTTGGTTCCTGCTGAGGGCACATGCCTCGGTTGCAGTTTGTCCCCAGCCCTGATTGGGGTCATGTGGGTGGAAACCACTCGATGTGTCTCTCTCACATTGATCTTTCTTTCTCTCTCTTCCTCCCTGTCTCTCTCCTGCTCTATCTGAAGATAAATGTAAATATGTCCTCTGGTGAGGATTAAAAAAAAAAAAAAAATGAAGGTGAAATAAAGAGCTTCACAGACAAAAAAAATAAAAGGCTAAAGGAGTTTATTACCACTAAACCAACATTGCTAAAAGGAGTGTTGTAAGAATAAAGAGAGAGAGAGAGAGAAACAAGCATAAAAAAATAAAAATGGCAACAAATAATTACCTATCAATAATGAACTAAAATGCAAATGGCTTAAATGCTGCAATTAAAAGACATAGGATAGCTGACTGGATAAGAAAACATGAGCCATATATATGCTGTCTACAAGAGACCCACCTCAGAACAAAAGACTCACACAGGATGAAAGTAAAACGATGGAAAAAAAATGTTCCATGAACATAGAAACAGGAAAAAATTGGGGATGATGATACTAATATCTGATCAAATAGACTTCAAAATGAAGGCCAAAATAAAAGATAAAGAAGGGCACTACATAATATTAAGAGGATAGATCCAACCAGAGGATATAAACCTGGTACATATATGCACCCAACATAGGAGCACCAAAATATATTTTAAAACTGCTGGAGGATTTTAAGGGAGAGACTGACAGCAATATAATCATAGTAGGGGACTTTAACACCCCACTGACATCACTGGATAGATCTTCTAGAAAAGAATCAACAAGAAGAGGTCCTAAACAACACTCTAGCTCAAATGGATTTAATTGATATTTACAGAACATTTTACTCCAAAGCTTCAGAATGTATATTCTTCTCAAGAGTACATGGGACAATCTCAAAGATAGACCACATGTTAGGTTGCAAATTAAGTCTTTACAAGTTCAAAAAGAATGAAATCATATCAAGCATATTTTCAGATTACAGTGGCATGAAACTAGAAATCAATTACAATAAAAATTCAAAAGTATTTAAACACATGGAGGCTAAATAGCATGTCATTAAACAATGAATGGATTACCAAGGAGATCAAGGAAGAAATAAAAATTTTCCTGGAAATAAATAAAAATGACATACAACTACACGAAATCTATGGGACACAGTGAAAGCAGTCCTCAGAGAGAAGTTCATAGCATTACAGGCCTACTTCAAGAAACAAGAAAAATATCTAACAGGCCTGCAACTTAAAGAATTAGAAAGAGAACAAACAGAAAAAGAAAAAAAAAACAGAGTTAGTAGAAGGGAGGAAATAATAAAGATCAGAGTGGAAATAAAGGACATAGAGACTAAAAAAAAAATAAATAAATAAAATAAAATACAAAAGATCAATGAAACCAAGCTGGTTATTTGAAAAGATAAACAAGATTGATGACCCTCTAGACAGACTCACCAAGAAACAATCAGAGAGGACCAAATAAATGAAATCAGAAATGAAAGAGGTAAAGTAACAACTAACAGAGCAGAAATACAAAGGACTGAAAGAAAATACTATGAACAATTATATGCCAACAAATTGGACAACCTGGGTGAAATGGGCAAATTACTAGAATCATACAAGCTTCCAACAGGGAAGAGTCATAAAACCTGAATAGACAAATAACAACTAAGGAAATTGAAGATGTAATGAAGACATTCCCAGCAAACAAAAATCCTAGTCTAGATGGCTTCACAGGGGAGTTTGACCAAATATTCAAAAAAGAACTAACACCTATTCTCCTCAAACTGTTCCAAAAATTCCAAGAGGAAGGAAGACTTTCAAGCTCTTTTTATGAAGCCAACATTATCCTAATTCCAAAACCAGATTGAGACACTACAAAGAAAGCAAATTATAGGTCAGCATCCCTGATGAATGCAGGCACCAAAAGCCTCAACAAAATATTATCAAAATGAATCCAGCAATATATTTTTTAAATTATTCACCATGACCAAGTGGGACTTATTCCAGGGATGCAGGGCTGGTACAACATTTGCAAATCAATAAATGTGATACACCACGTAAACAAAATAAAAGATAAAAATTATATGATCATATCAATAGATGCCAAAAACGTATTTGACAAAATCCAGTACCCACTTCTGATAAAAATTCTCAGCAAAGTGGGAATAAAGGGATCATACCTCAACATAATAAATGCCATATGGCAAACCTACAGCCAACATCATGCTCAATGGGCAAAAACTAAAAGCATTTCCTTTAAGAACAGGAACAAGACAAGTATGTCCACTTTTGCCACTCTTACTCAACATAGTACTGAAAGTCTTTGCCACAGCTATCAATCAAGAAGAAAAAATAAAAGGCATCCAAATTGAAAAGGAAAAGGAAAACTTTCATTATCACAGAAAACATGATATTGTCCATAGAAAACCCTAAATACTCCACCAAAAATCTACTAGATTTAATAAATGAATTTGTCAAAGTGGAAGGAAACCAATGGCATTTTTATACACCAATAATGAGCACTCAGAAAGAGAACCTCAGAAAACAATCCTGTTTACTATTGCAACAACAAAAAATTAAGGTACCTAGGAGTAAACTTAACCAAGGAGGTAATAGACCTGTTCTCAGAAAACTACAGGACATTGAAAAAAGAAATAGAGGAAAATATTTAAAAACGGAAGCATATACCATGTTCATGGATTGGAAGAATCACCATCATTAAATACCCATACCATCCAAAGTAATATACAGATTCATTGAAATTCCTATTAAAACAACAATGGCATATCTCACAGAGCTAGAACAAAAACTCCAAAAGTTTATATGGAACAAAAAAGACCTTGAATAGCCACAACAATCTTGAAAAAGAAGAACAAAGTTGGGGAGATCACAATACCAGATATCAGGTTATACTACAAAGCCACTGTAATCAAAACAGCTGGGTACTGGCACAAGAACAGGCATATAGATCAGTGGAACAGAACAGAGAACCCCGAAGTCAACCCAAGACATTATGCTCAACTAATATTTGACAAAGGTAGCAAGAGCATACGATGATGTAAAGACAATGTCTTCAATAAATGGTGTTGGGAAAATTGGACAGGTACATGCAAAAAATGAACTAGACCACCAACTTACACCATACACAAGAATAAACTCAAAATTGATAAAAGACTTAAATGCAAGTCGGGAAACCATAAAAATCCTAGAAGAAAACATAGGTAGCAAAATTGCAGACATCACACACAGCAGAATTTTTACCAATACAATGCCTAGGGCAAGAGAAACAAAAGTAAAAATTAATAAATGGGACTACATCAAACTAAAAACTTTCTGCATAGCAAAGGAAGCAAGCATCAAAATAAAAATGGAACGCACTGTATGGTAGAACATATTTGCTAATGACACATCAGATGAGGGGTTAATTTTCAAAATATATAAAGTACTTATACAACTCAACAAAAGGAAGACATACAACTCAATTTAAAAATGGGCAGAGGAACTGAATAGATATTTCCCAAAGAGGACAAATGGCCAAAAGACATATGAAAATATTCTCAACATCACTAGCCATCAGAGAGATACAAATTAAAACAACTGAGGTATCACCTCACTCTTGACAGAATGACTACCATCAACAAATCATCAAACAGCGAGTGCTGGCAAGGATATGGAGAAAGGGGTACTCTAATACACTGCTGGTGGGATTATAGACTGAAGAAATTAAATATGGAGCTGCCATTTGACCCAGTGATCCCATTTTTAGGAATGTATCCTAAGAAACCTGAAACACCAATCAGAAATAATATATGCACCCCTATGTTCATAGCAGTGCTATTTAAAAATGCTAACATCTGGAAACAACCCAAGTGTCCATCAATAGACAAGTGGATAAAAAAGCTGTGGTACATATACACAATGGCATACTATGCAGCTGTAAGAAAGAAAGGTCTCTTACCCTTTAGACAATGTATTATGCTAAGCAAAATAAGCTGGTCAGAGAAAGACAAGTATTACATGATCTCACTTATTTGTGGTATATCATGAACAAAATAAGCTGACCTGGGCGGACCTGCCTATGGAAAGTGCCAGGCAAGATGCCTGACCTTAGTACATGCTCAATAAAGGCTGCAAACAGAACCTCCTGTCCAGAAGGCAGAGGAACTCTAAGATCTTCATTTCAGCAAATTCACACATCTCATGGTAGCGAACAAATAAAATAGATCCAGAGACACAGAAGTAGAGAACAGACTGACAACCCTCAGAGGGATTGTGGGGAGAAGAGGGGGACAGGAAGAGATAAACCAAATGACTTATATGCATATATACATAACCAATGGACACAGACAAAAATGTGGTGAAGGCAGTGGGGACAGGGCCAGGGAAGTAGGTATCAATGGGGAAAAAAAGAGGAAAACTATAATACTTACAACAATAAAGATAATAATAACAAAAAACTTATGAAAATTCCCTCAAGGAAATTTATATAAGTTCATGCCAAACTTTTCAAATAATTTCAAGGGTACAGGGATCCCTTGAGGTAAATCCTTGGGCCCTTTGTGAAGACCCCTGTTCTGGGTGAAACCAGTAATAAAAATGCTGTATGGGATTGATTTTGGAAATTTTTTATGCAATAAATCACAAGCATCAGGCTCAACATGTCATGGGACACAGAACATTTGTACTGTCCCCTTATTTTCAAGAGAACTTGAGACTATGGCCCTTTTGCAATCTGATCCTGTGCTAAGATTTTGCATTTATATTTATGTCCTTGTTGTTCTAATTTGTTCATTTAGCATTCATTTAATGCTTCTTCTCAATGCCCTTACTACTCAAGAGCAGTTCTTATCACTGTTTATGACAAATAAAAGGATGGGGGAGAGAGAGAGGAAAGTGAATCCTGTAAATGTCACCCTGCTATGAAACTCCTCTATTCCCTGGATCCTTCCCAACTCAGGTCTCATTGTGTTTTTCCTTTTCTCAGAAACTTAATTCCCTCAGAACTTCCAGGTGCAATGAGCACCAAACTAACAGAGCAATTTGGTTTTCTTTGCAAAAAATTAATAACTATTTTGGCAATTTACCAATCTTTCCAGCATACTCACACAATTGGAGTCAGTAGGTCCCTCATGATGAGATTTGATGCCTATGTCCAAAACACCAGAATCTAGGTCCTGCCCCAAGGTGATCAAAGGTTGAAAGAGTTATGTGAGAAGACAGGAGGGAATGAGAAATTTGTACTGCCAGACTCATGGAATACTTCACAAGGTCACTGACATTTGAGCAGGGTGTTAGAGGACATATAGGAACTGGCCAGCAGAGAAAGGAGAAAGGCGGGAGGAAGAGCAGGAGCAAGAGCATACAGTGGTGGGAGGAGACCATGAGAAGTTCTGAGCCCAGGACAGGAGGCTGGAAAGATGGGATGGGGCCAGGATGAAAGGATAGATACCTTGGGCCAAGAAATTAAAATTGTATCTTTTAAGCCATTGGTTCTCAAACTTTAGTGTCCATAAAGTTATCTGAGTACTTGTTATAAATACAGATCTGCAGGCCTGCTCCCAGAGCTTCCAAATCTAGAGGTGCATATTTGACAAGCAGGTGATTCTAAGGCAAGAGGTCTACTGAAAATACTTGGGGAGGATGGGAAGGGGGGCGGGCTCTGCTAAAAGCAAGGGGAGGGCTGCTCGTGAACTAAATGGTTTGCTCACTGTGAGGCTATCTTTATACCCACTGCACAGAGGATAGCATGCACACAGCAACCCACAGCCCCATTTAGCCATGCCCACACAATCCCATCCAAAGACACTCTGCCCTTATACCAGGAGAAAGGGGCTAAAAAATGCCCCCTCCATTAAAGACAACCACACACATGGTTCACACCTAGGCGGACCTGCCTATGGAAAATGCCAGGCAAGATGCCTGACCTTAGTACATGCTCAATAAAGGCAGCAAACAGAACCTCCTCTCCAGAAGGCAGAGGAACTCTAAGATCCTCATTTCAGCAAATTCACACATCTCATGGTAGCGAACACACAGCAAAGATTATCATTTCCTCTAAGACAACACAGGTGAAAGAGCAGTCTCCTATGATGGGTTTCTTCAGCCTTCTTTATAAAGCGGGTTTTGAAAGTTCTTCTTTGGACAGAGGTTGTATGGTGCAATATCTTCCTAGGCTTCTAGCAGAGAGTTTCTGGCTGCCGCTAGCTGGGGTGGGAAGACATTACTCAGATCTTCGTACTTCCCTGTGATTACTACCTACAAACATTAGTGAGAATTCAAGCGGGGTATCTAGGAAGGTCTGGATTTACTCCCCAGGACACCAGCAGGTCAGAAACATTCATTTAGCCCTTTCAGAGAGCGGCCAAGAACGTCCAGGCCACACCCCCAGTGAGCACTCACAGAGGCACCAAGCAGCCTGAGAAAGCAGTGCATGACCCACTCCTGAGCTGGGTGAAGCCTGCTCCCGTTAGAAGGTTTTCATCGACAGTCAAACTTTACATCTTTAAAAAGGGAGAACTCAGCTCCCAGTGTCAGAGACCCCCTAATGCAATCCACCTCTGTGCTCAACTCTCCTGCTTAGGAATTCATCACATCCCAGGGTTTGGCTCTCTCAACCTACCCAGTTGGGAGGGATGTGTGATGTCCCTTGATTGGCTCTTAGTACCTAACAGAGTAAATATTTGTCCAGGGTTATTCTAATAGTCAACTGGTTTCTGCTGAAATGGATCAGGCTTCTCACCAGACATGCTAGAAAGAGGTAAATACCTTCCCTTGAAGACTCTGTTCAGTGTTTACTTCGCTAAAACCCTCCATTATTGCACACCGAGTGAGAGAAAGGACACGGGGAGGACTCGATTTTGTGATGATTAAATGCAGAGTAATTGTTGAAATTATTTGCATTTGTCTGAATAAAACTAACTCTTAAGACGATGCCATTCAAAGCAAATTGGTGGATATTATTTTTCTGGCAGCAATAATCAGGCATTTTTCATAAAATGGCTTCCTTGCAAGAAAATAGCTAAATAATGGCAGAAAAACACCCAGCTCTAAATACAATGAAGCAGGAGGAGGCAAAGTCAAGATTAAAATGGTTCTCACGCTGTGGATACAGACTAGAGTCACTGAAATGACGTCTTGCTGTTCCTGGGCACACTGGGAGCTGCTGCTGAGGCGCTAATGGGCCCCACACCAGCCTTTAGAGTGGTTTCCTCACAGGGCATCTGTAATAACTGGGTTTAGGGGTTTACCAGATGAAGTAAATGCAGGGCCCAGTGTTTCTGAGAACAAAGCTTCTCTGCGCCAGAGGAGATGTGGAGGCTTCCGCCCCATCTTGGGCTGGTTCTGACAGCCTGTTTGTTTGCCCCTTGTTCCATGAGACTGACAAAACACCCCTTATAAAAGTCACACATGAGGCCTCCACACGGGCCCTGGTGGGGCAGGGCACTCTGGACCACAAGGCTAATTATTTTCCTATTGCCACCGGGCTGCCCTTATCCCCAACAACAAAAGGGTGAGGAAGGCAGAGCCCTTTACAGAGAATCGCCTTTATAGAATTAATTCTTATGTTATACCTCCCCCACAACCTGCAGAATTAATACCAAATAAAAAAGCGACCTCTGAATCTTGGCAAGAACATCGGAGTTAAATTTTCCAAAAAGAACTACAGATTTAAAACCCCTTCTGATTCATTTCATACGTTGCTTCCAAATTTGTCTTCAATCCAGTTCAACAAGTGTGTCCTTAGTGTGTGAACAAATCTGTATCTTCCCAATACTACTCAGATCAAGAATGAGCCATTTCTCTGGTGGGCAAGGCGGTCAGTGAGTCAGCCCCAGCCTCTGCCCAACCACATCGGTTCCTATTCCTCACCAGCCACCCCTCCAGAGGGTTGTCCCGCCTTAGCCACGCCCACTTCAGAGCTGCCGCCCAGTCCCTCCCACTGTTCTGTTCTGCCTGTGATGCCCACATTCATTCCCAGCCTCTACATCTTGCAGCAAATCTGCCCCAATGGCCCCCTCCCTCTTGCTCTCAATTTTTTTTTTTTTTATGTTCCCCTCCAAGGGCTCCTCGTGTTTATCCCACATTCAGCCACTTTTTGCTGAGGACTGCTACCCTCCGATGTTTTGTCCCTTCTGACATTTGCCCCATTTAAACATCCAATTTTTCTCTTTGGTTTTATATATGTACAGTTTCCTCCCACTGGAATCTGAAATTTGTAAAACTAGAAACCAAGCCTTTACTTCTTTCTGTGGCTTCACCCCACGATCATTTAATGCCTCCTATGCGCCAATAATGCTGTCTCTCAAAGGATCAAAATGATACTATAGAATAGGCACTGAATAAATAAATAAATATCTTTGGCTTAATGCATAAATTCAGAACCCCACAGGCTTATTTGGGTTCCACCGTTCCTTTTTATTCTTGTAGAGAGGGAAAGCCTAACAAATACATACATATTCACTCTACAGATTTCTAACATGCCATAGGCTATCCCGACATAAGCAAGGATGCCATCATTTTAAGCACTGAGCTTGTTTACTCCCCTTCAGGGCAATGAGAATAGTCCCACTACCACCACATGAGTCATCACACTGTGGGGCGGGAATGAGCCTCAGACTCTCTCTCTCTCTGGACATGCCCTTTGCACTTGCTGAGATGCAGAGTCAGCTTGGGGACCTGGCCTGCAAGCAGCACAGTCACCCCTGCTCCGCCTCTGCAGGCCCTGACTCCCCTGTGACGCCCCGGAACCTGCACAGCTGGCAGCCAGGTGGTAAGGGCCCAACCTCCTAAGTGAAACAGATGGAGATGGTTCTCCTCCAGCTCCCCACCCCAAGCGTTTGCTTTGCTCACATCCAAACTCTGACATGCACCAATGATCCACTCTGGAGACAGTAATTCCCAAACATGGCACATGGGGGCAACTCCAGGACAATACCAGCCCTTAGGACGACTCTGGAAGGCCAGCCAGGCAGCAAATATTTACAGCTGAGATATTTTCTCTCCTGCCCAATCCAAGCCATTCTAGGGGTGAGAGGGACAACAAACAAGCCATATGAAATTTAAAATCCTGTCTCCAATAGCTGTGTGACCTCAGCAAGTTGCTTAATTTCACGCTCTCAATTTCCTCATCTATAAAATGGAGATCATGCCCTGGCCGGTTTGGCTCAGCGGTTAGAGCATCAGCCTGCGGTCCCGAGAGACCGGGTTCAGTTCTCGCTAAGGGTATGTACCTTGGTTGCAGTTTGTCCCCGGCCCTGGTCGGTCGTGCGGGTGGCAGCCACTCGATGTGTCCCTTTCACATCGATGCTTCTCTCTCTCTCTTCCTCTCTCTCCCTCCCACTCTACCTGAACAAAAAATGTCCTTGGGTGAGGATAAAAACAAAAAAAAACAAATAAAATGGAGATCATAATACCTACCTCACTACATGTGGACAATTAAATGAGCCATACGAGTGATGGGCTTAACATAGTGCTTGTCACTCCATAATGGATGGTGATTATTCACTGAATAATAATCATGTCACTAAAATGCAAAATTGGACTTCTTCTCTCTTATCCTAAATGACTGTGCATCAAGTGTTTTTACAAGAACCTATTAGCTTTTCCCTTCCTCCTCGCCCACATTCATCCTTCAATTTTCTCTTTTGTTTCCTCTGTCCCTTTACTTCTATCATTACCAACAAACAGAAAAATGCAAGGCTTTGTTCTGAAATTACATTTGAAACACAAAGAAATGATGGCGAGGTTAAGCCCCACCCCCAGTCACGCACAACACTCTGCAGCTCCGTCTCTGTCCCTTTTCCGTGGTCAAATGTCACTTCATCCACACTGCAGGAGTCATCTCTCACAAGCCTTTAACTGCTCAGAACAGGACGCCGTTTCTGCGCTTTCCCCCGTTCACCAATTAGGAAACTATAATAAGTATCCTCATTTTGTTTGTTCCAAGAAAATGAAACATTTCAGTATCTTCCATGTTGACCACATTCACCCAGAAAGTAAATTATTTAGAAAAAGAGATGGTGTATGTATGTATGCTGGGAAAATGGAAATGTTTTTGTTCATGTGAAATTCTCTGAATTCAGTTAAGCTATTTGGGTTTTGTCTATTCTTGTAAGGAGGAAAATACAATGCAGAACATTAGTCTAGATTTTCCTGGAAATTGGCATGCCTGTGGATCTTGTTTTCTTCTCCATTTACTGAGTCTTTTGTTATTAATATTTTAGTCTCTCAGTACATTTCTGTTGTAGTAATGGAAACACGCTCTGCCCTCTAGGAGCCAAATACTACACCTAACAGATCTGTAACATGCCCTTCGGTGAATTAGCAAAGAATGTAGCTTCATCTTTTATTTATTAATAATGAGATTGCTTTCATAAATAGCACTTTCCTTCATTTAAAATGTACTTGAGCCCAGCTGGTGTGGCTCAGTGGATTGAGCATCGTCCCATGGACTGAGAGGTCCCAGTTTAATTCCTGGTCAGGGCACATGCCTGGGTTGCAGGCTCCATCCCCAGTGGGAGGTGTACAGGGGGCAGCCAATCAATGTATCTCTCTCACATCGATGTTTCTCTCTCTCTCTCTCTCTTTCTCTCTCTCTCTCAAAAAAAACAAAAAATCAATAAAATATATTTTAAAAATATAAAAATAAAATGTACTTGAAAAGACTAGAGGGGTTGAATAGCCTCTCCATATTCTACTGTGGTAGACAGAATAATGACCCCAAAGCTTTCCACATCCTATTCTCCGGAACCTGTGAATATGTTACCTTATATGGCAAAAGAAAAAAGAAAAAAAAGTCACTGAAGTCAAGGACTTTGAGATAAGATTATCCTGAATTTTCTGGATGGGCTCAATTTAATCATATGAGTCCTTAAAAGTAGAGAAACCCTGCTAGCCATGGTTAGGGAGAGAAATACAATGACAGAAGCAGCAACAGAGAAGAGAGATGTAACATAAAAAGGACTCAACACGCCATTGCTGGCTTTGAAGATGGAGGAAGGAACATGAACCCAGGAATGCAGGCGGCCTCCAAGCTGGAAAAGGCAAGGAAATGTGTCTCCCCTAGAGCTTCCGGAAAGAACACAGCCCTGCTAATTCCTTGATCTCAGCCCAGTGAGAGCCATGTTGGACTTGTGAACTACAAAACGTAAGATAATAATGTGTATGCTTAGCGCACTGTTTGTGATCATTTGTTACAGCAGTAACAGAGAAACCACACACGGACTGAGAACCAACCCTTTGATTTCCAAGCCAATCAGAATCTGGCAAACTAGAAAGTTTCCAGTAGAAACATCCTGGGTTCCAGTTGCAGCTCTTTTTGCATATGCTGTTCAGCTGCTGGTACACAATAACGTGAACACATGAATAACTGAATGGATAAATAAATGAATGTCTAGTGATTAGAAATACCAAACACATTCGCAAAAAGTGTTGGAGGAAGTAGAAAGGCGATGTACTGGCTTATGAATTATATAGGTTATGAATTCACGATCATTAAGAAATTTTAGCCCTGGCCGGTTTGGCTCAGCGGTTAGAGCGTCGGCCTGCGGTCTGGAGAGACCCGGGTTCGGTTCCCGCTAAGGGCACGTACCTCGGTTGCAGTTTGTCCCCGGCCCTGGTTGGTTGTGCGGGTGGCAGCCACTCGATGTGTCCCTTCACGTCGATGTTTCTGTCTGTCTCTCCCTTCCTCTCTCTCCCTCCCACTCTATCTGTACAAAAAATGGAAAAATAGCCTCAGGTGAGGATAAAAAAAAAAAAAAAAAAAAGAAAGAAATTTTAAACCAAGCCAATCTCCCAAAAGAGAGGGCCGCTATTCCTCTATTTATAGTGATTATATCCATAACTGGGAAGCCAATATATGGGCTGGTATTATTTTGCTAAGGACATCAACTAATTGCATAACTTGATGGTCTACTGTGGTAGGATAGTATTGTTTTTATTAATGAAGAGAGTAAGTTCCTAAGCACAATTCTTTGTCGGAAACTTGGTTAAAATAGGAACCTTACAATTCCCCTAAGTAGAAAAGAAAAGGCTTAACATATAAATGCCAGGTTGAGATAGCATTATAATAAAAATGCAGCAAACTGCCTGGCAGGTGTGGCTCAGTGATTGAGCATCAACCCATGCACCAAGAGGTCGCCAGTTCGATTCCTGGTCAGGACACATGCCCAGGTTGTAGGCTCGATCCCCAGTGGGGGACATACAGGAGGCGGCCAATCAATGTTCTCTCTCATTGATGTTTCTATCTCTCTCCCTCTCCTTTTTTCTCTAAAATGAATAGAGAAAACAAATTTTAAATATATATAGAGAGAGAACAAACATAAATGATTGATTGATCTCAGATCTTCCCCAGCTTTGGATGGGTGAAAGGAAGGTGCTGAGGTAGGATGAGAAACACTGAGCACTGAGGATACTAAATCCCACCTCACAGAGGAAGTCACCATCAACTAGACAGGGGCACCTAGAGACTGAGGCTATTGATTTCTTCCAAATGACACAAACTCAGCCCAGAATTGCACAATTCACATAGAATTGAGGTGTATTCTTTTTAACACTGCTGTTGTGATAGATCTTCCTTTCCAGAAAATTCCTTAATCAAGATATCAGCACATATTGTAAATTCCCCAGATTGTGAACTTGCAGTGGTAGAAGCGAGGACAGGGGCACCACAGTGAGATTCCAGATCCACTGAGGTTTCTGAGGAGCTGGCTATGTAATGGGGAAATTCCTGCTCGCATTTGTTCTCCTCAAAAACCAACTCACTGAATTTAAAGTAACACACCCCCACCCCTGAGGTCTCACGATACAGATAAAAATAGTGCAGATTTGAAGAGAATTTCATTTTTTCCATTAAGAACTGAGCAGCAATCACGTTTTATTTATTCATTATTTGGCAAACTGACAGATGACAGAGCCTGTGATGATAATAGTGATAGATCTCTGTAATTGCCATTTGAAGTAAATTAATACATTTCCACCCTTAGCTTTCCTTCAACAAACACAGCCAAGCATTCTCATTAAACATGGGGAAAACAGAAAGGCGCCTTCTGGGGAGTTTTGATTTAATATAATCAGAACATGCACCAGAGAAATCAGACCATATGTACATCTGGAGACTTCAGTGCCAGTCCTGTTTAATTGCATACTTACTCCCCTTATCTAGGATAAAACAGTAATTTGGTGGCACCTGTATTGTCTCAGTAAGCTGATTTTTTATTAAGATACTAATGTCAGAAGAAACTTCTGCTCAGTCCATCTGACTTCTCACAAACTAATGTGAAAGAAAGTTCTCTGATTAGCGATACTGTAGCACTCAGACTCTGAGGGACCATTCCAAGTTCCAAACTTTTTATCTTACTATCCCCCAAGTCAATAAAATGTCTTCCTAACTATGATATTTCTATATAAAATCACCTACTGCATAGCTTTACACACCTAAAGCAACACAAAAGTCTTGCTACAGGAGCTGATATTTTTACTGAAGAAGAGTCGCCACATCCCTCACCGACTTGTCTCCTTCAATATGTGAAGCCCCTTCAAAACAGACTCAAACCAAAGATGACCCTCATAATAGCCAGATTCAATAAAACTTAAAACAATAGATACAAAGGGAACACATTATCTACTGTGTGCTGGAAGAATACTCTCCAATTACATGAAATCCATGGAAGGTTCTTCAAGATACAGTAAAGAAAACCATTCTCCTTCCTGGTTTGTCATTGAAACTTGAATATGTAAGTTTTTCCATGATACATGAAAAAGTGGAATAAAATATGGGTCCCCTCTCCATACTTTCCTCACCCAACCTCCAGCTCTGTGAAGGGCCATATAGCCAATAGATAGTAAATCAGAGGAGCCAAAAGAACAATAATTGATCTAGCATAGTTCAGTATCAAAGATATTTGCAAAAATATGGGAACGCAAAGACAAGGAGCAAATTGTTTGACATTTTATTCTCTAAACTCACAGGGCTAATCCTGGCTGCTCCCAGCTTGGCTTTGATACATTCACTGAGAAATGTCAGACTCTTGTGCTTAACTTCAACAGCAAGATTCAAGATGCTAACCAGTTTCAGATGGATGGGACTAGTATAGTATACTAGTTGAAAGACTAGGGTCTTGCCCTGGCCAGTTTGGCTCAGCAGTTAGAGTGTTGGCCTGTGGTCCCGAGAGACCCGCTAAGGGCATGTACCTCGGTTGCAGTTTGTCCCCAGCCGTTGTTGGTCGTGCGGGTGGCAACCACTCGACATGTCCCTTTCACGCCAATGTTTCTCTCTCTCTCTCTCTCCCTTCCAATCTGTCTGAACAATAAAATAGAAAAATGTCCTCAGGTGAGGATAAAAAAAAAAAAAGAAAACCTAGGGTCTTAATCCCACATCTGCCACTTACAATGATTTATCTTTTAGACCTCAGTTTCCTCATCTACAAAGTGGAGGTAATAACTGGGTCTATCTCACAGGATTATGATGATCAATGCATCATACAAATCCTCTACTATATACTGGAAAATTAAAGTGGAGTTTCTGGAAAACATGATTGATGTGAGAAAGGGGATTTGATAACAGAGCTGAAAGAAAAGGCCTTCAGTGTGATGAGGGGTCCCCAGTAGGATGAGGGGAAGACAAAATGGCATGCTTCTGATGGGAGTCTTGGAGGATGACTGCAGAAAGCAGAACAGTAATGTGTGATTGTTAGAAAGACCTGGAGGCATGACCACTATTTGAACCCTGTCAGAATGTTGATTAGGCTGAAGATAGAAACAGAAAACTGAAAAGGATTGCAAACGTATGGCTTACTCGCCCTCCATGTCTGAGAGGTCAACAGGGGAGATAAAAAGTTGAGAAACTGAAACAAAACTTCAATGTCTAACCCTCCATGTCCCAGGGATTCTTGACATGGTTGCCATGAGGAGGTCCTGAGATCTGGAGAATCCCAGAGGTGGTCCATGTGAGATCTGGAGCAGAATCCCAGAACCACGGGCAGCATGGGCAGATGCACCTAGAGCATGTAGAAATAGAAAGCTGGCAACATTCAAGCCACACCTACCACAGAGCCTGGCCTGCTGGAAATATGTACCTTTGGGAAGACAGTCCACTACGTGGGAAACGTCAGCTGTACCCTCTGCACAAGTGCTCCACAGGAAGGGTATAGAAAAGAAGTTGAAGACCTTACCCCCTTGATGCACAAGACTTATCCCCCAACTGAATTGTTTTTACATAATAACCTGAAAGTTTCATAGGGTTCAGAGATGGATCTGCAGTACCATCCAGATGCACAAGTATTGGTGAATTAATTCAAGTGTTTCTATGTAGAGTGAATAATGTCAGTCATGTTGAGTGCATAAAGCCCATCATGTGCCAAGCAATGCAGTGGCTCTTCATCAAAGATGAACCCAAGTAGCTAAACACAGGACATGTGCCTCCAAAACAACAGAAAAGACACAGGTCCCTGCTCCAGAATAACATGTCATGTCACTTGGGTGGGTCCCTTCTCTAGGCCTTAGTTGTCTCACTTGTAAAAGGAGGTATTGGCACTAGATAATTCAAATCCTTTCCAGAGCTTTCCATTTATGAATCAGGGTTTGGTTTGTCTCTCTCTCTTTTTTTTTTTTAATCCTCACCCAAGGACATTTTTTCCATTTTTGTTCAGATAGAGAGGGAGGGAGGGAGAGAAAGAGAGAGGAGAGAGAAACATCGATGTGAAAGGGACACATCGAGTGGCTGCCACCCGCATGACCAACCAGGGCCGGGGACAAACTGCAACTGAGGCACGTGCCTTTAGCGGGAACCAAACCTGGGTGTCTCTGGACCACAGGCCCACACTCTAACCGCTGAGCCAAACCAGCCAGGGCGGGTGGTTTGTCTCCTTTTTATGTTTTTGAAGGTTCAGCCACTAATATCTGCTATGACAAGACTCAGCACTACATCCAGGACCACAGCAAATATCGGAGAATATTGGCTCCATGCCCAGAAATGGTCCTGAGTTTATCACGGGGCCCTCAGCGCTGGAATCAGGAGAAAGAAGACCTTTCCTCTAGCTTAGGGCAGTGTGGGCGCACCATCTGACAGCAGAAGGAAGAATGTGATTTTAATTTCTTCCTGTACATCTTCACCCTCTAGTCCAAAGTTGCCTCAGGTACTTACTGACTTAGGAAGAAAGTACCAGAAACTGAAGCTACTAAAACTAAAACTATCGCCCTGGCCAGTTTGGCTCAGCGGTTAGAGCATCAGCCTGTGGTCCAGAGAGACCTGAGTTCGGTTCCCACTAAGGGCATGTACCTCGGTTGCAGTTTGTCCCCGGCCCTGGTTGGGGTCGTGTGGGTGGCAGCCACTCGATGTGTCCCTTTCACATCAATGTTTCTCTCTCTCTCTCTCTTCCTCTCTCTCCCTCCTACTCTATCTGAACAAAAAATGGAAAAATGTCCTTGGGTGAGGATTAAAAAAACTATAACTATCAACAAGTCTGAGTGTGAGGAATGTTTATTAAAAGAAAAAACAAAACAAATTCTGCAGTGTGCCTGAACCAGACTCCACAAAGCAGCCCGTGTGGCACAGCTACATACACTCTATTACCTAGTAAAATCTGCATCTCAAAACTCCTGGCAAGAGCCTTCATTCAACTGACTCAAAACTTTTTTCCCTTTGACTGGCGCAGACGCAGAAGAATTAGTGCCACCGAATAATATATCAGGCACTTGCTTTTTGTAGTAGATACAATGTTCCTGAACTGCCACCTGAACAAGGAAGCAACTGTTCACATGTTTATACGTCTCAGCTGAAGAGTCTAACTAAACTCAGGATTATTTGGTTCTTTTTCTCCTTTGAACCTTTGATTCTCTACCCTCTGTGATATATATGTTTATACAATCAGCACAGGAATGATCATTTAAAGTTTGGAACCCCCTCCGCCCCGAAATGTGTTGTCTATTGAGTTCCAATGAAATGCCAAGCAGTATTTTAACATCTCACTGGCTTTGGAATTTGGAATCTGGATAGCAAGTCTACATTTCTTTCCATTTTCTTTGAATTGTTAAGAAACTGTGCAGTGTGTTCTTTTAAATTTACAGTCAGCCCTGAAATTACAATGTAATAGCTTTAAAACAGTCCAAAGTGCCTCTGATGGGAATGAATTATAATGGAACGTAACAAGAAAGGCACTGAGCGTTATTTGGAATGCAGCATTGTTTCTGTCTTGGTTTTATCCTTTGGCAATGGCTGCATTAGGGTATCACTCCATCAGTCTCTGCTGGATAGCAAGTTTACATCTCTCCACGCACTCACTGGTCAGAAGCGCAGAAAGCTCTGCTCCTGGGGAGCTGTGGCCCATTGAGAAAACAGAAGCTTTCTGCTAAATAGTTTCTAATTTCATCAACTGAGGAAATGCTATATAGGACAGGTCCATCCTTCTTTTCACAAAATGTATTTCAGGCCTTTTCCCTTACCCCTTCTGTAAGAGCTCCACTGAACATCAAGACTAATAGCCTCTTCCAAATAAATGAGAAGATATTTTGCACCCATCACAGGGTATGATGGAGTAAGGTGCTACTTAATTCTTTGCCTTCCAGAAGCACTTGCTGTGGCTCTTGATTGTTTAAAAATGTAACAAGCTCTGGCCATGTGGCTCAGTTGGTTGAGCATCCTTCTATGTACCAAAAGGTCACCAGTTCAATTCCCAGTCAAGGCACCTGCCTGGGTTGAGGGCTCAGTTCCCAGTAGGGGACATGCAGGAGGAGGCCGATCCATGTTTCACTCTCACATGATTGTTTCTCTCTTTTTCTCTCTCCCTTCCTCTCTCTCTAAAATCAATAAAAGCATATTTAAAATTTTTAAGTAACATAAAACAAATAGTGCTATTCACTTACAGTTATTAAGTAGTTATTACATACTCAACACTATGCTAACATTTACATACAAGAGCTCATTTAACACACAAACTATAGGGGGAAGTATTGTCCCCCTAGAGGAAATTTCATCTCAGAGAATTTAAGAAATTTTGAAAGATCACATAAGGAAACCAGATGGAACCAAACTCTAAGCCTAGTCTGATCCTACATTGGCACTCTTAGCCAGTCCTATATGCTGGCAATAGTCAGAAAATATCTAAAAATTGACAAATGACTTGGAATTAATGTGGTGAGGAGAACACACTGTTGCTTGAATAGCTTTCTGAAGAATTCCTCTCAGGCAGAAAGCTGTCTTGATTATGCATAAACTTTAATTTTTTTTTTTTAAGTTAAGAAATAGCAGGCACTTATTGTGTGCCACACATTTTTCTAAGTATTTTATCTGTATTAACTCATTTGATCCTCACTGCAGTTACCATTTTATATTGCTTCAATGGCCATCATACACACAGAACATGAGGCAGGTAGACGTTAATAACATGGGGAAGCCACACAACCAGGAAATGTGGAGACTTGATTTGGAACCAGGCTGTTTGGCCCTAGAGCCCGCCCTCTAAATAGACACGATGCTGCCTCCTCTCTGTGGTTATGGACATGTTGGTTTATGAAAACAAAAGCCTAGGGGCAGAACCTGGTTGAGCAAAGGCCAGACAATAAATTATAGCTAAGCTGGGTCTGCATAAGAAATTAACAGGAATTTGGGGATCTAGGAAAAGGAGAGAAAACAAAGAGGGTCCAGCATCATCACAGGAACCCGCCATCCAAGTTCAAAAGATGAACAAAAAATCTCAGAGGTGAAAATAGACATAGAACCATTCAAAAAGGAGATAGGACCCTGGCCATTTTGGCTTAGCACTTAGAGCATCTTCCCGTGGACTGAAGAGTCTCAGGTTCAATCCCCAGCCCTGGTGGGGGGTGTGCTACAGACAACCAATCGATGTGTGTCTCTCACGTCTCTCTCTCTCTCCCTCCCTCCCTCTCTCCCTCTCTCTCTCTCTCTCCCTCCCTCCCTCTCTCCCTCCCTCCCTCTCTCCCTCCCACTCTGTCTGAAAATCAATAGAAAAATATCCTTGGGTGCGGATTAAAAAAATAATAACAATTTTAAAAAGGAGATGCGGCATGTTTTATTTCCAAGTGCTCACTGTGCTGTACTGCCGTAACCACACCATGACACACAGGGCCTTAAGGGGCACTGTGTGGAGTTGGGATGGTGTCTGGCAGAGAGTTGCCATGTAGCAAAGGGCTAGCAGGCACAGCAGGTAAGTTGCAAAGTCAGCAGAGATGCTTGGGAAAAATGGAACCATCCCCCAGTGCTCTACAGAGAGAGATTACCCACCGTAATGGGGATGGAGGAGACGCAAGCCAATTTTACTCAGTCTTAACAAACAAACTCAATGCAACAAGCTGGAGGACTTGGAAACACTCAGACAGCTAAAATATGGGTTGGGTCCGAGTTAAAAGTTTCTGGTTTCTAAAATTAAACACTCATTCAGTAAGTATTTATTGAGTGCCTACTGCACGCCAGGCCTTGTTTAAGATAAGGTTAACCTATGAGCAAAACAAACTTGGTCTCTGCCCACTTAGAGCTTATTATCCAACGGGAAAGGCTGACAGTTGAACAAGATGTACTTCAGGTAACAAATGGTATAAGGGAGATGGGACCATCGGAGAATTCCTGCAGAGGATGGTGCTATAGCTGCCGTTGCAGGGTAAGTGGCATTTGACCAGCTGGGCAAAAAAGGAAGGAACACAAGAGTGCATGATGGTTTTGTTTAGGAAACAGAAAATTGTTCAACTTCACTAGAGATTGGGGGTTGCTGCAGGGAATAGCAGGAGATGGGACTGGAGAGGTGGGGTCTTTCAGGTTTGTCTGAGCAAGGCTGTCCCCTGACAAACACTCAGAGAACAGCTATATCCTCAGAAAGCATACATTCTGCTTACATAAGCAGTCAGACGTAAGAACATCCTGAAAACAATGGTCTCTATGGATTATTAAGGTGTTTCCTTGGCCAGAGATCTTTGCTAAAGTCTTTCTCTCAAGGTCCTGAGTCTCTGCCCCAGAACCAATTTTGAAACTGCAACATCCCCGACGTTCCTTCGGCATGGAGCTGACACCCAAATCTGATGAGATGGAGTAATGCCTTACAAAGGGAGCGACTCCACTACGGCAAGACTTCTGTCCCTCTGAAAAATAATGTAACTGTATACCAAGGATAAAAATAAATCCCCAAATCCCAACACAATCATTTTGAAACATTGTATCAACTTCCATCACAGAAAGACCAGAGCAGTGTTTCAGATGTGTACGCCTGTGCCTTCAAAACCCCTCCAGCCATTGTGGGTTTTAGCATTTCTCCTTTAGTTGTAATAGTCAAAACAATTCTACTTTTTAATTAAATGTTTTGATTTTTAAGCATTATGCCTGGAAGAGACTTTAAGTCATTAACATAATTTGACAAACCTAATTACACAGGCTCACAGACACTTCACGTAAATATATATCATATGTATGTTCAAATGAAAAAGCCAGGTTGGAACTGGAACCAAATGGCATAAAATTAATTAACATGACATTATGTTATTCTCTACTTAATGCAAATGGCTTTGCAATAACTTTTTTTTCCTTTTTTACACTTGAAAATTGTATGGTTTTGGGAACCAATGTCACCCCAATAAATTCAATTTAAAAAGAAGCAATTAGTGAGCTTGTAACACGGGCTATAAGGAAAAGACAGTTAACTTGGGAGGTGAAAAAGAAAAGAAAAAAAAGTCAAAATTAGAATATTGGAAAAAGCTAATTTTACCACCCTGTCTCTACTACTGGGTCATAATTTTATCTATTAATAACTTTTATTTAGACATAAATGGTGATCTCTAAAAAGAATGAAATCTTATTTTTTAGGGCCCTTTCTTAACATAGGTATTTAGACCTCACTCATATGCTACATTTTTTTTTTAAGTTTTTTTTATTTTTGGTTGCATACTCACATACAATTAAAAGTACATTAACATAAAAATTGAAGTAAGAAAAATAAAGGTGGAGCAGTTTACATGTTATTTCTTGCCTTTAAAAAATTATAATCTTATATGTTTTATTATTTTTTTAATTATATCTTTATAACATTATTTATTTTCTAAAGGTTATGTATCTCTCTTGATTCCCATTCAAATCAATTTAGTTCCTGTAATTATGCAGTTTATTTCACTTCACGTAACTTGAAGTTGAAATAAATGGAATTGAAGGACTTTTAGGACTTTACTTTTTCATCTTCTAAAATATTCTTCAGGGTAAACAAAAGATGGGGAAATTCTGACACCAGAATTTCAAAGGAATAAAACTTAAAGACATTTGTAAAAATATAAGTAATCTAATACTGCATTTTAAAAAGCAAGTTCTAGCCCTGGCCAGTTTTGTTCAGTGGTTAGAGCATTGGCCTGTAGACCAAAAAGTCACGGGTTTGATTCCAGTCAAGAGCATGTACCTCAGTTGCAGTTCAGTCCCTGGCCCAGTTGGGGGTTGTGTGGGAGGCAACCAATCGATGTGTATTTCTCTCTCTCAATCTCTCTCTCTCTCTCCTCTCTCTCTCCCTCCCTCCCTCCCTCCCACTCTGACTGAAGGTAAATGGAAAAATTATCCTCAGGTGAGGATTTAAAAATAAATGAATAAAATAAAAAGCAAGTTCTAATCTATATTTGTGGACACTCTTGAAAACACTAATTTCCTTAGGAGATAAATTTATTATATTGTTACTATGTAATTGTATTTATTGTATCTATGTAATTTTGTTTTACAATTATATTGTATCTATGTAATTGTATTTAATCTCAAGCTGGTTACTAAAGATGAGAGCGTTTTATTTGTATCATAAACACTGTTACTTTAAAATAGTCTCTCTGATGTAATTCAAAATTTATTAAATTTCTTATATAAGTGATCAAAGATTAGAAGAATTATACTAAATATGTTATAACTTTTATTCTTGTTGGCTTCCAACAATCTTACAGGGAGAACAAATATTTAGCCACAAATACTGCAAATAAAAGGAGGTCTATAGAGATTATAGGGTGGCCATAATTTTGCATGAAATGAGGCAGAATACTGAAAGAAATTCTAGGTGATTCAAGACAGAAAAATGCTAATGAGGGGGGACAAAGAGAATCTCTGTTCTAACTTACCCATTTTACAGATGAGGAAACAGAGGTGCAGAGAGAGTAGAGTCATCCCTCAGGCACAGGGCCTGTGGGTGGAGAACCAGGACCAGAGCCACATTCTCTGACAATGTTTAGTGTTCTTCCCAGTTTTATTTCCCAAGCTAGTTTATACACAACCTGCAGAGGTTCACAGAAGTCAGCTACAGAGGGCTCGTAATGACAGGATAAAGCTCAATTATCAAATGTACTTGAAGAAAGAATGGGAAATAAAATTATTTTATTTATGTAATTTTTTATCATTCTAATATTTAAATATTAGAACAATACAAAAACAGTGTGGATTTGAATTTTTTTGAATTTTTTTTCTTTATTTATGTTCAGAGAGGAAAGGAGAGAAAGAGAGAAACATTGATGAGAGAGAATATCAATTAGCCACCTTCTACAGGCCCCTCACTAAGGATTGGGCTCAAAACCTGGGCATGCGCCCTGACCAGGAATCAAACCAGCAGCCTCTTGGTGCATGGGTCAACGTTCAATCCCTGAGCTACACCAGCTGGGCAGATTTGAAATATTTTAATTGCATGATTTTTTCAAAATACAATAGGAGACTTGAAAGAAGCCCTGTTGGACTACCCCCCAGATTGCCTAAGGGAGCACAGTCCCACAGCTGCCTGCAGCCTGGGGATCAGGGTGCCCCACAAAAGTGGGGGCAGCTCTTCTCACTCACACTCTCCTAGATTGGGTCTCACTCTGAAGAGTCTAAGGAGTAGTCTGAGAAAGGGAAACCTTTAGGAGGGACAAATCCCAGGGCCTGAGCCATCCCCCGCCAAAGGAAGGAAAAGGAGGTTAATTTACAGAAAAAAAAAAAAAAACAGAAATAAAAGAAGAACCCTTGGAAGACCTACAAGGCAGCTGGTTAAGTATCAGGAAATAAAAGCCAGCCAGTCAGAGAGCTAACATCCAGAAGGGCAGAAATATTTTCTGACACTCTAGTTAGAGGCCTTGTGTTTGTTCTTAAGGGCAAAGAAAAAAGACTCACTATACTATTGGATATAAGGGAATTAGCACCATGGCCAGATCCAAGGGACCAAAGAATCCTCCTACTACCACCAGACTATAGTTTAGAGGTAAGGGGTACAGTCCCAGGACAGGTTCTCACTAAGCAAGGAGGTCATAATTCATGGTCATGGATCAAAGTCACGTGGCAGTTGGTGTCTCCTGGTCTCAGCTTCTAAGGCTCCAGTTTCAACATTAGCCATATCATGTTCTAATGATACAGCTCATATATAATAGCAGCTTAGTAACTCATCTTTCCTTTTTCATTGGTTGTATTTATCAGATTAATAATAAATCTCTTGAAAACATCTTTTCCTAGCCCGGCCAGTGTGGTTCAGTGGTTGAGCATCAACCCATGTACCAAGAGGTCATTGCTGGTTCAATTCCCGGTCAGGGCACAAGCCCAGGTTGTGGGCTAAATCCCCAGTGGGGGGCATGCAGAAGGTGTCCAACTGATGTTCTCTCTCATTGATGTTTCTATCTCTCACGCCCTCTCCTTTCCTCTCTCTAAAATCAATAAAGAAAAAATATTTTTTTAAAAAAACAGAGTTTAAAAAAAGAAAACATCTTTGCCTAGAGAACACTTTTCCTCCTTTCTCTGTAACTAATTTTTCTCTTTGTATATAACTTTTTTAAAGTATTTGCTGTCACCAAGCTGGTGTGGCTCAGTGGATTGTGCATTGTCCTATGGACTGAGAGGTCCCAGTTCAATTCCTGGTCAGGGCACATGCCCAGGTTTCGAGCTTGATTCCCAGTAGGGGACGTGCAGGAGGCAGCCAGTTGATTTATCTCTCTTATATCGTTTCTATCTCCCTCTCTCTATAAAAAAATCAATAAAACATATTTTAAAAATAAATAAAAGCATTTGCTGTCGTTCCAGAATGTTATCTGTTTTTACATTTTTAAATTCTATTGAGTGAACAGTCCTAGAGCGTCAAATATCATTAGTAACGCAAATGATAAGAGAACCGATAAATATCACCTTATAACTTTAGAAAGTCAGTTTAACCAAGAGAGAAACATTGATATGAGAGAGACACATCGAGGGGCAGCCACCCACACAACCCCAACCAGGGCTGGGGACAAACTGCAATCAAGGATCATGAGAGATTCCAAAATGGTGACAGAGTGAATAGAAGCTACACAGACCACCTCCCAGGACCAAACTGGAATTACAACAAAATAAAGACAAATCATCAGGAAAAAGCAACAGAAAAGCAGTTTGTGAGGACCATATAACCAGCGACCCTGACTCAATCCTGGTAGGTCTGAGGAGGCACCAGAGGGGGGCTGGAGCCCACAGACAGCAGGGGCCTAAGCGGTGAGCAGTGCCCGCAGGTTAAACTCCCAAGTGGCTCCACAGTGCAGAGCCAGGACAGATGCTAAAATAACCACAGCCACTCACATTGGGCTGCGGCGGAGGGAGGGAGGACTGGACTAGAACTTTGTGGGGACACTGGGGATTTCGAGGGCACTCAGAGCTTTAGCTGAATTTCAGCCACACAGGATGGTGGTCATCTTACTCCTTCCCAGGGCTCTGGGGAGAGGCAGCAGCCCCTCCCTCAAAGATTCAACCCCACCTGGTGGCCACTGAAATGCTACTTGAGGTCCATTAACAACCAGCATCTGCCCCACCCTAGGGAAATCCCCTTATGCTGAGCACCTGAGGGAGTTCTTCAATCAACTGAGAAGCCAAGTCTCTTCAAGTAACTGCTACTGATATCCTCCAGGCAAAATGCTAGAGGATATCTGTACCATCCCTGGGTTAGCAACTCTACCCAGGAAAGAAAGACTTGACGGTGGTGCTTAATGTGGGTCCTTCCTGGCTCATCCAAACCCAGGAGAGGGAGCCACAAACAGCAAAACACCAACACCCACAGGAAAAGTTTGGCAGGCTCCAAAGCCCACTGTGATAGCCAAAATGGTGAAACACAGAAACAAAAGCCAAATAAAAGAACAAGAAACCTCTACCAAAAAGGAGATAAAAGAGGTGCAGTTAAGCAAGTTAACAGAGCTAAAATTCAGAGCCATGATCATGAGGAAGCTCAACAGCATGTGTAAGGACATGAGCACCATGAGTAAAGACATAGAAATGTTGAAAATCAACCAGTTGGAAATTAAAAACCACCAAGAAAAAATGAAGAATGACATGGCAGAAATAAAGAACACATTGGAAGGTCTAAACAGCAGAGTAGAGGAAGCTGAGGACCAGATAGTGAATTAGAAGACAGGGAAGAAAAAAAACGACCAATCAGAAAACCATAAGGAAAAAACAATTAAAAAAAAAAAAAACAGCTTAAGAGAACTGTGGAACAACGAGAAACATAATATTTGCATCATAGGAGTCCCCGAAGAAAAAGAAAATGAGCAAGGGTTACAGAATATATTTGAACAAATAGTGACAGAAAACTTCCATAATTTGGCAAAGGAAGAAGGCATTCAAGTTCAAAACACAAAGACAGCTCCACGTAAGAAGAACCCAAACAGGCCCACACCAAGACACATAGTAATCAAAATGCCAAAAATTAAAGACAAAGAAAAAATCCTAAAAGCAGCAAGAGAAAAGCAACAGGTTACCTACAAGGAAACCCCATAAAGTTCTCAGCTGACTTCTCCACAGAAATATTACAGGCCAGAAGGGAATGGCATGAAGTTATCAAGGTCATGAAAAACAAGCATCTGAATCCAAGACTACTCTACCCAGCAAGGCTACCATTCAAAATAGAAGGTCAAATAAAGAGCTTCCCAGACAAACAAACGCTACGGGAATACATTAGCACCAAACCAGCACTGCAAGAAATGTTAAAAGGACTGCTGTAATTAGCAGGAAAAGTAGGATGAAAATATAACCACACTAAAAAAAAAAAAATGGCAATAAATAAGTACATATCAATAATCACCTTAAATGTAAATGGATTGAATACTCCAATAAAAAGACACAGAGTACCTGATTGGATAAAAACGCATGACTCATCTATATGTTGTTTACAAGAGACCCACATCACAACAAAAGACTCACATAGATTGAAAGTGAAGGGATGGAAAAAAATCTTCCAAGCAAACAAACAAAAAAAAGCTGGGGTAATAATACTCATATTTAATAAAATATATTTCAAAATGAAGTCCATACCTAGATACAAAGAAGGCCACGACATAATAGTGAAAGGATCTATCCAACAGGAAGATATAACCTTTATAAACATATATACACCCAATATAGGATATATTAAAAATCTTCTGGAGGACTTCAAAGGAGAAGTTGACAACAATACAATCATAGAAGGGGACTTCAACACCCCGTTGACAGCACTGGATAGATCCTCTAGGCAAAAAATTAGCAAGGAAACAGAGACTCTAAATGCAGCACTAGACCAAATGGATTTAATAGATATCTACAGAGAATTACACCCCAATACTACAGAATACACATTCTTCTCAAGTGCACATGGGACAGTCTCAAAGATAGACCACATGACAGGACACAAACTAAATTTCCACAAGTTCAAGAAGATTGAAATCATATCAAGCATCTTCTCAGATCACAATGGCATGAAACTAGAAATCAATTGCAACAAGAACATGCAAAGACATTTCAACACATGGAGGCTAAATGCTTTTTATTAAACAATGAATGGGTCACCAAGGAGATAAAGGAAGAAATTAAAAACTTCCTGGAAACCAATAAAAATGAACACACAACAACACAAAATCTATGGGATGCAGCAAAAGCAGTTCTGAGAGGGAAGTTCATAGCACTACAGGCCTACCTCAAAAAACAAGAAAAATTTCTAATTGACTCTCTAACCTCACAACTTAAAGAATTAGAAAGCAAACAAAAAGAAAACCCCAGAGCAAGTAGAAGGAAGGAAATAATAAAGATTAGAGCAGAAATAAATGACATAGAGACCACAAAAAAATTCAAAGGATCAATGAAACAAAGAGCTGGTTTTTTGAAAAGATAAACAAGATTGATGGACCCTTAGCTAGACTCACCAAGAAACAAAGAGAGAGAACCCAAATACACAAAATCAGAAATGAAAGAGGAGAAGTAACAACCAACACCACGGAAATACAAAAGATCGTTAACAACTACTATGAACAACCATATGGCAACAAATTCGAAAATCTAAGCAAAATGGACAAATTTCTAGAAACACACAGACTCCCAAAACTGGACCAAGAAGAGATAGAAAACTTGAACAGACCAAAAACAACTAAGGAAATTGAAGAGGTGATCAAGACTCTCCCAGCGAACAAAAGCTGAGGCCCAGATGGCTTCACGGGGGAGTTTTACCGAACATTCAAAAAAGAACTAAGACCCATTCTCCTCAAACTATTTCAAAAAATTCAAGAAGAAGGAAGACTTCCAAACACTTTCTATGAGGCCAGCATAATTCTAATTCCAAAACCAGAAAAAGACACTAGGAAGAAAGAAAACTACAGGCCAATAACCCTGATGAACATAGACGCCAAAATCCTGAACAAAATATTAGCAAATCGGATCCAGAAATACATCAAAAAAATTATTCACCATGACCAAGTGGGATTCATTCCAGGGATGCAAGACTGGTACAATATTCGCAAATCAATAAATATGATACACCACATAAATAAGATGAAGAATAAAAACCACATGATCATATCAATAGATGCTGAAAAAGCATTCAACAAAATCCAGCATCCATTTCTGATAAAAACGCTCAGCAATGTGGGAATAGAGGGATCATATCTCAACATAATAAAGGCCATATATGAAAGACCTACAGCCAACATCATACTCAATGGACAGAAACTAAAAACATTTCCATTAAGAACAGGAACAAGACAGGGATGTCCAGTTTCACTACTCTTATTTAACATTGTACTGGAAGTCTTAGCAACAGCAATCAAACATGAAGATAAAATAAAAGGAATACAAATTGGAAAGGAGGAAGTGAAACTGTCATTATTTGCAGATGACATGATATTACACATAGAAAACCCTAAAGACTCCATCAAAAATCTACTAGACTTAATAAATGAATTTGGCAAAGTAGCAGGATACAAAATTAACGTCAAGAAATCGACGGCAGCCCTGGCCAGTTTGGCTAGTGGTTAGAGCATCGGCCTGCGGTCCAGAGAACCTGGGTTCGGTTCCCGCTAAGGGCACGTACTTCGGTTGCAGTTTGTCCCCGGCCCTGGTTGGTCGTGCGGGTGACAGCCACTCGATGTGTCCCTTCACATCAATGTTTCTCACTCTCTCTCCCTTCCTTTCTCTCCCTCCCATTCTATCTGTACAAAAAATGGAAAAATATCCTCGGGTGAGGATAAAAAAAAAAAGGAAAGAAATCGACGGCATTCTTGTACACCAATGATGAACTCACAGAAAGAGAAACTGAATATACTATCCCATTTACCATCACGCCAAAAAAATTAAGATACCTAGGAATAAACTTATCCAAAGATGTAAAGGACCTATTTGCAGAAAACTACAGTTAATTGAAAAAAGAAATAGAGGAACATATAAAAAAGTGGAAGCACATACCCTGTTCATAGATTGGAAGAATTAACAGCATTAAAATGTCCTTACTACCCAAAGCAATCTATAGATTCAATGCAATCCCCATCAAAATACCAACGACATATTTCATAGAACTAGAACAAATACTTTAAAAGTTCATATGGAACTAAAAAAGACCCAGAATAGCCACAGCAATGTTGAAAAAAACAACAAAGTAGGCGGAATCACAATACCAGATATCAAGTTATACTACAAAGCGACAGTAACCAAAACAGCCTGGTACTGGCACAGGAACAGGCAGATAGACCAGTGGAACAGAACTGAAAACCCAGAAATGGACCCAAACCAATACGCTCAATTAATATTTGACAAAGGTGGCAAGAGCATACAGTGGAGTAAAGACAGCCTCTTTAATAAATGGTGTTGGGAAAACTGGACAGCTACATGCAAAAAGAATGAAACTAGATCATCAACTTACACCATACACAAAAATAAACTCAAAATGGATAAAAGACTTAAATGTGACCCGTGAATACATAAAAATTCTAGAAGAAAATGTAAGCAACAAAATTTCGGACATCATACGAAGCAGAATTTTCACTGATACATCACCTAAGGCAACAGAAACAAAGGAAAAAAATGAACACATGGGACTACATCAAACTAAAAAGCTTCTGCACAGCAAAAAAAAACAATCATCAAAATGGAAAGGCAACCCACTGTATGGGAGAACATCATTGCCAATGATGTATCAGATAAGGGGTTAATTTCCAATATATAGAGAGTGCTCATACAACTCAACAAAAGGAAGACAAAGAACCCAATTAAAAAATGGGCAGAGGAGCTGAATAGACACCTCTCCAAACAGGACATACAAATGGCCAAGAGACATATAAAGAAATGCTCAACATCACTAATCATCAGAGAGATGCAAATTAAAACAACAATGAGGTATCACCTCACACCTGTCAGAATGGCCGCCATCAACAAATCATCAAACAACAAGTGTTGGTGAGGGTGTGGAGAAAAGGGGACTCTAATACACTGCTGGTGGGAATGCAGACTGGTACAGCCACTATGGAAAGCAATATGGTGTTACCTCAAAAAATTAAAAATTCAACTTCCATTCGACCCAGTGATCTCACTTCTAGGAATATACCCTAAGAAGCCTGAAACACCAATCAGGAAGAATATATGTACCCCCATGTTCATAGCAGCACTATTTACAATAGGTAAGATCTGGAAACAGCCCAAGTGTCCATCAGTAGATGAATGGATAAAAAAGCTGTGGTACATATACACAATGGAGTACTATGCAGCGGTAAGAAAGAAAGATCTCTTATCCTTTGAGATGACATGGAGGGACCTGGAAAGTATTATCCTAAGTGAAATAAGCCAAGCAGAAAAAGACAAATACCACATAATCTCACTTATATACGGAATATAATGAACATAACAGTCTGAGGAATACAGTAGACCCAGAAACATGGAAGTAGGGCACACACTGACATCCCTCAGAAGAGGGGGTGGGGGGTGGGAAGAGATAAACCACAGAACTTATATGCATGTATGCATGACCAATGGACATGGACAACTAAGCCGGGGATGGGTCGGGGGTGGGGTGGGGAGGGGGGTGACAATGGGGTAAAAAACGTAAAATATCTGTAACAAAAAAATAAATAAATAATTTTTTTTTAAAAGTATATTAAAAATCTTCTGGAGGACTTCAAAGGAGAAATCGATAGCAATACAATTATAGCAGGAGACTTCAACACCCCGCTCACATCGCTGGATAGATCCTCTAGACAAAAAATTAGCAAGAAAACAGAGACTCTAAATGAAGCACTAGACCAAATGGATTTAATAGATACCTACAGAGAATTACACCCTAAAATGATAGAATTCACATTCTTCTCAAGTGCACATGAAACATTCTCAAAGATAGACCAGATGTTAGGACACAAACTAAGTCTCTACAAGTTCAAGAAGATTGAAATCATATCAAGCATCTTCTCAGATCACAATGGCATGAAACTAGAAATCAATTGCAACAAGAACATGCTAAGACATTTGAACACATGGAGGCTAAATGGCTTTTTATTAAACAATTAATGGGTCACCAAGGAGATCAAGAAAGAAATTAAAAACTTCCTGGAATCCAATGAAAATGAACACACAACAACACAAAACCTATGGAATATAGCAAAAGCAGTTCTGAGAGGGAAATTCATAGCACTACAGGCCTACCTCTAGAAGCAAGAAAAATCTCTAATAAACTATCGAATTTCACAACTCAAAGAACTAGAAAGCAAACATAAAGGAAACCCCAGAGCAAGTAGAAAAATGTAAATAGTCAAGATCAGAACAGAAATAAATGACATGGAGACCAAAAAAGTAATTCAAAGGATCAATGAAACAAAGAGCTGGTTTTTCAAAAAGATAAACAAGATTGATGGACCCTTAGCTATCCTCACCAAGAAACAAAGAGAGAGAACCTAAATACACAAACTCAGAAATGAAAGAGAAGTAACAATTGATACCACAGAAATAGAGATGATCGTTAACAACTACTATGAACAATTATATGGCAACAAATTCCACAATCAAAGTGAAATGGATGAATTTCTAGAAACACACAGTCTCCCAAAATGGACCAGGAAGAGACAGAAAACTTGAACAGCCCAATAACAACAGAAGAAATTGAAGATATAATCAAGACTCTCCCAGCAAACAAAAGCCCAGGCTCGGATGGCTTCATGGGGGAGTTTTACAAAACATTCAAAGAAAAACTAACACCCGTTCTCCTCAAAATATTTCAAAAAATTCAATAAAAAAGCCTTCCAAACTCTTTTTATGAGGCCAGCATAATTCTAATTCCTAAACAAAAAAAAAAAACATTACAAAGAAAGAAAACTACAGGCCAATATCCCTGATGAACATAAACGCATAAATCTTGAACAAAATATTAGCAAATCAGATCCAGCAATACATCAAAAAAATTATTCACCATGACCAAGTAGGATGCATCCCAGGGATGCAAGGCTGATATAATATTCACAAATCAGGACTTCCGGTCAAGAGGGCGGCGTAGGTAAACGTGGTATCGCGTCCTCCCACAACCACATCAAAGTTACAACTAAACTACAGAACAACCATCATTCAAAACCACCTGAAATCAAGATGAATGGAAGTCCTACAACTACGGAATTAAAAAAGCAACTACAACCAGACTAGTAGGAGGGGCGGCAGCACGAAGGGCTGGTCCCACACCCACGTGTGGCAAATAAAAATCAGGAGGCTCCTGCAGCTGGGAAGGCCTTCCTGAGGACTGAGGGGTCCCCGTCCCACACCAGGTGCCCCGCTCAGGGTTCCAGTGCCAGGAAGAGAAGTCCCCATAACTTCTGGCTGGAAAAACCAGCGGAAACTGAGGCTCAGGGAAGCTGAGGCGGCTGGAGCCCCAGGCAGTTCCTTAAAGGGCCCGTGCACGGACTAATTGGACTCTCTCCCTCTAAGTTTGGAGGGGAGGCAGCTCAAGGGGCACAGAGACATTCAGAGAAGAACTGAGCTGTTTGGCACTGGAGCGAAGAGGGCTGGAGAGGGGGCTTTCTCTGGGACAAATGTGCTGTAAGAGGCCTTTGTTCCTTTGGTGAGCCCTTCCCGGGGGCAGCAGACAGTCTCCATATCTGGGACTCCAGCAATGTGGCTCACACTGGTAGCCCCGCCCTGCTGACTCCCTGAGGACCCGCCCCACCCCACACAACTTTCAAGCCCACCCAAGCTGTTGCCACTTGCTTAACCATAGGATTGGCCGGTCTTGGATCCTGATTCAGGTTTTTCCTAAATTCTTTCAAACGAGCAGCATCTGGTCTCAGCGAGCCCAGCCCCATACCTCTCATTAAGTAATACACTGAAACAAACACAGGGAGGCAGCAAAAATGAGGAGACAAAGAAACAGGTCCCAAATGAAAGAACAGAACAAAACCCCAATAAAAGAACTAAGCGAAATGGAGATAAGCAACCTAACAGATACTGAGTTCAAAATACTGCTTATAAGGATGCTCAATGAACTTAGTGAGAACCTCAGTGAACTTAGGGAGGGCCTCAAGAGCATAAAAAAGGACCAGTTAGAAATCATGGATACACAGTTAGAATTGAAGGCGGCATTAACTGAAATAAAGAATAATTTACACAGCTTCAATAATAGAGTACGTAAATCCAAGGAGCAAACCATCGATTTGGAATATAAGGAAGCAAAAAATCCCCAATTAGAACAGCAAAAAGAAAAAAAAAATCCAAAAAAATGAGGATAGTGTAAGGAGCCTCTGGGACAACTTCAAGCGTGCCAACATTCGCATCTTGGGGGTGCCCAAAGGAGAAGAGAGAGAACAAGAAATCGAAAACCTGTTTGAAACAATAATGGCAGAAAACTTTCCTAACTTGGTGAAGGAAACAGACATACAAGTCCAGGAAGCACAGAGAGTCCCAAACAAGATCAACCCCAAGAGGCACACACCAAGACACATCATCATCAAAATGCAAAAGTTCAAGACAAAGAGAGAATCTTAAAAGCAGCAAGAGAAAAGCAGCTAGTTACCTACAAGGGAGTTCCCATTAGGCTGTCAGCTGATTTCTCAAAAGAAACTTTGCAGGCCAGAAGGGAGTGGCAAGAAATATTCAGAGTGATGAAAACCAAGAACCTACCACCAAAATTACTCTATCCTGCAAAGCTCTCATTTAGAATTGATGGACATATAAAAACTTTCCCAGACAAGAAAAAGTTAAAAGAGTTCATCACTACCAAACCATTATTATATGAAATGATGAAGGGTCTTTTTGAAGAAAAAGATAAAATGTATGAACAAACAAAAAACGCAATGAATACATATCTATCGACAATGGAATCTACAAACAAAATGAACAGGTAGAACAGAAACATTCTCATAGATACAGAGAACATTTTGTTGGTTGCCAGTTGGGAGGGAGTTTGGGGGAATGGGTGAAAAAGGTGAAGGGATTAAGAAGCACAAATTCATTGCTAGACTGACAAACCTCAAAGGGAAAAGGGCTGGGGGTGGGTGGGAAGAAATAAACCAAAGAACTTATATGCATAACCAATGGACACAGAAAATAGTGTGGGAAAAGGTGGGAGGAGGGTGGGAGTGGGGAGGAGGGGGTCAATGGGGGAAAAATGTGGAACATCTGTAATACATTTTACATCCAAAACAATAAAGATTTGAAAAAAAAAATATTCACAAATCAATAAATGTGATACACCACATTAACAAAATGAAGAATAAAAACCACATGATCATATCGATAAATGCCGAAAAGCCTTCAACAAAATCCAGCATCCATTTCTGATAAAATTGCTCAGCAATGTGGAAATAGAGGGAGCATATCTAGACATAATAAAGTCCAAATATGAAAGACCTACAGCCAACATCATACTCAATGGGCAAAAATTAAAAGCATTTCCCTTAAGAACAGGAACAAGACAAGGATACCCACTTTCACCACTCTTATTTAACATATTATTGGAAGTCTTAGCCACAGTAATCAAACAGGAAAAAAAAATAAAAGCGTTCCAAATTGGAAAGGAGGAAGTGAAACTGTCATTATTCACAGGTGACATGATACCATACATAGAAAACCCCAAAGACTCCATCAAAAATTTACTAGACTTAATAAATGAATTTTGCAAAGTAGCAGGATTCAAAATTAATGTCAAGAAATTGAAAGCATTTTTATACACCAATGATGAACTAACAGAAAGAAACGAAGAAAACAATCCCATTTACCATTGCGGCAAAAAAATTAAGATACCTAGGAATAAACTTAACCAAAGAAATAAAGGACCTATTTGTACAAAACTACAAGTGATTGAAAAAAGGAATAGAGGAAGATATAAAAAGTGGAAGCACATACCTTGTTCATGATTGGAAGAATTAACATCATTAAAATGTCCATATTACCCAAAGCAATCTATAGATTCAATGCAATCCCCATCAAATTACCAAGGACATACTTCACAGATCTAGAACAAATACTTCACAAGTTTGTATGGAACCATAAAGACCTCGAATAGCCACAGCAATCTCAAAAAAGAAGAACAAAGTGGGAGGAATCACATTACCAGGTTTCAGGTTATACTATAAAGCCACTCTAATCAAAACAGCGTGATACTGGCACAAGAACAGGCATATGGACCAGTGGAACAAAACAAAGAACCCAGAAATGGACCCAAGGCAATATGCTCAATTAATATTTAACAAAGGTGGCAAGAGTATACAGTGGAATAAAGACAGCCTCTTCAATAAATGGTGTTGGGAAAACTGGACAGCTACATGCAAAAAAAAAAAAAAAGGAAACTAGACCATCAACTTATACCATACACAAGAATAAACTCAAAATGGATAAAAGAATTAAATGTGACTTATGAATCCATAAAAATCCTAGAAGAAATGTAGGCAATAAAATTTCAGACATCATTCGCAGAATTTTGACTGATACATCACCTAGGGCAACAGAAACAAAGGAGAAAATGAACACATGGGACTACATCAAACTCAAAAGCTTCTGCACAGCAAAAGATACAATCATCAAAATGGAAAGGCAACCCACTGTATGGGAGAGCATAATTGCCAATGATATATCAGATAAGGGGTTAATTTCCAATATATAGAGAGAGTGCTCATACAACTCAACAAAAGGAAGACAAAGAACCCAATTAAAATATGGGCAGAGAAACTAAGTAGACATCTCTCCAAATAGGACATACAAATGGCTAGGAGACATATGAAGAAATGCTCAACATCACTAATCATCAGAGAGATGCAAATTAAAACAATAATGAGGTGTCTCCTCACACCTGTCAGAATGGCCGCCATCAACAAATCATCAAACAACAAGTGTTGGCAAGGGTGTGGAGAAAAGGGACTCTAGTACACTGCTTGTAGGAATGCAGACTAGTGCCGCCACTATAGAAAACAGTGTGGAGTTTTCTCAAAAAATTAAAAGTGGAACTGCCATTTGACCCAGTGATCTCACTTCTAAGAATATATTCTAAGAAGCCTGAAACACCAATCAAAAAGAATATATGTACCCCTATGTTCATAGCAGCACTATTTACAGTCACTAAGATATGGAAACAGCCCAAGTGTCCATCAATAGATGAGTGGATAAAAAAGCTGTGGTACATATATACTGTGGAATACTATGCAGCTGTAAGAAAGCAAGATCTTTTATCCTTTGAGACGACATGGAGGGACCCCGAGAGTATTATGCTAAGCAAAATAAGCCCATCAGAGAAAAACAAATACCACATGATCTCACTTATTTGTGGAATATAATGAACAAGGTGGACTGTGAACAAAATAGACCCAGAGACATAGAAAGAAGTATGGTTCAAACTGACATATCTCAGAGGAGGGGGCAGGGGAGATGGATGAGATGAACCAATGAATTTATATGCATGTATGCATAACCAATGGACATAGACAACAATGCTGTGGGGTCGGGGGCAGGTTGGGGAGTAGGGTGTCTAGGAGGGGAAAAGGAGAAATATCTGTAACAAAAAGAAATTAGTAAAAATTGGAAAAAAAATACAGATAATGAATATGAAGTCAACATAATGTCTATCTCAAAGTAGGCACGCATAAATGGCAGTTCCCTTCTCTGGCGATGCAGAGCTCTTAGTAACTGGGTCTGAACTGTAACCCAGCTTCCAAAACATCCCATGCCCTGGGATCAAAATCAGCCCAGAATTCACTGTTTCTAGAATTACAGGTTGGCATAGGAAAAGTTCATACTCTCCCTATATTCTTATCTCCATGCAGGCCACCCTTAAGGACAGTCAAACAGTGGCCAAGGTCTTGCAGAAGAATTCTGACGCAGTAGCACCCACTGCTCTAGCAGCACCTACATGCCAGGATATTCAACAAAAGAAAGCCTCCTGCTCCTTCCCCGAATTTTTGTGTATTTTACCCTCAGCAAAGAGAAGTGAAGAAGCCCCCAAACCATAACTCAACTTCTTCAAGAGAAATGGCCTTGACCACATGCCACCCCTTCTCACCATGGTCCCAAAGAATCCACAACTCTTCTGAGGACCATTCCTCCAGTCTAGGGCAAACATATTCACCTGCCTTTGTAGCCACGTTGAACTTGACCATTAACCAAAAGAACCACAGGACAACTATGTGCCCTCATGACAAAGAGCCACAAATGTTATTTATGTAAAATAATTGTACAATGCAATGAACTGCTCTCAGCATCTTAAAATTAATAACTCATTTAATCCTTGTAAATGATTAGGTAGTCAAGGTACTTACCTAATTTGTTATCCCCATTTTACAAAGGAGAAAACAGGCTAGGTGAGGCCAACCACCGGTCTGGTTTCCAATGTTCTGCCACTACCCAATCATGCTGCCTCCTCATGTAGCTCAAGGCCCCTAATCAGAGTTGCTACATTCTAAGTAGGTCTTTCTGTCTATATGTCATTAACAGCAAGTCTATAGGCCCCGATAGATGATTACAGCTGTTTTGCTACAGAATTAATATGGGCATGTGAAAACTGCAAATTACAATGAACAGAGTCTGGGATGTGGAGTCAAGTTGACTTGGATCAAATACCAGATCCATAACTGTGTGTCACTGGCTTGGTTGATTAACTATTATGAGTCTCTGTTTCCACATCTGTAAAACAAAGATTATGATACCTCTCTCATAGAATTACTGGGGGGAGTAAATGAGATAACTTAGGTAAGTACCTAGTAACGTGCTCTCACTGAGCATGTATCCAATAAGCCACAGCCTTTAGACTTACAGTTCTAATTGCCTTGATTTATATAAGTGTTTTAAAATAACCTACTTAGCCTTTTAATAAAAATCAATTATTTCTCACTAGAAATACCATTCTCTTATTTCATTTATTGAAAGTGCAAAGAAAAAAGTATAACAGATGATACCTTACCAGTTCAATGTGTTCCTATAGCATAATTGTGTCATTTGTCCTTTTCCTCTCTCCAGACCCTTGGTGGAACTGTTTCTCTGACCCCCCTTGAAACATGTATGGGCATGTGACTGGCTTTGGCCAATGAAATGCAAATGGAATTGATACGTGTATCTTCCAGGCAAAGCATTTCATCATCAGGTGAGATTCTGCAGAACTCCATTCACGCTTCTCAGGCATCACAGAAGCTCATGTTGAGTTGGATCTCCATCAGCCTGAGTTTCTGAGTGACTGTGATAAGTAGAGCCTCCTGCCAATGTTCACTGGTTACGTGGCATAGGCAAAAAGAAAATTTTTGTATATTAAACTACTAAAATGTAATAGTCATTCATTACCCTAGCTTCGTTTAGCCTATCATAACTGACAGAATAATAGGATATCTTATTTTTTTTTAAGTGAGCTAATGCTGCAGACAGTCTCATGTCACTAATCTCACAGAATGGGGATTATCAATGCAACTGCTGAATGTCAGAAAGAACAAACTGTATCACTGTAATCTCACTCTTCAGTAAATAGTTGCCTCTCATCCTCACTATTTATTCTAACTTTAAGAGATTTCTGTTCTTTGATGGTAAATACTATTAAACCCTATTGTTGAAATATCTCTTGGCTTTACATGCTTGAGAAATTGTTAGACATATTAAATAAACTTTAAGTGTAAATATTTAACCTTATTTAGGCATTAAGATTATCCATTTCTGGAATATCATAAACAAAATAAATGGACAATCAAAACAGATCCAGAGACTTGGAAGTGGGGAACACACTGACAAACCTCAGAGGGAAGGGAGGTAGGGGGGTTGGGAAGAGAGAAACCAGAGAATTCCTATGCATATATGCACAGCCAATGGACATAGACAATATTTTGGGGAAAGCAGGAGTGGGAAGGAGGGAGTCATTGGGGGGGAAAAAGGAGGGACATCTGTCATACTTTCAACAATAAAGATTTTTTTTTAAAGATTATCTATTTCTGTTAATACAGGCCAAAGGCATCTAGATAGACTAAGAACCTTTATCTTTTTGACTCCAGGAAGAAATATTATGGTGCCTTCCCATTGCTTACTTACCACAGCATCATAAAGAGTTGAAATTCTAAAACATATAGAAGCCAACTGAAGAGGTAAGTAGCTATCAGGCTTGAAAAGTTGTAACAATCACAGAACAGGTCCCAGCCTAAAGATTCAAAGTAACTTTCATAAGAAAAGCTCACCAGAGTGCTACAAAGACAAGGTAAGTCATCTACTCTCACCCCACAAAACAGAAGCATTTCCTATTTCTTACCCAAGTCCCAGGTTTGCTGGCTCAGTCACACACTCAGCTGGAACTCTGTAGGATAAACCATAACGAACCTGCCACAAATTGCAGCAGAGTTCAGCATGACAATCAAAAACTTTCATTGAGCCTTTCAACACAGCAAGAGTGAGCTACAATTCTGACCTATGAACAGGCTTCGCTTGACTCAGTAGTTGCCTGGAAAAGTTGCACATGAATTTTAGATTAGATAGAGAGATAGACAGATATCCATACATAGGTAGATATATATATATTTCTAAAATATTTTATATATTTGTATATGTGAATATATATATATATATTCACTAGCAAATTAAAGGAGTATCTATAATAAATTACTTTGCACAATGACTAAACATTTTCCAAAATCCCTTGTTAATCTTAGGACTTATACCATTTGCCCTATATTACAACTTTGCATCAATGTCTAGAGATCAATGCTTTAATAAAAACATCTAACTACCTAAGTGTTTTTGTATGAGTACTCATGTGGAATGAAACCCACAGGATCTTGTGATGCTATTTTTCCTCATTTGCTTTGATTTCTGCCTCTGAAAAGAGTCAGCAGATGAAGGGAACAGAACCTTGACTGAGGCAGGAGACCTTGCTTCTCGCGTGAGGCCTCGTCTGGGCTCTGCAGTGGACACATGCCCTTGGGCAAGTCCTTGACCTCTCTAAGGCTGCTTCCTTACTGGTAGATGGGACTTGGAGTGAGCTGGGAAATAATAATTCAAATAGTCTCTAAACTTGATTATAGATTAAAGTCTCCTAAATAATAAGTAATTTAATTTCTACTCTCATTGGAGGGTAGCAAGCAGGTGGATTGAAAGGACAGAATGAAGCTAACTCTGCACAAACTGGAGCATTTCTGGGAAAAGGGATAGAGAATGTATTGTTGTTGTTATAGAGTATCCCTCTTTCAGGTAAAAATTTTCAGTGAACTCAAGTTTGCTTTTGTCCTTCACCTGGATTCCCTTTATCGAGTGTTTATAAACAGACACCGTGTTTCCAGGGCCCACGTGAGGCACAGCTCCTGCCTTGATTATCAGAGGACGGAGGCTCCAATAAAATAAGAGCAAAAGGATACAAATGAAAGACCAGGAAGAAAACAGACTGGCCAATAATATATGTCTTATTTCACGTTATGTATTACAAGTTGGAAGCTGCAGTGGCAAGGCCTTTGCATCTATGATATTTTTACATGAACACAGAGAATAAACAATAGCAGCAAACACTAAAGTAGGCTAAGTTGAGAGGGAGGATGTTAAGATCAGTAATAAATCTGCAGTGGCTGACTGAGAACTCTGATTCATCCTTGATTCATTTCTAATACTTTTGTTGATACAAAATAGAAAAACACAGAGTCCCGGGTTTGGTTCCCACTAAGGGCATGTGCCTTGGTTGCAGTTTGTCCCCGGCCCCAACTGGGGTTGTATGGGTGGCAACAAGTCGATGTGTTTCTCTCTCTCTCTCTCTTCCCATCTCTCTCCCTCCCACTCTGTCTGAAGATAAATGCAAAAAAAAACAAAAACAAAATGTCCTCAGGTGAGGATTTAAAAAGAAAAAAAGGAAAACACAAGAAGCTCAAACAAAATAAAACAAAATAGGCCAGAGAACAGGATTATGATGATGTCTTATATTGTGGAAGTCATGTGGCTTATGAGGGCCTCTTTATACAATCTGATCTCACCTGTTAGAGCTTCGCAGTGCCCTTCACTTAAGGCACTCCAAATCTTTCCCATCTGCCCTCTTCTGCATATTCTGTTCTCTTGACCTGAAATATATGTTCAACAAAGCTGGTGACATGGTGGGGAGGGCAGGGAAGGGGGGAGTCAGTGGGGGGGGAGAAACATCTGTAACAAAAATTAATTAATTAATTAAAAATAAATAAATAAAAATTTTAAAAAATACCATCTTTCTATCCCTCACTTTTGCCTAAGTAATTCCTACTCATAATTCTGGTCTTTTGCTCTAGGAAGTTCTCTCTGACACTATAAAGCTAAGCTAGATGCTCATCCCATGTGCCCACTGCCCTGTATTAAATTTGTCTTTGTTCAGCTGTAAGCCCCACAAGACTGCAAACATCTTGAAGGTTATTACATGTCTTACTGTCCCTCTGTCCCCCACATCTACAGTGCACCTGACACTAGCAGGTGCTCAGCAAATACTAGTCAGTGAATGGTGTGGCCCACTCTCCTGGCCTAATCATCAACATCTTACAATAGAGTCTGCCAAACCACTTCTATTTCTTTCTCCAGGATAAAACGAACTGCTCATAGACCAGAGTTTACGATACTCTCCTACAAAACATCCAAAGAAAGTTCTCTGAGAGAACCAAGAATAAATATGCTATCATTCATGAAAATAATTTTGGCCAAAGCATTAAAAGTCCATTAGAGAAGAGGAGGACTGAGCACTGTCATCAAAATATGTCCAGAATCTGACCATTTCTCACCGACTTTACTGCTACCACCAGCTCGTCTCCTGCATGACTGCAGTAGCCTCCTTAGTGACCCCCCTGCTTCTGTCCTTGCCCCATATATCAAGGGAAGTTCTCATTTCAAGACAGCTGCCACTGGGTCCTTCCAAAATATTGCCAGATCACCTTACTCTTCTGCTCCAAACTCTCCTGTTGACCTCCCAATTCAATCAGAGGAAAGACCAGTTCCTTACATTGACTCAACACCCTATGATCTGCCCGCACCTGTACCTCTACCATGCCACACTTTCATCCATCTTCACTCAAGTGGTGCCTTCTCACTGAGGCCATCCCTGGCCATCCCATCTAACACTGAAACAATTTTGCCCTGGCTGGTTTGGCTCAGCGGTTGGAGCGCCCGCCTGCGGTACAGAGAGACCCGGGTTTGGTTCCCGCTAAGGGCATGTACCTTGGTTGCAGTTTGTCCCCGGCCCTGGTTGGTCGTGCGGGTGGCAGCCACTCAATGTGTCCCTTTCACATCGATGTCTCTCTCTCTCTCTCTCTCTTCCTCTCTCTCCCTCCCACTCTGTCTGTACAAAAAAAATGGAAAAATGTCCTCGGGTGAGGATAAAAAAATAAATAAATAAATAAAAAATAATAAAACTGAAACAATTTTAAAAATATTTTCATATCCTCCTTCCCTGCTTTATTTCTCTCTTTAAAACTTCTCGTTAACATAGTTTGTTTTCTAATTTCTCTTGTTACTTTCTGTCCCCTCTTACTAAAATGTAAGCTCCACAAAAGCTCTCATTTCTCTTTGGATTTCTAATGTTTTTCTCACCCTTAGAACAGCCCCTGGCAAAGAGTAGGTATGCAGTAAATATTAATTAACAAAAATAAAAATTGTTGTTGTAATAGTTAGAGATAAAATGACTTGTTTTTAACTAAATATCTGCCACCAAGTTGATATTTATATTAATCAGCAAATAATGCTACAAGAGGGAGGGACTGGATGAAAAAAGGTGAAGGGATTAGCCAAAGAACACATACTCGTAACCCATAGACACAGACAGCAGTGTGGTAAAGGCCAGAGGGAAGGGGGAGTGGGGCTGGGAGGAGGTGGACGAAGGGAGGGTAGGGGGAAATGGGGACATGTGTAACAGTGTAAACAATAAAAATAAAGTTAAATGGGACTTCTAGTCAGGATGGCAGTGTAGGTAAACCTAGTACTCACCTCTTCCCACAACCACATGAAAATCAAAACAAAAGTACAGAACACCCATCATTCAGAACCACCTGAAATAGAGCTGAATGGAAGTCCTACAACTACGACATTAAAGAAGCTGCATCGAGACTGGTAGGAGGTGCAGAGGTGCAGACAGGCTGGTCCCACACCCACATGTGGCGAATAAAAATCTGAAGGGACATCTTGGCTGGGAAGGTCCTCCCTGAGAAGTGAGGGGTCCCCTTCCCACACCAGGCACACCAGATCATACTTCCAGTGGCAAGAAGAAAAGTCACCATAACTTCTGGCTGTAAAAACCAGCAGGAACTGAGGCTGAGAGAGTCTGAGGCTTCTGGAGCCCCAGGCAGCTCCTCTTAAAGGGTGCATGGACTTATTCAGACTCACACCCTCCAGGGTCCAGTGTGGAAAAGGCAGCTTGAAAGGCACCAAAAACACAGGGGGAAGAACTGAGTTGTTTGGCATTGGGGTGAGAGCTGGAAGAGCAGCTTTCTCTGAAAGAGATGTGTTGGCAGAGACCTTTATTCCCCTTCCCCCATGGGGAAGACAGAGAGTCGCCATATCTGGGACTCCAGCATCCTGTCTCATACTGTTTGCCCCACCCTGGTGATTCCCTGAGGCCCTGCCCCACCCAACTTTCAGGCCCACCCAAGCTGTTTCCAGTGGCTTTACCATAGGATTGGCCTGTCTTGGATCCTGCTTCAAATTTTTCTAAATTCTCTCAAACAAGCAGCATCTGGTCTCAGCAAGCCCCATACCTCTCAGATGGCCAATCGATGTTCTCTCTCATCAATGTTTCTATCTACGTGGCCCCAGGGCTGGCACTAGAAGCAGCCAGCCTTGGTTCACAGCTTGGCTTTGCCTGGGCACCTCCAAGCCCAGCACAAGAAGCAGCCATTGTAGCTTAGCTAGGTGGCCCTGGATAGAACACAGGCAGAAGCTGACCTTGCCCCAGAGCCAGCACACCCAGTGGACAGCTTCAGGCCTTGTCAAAGCACCACCACCCAACCACCTCCACAAGTGACACACTTAAGGAGTGGACTCAGTGAGTACCAAAGACCTGCTTAAGTAAGCCTTGCTCTGTGTGGTCAGCCTCTGCACAGCTTGTCCTCCAAGGTAGTCACAGGTTAGTGGGCAGTGGGTACAGCCAGTCCTTGCAGCTGATCAGCCTAAATAAATCCCTCCCATTGATGTGCCAACAGCAATCAAGACTCAATTACAACAGAACAGTGTATAGCTCACACTAGGGGTGCACCTCCAGGGCCCAGCTGGGGTGATCAGGGAGGCTGTGCCACTGGATCCTATAGGACACCTACTATAATAGGTCACCCTATGAAGCACAGGAGACACAGAAAATCTACCTAATACATAGAAACAAACACAGGGAAGCAGCCAAAATGAGGAGACAAAGAAATATGTCCCCAATGAAAGAACAGAACAAAACTCCAGGAAAAGAACTAAACAAATGAAGATAAGTAATCAATCAGATACAGAGTTCAAAACACTGGTTATAAGGATTCTCAAGGGCCCTGGCTGGTTTGGCTCAGCAGTTAGAGCATTGACCTGCAGACCAAAGAGTCCCAGGTTCGATTCTGGTCAAGGGCATGTATCTCGGTTGTGATTTGGTCCCCAGCCCTGGTCAGGATCATGCAGGAGGCAACAAATCAATGTGTCTCTTTCACATCAGTATTTCTCTCTCTCCGCCCCCTCCCACCCCCCACTCGGTCTGAAAATAGATGGAAAAATATCCTCTGGTGAGGATATTTTAAAAATGGATACTCAAGTAACTTAGTGAAAACTTCAAGGAAGTTATGAGAATTTCAAGGAACTTAGTGAGAATGTCAGCAACATAGTAAAGGAACAGTCAGAAATGAAGAATGCACTAACTGAAATAAAAAATTGTTTGCAGAGCATTAGTAGTAGACTAGATAAAGCCAAGAACCAAACCATCAATTTGGAATATAAGGAAGCAAAAAACACCCAATCAGAACAAAAAGAAAAAGAGAAAAAATACACAAAAATGAGGATAATGTAAGGAGCCTCTGGGACAACTTCAAGTATATCAACATTCACATTATAGGGGTTCCAGAAGAAGAAGAGAGAGAACAAGAAATTGAAAACCTATTTGAAGAAATGCTGACAGAAAACTCCCCTAACTTGGTGAAGGAAACAGACACACAAGTCCAGGAAGCACAGAGAGTCCCAAACAACATGAACCCAAAGAGGGCCACACCAAGATAACATCATAATCAAAATGCAAAAGGTTAAAGACAAACAGAGAGTCTTAAAAGCAGCAAGAGAAAAGCAGTTAGTTACCTACAATGGAGCTTTCATAAAACTGTCAGCCAATCTCTCTGCAGACCAAAAAGGAATGGCAAGAAACATTCAAAGTGATGAAAAGCAAGGACCTACAACAAAGATTACTCTGTTCTGCAAAGTTATTATTTAGAAGCAATGGACATATACAGTTTCCCAGACAAGAAAAAATTAAAGGAGTTTTTCACCACCAAAGCAGTTCATTATATTAATTATTGAAGAGTCTTCTTGAAGAAGATGATCAAAAATATGATCAAGTGCTTGGCTGAGGAGCCAATGGGGCGAAGCTACCATCTGTGGGATTATGACGGAACGCCTCTAAGTCAGAATCCCACCCAGACAGAATGATAAGGCCGCACCATGGAACGTCGGTTGGCCTTGGACAGCCGGCCCCCTGCCGGCCCCACTGGCAGGCCACCATGCACATCCCGGGGTCCAGGGTGGAGAGCCCCTCAACCTGGGAAACGTGGAGTGGCCAGAAAAGGGACGGCCCCCTCACCCGTCATGTAACGCATGTTCCTGGGGAACCTGGTGCTAAACCATTCATAGATGACCTGCTTCTGGGTCAGTGTTTCATATGTAGCAGAGCAGTTCCCTCACTGTGGTCTATTGAAAGTCAGCCCTTGACACAAGGGTTTGTCTTATCCTTCCCATGCTGCCCGCGTGGGTGGTGTCGGGAGGGGAAGGGAATAAGCCCGGGTTGCGATGGCAGTGTGGCACCCACACTTGCCCGGCAACCGTGGCCACCTCCTCTGCAAACGCACCAGAGCTCCTGGACCCCAGGCTGGGATGGGGGACAGGGTTGAGCAGTGGCGGCAGATCATGGGCCAGGGGCCAGTGTCCCCTCTCTTAGAGGGGATGCAGGCTGCCTCCCCTCACTCTCCCAAAAAAAAAATATATATATATATATGATCAAGAAAATGGCAATAAATACATATCTATAAACAATTGAATCTACAAACCAAATGAACAAGCAGAACAGAAACAGACTCATAGATACAGAGAACATTTTGTTGGTTGCCAGATGGAAGGGGGTTTGGGGTAATGGGTGAATAAGGTGAAGGAATTAAGAAGTACAAATTGGCCTGGCCAGTGTACCTCAGTGGACTGAGTGTCCTTCCATGGACTGAGAGGTCCTGGTTCTACTCTGAGTCAGGGCACATGCCCGGGGTTGCGGCTCGATCCCTAGTAGGGGGCATGCAGGAAGCAGTGATCCATGTTTCTCTCTCACATCAATGTTTCTTTCTCTCTCTCCCTTCCTATCTCTCTGAAAGATCAATGAAAACATTTTTTTTAAAAAAGAAGAAGTACACATGGGTTTAGACTGATGAACCTCAAAGGGAAGGGGATGGGGGGGATGGGAACATATAAACCAAAAAACTTGTATGCATATATGCATAACCAATGGACACAGACAATAGAATGGGGGAGGCAAGATAGGGCTGGGAGAAGGGGATCAATGGGGACAAAAATGGGGGCCAACTGTAATACATTCAACAATAAAGGTAAGTTTTAAAAAAATAAAAATAAATAAAATAAAGTTAGCCTGGCTATTGTGGCTCCGTGGTTGAGCTTCAACCCATGCACCAAGAGGTGGCCAGTTCAATTCCCACTCAGAGCTTATGTCCAGGTTGTGTGATCAATCCCCAGTAAGGGGTATGCAGGAGGCAGCCAAATGATGTTCTCTCTCATTGATGTCTCTACCTCTCCCTCCTTTCCCCCTCTCTAAAACCAATAAAGAAAAATTATTTTTTAAAAAATAATAAATTTGCCAACAGGTGTGGTTAAGTAGTTGAGCATGAACCCATGCACCAGGAGGTCACTGGTACGATTCATAGTCAAGGCACATGTCCAGGTTGTGGGTCAAATGCCCAGTGCAGGGTGCGCAGAAGATGGCCAATCGATGTTCTCTCTCATCAATGTTTCTATCTCTCTATCTCTCTCTTCTTCCTCTCTCTCTAAAAATCAATAAAGAGTAAAACATTTTTTAAATAAATAAATTTAAAACAATAAAGTTAAATAAATAAAACCAGACACTCCTAGTTTTTAAAAAAAAATGTTACAAGAGTCAACTTTGGAGATTCCAAAATACTGGTGAAGTGAATGGAAGCTACACAGACCATCTCCCAGAACCAAACTGAAATTACAACTAAAATAAAAACAAAACATCAGGAAAAAGCAACAGAAAAGCAGCGTGCGAGGACCAAATAACCAGGGACACTGACTCGATCCTGCCGGGATTGCAGAGGCATGAGAGGGGTTCTGGGAGCCCATGAATAGCAGCGGCCTTAGCTATAAGCAGCACCCTCAGGGTTAAACTCCCAAGTCTATTTCACATCCCAGAGCCAGGACAGAGTGCTAAAATAGCCACAGCCACCCACCTTGGGCTCTGGCAGAGAGAGAGCGAACTGGACTGGACCTGTGTGGAGACACTCAAGATTTGGAGGGGGCTCAGAGCTTTTGCTGAGTTGCAGCCACACAGGACTGTGGCCATCTTACTCCTTACTGGGGTGCTGGGGAGAGGTGGTGGCCCCTCCCTTGGAGATTCAAACCCACCCAGGTGGGCCATTGATATAAAAATTGAGGCTTATTAACAACCAGCACCTGCCCCACACTTGGGAAATCCACTTTCACTGAGCACCAGAGGGAGTTTTTCATTGAACTGAGATGCCAAAGCCCTTCAAGTAACCACTGCTGAAAGCCTCCAGGCCAAAAGCTAGAGGGTAACTAAACCATTGCTGGGCTAGCAACTCTAACCAGGAAAGTAAGACTTGACAGTGGTGTTTAATGAGGGTCCTCCCTCACTCATCAAAACCCAGAAGACGAAGCCACAAACAGCAGAACACCAACACACACAGGGAAAAATTGGCAGGCTCCAAAGCCCACTGTGATAGCCAAAATAGTAAAACACAAAAATAAAAGCCAAATGAAGGAACAACAGACCTCTACCAAAGATGAGATAAATGTGGAGCAGTTAAGCAACTTAACAGAATGAGAATTAAGGGCCATGATCTTGAGTAAGCTCAAAAACATGAGTAAGGACATAAAGATGTTGAAACTCAACCAATTGGAAATTAAAAACCACCAAGAAGAAATCAAGAATGACATATCAGAAATAAAGAACACTTGGAAGGTATAAACAACAGAGTAGAGGAAGCAGAGGACTGGATTAGTGAATTAGAAGACAGGGTAGAAAATAATCAACCAATCAGAAAACCAAAGGAAAAATTATTGAAAACAGAAAGACAGATTAAGAGAACTGTGGGACAATTGGAAATGTAATATATTCGCATCATACAAGTACCTGAAAAAAAAAGAAAAGAAAATGAGCACGGAATAGAGAACATATTTGAAGAAATAGTGACAGAAAACTTACATGATTTGGCGAAGGAAGAAGGCATTCAAGTTCAAGAAGCACAGAGAGCCCCAAGTAAGAAGAACCCAATAAGGCCCAAACCAAGACACATAGTAATCAAAATGCCAAAAATTAAAGACAAATATAGAATCCCAAAGACAGCAAGAGATAAGCAACAGGTTACCAACAAAGGAACCATCACAAGGCTATATGCTGACTTCTCAAAAGAAACAAAACAGGCCAGAAAGGAATGACATGAGGTAATAAAGGTCATGAAAAACAAGGATCTGAATCCAAGACTACTCTACCCAGCAAGGCTATCATTCAAAATAGAAGGTCAAAGAAAGAGCTTCCCAGACAAACAAAGGCTAAGGGAATACATTAGCACCAAACCAGCTCTGCAAGAAATGTTAAAAGGACTGCTGTAATTAGCAGAAGAAATAGGAAGAAAAATATAACCAAACTAAACAAAAACAGCAATAAACAAGTACATATCAATAATCACCTCAAATGTAAATGCACTGCATGTTCCCATAAAAAGACACAAAGTAGCTGATTGGATAAGAAAGCATGACTCATCTATGTTGTTTACAAGAGACCCACCTCACAACAAAAGACTCACATAGGTTGAAAGTGAAGGGATGGGAAAAAAAATCTTCCAAACAAATGGAAATAAAAAAAGCTGGGGTAGCAATACTCATATCTGATCAAATAGATTTCAAAATAAAGCCATAACTAGAAACAAAGAAGGCCACTACATAATATTGAAAGCATCTATCCAACAGGAAGTTATAACCTTGATAACCATATATGCACCCATTATAGGAGCACAAAAATATATTAAAAATCTTCAGGAGACTTCCGGTCAAGATGGCGGCATAGGGAAATGCAGTATCGCGTTCTCCCACAACCACATCCAAGTTACAACAAAACTACAGAACAACCATCATCCAAAACCGCCTGAAATCAAGCTGAATGGAAGTCCTACAACTACGGAATTAAAAAAAAAAAAAGCAAGCAGCTACATCCAGACCGGTAGGAGGGGCGGCGGCGCGAGGGGTTGCGGCGGCGCGATGGGCTAGTCCCACACCCAAGTGTGGCGGATAAAAATCAGGAGGCTCCCACAGCTGGGAAGGTCCTTCCTGAGGACTGAGGGGTCCCCGTCCCACACCAGGTGCCCCACTCAGGTTTCCAGTGCCAGGAAGAGAAGTCCCCATAACTTCTGGCTGGAAAAACCAGCAGAAACTGAGGCTCAGGGAAGCTGACCTGGCTGGAGCCACAGGCAGCTCCCTAAAGGGCCCGCGCACAGACTGGTCGGACTCTCTCCCTCTAAGCTCGGAGGGGAGGCAGCTCGAGGGGCACCAGAGAAATACGGGGAAGAACTGAGCTGTTTGGCACTGGAGCGAGGGCTGGAGAGGGGGCTTTCTCCGGGACAAACGTGCTGTAAGAGGCCTTTGTTCCTTTGGTGAGCCCTTCCCTGGGGCGGCAGACAGTCGCCATATCTGGGACTCCAGCAACCTGGCTCACACTGGTAGCCCCGCCCTGCTGACTCCCTGAGGCCCCACCCCGCCCCGCCCCACACAACTTTCAAGCCCACCCAAGCTGTTGCCAGTTGCTTAACCATAGGATTGGCCTGTCTTGGATCCTGCTTCAGGTTTTTCCTAAATTCTTTCAAACGAGCAGCATCGGGTCTCAGCGAGCCCCATACCTCTCATTAAGTAATACACAGAAACAAACACAGGGAGGCAGCCAAAATGAGGATACAAAGAAACAGGTCCCAAATGAAAGAACAGAACAAAACCCCAAGAAAAGAACTAAGCGAAATGGAGATAAGCAACCTAACAGATGCTGAGTTCAAAATACTGCTTATAAGGATGCTCAATGAACTCAGTGAGGGCCTCAAGAGCATAAAAAAGTACCAGTCAGAAATGATCGCTGCAAAGTTAGAAACGAAGGAGGCTTTAACTGAAATAAAGAATAATTTACATAGCTTCAATAATAGAGTACGTAAATCCAAGGAGCAAACCATCGATTTGGAATATAAGGAAGCAAAAAACGCCCAACCAGAACAGCAAAAAGAAAAAAGAATCCAAAAAAATGAGGATAGTGTAAGGAGCCTCTGGGACAACTTCAAGCGCACCAACATTCGCATCTTGAGGGTGCCGGAAGGAGAAGAGAGAGAACAAGAAATCGAAAACCTGTTTGAAACAATAATGGCAGAAAACTTTCCTAACTTGGTGAAGGAAACAGACATACAAGTCCAGGAAGCACAGAGAGTCCCAAACAAGATGAACCCCAAGAGGCCCACACCAAGACACATCATCATCAAAATGCAAAAGGTTCAAGACAAAGAGAGAATCCTAAAAGCAGCAAGAGAAAGGCAGCTAGTTACCTACAAAGGAGTTCCCATAAGGCTGTCAACTGATTTCTCAAAAGAAACTTTGCAGGCCAGAAGGGAGTGGCAAGAAATACTCAGAGTGATGAAAACCAAGAACCTACAACCAAGATTACTCTATCCTGCAAAGCTGTCATTTAGAATCGATGGACATACAAAAACTTTCCCAGACAAGAAAAAGTTAAAGGAGTTCATCACCACCAAACCGTTATTATATGAAATGATGAAGGGTCTTTTTGAAGAAAAAGATAAAATGTATGAACAAACAAAATGGCAATGAATACATATCTATCAACAATGGAATCTACAAACAAAATGAACAGGAAGAACATGAACATTCTCATAGATACAGAGAACATTTTGTTGGTTGCCAGTTGGGAAAGGGGTTGGGGGAATGGATGAAAAAGGTGAAGGATTAAGAAGCACAAATTCATTGATAGACTAACAAACCTCAAAGGGAAAGGGGTTGGGGGGGGTGGGAAGAAATAAACCAAAGAACTTATATGCATAACCAATGGACACAGACAATAGTTTGGGAAAAGGTGGGAGGGGGGCGGGAGTGGGGAGGAGGGGGTCAATGGGGGAAAAATGTGGAACATCTGTAATACATTTTACATCCAACAATAAAGATGTGGAAAAAAAAAATCTTCAGGAGGACGTCAATAAAAAATCAACAGCAACACTATCATAGCAGGTAAATTCAATACCCTGCTGACACCACTGGATAGATCCTCTAGTCGAAATATTAGCAAGGAAACAAAGACTTTAGATGAAGCACTAGACCAAATGGATTGAATAGATATCTACAGAGAATTACATCCCAAAACTACAGAATTCACATTATTCTCAAGTGCACAGGAAACATTCTCAAAGATAGACCACATGATAGGACACAAACTAAATCTCCACAAGTTCAAGAAGATTGAAATCATATCAAGCATCTTCTCAGATCACAATGGCATGAAACTAGAAATCAATTGCAACAAGAACATGCAAAGACATTGGAACACATGGAGTCTAATAGCATGTTATTGAACAATAAATGGGTTACCAAAGAGATCAAGGAAGAAATTTAAAATGTCCTGGAATCCAATGAAAATGAACACACAACAACACAATATCTATGGGATGTAGCAAAAACAGTTCTGAGAGCTCTACAGGTCTACCTCAAGAAACAAGAAAAAAATTCTAATTGACTGTCTAACTTCACAATTTATAGAATTAGAAAGCAACAAACAAACAAAACCCAGAGCAAGTAGAAGGAAGGAAATAGTAAAGATCAGAGCAGAAATAAATGACATAGAGTCCAAAAAAAATCAAAAAATCAATAAAACAAAGAGCTGGTTTTATGAAAAGATAAAAAAGATTGATGGACCCTTAGCTAGACTCATCAAGAAACAAAGAGAGAGAACCCAAATACAGAAAATCAGAAATGAAAGAGGAGAAGTAACAACTGATACCACAGAAATACAGAAGATTGTTAACAACTACTATGAAAAATCTTAGGGCAAGAAATTTGACAATCTAAGCGAAATGGACAAATTTCTAGAAACACATAGTCTCCCAAAACTAGACCTGGAAGAGATAGAAAACTTGAACAGACCAATAACAACAGAAGACATTGAAGATGTAATCAGGACTCTCCCAGCAAACAAAAGCCCAGGCCCGCATGGCTTCACAGGGGAGTTTTACCGAAAATTCAAAAAAGAACTAACACCCATTCTCCTCCAACTATTTCAAAGAATTCAAGAAGTAGAAAGACTACCAAACTCGTTTTATGAGGCCAGCATAATTCTAATTCCCAAAACAGAAAACAAAAAAACAAAAAACAACACTACAAAGAAGGAAAACTACAGGCCAATATCCACGATGAACATAGACACCAAAATCCTGAACAAAATATTAGCAAATCGGATCCAGCAATATATCAAAAAAATTATTCAACATGACCAAGAGGGATTCATCCAGGGATGCAAGGCTGGTACAATATTCGCAAACCAATAAATGTGATACACCACATAAATAAAATGAAGAATAAAAATCACACGATCATATCAATAGATGCCAAAAGAGCCTTCAACAAAATCCAGCACCCATTTCTGACAAAAACGCTCAGCAATGTGGAAATAGAGGGATCATATCTTGATAATAAAGTCCATATATAAAAGACCTACAGCCAACATCATACTCAATGGGCGAAAACTAAAAGCATTTCCCTTAAGAAAAGAAACAAGACAAGGATGCTCACTTTCATCACTCTTATTTAACATAGTACTGGAAGTCTTAGCCACAGCAATCAGACAGGGAAAAAAATAAAAGGGATTCAAATTGGAAAAGAGGAAGTGAAACTTTCATTTGCAGATGACATGATATTATACATAGAAAACCCTAAAGACTCATCAAAATCTACTAGACTTAATAAATAAATTTGGCAAAGTAGCTGGATACAAAATTAATGTAAAAATTGACTGCATTCTTATACACCAATGAGGAAGTCACAGAAAAAGAAACTAAAAACACAATCTCATTTACCATCTACTTTGTTCTTCTTTTTCAAGATTGCTGTGGCTATTCAAGGTCTTTTTTGGTTCCGTATGAACTTTTGAAGTATTTGTTCTAGTTGTGAAGTATGTCATTGGTATTTTGATGGGAATTGCACTGAATCTACAAATTGCTTTGGGTAGTATGGACATTTTAATGATGTTAATTCTTCCAATCCATGAACAAGGTATGTGCTTCCACTGTTTTCTATCTTCCTCTATTTCTTTTTTCAATTGCCTGAAGTTTTCTACGAATAGGTCCTTTATTTCTTTGGTTACATTTATTCTTAGGTATCTTAATTTTTTTGCCGCAATGGTAAATGGAACTGTTTTCTTAGTTTTTCTTTCTGTGAGTTCATCATTGGTGTATGAGAATGCCATCGATTTCTTGACGTTAATTATGTATCCTGCTACTTTGCCAAATTCATTTATTAAGTCTAGTAAATTTTTGATGGAGTCTTTGGGGTTTTCTATGTATAATATGATGTCATCTGTGAATAATGACAGTTCACTTCCTCTTTTCCAGAATGGATTTTTTTTATTTTTAATTCCTGTCTGATTGCTGTGGCTAAGACTTCCAGTACAATGTTAAATAAGAGTGGCGAAAGTGGGCATCCTTGTCTTGTTCCTGTTTTTAAGGGAAATGCTTTTAGTTTCCACCCATTGAGTATGATGTTGGCTGTAGGTCTTTCATATATGGACGTTATTATGTCAAGATATGCTCCCTCTATTTCCACATTGCCGAGCAATTTTATCAGAAATGGATGCTGGATTTTGTTGAAGGCTTTTTCGGCATCTATCGATGTAATCATGTGGTTTCTATTCTTCATTTTATTTATGTGGTGTGTCACATTTATTGATTTGTAAATATTGTACAAGCCTTGCATTCCTGTGATTAATCCCACTTGATCATGGTGAATAAATTTTTTAATGTATTTCTGTATTCAATGTACTAGTATTTGGTTCAGGATTTTGCCATCTATGTTCATCAGGAATATTGTCCTGTAGCTTTTTTTCTTTGTAATGTCTTTTTCTGGTTTTGGAATTAGAATTATGCTGGCCTCATAAGATGAGTTTGGAAGTTTTCCTTCTTCTTACATTTTTTGAAATACCTTGAGGAGAATGGGTGTTAGTTCTTTTTTGAATGTTCGGTAAAACTCCCCTGTGAAGCCATCTGGGCCTGGGTTTTTGTCTGCTGGGAGAGTCTTGATAACATCTTCAATTTCTTCTGTTGTTATTGGTCTGTTCAAGTTTTTTATATTTTCCTGGTCCAGTTTTGGGAGACTCTGTGTTTCTAGAAGTTTGTCCATTTCACTTAGATTGTCGAATTTGTTGCCATATAATTGTTCATAATAGTTGTTAACAATATTTGTATTTCTGTGGTGTCAGTTGTTCCTACTCCTCTTTCATTTCTGATTTTGTGTATTTGGGTTCTCTCTCTTTGTTTCTTGGTGAGTCTAGCTAAGGGTCCATCAATCTTGTTTATCTTTTTGAAAAACCAGCTCTTTGTTTCATTGATCCTTTGAATTGTTTTTTGGACTCTATGTCATTTATTTCTGCTCTGATCTTTACTATTTTCTTCCTTCTACTTGCTCTGGGGTTTTCTTTTTGTTTGCTTTCTAGTTCTTTATGTTGGGAGGTTAGATAGCCTATTAGAGATTTTTTTTGTTTCTTGATGTAGGCCTGTAGAGCTATGAACTTCCCTCTCAGAACTGCTTTTGCTGCATCCCATAGATATTGTGTTGTTGTGTGTTCATTTTCATTGGTTTCCAGGACATTTTTAATTTTTTCCTTGATCTCCTCAGTAACCCATTTGTTGTTTAATAACTTGTTATTGGGCCTCCATGTGTTCAAATGTCTTTGCATGTTATTGTTGCAATTGATTGCTCTTGTTGCAATTGATTTCTAGTTTCATGCCATTGTGATCTGAGAAGATGCTTGATATGATTTCAATCTTCTTGAACTTGTAGAGACTTAGTTTGTGTCCTAACATGTGGTCTATCTTTGAGAATGTTTCCTGTGCACTTAAGAAGAATGTGAATTCTGTAGTTTTGGGATGTAATTCTCTGTAGATATCTATTCAATCCATTTGGTCTAGTGCTTCATTTACAGTCTCTATTTCCTTGCTAAATTTTGTCTAGAGGATCTATCCAGTGATGTGAGTGGAGTGTTGAAGACCCTGCTATGATTGTATTGATATCGATTTCTCCTTTGAAGTCTTCCAGAAGATTTTTAACATATTTTTGTGCTCCTATAATGGGTGCATATATGTTTATCAAGGTTATATCTTCCTGTTGAATAGAGGATATTATGGAGTAGCCTTCTTTGTTTTTAGTTATGGCCTTCATTTTGAAATCTATTTTATCAGATATGAGTATTGCTACGCCAGCTTTTTTTTGTTTCCATTTGGTTGGAAGATTTTTTCCATCCCTTCACTTTTAACCTTTGTGAGTCTTTTGTTGTGAATTGCTTCTCTTGCAAACAACATATAGATGAGTCATGCTTTCTTATCCAATCAGCTACTCTGTGTCTTTTTATGGGAGCATTCAATCCATTTACATTTAAGGTGATTATTGATATGTACTTGTTTATTGCTGTTTTTGTTTAGTTTGGTTATATTTTTCTTCCTATTTCTTCTGCTAATTACAGCAGTCCTTTTAACATTTCTTGCAGTGCTGGTTTGGTGCTAATGTATTCCCTTAGCCTTTGTTTGTCTGGGAAGCTCTTTCTTTGACCTTCTATTTTGAATGATAGCCTTGCTGGGTAGAGTAGTCTTGGATTCAGATCCTTGTTTTTCATGACCTTGATTACTTCATGCCATTCCCTTCTGGCCTGTAGTGTTTCTGTTGAGAAGTCAGCTGAGAGCCTTATGGAATTTCCTTTGTAGGTAACCTGTTGCTTATCTCTTGCTGCTCTTTGGATTCTTTCCTTGTCTTTAATTTTTGGCATTTTGATTACTCTGCGTCTTGGTATGGGCCTTATTGGGTTCTTCTTACTTGGGGCTCTTTGTGCTTCTTGAACTTTAATGCCTTCTTCCTTCACCAAATTATGGAAGTTTTCTGTCATTATTTCTTCAAATATATTTTCTAACCCTTGCTCATTTTTTTCTTCTTCAGGGATTCCTATGATGCAAATATTATTACGTTTCCAGTTGTCCTACAGTTCTCTTAAGCTGTCTTCCTATTTTTTAATTGTTTTTTCCTTTTGGTTCTCTGTTGCTTGATTTTTTTCCACCCTGTCTTCTAATTCACTGATCCAGTCCTCTGCCCCCTCTACTCTGCTGTTTAGACCTTCCAATGTGTTCTTTATTTCTGCTATGTCATTCTTCATTTCTTCTTGGTGGTTTTTAATTTCCAACTGGTTGATTTTCAACATTTCTAAGTCTTTACTCATGGTGCTCATGTCCTTACACATGCTGTTAAGCTTACTCAAGTTCATGGCTCTGAATTCTATTTCTGTTAACCTGCTTAACTTCATTTTATTTATCTCATCTTTGGTAGAGGTCTCTTGTTTATTCATTTGGCTTTTGTTTCTGTGTTTCCATTTTGGCTATCACTGTGGACTTTGGAGCCTGCCAAATTTTTTCTGTGCGTGTTGGTGTTCTGCTCTTTGTGGCTCCCTCTCCTGGGCTTGGATGAGCCAGGGAAGACCCAAGTTAAATACCACTGTTAAGTCTTACTTTCCTTGTTAGAGTTGCTAGCCCAGGAATGGTACAGTTATCCTCTAGCTTTTTGCCTGGAGGCTATCATTAGGGGTTACTTGAAGAGCCTTGGCTCTCAGTTGAATGAGAAACTTCCTCTGGTGTTTAGCATAAGGGGATTTCCTAAGGGTGGGACAGATGCTGGTTGGTAATGGGCCTCAATTTACATTTCAATGGCCACCAGGTGGGGTTGAATCTCCGAGGGAGGGGCCACTGTCTCTCCCCAGAGCCCTGGGAAGGAGTAAGATAACCACCATCCTACGTGGCCGCAACTCAGTAAAAGCACTGAGCCCCCTCAAAATCCCAAGTGTCCCCACACAGTTCCAGCTCAGTCTGCCTTCCCTCTGTCGGAGCCCAAGGTGAGTGGCTGCAGCTATTTTAGCCTCTGTCCCAGCTCTGTGTTGTAGAGCCGCTTGGGAATTTAACCCGAGGGTGCTGCTCACAGATAAGGCCACTGCTGTCTGTGGGCTCCCAGCCCCCCTCTCGCGCCTCCACATTCCTACCAGGATCCGGTCAATATCCCTGGTTATATGGTTCTCCAAGCTGCTTTTCTGTTGCTTTTTCCTGATGATTTGTTTTTATTTTAGTTGTAATTCCAGTTTGGTCCTGGGGGATGGTCTGTGTAGCTTCCATTCACTCTGCCGTCATTTTCCAATCCCCTCCAGCTTCTTTCTTAAATCCTAAATCAATCAGATAGCACAAAGTATTATCTCAGTCACTTTCAGATCTTACCTCACATCAGAATTGTTCTCCCCATTCTCTCCTTCAAATGCCTTCTAGGTTATAGGGGGCTTATAAAACTTTATGGCATGGAGAATAGGAGAATCATGCCTGCCATTGTTGTAATAAACACCATCCCCTATGGTTCTTGTCCACTATCACTTCCATAGAGCATCCTCTGAGACAGTTGCATCCTCATCTGGCCTCCCACCATATATTTTAAGACATTTTATCCAGCATTGTTTCTTTCTCACTACCACATGAGTATTTGGGGCTCACCAGCTCATACTTTCTGTCAGGATTAAGGAGATATCTTCCTATTCTCTCCCTCTCCTCTCCTCTCCTCTCCTCTCCTCTCCTCTCCTCTCCTCTCCTTTCCTCTCCTCTACACACACACACACACACACACACACACACACACACACACATTATTTGGGGCTGTCTCAGGGTGTAAATTTTTCCCTTGGCACTTCTAGCAGTTAAATGTTCTGCTCCCATGCTCTAGTAGTGCAAGGAACTCCTGGCAGGCTGTCACCTTATAGTCATCATTTCTGCCATTGGCTTCAAAAGCTGAAATTCAAAAAAAAAAAACATTAATGTGTTCATTTTCTCTACATCTCTGCACTGTGTGTGAAATCCTCTAGCTGTTTGAGCTTGAGTGGTATAAGGACATGGCTGTGTTGGAAAACATCAATTAATATTTTAGAATATTCTACTCTTGAATCATGTTAACTATCAATTATATGGCAATGCATTAGTGTTTGAGTAATTTTGCCATGTCTAAAAGTTAAAAAATAATGACTTCAGAAAAATTAAGTAGGTCATGTTGTACACACATAATTTAAGGGCGATAAGATCTTGGAGAAGTTACTTAATTTCACCTAGTCTCAGATGCTGTCTGTGAAATGAGGTTAACCAGATTAGATTCAGGTTTTGCAAGGCTCAAAGCTTATATTATTTGGGGGCCCCTTTTGAAGAAAAATAATAAAAATTGCAAAAACTGGAAGAAAAAAAAAAAAGAGTCAACTTTGCTCTTTGCCAGCATTCTACAAGCATCATTGTAAAACCATTAGAGTCATAGTGATGCATAGAAATCTTTGCTGTTAATTGTAGTTGACAGAGGAGAAAAATAGCCTAAACATTATGGGTTTCCAATGTAGGGTTTCTATTCTCAGCTGACCCTCCATCTTACTCAGTAGGCCATTATGCCAATCATGTTCATGTTCGGCATCTTTCTTTTGCAGTTTCAAAAAAAATTGTAGTAAACAGCAAAAACACCTGTTGTTCACACCTCCCTGTATCCACACCCTTTGCAATGTGAATTTTGAGCTTCTCCCATCAAGAGGTAGAGTCTATTTTCCTATTCCCATAAATTTGGGTTGATCTTGTGACTTGCTTTGTCCCATAAACTGCAGCAGAAGTGATGCTTTGCAAATTCTGATCCTAGGTCTCAGCAGAGTAAAGCATACTTCTGCTCACTGTCTTGGCTAGCCTACTGGAGGTTTGGATACCACCTGGGACAGAGGTAAGTCATCCCAGCAAAGGCCATCCTAAATCAGCAATCTGCAAGCAATGGCGGATACATAAATGAGCTCAGCACATATCAAAAGAACTGTCCATCTGAGTCCAGCCCAAATTGCTGGTCTACAGAATCATGAGATAAATGGTGGTGGTTTTAAGCCTCTAGGTTTTAGGAGGGTGTGTTACACAGCAAAAGCTAAATGATAAACTTATCTAAATGTTTTCTTATGCTTATTACCTTCCTTTTTTTTCTCAAGTAGTCATGACTCAACTTTCCCAGAGCCTCCTTTGCCTAAGCAATTCTGTTCTTTTTCGTGGGATGCCTTCCCCACCTGGTCTGTCTGGGAAACTCATACTAAGTCTCAGTTCAATACCATCCCATAATCTACCACCTGCCACCCACCCTCCTTTTTGAGCTCATAGCATAGCCTAGTGTATGCTTATCTCCATCATAGAACTTATTTTTGTGTCTGTCTACCCCCAGAAGACTACAAATTCCTCAGAGAGATTGAGATTAGGTTTTATTCATCTCTAGAATCCAGTACTTAGCTTAGTCCTACAGGAGATGCTAACTAAGTGCTAGGTAAATAAACATCGAATGCTTTGACATCTCTCATTTCTGTCCCCTCTTCTCCATGCCTACTACCTCTGCCTTCACGACAGCACCTACCACACTGGGTCGTTCCTTGCTCCCCAGCCACCGGTCTTGCCCAGTACTCCCATGGCACATTGTAAACACCTTCAATACAGAATCATGATTATTTATACAGATCTTCCCACAGGACTTGCAGGTTTTTAAGGCAGAAACCATATACCCTTCATTTTTGTACATCTAACACCCAGGCTAGTAACTTATTAACTGGTTAATTAATGATGAAACTAATTTTACTTTTTTTTTAATCCTCACCCAAGGATATTTTTCCATTTATCTTCAGCTAGAGAGAGAGAAACATCGACATAAGAGGAACATATCAACTGGTTGCCTCCTGCACAACCCCAACCAGGGCGACCAGGGCCGGGGATGAACCTCAACTGAGGTACGTGCCCTTGACAGGAACTGAACCCACAACTCATTGGTCCAAGGGCCGATGTTCTAACCACTGAGCTAAACCGGCCAGGACGAAACTAATTTTAATAGTAAAAAAAATTCTGTTATTTAACAAACATTAAACAGACAAACCAATACATATAATAAGCAAAACTAACACCTTGTCCTGCCATCATTGTGACTAGCACACCACACACAGCCGGCCCTCCTTTATCACAATTAATCAGTCCCAGACTCTGCCGCGATAAATGAATTTCGCGAAGTAGGATTCTCTATTTATATACAGTCGTCAGTCGTCGCCACTCCACACCTCCAGGTTCGCAGCTTATATTTGAAAAAACCGTGATAGAGTGAAGCCACAAACGTCGAAGTGCGAAGTGGGGAGGGACGACTGTACTACACTTGTGGGTGAGGGGAGAAGCAATTTATCATCTTGAGATAACCTTTGAAAAGCAGGAATATCCCGCCTAACCTTAGTCCTCAAAATAAGACCTTGAATCCTTTCCTCAAAATTGCGAACTCAAGAGTGAACGTGTTCACTCCTGATTTTCACAAAACCAGCATCTGCAGACACTTATAATCCTACAGCTGTAATAATTAAGTGAGAAAACGGCCATTTTTACCATCATGAACAGCTAATGATAGCCTTGAAGGCTCTTTTCCCTTAAGTATTTGCTGTGTCTTTTACTTGGAGAGCCAATTCTGAAGGCCAGTCTCTCTTGCAAAACATGATGAGTAAAGGTCCTTTTGTTTTCTTATCGCTTTTATCTCTGAGTTTTCTTTCATCCACTGGGACTAAATAAGCTATGTAACCTGAGAAATACAGCACTCAGACCTTGCACCAGGTTTGTCTTTCTCAGCTCCTGGAGTAAAAAGCTGTGGAGACGTAGCTTTTGCTGTGGATGACTCGACATCTGTTTCTAACCCTTTGTCTTTCTGGATTAAGTCTGGTTCGTGGCCAGGGCTGGTTTGGCTGACACATGACTACGGCTTTATCCCCTGGGAAGTGACAGTGGATGCCAGGAAACCAGCTCCGAGTCGACGCTCGGACCACCTGGTTTCTGATGGGTAGCAGACAACAGAGACTCTGGCATTCTCTTTATGTTTTTCCTTTTTATTTATCCATTGTCTTGAGAAACTCTGATGTGTTCTGCCATCTGAACACCCATCTCTTTGTCTCCAAGTCATGAAACTATGGTTTAGTCGATCATTGGGTGGTCTTCACCACAGTGCTGAGAACTCACTCATGCCACATCCTAAACCACTCACACGTTTTTATTTTCAACTATCAGTAAAATCTTCATGGTGTTTGGCTTGTCAACTCAAGTCCGTCAAATAAGCTCAAATCAGTCAAAATTTTAAAAAAAGATAAAAGTTGCCCTGAGAGGCTCAGTTGGCTGGAGCATCATCATCCCACACATCAAAAGTTTGTGGGTTTGATTCCTGGTCAGGGCACATACCCAGGTTGCAGGTTCAAGCCCTGGTTGGAGTGTGTATGGGAGGCAACTGATTGATGTTTCTCTCACATCAATGTCTCTCTCTCTCTCTCTCTCTCTCTCTCTCATCAGTAAAAACATTTCCTCGAGTGAAGATTAAAAATAAACAAATAAAAGTTCTACGACCCTTCCCCAAAACAGAGTCATGCCTGAATCAAGCAATATCACAGTGAGGACACCTTTGACGTGCATTGTGTCTCTCCTCTTCTTGACCTGAAATTGCTGCAGCTGATTGGTGAGTTTTTGCTGAGACCCGACAAGTTGGGCTTTACTTCTGACCCATGGCTGAGGCTCCTGTTCTGTGTGTCTGTGCCTTTTACCTTTCCCCCAGGAAGAAGGTAATTGACCTTTAACAGTGGAGAAAACAGACTGTAGGGGAATTGGGGTGGATGCAAAGAGGCCTGGTAGGGGCTAATGCATTAGTGCCAGCAAGAGATGACAGTGGCCTATGCTAGAGTGGTCATGGCAAATGCATAAGCAGTAACTGTATGTGATACACTTTAAAGGCTGAGGTGACAAACTTTGCCTATGAAATGGATGTGAGGTGTGAGAAGAAGTAGGGAGCCAACAATGACCCCAAGATTTTTTGACAGATGACAGAAAAGAAATTCAGAATTATCTTGAATGGTCAGGAAAAAAAGTAAAAAGTAATAAGGACATGTCAACACATCTCTTGGATTTTAAAATGCAACTATAGCCTGGCCGGTATGGCCCAGTGGATTGAGCATCATCCCATGCACCAAGAGGTCACCGGTTTGATTCCCCGTCAGAGTACATGCCAGGTTGCAGGCTCGATCCCCAGTAGAGGGCGTGCAGGAGACAGCCAATCGATGTTTCTCGCTCATCCATGTTACTCTCTCTCCCTCTCCTTTCCTCGCTCTCTAAAAATCAATAAAAATATATTTTAAAAAATAAATAAATAAAATTCAACTGTAAAAATGCAGGATGAGGGAAAGTTGGCCTTACAGTAGTCTATTAGATGAGCGAGGGGTCTTAGTGGAACTTATGTTGGTGTGATTCACCTTATAATCAAAAGAGTCTATAATTTAAAATATAGAACCTGAAGTAGAATGCCAGAGTCGAGGAAGATGATGCTTTCAGTATATTCCACACTAGTTAGTTCACATCTAAAATCCCCTCAAAAGCTAAGATTCATGAATCTTTAAATCCTAGGAGAAACATGTCCTTTGCAGGGGTCCTGATGTGTACACAGCACACTCCTCCGCTTGGAAGGAATCACAGTGCAGCTTCTTTTTAGGGATCAACAAGGAGGTCACTAGTAGGGCAGCGTGACCTAGCATGTGCGTGCATGTGGGCGTGCGTGTGTGTGTGTGAGTGAGAGAGAGATTCAGAAACAATATAAACCCAAGAGCAGTCGACCAAGTCAAAAGACTTAAGTTTTGAGTGAGTCTCAGGCTTCAACTTTCCACACGACTTGAGGCAAGCGTCCTTCCCAGCGTTTTCGTGTCCTGAGCTGTAATGGAGCGAATAATGGCAGCCTCCGTGCCCACTGAAAGGAGAATCTCTCAAGACAAATGGGGTGTCTTACAATCAACAGCCACCTATGGAGCATTCGCAGAGTACAAGACAGTATAATTAAGCCCTTAGGAGAAAAATGTTCTCTGAGCTTTCCAGAGAGAAAAAAGCAAGAGAAAAAGTAAATGAGAAATTGAAAAAGGACACTGGGCAGAAACATGTCCCTCCCTGGGAGCTAGCTTAAGAAGTGTGCCTCTCCAGAAACATCCATCGAGGTCCCTGAGCTTTTAAACACAGCAGCGGTAATGGAGTGCATGAGAGGTCACTGCAAAGGTGAACACACTATTCGTCGAGCTGCAAAATGTATGGTTTGTGTGACAAAAACAGACGGCTCTTGTCAGGACAGTCTCTCCACTGTCCTTCCCGCCACGTTTGTAATGCTCCGTGTGATGTCGTGGGACATGGATCAAAGAAGGAAATGATGCCCTCTTGGCTATACATGAACACTATTAGATCAGAAAAAAAAGTACTTTCAGCAGCTTCAGGTAAATCAGTGTTAATTCTCAGTTATCCTGACACCAATTATGGACCATTCCAGACAATATCTCACCAAATGAAAAACAATTGCTTTTGTCTTTTTTTTGCCCTCCAGACTGTGGGAATTTAGTTCCCACAAAAGAATAAAGAGTCCTGAAACATAAGAACCCAGAAAACTAAAACCACTGTTCCTTTTAAGCAATTCCAAGCTAGATCTATTAAAAGCTCTTTGGTCCACTGGTTTTATACTGAAAGGTTTGGCTGCCTGAAAACTATACTATTTCACAACTAAAAGGAACACAAGAATTCACAAATTGAGCAGAATATAAGGTCCCAGCATTTCCATTTTAAAGAAACATTACTTTTCCTTAAGATGGATATTTTATTTCTAAATGACTGGGCATGACCTTTACACATGTGTGGTTTCTGTCTGCAGCTAAAAAGAAAAAAAAATGCCATTTCTGCTGCTCATTCTCTTATTTCTATTAATCATTTTTCCTCTTTACAAACTATATAATCAATAGGGACACGTCCATTGCCCTTCTAGCTGATTTCTATTATTCCTCATTACAGCCTTTGTTCCAATTCCCTGCTTCCCACCGGGTATTAAATATTTAGACAGTGAATCTAAACTGCCCTATCCCTCCTCTGTCGGGGTGACTGTCCTAGCGTTGTGTAATCAATTAGCCTGGCATCTGATCTCTGTTTCAAATGTCTTTTTAGAGAAAATTTAATTATGATTAATATCTTTTTATGACTTTGAAATTATGTAAGCATGATTCCTGACTCAGTCATGCTTGTTAGAAATCATAAATCAATCTGTTTTATTCCCTCTGGATGTGAGGAGACCTTTCTAATTGTGGCTGAATTTTAACAATGTAGAAAGTGCAGTAGACATTAGATAAATATGCTTTTTCTTTTCCCCCCTCTGGGAAAACCTTTTGGTAAGATCTTTATGGTTAGGAGATTTGGGGAGGTTTCAAAACAAGCTATACAACTATGGTTTCAGGAAAGCATTCTATAATTATAAGTAAATGAAAGATGTATCTTCACGAGAAAATAATTTACATTACAAGCATACTCAGCTTCACCGGAGAGATGCAGTTCTGGAAAACAGCAGTAAGTCCAATTTTTACACATCATATATTTTAAGTAAATTCAGAAAAGCTGTTACAAGAGATATCATCCTTTGTAAAGGTAGCAAATCCTTCCATGAAGTGCAGGAGTCATTTCTAATAAAAATATTTACATTTCCATATAATGGTTTTAGGTTTGGATTTGGGTGCTCAGTTTTCCAAGTGGGGTATACTTATAGATGGATTTTGAAAGTACTTGAAATGCCTGTCCTCTTATCAAATGCTTTTCATGACCCACAATTAACTATATTATCCCAACAGCAAATTATAACCTTCACCCTGCTACCTGCACACCTGTTTTCTGAGGCAGACACCAACACATTGCTGTGGAAGACACCCACTCTTTTTTTTTTTTTTACCCTCACCTGAGGACATCTTTGCATTTATCTTTAGAGCAGGAGGGAGAAAGGGGGCAGAGAGAGAGAGAAACCTCAATGTGAGAGAGACACATCGACCAGCTGCCACCCACACGACCCCAACCAGGGCTGGGGACAAACTGCAACCAAGGTACATGCCCTTAGCGGGAACCAAACCCGGGACTCTCTCTCCACAGGCTGATGCTCTAACTGCTGAGCCAAACCAGCCAGGACGAGACACCCACTCTTAAGAAGACGTGTCCAAAACTTGGAAATAAGGCAAAAGGGCAACTACCGGTCCTTCCAACATCATACCGGAGCCTGGTCACTGGGCCCACACAGACGATTCATTTTCTGGGAGAATAAACCTTTGTAAATGTACAATCCCACTGATGAGGGCCCATGATCTGTGATGTTACATATTAACCATATATATTTTTGTACAGTAGAAATGCTAATGATTTTATCCATTCAAGAAGAGAACACAAGGTTATGGCTTATTTACCACTAACCAGTTTTGCCTCCAACCTAGCAAAGTTTTATCAGCAAAGTATTTCTCAAATTTTCTTCTGCACACCTTTCCTTACCCTGCTGGTTGCTTCACTGATAAATCAAATGCTTGATTCCTACTTATTCTTTTTTTTTTCTTTGATACCTGCCCCTAGTGGGAACCGAACCCGGGACTCTCTGGTCCACAGGCCGACACTCCAACCGCTGAGCCAAACCGGCCAGGGCCCTGCATATTCTTTATCTGTATGAGAGTCAGGTTTCAATTTCTTGGAAAACTATATTTTGTTATCTGCCCCTACTTTCTCTCCAAGACTCTTTTGTAATTCAAGATAACCCTATAACACAGTTCCAGTCAATCAGATACAAGTAGACATCAAAATGAAGTTCTGGAAAAGTGTTCACTTCCCTTTTAAAGAAGGCAGCTGTAGCCCTGGCCAGTTTGGCTCAGAGGTTAGAGTGTTGGCCAGTGGACCAGAGAGTCTCGGGTTCGATTCCAGTCACGAGCGTGTACCTCAGTTGCTGTTGCAGTTCGGTCCCCGGCCCTGGTCAGAGTCGTGCAGGATCAATGTGTCTCTCTCACATCAATGTTTCTCTCTCTGTCTCTCTCTCTCTCCCACTCTATCTGAAGATAAATAGAAAAATATCCTCGGGTAAGGATTAAAATAAATAAATAGCCCGGCCAGTGTGGCTCAGTGGTGGAGCGTCAACCCATGCACGTACGTACGTACATACATACATAGATACATACATAGAAAGAAGGCAGCTGTAGCTGGCACTACCCCTTTCCTCTCCTTTCCGTCTTGACTGCCAGCATGATTTCTGAAGTTGGGACCACGAACCTTACTACCAAGAAGAAAGAAGAAAGAAAAGGCTAAGAGACTCTGAGAGATACCAACCCTAACAATACTGAGCCACATGAATCAAGAGCAGCTGCCATCAACCTCTAAACTTCTTTTTTTTTTTTTTTATCCTCACCCAAGGACATTTTTGCATTTATCTTCAGATAGAGAGGGAGGGAGAGAGGTGGGAAGAGAGAGAGAGAAACATTGATGTGAGAGAGGTACATCGAGTGGTCAGCACCCACACGACCCTAACCAGGCCCGGGAACAAACTGCAACCGAGGTACGTGCCCTTAGCAGGAACTGAACCCAGGACTCTGGACCGCAGGTCGACACTCTAACCGCTAAGCCAAACGGGCCAGGGAATCTCTAAACTTCTTATGTGAGGAAACCTCTCAGTTGTTCAAGCCACTGTAAACCAGGGTTTTTTATGCTTTCAACCAAACATATGTGTAGCTGATACAGCTCCTTCTCTTCTGCGCTTCTCCTTTTGTCAGGTAGCATGTTTTTGGCCAGAAAAGCAAATTCCACTCAGCCTGAAATGGTAACTACAGAAGAGCATACTTTTCAAAGGGATCCTGGAGAAGTCTTACCAGTGCTTTATCATAGTTTATAAAAACAAACCATGATATTGTCTCCACGTGCAGTGAAAACAAGTCATGAGCTGCCTCAAACGTTCACTCCTCAACCCCACCCACAACCCCTGCCTAACTAACACCACAGTCGGTGAATCATAAATGAAGGAGACTGCCTTCTTCCAAGGTCATTTCTTCCTAAGGGTCTGAAGACCAGAGGAGTTTCCTGGTACAGAGACAGCAAGTGGGAATGGTCCACGGTGGCCCTGCGAAGCCGGGGGCTCAGCCTTCCCACCCCCTGCCACCCTCCAGGACTGCCCTGGACTCAGACCTGACCTTGCATCTCCCCTGGTTCACCAGGCCAAAAAGTGAAGCCCTGGGGAACATGAGCTGACAAGCAAAAGTAACTCTAGTTATTTAGTACCCTGAGGAGTACTAAATGCATAACCAAACTAAACTCAAACCTGGTAACCAGTCTTTGCGTTCCTCATGCACTTGGATGCCTAACAGCTTTTTTCCACAGCTGTTGGTTGTGTGCTCAGGGCTCATTCCTGGCTTCTCATCCAAAGAAGAGTGCCAATTCCTTTCCATGCATATCTTCTAAATAAGGAACATTTGCTTTATACGTAGTCAATAAAAAGTCTTAGTTAGCCTACAGATGTGAGACCTGAGCCAGTCTGCTCTCCGCCATGTGTCAAAAGAGAGAGAAAGGCCAGAAAACAATCCAATTGAAAAATGGACAAAGGTCCTGAATAGACACTTCTCCAAAGAGGACATATAAATGGCCAATAGATATATAAAAAAATACTCAATGTCTTTAATTAGAGAGGTGCAAAATAAAACTACAATGAGCCCTGGTCGGTTTGGCTCAGCGGTTAGAGCGTCAACCTGCGGTCCTGAGAGACCCGGGTTCGGTTCCTGCTAAGGGCGCGTACCTCGGTTGCAGTTTGTCCCCAACCCTGGCCGGTCGTGCGGGTGGCAGCCACTCGATGTGTTCCTTTCACATCGAAGTTTCTCTCTCTCTCTCTGTGTTCCTCTCTCTCCCTCCCACTCTACCTGAACAAAAAAATGGGAAAATGTCCTCGGGTGAGGAATAAATAAATAAATAAATAAATAAATAAATAAATAAATAAATAAAACTACAATGAGATATCACCTTACAACTGTCAGAATGGTTATCATCAATAAATCAACAAGCAACAAGTGTTGGCGAGGGTGTGGAGCAAAGGGAACCCTAGTTCACTGTTGGTGGGAATGCAGACTGGTGCAGCCGCTGTGGAAAACTGTATGGAGTTTCCTCAAAAAATTTAAAATGAAACTGCTGTTATACCCTGTGATATCAATTCTAGGAATATATCCTAAGAATCCCAAGTCACCAATCAGAAAGACTATAAGCACTCCTATGTTTATAGCAGCATTATTTACAATAGCTAAGATCTGGAAACAGCCCAAGTATCCATCAGTAGATGAATAGATAAAAAAGCTGTCGTACATATACACAATGGACTACTATGCAGCTGTAAAAAGGAGGAATCTCTTACCCTTTGAGACAGCATGGATTGACCTAGAGATTATTATGCTAAGTTAAATAAGCCAGATAGAGAAAGACATGATTTCACTTATATGTGGAATCTAATGAACAAAATAAACTGATGAACAAAATAAGTCCAAAGACATAGATACATGGAATAAACTGACAGATCTGAGAGGGGAGGGGAGGGGTGGGGGGAATGGGAAGAGATTACCCAAAGAACATACGTATATGCGTAGCCCAAAGACACAAACAATAATGTGGTCTTGCCCTGGCCGGTTTGGCTCAGCAGTTGGAGCGTTGGCCTATGGACCAGAGAGTCCCGGGTTTGGTTCCTGCTAGGAGCACATACCAAAAATAAATAAATAAATAATGTGGTCTCATCTTCCCCACTGAAGTCACTGCCTCAGATTGGGCCTAATAAGTCACATGGCCACTTTTTTTTATTTTTATATGTTTTTATTTATTATTTTTGGGGGGAAAGAGAGAGAGAAACATCAATCAGCTGCCTCTGCACGCACCCCATTGGGGATCAAGACCACAACCCGGCCATGTGCCCTAACTGGGAATCGAACCAGGACCTCTCAGTCCCTGGGATAACGATTAATCCACTGAGCCACACTGGCCCAGCACGTGGCCACTTTTCAATTGTTTTCTGATCTGAGCAACTACATACACTCATGAATGGACCTAATGGGATCTTTTTTTAATTGATCAAGGAGAAAGGCTGAAAAGTTAGCTTTGCAACCAAAGCAACCATTCCTTTGCTCCAAGAAAGCAAAAGCATAAAGGGCTGCAGCTTTTCTGGTGAGATCCTTCTCTGACAGCCATTCATCACTCCTGCAGACAGAAGAAGGCCGCCGAGGCAGGGCTGGTGCCCAGACCTTGAGTCAAGTAGCCAGGTTTCCTGCTCCTTCAACACAGACTAAAAGGCTCCAATTTAAGGGACACAGGAACATCAGACACTTTCTCAAAAGTGTCGAGGGATTTAGAATTCTCTTTAAGTTTCATTGTACTTTTCTATATTAATGAGTTTTTACAGTGATTCCCCATTTTTACCTAAATATATAACATCTTTATTCTAAAAGTGACTACAAAACACCTCCCGGAGCTCAATGGAATTGCCACCTGGCTTCTCTGCCACTTTGACTGTTCGTGCTCCTGACTCTCCATTAAAGGAATAAGTGAAGTCAAAGCTATTCATGCAGGTTACCCTGACCCCAACCCTCTCAAGGTGTCTTGTTTTAGAAACGTATAAAGTTTTGGGAAAAATGGATTCTGTTGAAGCAAAAAGCAAAACCCTCTTACGAGGGTAATTATTTTGTCCGGTTCCCACTTTGCACAAGTCTTTCTCAGGCCTGACATTTCCCTGAGAGTGGCAGAGTCTTCGGCTCAATGTCAAGTGCAGCGAAGCCTTCTATTTTCCTTAAAGCAAAGGGGTTTCAAATACATTTTACCATCTTGACAGCAGTGACAAATGGGACTTGAATGCAAATGGATTACAGATGGGTTTCCTGAACCACACAAAACTCCATGCAAATAGAGAACCAACAACACTTTCTGTTGAAATGTCAGACATACTCATTGGGTTTTTTGACATTTGTTTAAAAAACAAAAAACAATTGCCAGCTCCCCTCTCGTTATTACCTTTGTCATTGCCTCAGGGCAGGAGAGTGACGTGGGACACACAGCAAGGGGGGCCGAGGGAGGAAACAAAGTCAGGAAAGTAAGAGGTTCCTTGACCAGGTGTTGGTGCCAAGTCTACAGAACAGTCGGCAAGCAAATGCCTCGGCCCTGCTGCCAGTCTGAGGGATGGATTAGCAGAGGTGGGCAAACTTTTTCTGCAAAGGGCCAGATAATCAATATTTCAGGCTGTGTGGGCCTTGGGGCCTCAGCTGCAATGACTCTGCCCCCAGCTTGAAGGCAACCGCTGGGCGTGGCTCTGCCCAACAACCCTTTTACAAAAATAGGGAGGTGGCTCGATTTGCCCACAGGCCAGGTTTGCAGACTCCTGGATTATGATGGGACTGGCATTTAAAAAATAATGTTTAGCAAGGAAGGGGGGGTCACAACATACCACCCCCAAGAAGCTTCTATGGCAGGATAGCGGGAGCAGGCTGCCTGTGGGACCAGGTATTAACCTTTATGTTATTAGATGTGGGGAAAGGGGGCTTCTAGATGAGAGGCTGGGGGAGCTGTCAGGAGCTTCACGGAAGCATCTAACTCCAACCAGTATAAAAAGTTCACCAACCTTTTAAACAACTGACAGGGCCATGCTGGATGCTGCGGGTACCAGCTAATAGCAGCCCCTGTGGGGCCTGGATTCCTGCATTAAGAAACTACTCCAAGGAAAAGATTAAGAAAAAAATTAGTCTTTCATAAATGTGAGATTTTTCTGAAACCCCTCCACCACGCCCAAAAAAGCTTCTACATTTACAGAAACAAAAAACAAAAACAAAAATAGCTGCTACATTTACAAGAAAAAAAGATGAAAAGCCATAGCAAGATAACACAATTAGTAAGCTCTAAGGTCATTTTAAACCAGGGAGAGAGAGTAGGTACAGTGGAATCGGGCTTTAATTACTGGGCTGCATTGCTCAATAACTGGGTTAGCATTAGAGTCGAGAAGACCACAACAGCCTGTGACCCCTGGCAGGTGGGATGCTGCAGAAAGTGCTCTGAGGAAAACCAGCAGAGGAAGAAATTGTCTTTGAGCAACTCACCGCCCAACCCAAGTACTCAGGACCCTCCTCATCTTCTCCCACTCCCCCAACACACACGCACCAACTGTCAGAGACCGGGAGTTTCAAGGGGGGTTTCGACAGTGAGGTACCCCAGGTAAAGCAAACACGCGGAGCCGACGTCAGGAGGAGTCAACAAACAGCAGCAGCATCTTTATTCCCAGCAGCAGCTTTATTCTCAGTAGCGGCAGCGGCAGTAATTGCAGCTTTATTCAGTACAGCAAAGGGCTTTTATGGACTCGTGTGGCGGGATACTCTGCACCGGGTGGTGCACGACACAGTGCGTGGCGCATGCGTTTTAAGCTTTTCCTGTGTCCTGCTTATATGACAGTAACAGTCTGTGACTGTGCAGCCAGTTCTGGGTCATGTCCCAAACCACTGCCTCTATCATCAACAGGTCACTTTCCCAAGCCCCAACACCAACTAACCTATAACTTTCCCCTTTCCCTATAAGCCCTCACCTAGCTACCACTAGAAAGCTATTAGCACAACTATTTCAGACTACAGTGTTAATGAATAGCTACATGTCTTTTACCTCTCAAAGGTTTAAGAATTTCGAAGAAGAGGATCTGGAGTGAGCAATTCCTTTGCCCACATGAAAGATTCTATAATGGGGAGGGGGGTAAGAAGATATTTTTAGGTATTTTTAGTCAGGGAGCCTCTCCTTCCGAAAACGTGCTACCTTGACGACTGCTAATTCTGTCCTTGAAAAGGGACACCCTAACTACAGCACAGGATGACAGAAATTTGGAATCTTCATTTTAATTGAAGGCCTTGTCCTGATACACAGCTGTCCAGAACATCAAGAAATGTAGAACAAATTATATCCTGCGAACAGATCCCCAACCTCTTTTTACGTTTTGGAAAGAACTATGTTAAGGTAACACAATTGTGTGGGGTACATTGTGAACCTGGAGACGTGTTACAATGGGATTGTGGAGCACAAGGAGAAAGAGAAGGACTTTCTCAGTGGCCCCTGGGGGGCAGCCCCAGGGGGCCCTTCCCGCCCTGTGGGTCCCTCTCCTGTCTCCAGGGCAGAGAATGCATCTCTTGATGTTATGTTGCTGTTCATGGAATTCAGCCTGAGCCCACAACCAGGCAGTCTCTTTGCAACAATAGTGTCCATAATCTATTTTTAAAAAATTTTTTAAGTCGAAGCCATTGCACATGGCCTCCAAGTCACAAAAGCGAGATTGAGGCAGGACCTGTGACTGCCGGTTCCCAGATCCACAGCCCCTGTACTCTCCCCTGCTCTGCCCAGCTTAATCTTTAAACATACAAGCTGCATCTTTTAAAAATGTGTAGCCTCCAGCTGACTACATTTATTCAGAAGAAAGCATTCTAAGCCACTGGCTCTACACACTTCAACAGCAGTGACCTTAGAGGCACCTGGAGAGGATGTGCTTCTAGGGCCCTATTTTCTGGTACATGCTAATAAAACCCTCACTAAAAACTCTCTCCCTCTCCGCCCCTCTCTCCCTCCCCACCTCTCTCCTTACCTGAAGAGCTGCGGAGGGGTTTTAAAGCCTTTACACAGAACCATTTACTTTAGCTAAAGGGGTGGGGGTGGGGAGAGAGGCGCTTTTTCATGTCAAACCGCGGGAGAGCAGTCAGGCAGCTGCTGTCAGCGATGGGAATTAGATGACTGGCCTTTCTGGCCAAGCACTGAAAACGGGGAGCAGACTGGGGTCAAGACTGCACCCCTTGATAAAGTATGATAATCACCACCGTAGGCAAGAGGATCATTTTCTAATTAAACTCTCCTTGACCTCCCAGGAGAAGTCCTTCCCAGTCAAGAGCCCCAGGACCCGATGAGTTGCACAGCTGTGACAGTCAGAATTGCAAAGAAAACTAACCCGTGGATGAGCTTGGGCTCTGTGGAGGGAATTGCACGTGAAACGTCCCCAGGTGGAAAGCCCAGGTGAGGCTCAGCGGGTCCCTCTGGGCGAGGCACGGGTACCCAGGGCGCCAAGGGCCCCTCAGCAGGCCCAGGGGCTGCCTCGCCAGCCTCCACTTCATTGCCGCATCCAAATTGCGAGGTGGCGTACACGAGAGCATTTTAAAATACTGATGAACACTATCCTCGCTGGAATTCAAGGGAGGGACCAAAATGAGTCTGAGGTTTATGGGAGCATGAGCCTGAAAGGGAATCCAGAGCCTGCGCTGTGGGCTGAGTATTTGCGGGGCCACACCGCGGCCCGGGAGCTGCCTGGGCGTCTGAGACGGAACCAGGCAGGCCGTGCGGCTCATAGGATTTGCCTTTGACCCCAGCCTATCCCCTGTCAGGGTTTACTTGACCCTCTCGGTGCCCAGACCCAATTGTGCCGTTTCCTTCTGAGCCTGTCTTCTTCCTAAGCAAGACCCACGCCCAGAAGGGTCTCCCTTTCTCCGTCAGAACGCAGTCTCTGAAGGTGTATTTCTCCCAGGACCTTGTTCTCTGTCAGAAAGTTTTTCTGATCAGCTAACCTGTTAACAGGTGAAAACGAGAATCACTGCCTCCTCGTAGACATTCGCATATTAACAGGGTCTCCTAAAAGCAATGCCTGGACCAAAAAACGGGCTCAAATTGCAAGCACCTACTCAGACGAAAGAGAGGGGATTGGCGCCGGTGCCTACTGTCACCAAAACTCGGGGATAAGGCATGAAGGTGGGGCACATTTTTTTGTCACCTGAACATTACTAAGCCTCATCTTCTCTAGCTAAAGAAGCAACAACCAGAAGCAATGAAGCAATTCCGTTTGCTGTGATCCATGTCCTGTCTTCCCGGACACTCCCACAGACTGAGATCAGCACAGGATTACAGGAGCGGGGAGGGGGGGCAAGGCACTGACCAGGTCAGTCCGCCCCAGCTGGAGAAGAGCAGAACTTTGGTCAGTGTTCCAGTACTACTTTTACAAATTCTGAAATTATTCTTTGCAATGCACATCTGTATATTTTTTCCTATTTTATTTTTATTTTGGTTCTGGAAAGGTGAGTGTTGTGTGTCTGTTGGTGATCAACTTGGTGAGGAAGGAACTATAATACTTAATCAGAAAGTAGAGTGTAGAGTTAAAATGAGAAAGTCAGAAACCCTGTCTCAGATTCAAAAAGGCCTCACCTGGAGCACTGATTGTATCAGGTCCGCTGAGGCACATTTACCAACTGAGAAAGGAGCCAGGGTGAGGGGGATGAAGGGGATGAGGGGGGTAAAGGGGGTGAGGGGGTGGATAGATGATGGCTAGAAAACAAACACTAAGGGTAGAAAATAGACCTAGCATCCTGTGCAGAGAGGATAACGATAGAAAATGTCATCCAACCAAGACAGGTTCTTTCTTAACATCAAAATACCTATACCTAAACTACAGGAGACCCTAGTAGAGCAGATTGACTAAGAACTAGTTTGACTGTTTTAGTAAGATTTCCTTCTTCCCCTTACCTCTTTAAAATATGTAACATCTTTCCATGGTCATTAATAAAAATCAGACAAACAAAAGTCCATTCCTTTGACTGCAGAAGACAGTCTGAGACGTATCCGAGAGGCAGGCAGGAGAGTGGGGAGGGAGAGCAGCCATGGGTGAAGAATCAGTGGGAGAGAAGGAAAGTTGAAATGAATGCCTCTCTCCTGCAAGCTCAGCCTCAAGGTCCCTAAGACACATTGCTCAATGGGTGAGGTGGGGCAAAGACTAGGTCTCCTGAACCAACACACTCTTCAATAGACAGCACTAAATTATTCTGAAAATAGGGGGTGCTGATGCAGTGCATGGAGGTGAGAACGAATACAAAGTCTCAAACTGCACTGCTAGGTGCTCTCTCCCACTCGGTTCTCTGTACCATCCAAACAGCATCCGTTGACTGAGGAAACACAAACTGGAAACAAGAAAAATTACTTCAAAGATATGCCTATAAGTGCTAATCTTAAAATATTCAACAAAGGATTGAGTACTACCCACTTCCATCAAAGTGCTTGATGATTTCTTGTTTCTGGGCCCACTCCACAAAATATGGTACCCCATTAAGTCCTACATGCATAGGGTTTTTAAGATTGCTCCCTGTAATGTCTCTTTGAGAGTATCTGAATAAATCATTTCTTCTCCATTTCTCATGCTTAGCAGGTTGAATATCTTACTACTAAAGGAGAGAATCAACTTAGAACGACTACACTTTACCAGTAAAACTCAGACTTATTTTTAGTAGGGAAGCCTGAATTTGCCTTACAAGGGTGCCGCCTAGTGCCTATCTGTGGAACTGCACCAAATTTTTCTTCAGTTTGTGGAATATAAAACATTATCTGTTGGTGTAGAGAAGAGCCTTTCTTTATGCAATGCTAAAGTGTATGTGTAGACTTTTTTTGCAAATAAAATTAAATTCCCATTGATATATGTGTAATTCAAATATGTGTTCATATTGAAATGATCCCTGAGACACTATAAAGATCAGAGTTTAGTCCGGCTGGTGTGGCTCAGTGGTTGAGCATCGACCCATGCACCAAAAGGTTGCCGGTTCAATTCCCAGTCAGGACACATGCCCAGGATGTGGGCCAGATCCCCAGAAGGGGATGTGCTGGAGGCAGCCAATCGATGTTCTCTCTCATTGATGCTTCTACCTCTCTCTCCCTCTCCATTCCACTCTCTCTAAAATCAATAAATGAAAAAAAAAACTATTAAAGAAAATAAATATAGCAAATCATTTAAAATTACACATTTATTAGGAAAATAGTTTCCAATAAAATACTGACAGAATTTTCAATCATTGACATACTGTTCTTAAATTATCAGACAGCAGTAGTTGCTAAAGAATAGTCTCAATTGCCTGGAGAAATATCTGTGGATTTTTCTAGGAAAAAAAAAAAAGTATTTCTTATAGAGCACATATTAATAATAATAATAATGACACATATTTGTTGCACACTAACTATATGCTTGCCATTATATTGAACACATTACCTACATTACTCCCATTTCATTCACACTTAATATTTGCAAAGTGTTTAGAGTAGCATCCAGTACATAGTAACTATGTTAAGTGATAGTAAATAAATCACCCAAATTTTCTCTAGAGTAGGTGTTACTATCCCTGCTTACATAAGAAACCCAAGTGTAGAGAAGTTAAGTACCTTGCTCAGGGTTACACACTTGTAGGCGGGGTGTCTAGGACCTAACCCAAGGAAAGCGGACTCCAGAGGCTGTGCACCATGCCAACGGCCTCTCCTGTACACGGCTCTGTATACAATCCCTGTAGTAGTCCTCTAAGGCTGCTGCCACGAAGTACCACAGAAATGTTATTTTCTCACAATCTGGAGGCTAGAGGTCGAAGACCCAGGTGTTGGTGGGATTGATTTCTTCTGCAAATTTGCAGCTATGCTGGCAAGTCACCAGAACTATTCCCAGGTATTCTATGTCCTAAGAGGTGACAATTGCTCTGCCCCATCTTCTTTCTCTGTGTCCCCTTCCCCCAAAGCCATTGCTTACTAATAACCTCAGACAATCATTCCACACATTCTACTTGCTTCCTGGCCCTGGCACGTCCTGGCCCAAACACAGCAGGTTTATCTGTTATGCACTTACACCTCCTCATTCATGGTATAAAGTTGTGCATTTTATCAACAAACACATAATCTTCAAAGTAGCCTGTTTGTGTGGCTATGTGCTACTCACGACAGTATATGCTGACCCACAAAACATTTTGGAAATTATTTCTTACAGTTACCATCAAGGCTTGTAGCATATATTCGTCTACCCTCACTAATGGAAAATTACTTTCTTTAAAGAATTGGATGGATGAGAACAGCTGAATAAAATTCACAGCTCAAGTTGCTAAATAACGTGGAGAATGTGCTTGTGGCAAACACATCTTCACCCAAAATGACCATGAACTTCTTTCATCCTCATTCAAAAGAGGATGAATTTTTAAATGTGTGAGGCTCATAATACTAGTTCTGAAGGAAGAATAAGAAATCCTATTATGCTTTAGGCAACACCAGCAGCACAGTAAATATATGCCATTGATCCCATGGGGATCTCTTAAGAAGACAGTGGCTTGGATCAACAATTTCTAGCAAATGTATGACCACAAGGGTAAAGGACATGACAGGGACTGGGACCGCCAACTCGCCCCCAGCCCACCCTGCAAAGCCCATGAGGGGCAAACCTTTTGGAACTATAAGACCTATAATAGAATTGTGAGAACTACATAGAAATAACTCCGTAGACTGTGAGCTAATGTATAGAGTACTATAAGTTTTTACTTAACACAGGAGATTAAAGCAAGGGCCATGAACACCAGAAGTGCCGTCATGAAGGGAAAACTACCATCGACAACCACTCCAAGATCATTTTTTCTATCTAGTCCTGAGTAGAATTTGGTGGTGGAGGGGTGGACAGGCTTTATACCATGTAGATGTGTCATTTTTCAGATATTTGTAAAGTGCCGGCATGAGAAAAGTTCTCATAAGTGGTAGCTGTTCTTATTAAGCTTCCTATCACCTATGCTTAGCTGTGTTGATTAATTATCTCTTTTCTTAAAAGAGATTCTGTATGGCCAGAGAGGTGCCTCCACAGCTTCAGTAGCATGTGGGGTGTGTCCACACTGACAGGAGTTTGGTTTCCCCAGGACCTGTTGGGGAGATGCCACAGAGGGAGGAAAAGGAAGGAGACACAGTTTTCTCCACGTCCTGACCGACCCTGGTTCTTCCCTGAGTGGCCCTGCGTGGTGTGGCGTGTCCCCTCCTCTGGAACTTACGACTCACAGCCTTTCCCTTTGGAACTACATCCATTGCTGTTGGGAGTTCCTGTTAGTAATTCTCTTGTCATTTTTCCATTAATTGTTCCGATTAAGTCCATGCACTACATCACTACATGCTTCTCAAGCTGGAGGACACACAGCCCCAGTTCTGTGCCGAGAGGATGCAAAGCAGAGTATTCGATACATCTTTCTGGAGCATCTAGTCAATTATGAGATTTGCAAGAATGCAGTCCTTTAATCAGAACCACTGCCTCCCCCACAAACATGGAAGAAGAGCAGGGGTGGGGAGAAGGGCCCAGGCTCAAACAGTTCAGTCTCTGAAGTTTCACCCAAGTAGGGGTGGAGGGTGTACCCAGTGAGGGTGGTCTCACCTTTTGTCTCTCAGGGGGCTCCAGGCCATCCTCCAAGCTCACCAGGCATTTTGGGTGCAATGCTTCTAAAAGCCACAGAGATGCCGGGGACCCTCCAGGTTTGATTCCCTCCATCATCTGCTGGAGCCCTTCACACACAGCGTGTACTTCTTCATACACAGCGTGTACTTCTTGCTTCCCTCCCACCTGCAGCTGTTTGTATCCAGCCTCTGGCTGATCTACTGCACCACATTGTCAGCTTCCCTAGAGCTCAGCATCACCTAGCTTAGCATTTAAAATGCAGGGAGTACAGCCTGACCCACAACCTTTCATTCCGGCCCTGCCTTGACCATTCACAATTTATAACATGACATTGACTTTACTTGGGTCCGGTTAACGTGCTGCTTCTTGGTGGACCATCTACAGCAAAGGTGTCTTAACAATAAAGTTCAAGAACCTCCTAGCCAGGCCCTGCCAGCCCTGGCTGTGGCCGGAAGAACCTGGGATCACACCATCAGGCGGCCCAGCAAGTAGGAAGTTTTCCTTGTTGGCGCCCTGTGGGGTTCTGCAGCTGCTGCTGCTATGGGGCTGGGGGGGGGGGGGAGCCTCGTGGGGGTCTTGGCAGTCCTCAACTCCAGGTGACTGGAGCACTGGCAGGCCCTTTGGCCTTCTGGCCGAAACTTGCAGGTTGGGAAGGACTGCAGCTATGGAAGCCCAGGTAAGGGAAGAGCCTTACTGTGATGGTGCGGCCTCCACCTTGGGTTTTTGGTGCTCAGAATCAGGTACGTGGCCATCACTTTGTCATACCTCCCATATATCATTCATAGCCTGGATCTTTTGCTTATAGGTATGTTGGTGTCTATATTAAACATAGTTGAGCTCCTGGCAATGCTACTTCTTTTCATTTTCTCATTTTCTTTGGAGGGTTCACTTGTGTGACTCAACCACATTCCATTATTTCCATTAAGCAAATTGAAAGGACTGTTGCGGCCTGCATTGTAGTAAACCTTTTCATCCAAAACTTTTCCTTCTTCCCTCAAAATGCTTGCTGATGTCAAAGTTGTTCTTGAATCTTGTGGGCACTAGAGAATCCATTGAAAGATGTACAAATACAGTCATCTGGGCTCTGTCTTCAGTGAAGACATCTGACTCTGAGGCCTGGGGAGATCAGATTACTGCTCGGAGGGGATAAACAGGCGATGGGGATGGCGACGCACTCGAAGGACCTGAACCCAGCTCCACACAGCTCAGCATTGCAGCTGTCGTCTTTATCTTCATGTCTTTCTTGTTTTTTCCTTGAAAGTAGCTGTTCAGCCTGGTAAAACCGCTCTTGATGGTAGAATCCCAGGGCACTGACTCAGTGGAGTTGCTGACCCACTTGGCTGGTCCACAGTGTCAGATCTTGTATCTTCTGGGAGTTCTGGAGGCTGGAGATCAGGGTGCCAGAAAAGTCAGGTGAGCCCCCGATTCATGGTGGCAGACTGCTGGTGGTATCTGACACGGTGGAAGAGATTACATTAGTCTCTTAAATCAAGTAGAACACAAAAAGTAGAGCTACAAAGTTATAATAATACTACTTTTTATAACTGTCCATGCATTTACTTTTAGCAGAGATGCTTCATAAGGCTTTGAGTTGCTGTCCAGGGTCCTTGCACTCCAACCTGAAGAATGCCCTTTGTGCCAGGCAGGTCTGTGGTAAAGAACTCTCTCAGCTTTGTTTCATCTTGGAATATCTTAATGTCTCCCTCATTTTCAGATTTTTGCCAGATATAGACTTCTTGGTTGATAGCTTTTTTTTTCCTTTAGCATGTTGAATACACCAATCTACTGCCCTCTGGTCTCCAAGATTTATGGTGAGAAATCTACTCATGATTTTGTTGGCAAAACTATGATGAAAGCTACCTCCTCTCAGCTTTATAGATGTTAATAATGTACCTTATCTAATGCAACAGAACATTTTCCTATAATATTGTAATAACAGTTAAGTTGTAGCATCATTTTTTTTTTTAAATCTCTTTTTTAAAATTTTTTTTTTTTAGAGAGAGAGATAGAAACATTGATTGAGAGAGAAACATCAATCAACTGCCTCCTGCACGCCCCCTACAGGGGATCGAGCCCACAACCCGGTCATGTACCCTGACCAGGAATCAAACCAGGACCTCTCAGTCCATAGGACGATGCTCGGTCCACTGAGCCACACCAGCTGGGCAAGTTGTAACATCATTTTGGGGGACCAGTCGGAGTTTTTAAAAAAGGAACTGAATATTTTAAGCGTAGCCACTATAAGATCTTTAAAAGACAAAAATTATTACAGATTTTCAAATTATAAATGAAAAAACTGTAATATCCTACAGATTTTCATTTCTAATAAAGTAAATATTAATCTTTAATATCCCACATAAGCAAAAAGCTCTTTGGAGTCTTTTTGTTTTTGTTGCTGTTGTTGTTGTTGTTGTTGTTTAAGAATAGAAGAGTTTTGATTCCAAAAACAGAGAAAACCACTGTGATTGGTGTGTATCTTGTTCTGGCCCTACCAGGCGCCATTGTGATGGAATCACAAAAACTCCTATAGAAGTTCCTGGCCGGGCTGAGCTTTTTTGTCCTTATAGTTCAGGAAGCCAATTTGTGCTCAACTGTCAAACTTCAAACAATTAACTTGTTATCTCCTTTTTTTTCATTTTATTTTTTTTCTTTTGTCTTTACTTTCTTTTTCTCATTTTATTCTTTGGAATTTTTAAATTTTCTTTTTCTCAATTTTTCTTTTCTAATTTTTCTGTAGTTTTTTATTTTATTTGTTCTTTTTCTCTAAAATGCTTTAGTATTGTCAGTGAGCATTGTTAGTACAGTTAGCATTAGTATCAGTATGGTTAGCATTGTTTATTAGTATTATTTATTAGCATAGTTGGCATTGTTACTATTAGTATCCGTCAGCGTAGCACAGTTAGTACTGTTTTGCAAAGAGAGCCGGGATTCCAGTCCTTTCCTACCTTAGCGTTTTGAGAATTACTAGGATAAATGACTGACTTCAAGTAAATTCCACTTGTAGAAAGCTGTAAATAATCTATACATATAACTTATCTATAAGTATATATTTTGTACTACATTACCTGTTTATTATAAAGGATATTAAAGACTAGAGATCAACGGCCAGGTGAAGAGACACGTAGGGCGAGGTCCCAAACAAGAGCTTCTGTCCCCGCGGAGTCTGGGACGTGGCCCTGTGGCATGTAGAGACATTCCGGTTCCCCAACATGGGAGCCCCTTCAACGGTCTTCAGAAAATACTGTGCTGTTGTAATGATTATCTGGACCCCAAACAAGGGGCATGGAAAGGAAGGAGCCCCCAGGTTTCAGTGTAATGAGAGAAAAACCACAGGAGCGGAGCTCCGCTTGCCCTCCCTGACGCCTGCCCTGCCCTGCCAGGAGGCCTGGCCTGCGGGTGGGTGCTCCCTGGCACGCATCAGCTGAGTGAAACCCTGCAGCTGTCTGACACCATGAAACATATCTCTTCCACCACACAGTTTAGTAACATTTAGATTAACAGGAAAAAAATTACACATTGTAGCAGGGAAAAAAAAAAATCACATATTATAGCAGATATTTCCATTTAGTGACATTATAACTATGAGTGTCTGGTCCACAGGAAAAATGACTTACACCAGAACAGCCGTCTCCCAGTCTCCCCAGGGTTCATCTGCTCCTTGCTCAGTCATTTTCCATGTGCTCAAGTGTTCCTGCAACAGGAGATGTTATGGATGAAAAGGGGCCACGTGCTAACCTGACAAGCTCAGGGGAGGCCTTTGTGGTGGCCTCCCAAATTCAGAGATCTAACGTAACCACAAAGGATGGTCCGAAGTTAAAACTCTTTAACTAAAAGCAGTTTGGGTGGGTAGTTATGTCCTGGGCCAGCATCTTCCCTGACAAAGGTCAAGCTTTACCTTAACTGAGGCTGTCTATTGTCTTTTTGCATCTCTGATGACATATCTTTCAAATGTCAAAGTAATTTTTCTCCTTCTGGGACCCCTCAAAGCACAGGCACTGCTCTGCGGTGACCACAAATCCCCTCATTGTTACTGAGTTGATTGTCGACTGTAAACTATCCTGTACCCACCTGTGTAAAAGATGCATGTGTCTATCACTGTACTTTTTATCCAATCCCAGAGGTTTCCCCACTTTACTTTCTCCCGCCTCCCTAATCTTTCACCAGAGGGTTCCGTGTAACCCACTTACGTCTCCTCTCTTGATTGCAAGGTAAAAATAAGCAGCAAAACGGCCATTCTCTGGAGCATTGTCTCAATCTGCTGAGATTTCCTTCCCACCAGTTGTCGACAGTTTGGCTCAAATAAACTCACAAAAATTCTTCACAGGTTTGAATGCTTCTTGCGTTGACAATGTTTGGGGGATTTAAGAACTGTTTGGGGGAGAACGCAAACAGACAATGGTCTCATTCCCTTACCTGCCTCGGCAGCTGCCCTTGGTCGGAGGGGAAGCCCTCACAGCGGCAGAGCCTGAGGGCAGCTGGTTTCCTTTTTTGTTTTTCAATCCTCACCCAAGGATATTTTTCCATTTATCATCAGATACAGTGGGAGGGAGAAAGGGAGAAAGACAGAGACATATGGACTGATTGCCTAAGACACAACCCCGACCAAGGACGGGGACCAAACTCAACCAAGGTATGATTGAACCCACACCTCTTTGGTCCACAGGCCAACACTTCAACCGCTGGGCCAACCCAGCCAGGGTGCGGCTGGTTTTCATATACCATTCCCAACCTTTTCACTGGTAACATTTCCCATATGAAAACTGCCTCCAGATTGTAGTAAGGCAATGTCCATAATTAACCAGAGGGATCTATCTGGGTAGAGGTAGCCATCCTCAGTAGACAATACATCTATCCTCTGCATAATGAATCAAAGGGTATTAGCTACACCATAAACATAGCCTAGGGAAGGGATTAAGTGACTTCCCTGGAATTCAGAAGAGATGAAGAACCCCTAGGCTCAGAAAAATGTAAGGGGATTAAGAACTAACACAAGATAAGAAGGGGAATGTATTTTATTAGTAGCTACTGATAACTCTCCACACCCGCGGTTCCTGTTTGAAAAAGGTGAAGGAAGAAAAAAAATCTGCATCCCGAGCCAAGCTGATAAATTCTCATTTAAATGCTAATTGGGTACAGGAAAGTTACCTAAGTCTTTAGTGATTCAAAGTTTGGACTTAACTACAGTTCTGACCCTTGTTCTGAATGTCAAAACCCTGCCCTGCTTGGTGTCAGCAGCCTAATTAAAGAAGCACCAGGAAAGTAAAACCAATAACATTTGTTAAATTACACCATTTTCCTAAAACCTTATCAATAGCAAACAGAACAGCCAAATTCCAAGGATCAAATGGGGAGGAACACATCCCCAGAGGCTTTCAAGGAGCTATCATGAGCCTCAAGGAAGACTTGAAAGCCAAGCCAAACTTTCCATGCCCTTCACAGACCAACCCTGAACTAATAGTTACTCTACAAGCTAGAGCAAGGCTCCTAAACAGTCTGTGGCTCCTTCCTCCCTTCTGTGGCCACTACATAGCAGGGCTCTAGGAGTAGCAGGACTTTGAGGAAAGGATGCTTCATTTACTTCATTGTGGAGAGGTAGGAAGGACTTCACACTTAAGATAAGGTTTCTGTGAGACTTTTTGCAAATAAATAATTCCGCTGGTCCTAAATCCAGAGCAAAACCCAAGTCCCAAGACAAGGGAAAATCCTTCATTGTTTTACGGGAACACAGTGAACACACACACAATACCCTCAGTGCATCTCTGTGGGCCGAGGCAGGTAACCCAGATTCCCTGGTCTGCCATTCGTTGCTGAGGCTATGATCCCCAGGGATCTCAGGCAACTCGAAGACCAATCTCCCCAGTTCTCCCTACTAACACACCAGTGGTCAGGGAGAGTGCAGAAGGGCCTTATAAAAACAAAAAGAGGATCCCTCCTGGGACAAAAGGCCTCTCCAAAGGACAGCAGCCCAAGGTGAAAAGGTCCCCTATGCCTACATGTAGATACACATCTGTCACACATACTACCTATGGTGAGCTGAATAATGGCACCCAATGGCATCACATCCTAATCCCTGGACCTGTAAATGTCACCTAATAGAAGTAATCAAGTCAAAATGAGGTCATCACAGGTGGGCTGTAATCCAATATAACTAGTGTCATTCTAAAAGTTGGGATTTAGGCTCGGCCGTTTTTGCTCAGTGGTTCAATTCCTCGTCAGGGTACATGCCCAGGTTGTAGGGGGCATGCAGGAGAGGGCCAATCGATGTTCTCTCTTATCGATGTTTCTATCTCTCTCTCCCTCTCCCTTTCTCTCTCTCTCTAACATCAATAAAGAAAAAAATTAAAAATAAATAAATAAACAACATTACATTATTGCTGTTTGACAGGTGCCCCTCAAACTGGCACCAGGAAGAAATAATCAACTCTATATGCTCTAAAGACAACAACCTGACAACAGAGCTCAATATGATACTGTCTTTCTCCCGGGGTCCTCAGAAAAGGTGACCCACATAGTAGCAGTTTTCAATTCGGTTTCTCATAAAACAGGCAATGTCAAAGACAAAGAAAAAAAATCTACTAAACAAGCACACATTTTCTTTTTTTCCTTTTTTGTTTTTAATTTTTTATTTATTTTTTGTTACAGATATTTTACCTTTTTTACCCCATTGGCACCCCCCTCCCCACCCTACCCCCGCCCCGTCCCCAGCTTAGTTGTCCATGTCCATTGGTCATGCATACATGCATATAAGTTCTGTGGTTTATCTCTTCCCATCCCCCCACCCCCTCTTCTGAGGGATGTCAGTCTGTGCCCTACTTCCATGTGTCTGGGTCTACTGTATTCCTCAGACTGTTATGTTCATTATATTCCGTATATAAGTGAGATCATGTGGTATTTGTCTTTTTCTGCTTGGCTTCTTTCACTTAGGATAATACTTTCCAGGTCCCTCCATGTCGTCTCAAAGGATAAGAGATCTTTCTTTCTTACCGCTGCATAGTACTCCATTGTGTATATGTACCACAGCTTTTTTATCCATTCGTCTACTGATGGACACTTGGGCTGTTTCCACAAGCACACATTTTCATCATGATCCTCAGATATTAACTTTTTGCATAACAGTTTAAAATAATTACATTAAAGACTAGTAAGTACTTAAAAACCAATAAATAAGACTACTTTTCTAGGAAAAAACTTTGGTCTTTGACATAGAACACACAATGTTGAAGGTTAGGGAGAGGAGTTCTTTAGATAACTCTCTCAGGCCGAGTTGTTCGTTCAGTAACAGAAATGACTGTTAGGACTACTTAGCTGCATGCAGTAAAAACAAGAGAGATTTTTATACCATTTGTTTTGAGGAACAAATGAGATGAAGAATATAAAAGTTCTTTGAAAAAATGGAAATCTATATACAGACATATGTAACATATCTTTATTACTCCCTGAAACCTTCCAGAACTCATTTATTTCAAAACTCTTGTTTCTTAGCAGAGGCCACTGTTCCACACACGGGCGTGAGACACCACCACTGCTCCCAAGGAGCAGATTGTTGCTGTCCTGAGCAACAATCACAGGACATATGATTGAAAACTAACGAATAGCCTTATGCTCCTCCCTGGAAATCCTATGATGGAAATCAGCTGTATTACATGCCTTTTACCTAGATTAACCTGAGAGATGTCAACAACACCACAAAAGTCTACTGTGCTTACTAAGTCAAGTTTTAAAATAAAAATGTGGATAAGAATAGGCATACAATAAAAATCAGCCTAATGTTGTAAGACAAAATTAAGTCAGGTTTGTCTCTCATTACCATAAAGTGTTCATAAAAGAACAGCTTTGGCTCCTGGTTGATTAGATGGGGATGGTGCCCAGTTGTCCCCACGGCCATGAGGATTGGACAGGCTGGTGAGGATTAAAGCATCCCGGCTCACTGGCGGGGGAGGGAGAGGGCAAGACAGCTCCAGTCTAAGGAAGCTCTGTCTGCTTGCTGCCAACACCAGACCGGACTTGTAGCTAAACTGCAAAACATTCAAATTAAAAAATCAGCTGAAAGACAGCTGATCTGAAATACTGGGAGCAGGTAGCAGAGAGAGGGGACGGGAGAAGACGCAGAGTGTGTGAGCCAACAAGTGGAGCTGCGCAGGAGGCTGGGAGCCCGAGGAAGGTGCCTCAGTGCAGTTACTGCCCCTAGGAGCACAGGGTCTCAGCCCCAGGCATGGATCCCCAAACCGGAGCCACAGAGAAGGGAAGGGGAGCCCACTAGCAGTGGAAATCAGTGGTGATTTGGTCCATGGGGGGACTCGGACCACCCTATCCCAGGTAAAACAGAGTGTTTGGTTACAGCACGAGCCTGGGAGGCTCGCCCTGCTCGGTGTCTATGGGAGGGGCCACTCTGCAGAACTCTGGACCTTCGGAGGGGTCTGAGTGGATCACCCAGCAGTGAATCTGATGGGCCGATTATTCTCTTGAAGAACTTTTGGCAGAGAGCAGGACAGAGGCAAGTCAGAGTGCCTTGGGAAACAGGAATATAAATCAATGGAACAGAACAGAGAACCCAGAAACTGACCCAAAACACTGTGCTCAATTAATATTTGACAAAAAGAGGCAAGAGCATACAATACAGTCTCTTCAATAAATGATGTTGGGAAAATAGGACAGATACATGCAGAAAAATGAAACTAGACTACCAACTTACACCATACACAAGAATAAACTCAAAATAGATAAAAGACTTAAATGTAACTCATGAAACCATAAAAATCCTAGAAGAAAATGTAGGCAGCAAAATCTGACATCTCACATAGAATTTTCACCGATACATCACCTAGGGCAAGAGAAACACAGGAAAACATTAACAAATGGGACTACATCAAATTAAAAGGCTTCTGCACAGCAAAAGAAACCAGCATCAAAATGGAAAGGGAACCCACTGTATAGAAGAACATAATTGCCAACGATACATCAGATAAGGGTTTAATTTCCAAAATATACAGAGTATTCATACAACTCAACAAAAAGAAGATAAACAATCCAATTAAAAAAATGGGTGGAGGCCCTGGCCAGTTTGGCTCAGCGGTTAGAGCGTCGGCCTGCAGTCCGGAGAGACCCGGGTTCGGTTCCCGCTAAGGGCACGTACTTCGGTTGCAGTTTGTCCCTGGCCCTGGTTGGTCGTGTGGGTGGCAGCCACTCGATGTGTCCCTTCACGTTGATGTTTCTCTCTCTCTCTCTCTCTTCTTCTCTCTCCCTCCCACTCTATCTATACAAAAAATGGAAAAATATCTTGGGTGAGGATAAAAAAAAAAAAAAAAAAAATGGGTGGAGGACCTGAATAGACACTTCTCCAAAGAGGACATACAAATGGCTAAGAGACGTATAAAAATTGCTTAATGTCACTAATCATCAGAGAGATGCGAATTAAACTGACAATGAGGTATCACTTCACTGTTGCCAGAATGGCAGCCATCAACAAATCCAACAAGCGCTAGTGAGGATCTAAAGAAAAGGAACCCTAGCCCTGGCTGGTTTGGATCAGCAGTTAGAACGTCGGGCCTGCGGACCAGATACCCCGAGTTTGGTTCCCACTACGGGCATGTACCTCGATTGCAGTTTGTCCCTGGCCCCGGTTGTGGTCATGTGGATGGCAACTACTGGATGTGTCTCTCTCAGGTCAATATTTCTCTCTCTCTTCCTCCCTCTCTCCCTCCTGCTCTATCTGAAGATAAGTGCAAAAAATGTCCTCAGGTGAGGATGGAAAGAAAAAAAAAAGGGACCCTAGATTCCAAAATGGCGACGGAGTGAGCAGAGGCTGCACAGACCATCTCTCAAAACCAAACTGGAATTACAACTATGACACAGATAAATCGAAGGGAAAAACCAACAGAAAAGCAGCTTGCAAGGACCATATAGCCAGGGACACTGACTCGATCCTGGTAGGCTTGCGAAGGAAAGAGACAGGGGCTGGGAGCCCACGGTCAGCAGCTCAGCAGCTGCCTTAGCTGGGAGCGGTGCCCTCGGGTTCCACTCACAGGCAGCTCCACAGCGCAGAGCCGGGACAGAGGCTAAAAAAGCCACAGCCACTCACCTTGGGCTCCAGCAGAAGGAGGGCAGACTGGACTGGAACTGTGTTGGGACACTCAGGATTTGGAGGGCGCTCAGAGCTTTTGCTGAGTTGCAGCCACGCAGGGCGGTGGCCATCTTGCTCCTTCCCAGGGCTCTGGGGAGAGGCAGCAGCCCCTTCCTCAGAGATCCAACCCCACCCTGTGGGCCATTGAAGTGCTAATTGAAGCTCATTAACAACCAGCATCTGCCCCACCCTCCTGAAATCCCCTTATGCTGAGAACCTGAGGGAGTTTTCTAATCAACTGACAACCCAAAACTCATCAAGTAATCTCCACTGCTAGCCTCCAGGCAAAAAGCTAGAGGATAGCAGTACTTTTCCTGGGCTAGCAACTTTAACCAGGAAAGTAAGACTTGACAGTGGTGTTCAATGTGGGTCCTCCCTCGCTCATCTAAACCCAGGAGAGGGAGCCACAAACAGCAGAACACCAACACCCACAGGGAAAACTTGACAGGCTCCAAAGCCCACTGTGATAGCCAAAATGTTGAAACACAGAAACAAAACCCAAATGAGACCTCCACTGAAGATGAGATCAATATGCAGCAGTTTGGCATGTTAACAGAGCTAGAATTCAGAGCCATGATCTTGAGGAAGCTCAACAGCATGAGTAAGGACATAGAGATGTTGAAAATAAGCCAATTGGAAATTAAAAACCATCAAGAAGAGATAAAAAATGACACATCAGATATGAAAAACACATTGGAAGGTTTAAAAAGCAGAGTAGAGGAAGCTGAGGAGCGAATCAGTGAATTAGAAGACAGGGTAGAAAAAAATCAACCAATCAGCCCTGGCCGGTTTGGCTCAGCGGTTGGAGTGTCCGCCTGCGGTCTGGAGAGACCCGGGTTTGGATCCCGCTAAGGGCACGTACCTCGGTTGCAGTTTGTCCCCGGCCCTGGTTGGTCGTGCAGGTGGCAGCCACTCGATGTGTCCCTTTCACATTGATGTTTCCCTCTCTCTCTCTTCCTCTCTCTCCCTCCCACTCTATCTGTACAAAAAATGGAAAAAAGTCCTCGGGTGAGGATGGAAAAAAAAAAAAATCAACCAATAAGAAATCCAACAGGAAAAAACAATTAAAAACAGGAAGACAGCTTAAGAGAACTATGGGACAACTGGAAACGTAATAATATTCGCATCATAGGAGTCCCCGAAGAAGAAAATGAGCAAGGGATAGAGAATATATTCAAAAGAATAGTGACAGAAAACTTCCCTAATTTGGTGAAGGAAGAAGGCATTCAAGTTCAAGAAGCAAAGAGAGTCCCAAGTAAGAAGAACCCAAACAGGCCCACACCAAGACACATAGTAATTAAAATGCCAAAAATTAAAGACAAACAGAGAATCCTAAAAGCAGCAAGATATAAGCAACAGGTTACCTACAAAGGAAACCCCATAAGTCTCTCAGCTAACTTCTCACAAGAAACACTACAGACCAGAAGGGAATGGCATGAAGTAATCAAGGTCATGAAAAACAAGGATCTGAATCCAAGACTACTCTACCCAGCAAGGCTATCATTCAAAATAGAAGGTCAAATAAAGAGCTTCCCAGACAAAAAAAAGGATAAGGGAATACATTAGCACCAAACCAGCACTGCAAGAAATGTTAAAAGGACTGCTGTAATTACCAGAAGAAATGGGAAGAAAAATAGAACCACACTAAACAAAAATGGCAATAAATCAGTACACATCAATAATCACCTTAAATGTAAATGGATTGAATGCTCCCATAAAAAAACAGAGTAGATGATTGGATAAGAAAGCATGACTCATCTATATGTTGTTTACAAGAGACCCACCTCACAACAAAAGACTCACATAGGTTGAAAGTGAAGGGATGGAAAGAAATCTTCCAAGCAAAAAAAATTGGGGTAGCAATACTCATATCTGATAAAATAGATTTCAGAATGAAGGCCATAACTAGAGACAAGAAGGCCACTACATAATATTGAAAGGATCTATCCAACAGGAAGATATAACCTTGATAAACATATATGCACCCAATATAGGACCACAAAAATATATTAAAAATCTTCTGGAGGACTTCCAAGGAGAAATCGACAGAAATACAATCATAGCAGGGGATTTCAACACCCTATTGACAGCACTGGATAGATCCTCGAGACAAAAAATTAGCAAGGAAACACAGACTCTAAATGAAGCACTAGACCAAATGGATGCAAGGCTGGTACAATATTTGCAAATCAATAAATGTGATACACCACATAAACAAAATGAATAATAAAAACCACATGATCATATCAATAGATGCTGAAAAGCATTCGACAAAATCCAGCATCCATTTCTGATAAAAACGCTCAGCATTGTGGGAATAGAGGGATCATATCTAGACATAAGAAAGGCCATATATGAAAGACCTACAGCCAACATCGTACTCAATGGGCAAAAACTAAAAACATTTCCATTAAGAACAGGAACAAGACAGGGATGTCCACTTTCACCACTCTTCTTTAACATAGTACTGGATGTCTTAGCCACAGCAATCAGACAGGAAGATAAAATAAAAGGGATCCAAATTGGAAAGGAGGAAGTGAAATTGTCATTATTTGCGGATGACATGATACTATACATAGAAAACCCCAAAGACTCCATCAAAAGTTTACTAGACTTAACAAATGAATTTGGCAAAGTAGCAGGATACAAAATTAACGTCAAGAAATCGATGGCATTCGTATACACCAATGATGAACTTACAGAAAGAGAAACTGAAAAGACTATCCCATTACCATAGCGGCAAAAAAATTAAGATACCTAGGAATAAACTTAACCAAAAAAATAAAGGACCTATTTGCAGAAAACTACAGGACATTGAAAAAAGAAATAGAGGAAGATATAAAAAAGTGGAAGCACATACCTTGTTCATGGATTGGAAGAATTAACATCATTAAAATGTCCATACTACCCAAAGCAATCTATAGATTCAATGCAATCCCCATCAAAATACCAATGACATATTTCATAGAACTAGAACAAATACTTCAAACATTCATATGGAACCAAAAAAGTCCCCGAATAGCCACACCAACTTTGAAAAAGAAGAATAAAGTAGGTGGGATCACAATACCAGATATCAGGTTATACTACAAAGCCACTGTAATCAAAACAGCCTGGTACTGGCACAAGAACAGGCATATAGACTAGTGGAACAGAACATAGAACCCAGAAATGAACCCAAGGCAATATGCTCAATTAATATTTGACAAAAGTGGCAAGAGCATACAGTATAGTAAAGACAGCCTCTTTAATAAATGTGTTGGGAAAATTGGATAGCTACATGAAAAAAAATAAAACTAGACCATCAACTTACACCCTACACAAGAATAAACTCAAAATGGATAAAAGACTTAAATGTGACTCATGAATTCATAAAATTCCTAGAAGAAAATGTAGGCAACAAAATTTTAGACATCATACGAACCAGAATTTTCACTGACACATCACCTAAGGCAATAGAAACAAAGGAGAAAATGAACACGTGGGACTACATCAAACTGAAAAGCTTCTGCACAGCAAAAGATACATCTTCAAAATGGAAAGGCTACCCACTCAATGGGAGAGCATAATTGCCAATGATATATCAGATAAGGGGTTAGTTTCCAATATATAGAGAGTGTTCAGAAAACTCAACAAAAGGAAGACAAAGAACCCAATTAAAAAATGGGCAGAGGAACTAAATAGACGCCTCTCCAAACAGGATATACAAATGGCTAAGAGACATATAAAGAAATGCTCAACATCACTAATCATCAGAGAGATGCAAATTAAAACAACAATGAGGTATCACTTCACACCTGTCAGAATGGCCACCATCAACCAATCATCAAACAACAAGTGTTGGTGAGGGTGTGGAGAAAAGGGGACTCTAGTACACTTCTGGTGGGAATGCAGACTGGTGCAGCCACTAGGGAAAACACTATGGTGTTACCTCAAAAAATTAAAAATTGAACTTTTATTTGACCCAGTGATCCCACTTGTAGGAATATACCCCAAGAAGCCTGAAACACCAATCAGAAAGAATATATGTACCCCCATGTTTGTAGCAGCACTATTTACAATAGCTAAGATCTGGAAACAGCCCAAGTGTCCATCAGTAGACAAATGGATAAAAAAGCTGTGGTACATACACAAAATGGAATATTATGCAGCTATAAGAAAGAATGATCTCTTATCCTTTGAGACAACATGGAGGGACCTGGAATGTGTCATCCTAAGCGAAATAAGCCACACAGAGAAAGACAAGTATCATATGATCTCACTTATTTGTGGAATATAATGAACATAACAGACTGAGGAATGGGGTAGCCCCAGAGATGAGGAAGTGGGGTACAGACTGACTAGATGAGGGGGTGGGGGGAAATAAACCACAGAACTTATATGCATGTGTGCATGAACAACAGTCATGGACAACAAAGCTCGGGAGAGGGTGGGGAGGGAGGGGGAAGGGGGTATCAGTGGGGGAAAAGGAGAAACATCTGTAACAAAAATTAATTAATTAATTTTTTTTAAAAAAGCAAGATGGAGCCCTGGCCAGTTTGGCTCAGCAGCTGGAGCGTCGGCCTCAGGTCCAGAGATACCAGGGTTTGGTTCCCACTAAGAGCACACAGCTAGGTTGTGGTTTGTCCCTGGCCCTGGTTGAGTCATGCGGGTGGCAACCACTCGATGTGTCCCTTTCACGTCGATGTTTCTCTCTCTCTCACTCCCTCCCACTCTATCTGAACAAAATATGAAGGATTGTCCTTGGGTGAGGATAAAAAAAATAAAAAGCAAGGTGGACCTGGCCCGTTTGGCTCAGCGATTAGAGTGTCAGGCTGTGGACCGGAAAGCCCTGTGTTTGGTTCCCGCTAAGGGCACGTACCTTGTACCTCGGTTGCAGTTCATCCCCCGCCCAACTTGAGGTTGTGTGGGTGGCAGCCAGTCAGTGTGTCTCTCTCACATCAATGTTTCTCTCTCTCTCTCTTCCTTCCTCTCTCCCTCCCGCTCTACCTGAAGATAAATGCAAAAAAAAGCAAGATGTATATTCAATGGGTGACTTTTCTTAATTAACCTACATGTCTAATCCTTCACCCTAAGTCAAAAGATTTCCTCTTTATACATACAGTCAACAACGCCCTTATAGCTAATTAAAAAAAAAAAGTCTAATGCAATATTTGACTAATGTTTTCTCTTTTTAATATTTTTATTAATTTGAGAGAGAGAAAGAGGAAGGGAGGAAACAGAGAAACATTGATGTGAGAGAAACATCAATCAGTTGCCTCCCATATGTGCCCCAATAGAAACTGAACCAGCAACCATCTGGTGCATGGGATGATGCTCAACCAAGTGAGCCACACCGGCCAGAGCTAATGTTTTTCTTAAGAGAGTTGGTTAACCTGTCCTCCAGACTTCAACTACTCAGTCCCAGAAATGGGAGTTCACAGTGAGTAAAGCAGCACCCCCAAGCAGAGCTAGAGGAGTGTCGCTTTGACCTCTGTCGTCACCACCTTAATCTGACATGAACAGACAAGACAGAGGAGAGCTTAGGGTGCAGGTCCTTTCGTTTACAACAGTCATGGACTGTGGACAGGAGCAGAGAAAAGCCATCAGAAGAGAGGAGAGTAATGGAAGATCTTGGCCTGGCCTCCTCCGTTCATTATACATGATCACTTCTGGCAGCTCCACCATCACCAAACAATGAAGGACATGATGGTGTGTCTGCCCTCACAGCAGTCTCACAGTTGTCCCCCTGGAAGAGAAGCATAATGAGTGGTTTAAAACCAAATTGGAGGAAAATGGGAAATAGAACCCACACATCTCTCCCCACTTTGTTTCACCCCAGCCCCCAAGTAGTGGGCGAGCGCCGGAGAGTGCGGGGCAGTCCCATGTGCATCTCTCCTCGGCCGTCTGCCCCACTGTATTCCTGGCTGGCTATCACCCAAATCTCCTAATCTATTTTCTCTTCCTCTTTGTCTGGTCCACATCCTTCTGATTTTTTCCCTTCATTTTTCTCCCATAATGTTGTTGCACGTTGAGGAAGTGTTGAAGGAATGAACGGGGAAAGGATGGTGGAGAAAGAGTAGTGAGATTTACAGGTTGAGGGGAGCCTCTTCCTATTTTCCAATTTATTTTCCCACTGTGACAGACCTTACCTTGGGGCAGGTATCCCCTTTACCCCAAAGAATCTGAGGCTCATACAGTACAGTGGGGAGGAGAGGACAGCTAGTTAGGACATCTAGAATCAGCCTTCCAAGCCACCTTCACGGCAAGTGCATGCCTTTTGGCTCCACAACGGCTCACTCTGTCTTCCCAACACGGTCCCCGACTGCTTCAATGGTGGGGACCAATCTAGGGCTCTGTTTTAAGGTTGGCACTGGACGGGTGCATGTGTTTGGGGAGAGAGGATGTTGAGTGTAACCTGGATAAATGGGATTCCCACCTGATTCAAAAACAATATAATAATGCTCATTAAGACAACAGCAACAAAGTAATCGTCACAGGAGGAATGAGAAAGAGCACTACAAGTCCCTCCCACACTAACCAAGTGCTCAGGCCCAGGCTTCTCTAAACAAAGCTCCGCTGAGCTGTGCGCGGATCACAGGCCCACAGCTCAGCGGTGCACACACATCCCCATGGCCCAAAGCCTTGAAAATCAACCTTCTTTCTGCATTTCATCTGGCTCCTATCTGTTCACGTGTCCATGGTCTTTTCCAGATTGTGATTCTGATTCACAGAACATGGATTTGGGGTTGTTGCTTATTCTATTTGGTTTCTCTAACAGCCTCACCATTTATAATTTTTTTTCTAGTATTATATATCTTAAAATCTACTCGTGTGTTTTCCACATTTTTTTTTATTTAAAAATGTACAATATTTCTGGACTTAAAATTTTTCACTTAAATATTAGAAAAAATGTCACATGCCCCCAAAATCCTGACAGGTGTTTATTAAAATAAATTTGTAACATTGATTTAAAAAAAAAAAAAAAAAGAAAGTCCCTCCCAGCCTTGGGACTCGATGATCAGAATGATGGAATCACAGACGAGAGAGCCCAAGAGGGGCTGGAAGTCACCGTGCAGTGCTCCACCTCCTAGCACCCCACTGTGAGAGCACCAAGGCTTCCCAGCTGGGCCCCCAGACCTCTGGCGTGCTCACCTCCCTTAAGCCAGATAAGTACATGGTCACATCCATCAATCAGGGGGCCAATGAGCTGTTATAGATATTGGTCAAATTTCCAAATCCAGTCCCTTGGAACCTTCAGTACAGTGCATAAAACTGAGACACTACATCACCGTTTATTGCTTTTTTTCACAGCTCATTCTGGCACCTGTTCAGCCCAGGATTATTTAAGGCGTAATGTTCATGGCGCTGGAATGTACAGTGAAATACACAAGGTTTCAGCTAATTAAATGCTGGTACAAAGCTGAGGTGTTTGAAAAAAATCTCAAAATTCATCTATTACCAGCCTGTCCCAGAGCCAAGAGCTGCTGCTGTTATATGACACAATAAAAGAGATGTGCTGTGTAACTTTTAAATATTTTATTGGCCATAAATAATTAGGATATTTATCATTTTCTAAGGCGGAAATATCTAGCAGCTAATGTGCAGAAAGCACTGCAGATGTTCACAAACTACAGAAATGTCCATTTACTTATAAATTCCTTTAAAGCAATTTTTTAGTCCAAAGTAGTAAACATAACTGTGAATAAATTGTGGTTTGGGCAAACATTTAGGAATATTTAACAACGCGTCTGTATAAATATTCAGTTATGGAGATAATTTGATTTAAATAGATGGTATTTCAATAAGTAAACATTAAACAACCAACAAGCATCAAATCCCAGCTGATGTTTCATGCAGATCTGTGGAAAACATTTTATTTAGTAGTTCTTATATACAACATATATTATTTCACACTCTCTTATTTTTTTAAATTTATTGGTTTTAGAAAGAGAGGAACAGAGAGAAATATTGATTTGTTGTTTCACTTATCTATGTATTCATTGGTTGATTCCTTATGTGCCCTGACGGGGCATTGAACCCACAACCTTGGTGTATCAGGACAATGCTATAACTAACTGAGCTATCCCACCGGAACTCATTCTTTCACACTCTGTAGTGTCAGGAACTTTTGCATGAAAGCAGCACCTGTTCTTAAAATAATTCATTCTTTTACACAACCACCATTTTATTACAATCCTTCCTTCTTGGCAGAGTCACCATGTGTCATGCAGCTGGTGTGTTGTGTGGCACTTTGATGTCCAAGGTTATGAGCACAACCGCAGGAACCACACTGTCTGGATTCGAACTCTCTCCACCATTTACGACTCCGTGACTTTGGGCAGTTCCATCTTGTTTAGCCTCAGTATCATCATTTTTGAAATGGAAATCATGATACCCTCCTCAGAGGAATAATGATTAAATAAGATGATATGAGTAAAGTTCCCAGCAAACTCCACAAACTTAATTGATATCTCTTTAAATGATTTTGTTTAAATTCTACTAAATCATTTAAAACAGATTTTGCATGTCCATTGTTTTAGCCTGTAACAACTTTTATACACTGTTGATGGGAATGCAAACTGGTGAAACATTCTTGGAGAGCACTTTAGCAATACCTATCAAAATTTGAAATGTATATTTTCTATTTTTTTTTTTTTTATCCTCACCCGAGGATATTTTTCCATTTTTTGTACAGATAGAGTGGGAGGGAGAGAGAGGAAGAGAGAGAGAGAGAGAAACATCGACGTGAAGGGACACATCGAGTGGCTGCCACCCACACGACCAACCAGGGCCGGGGACAAACTGCAACCGAAGTACGTGCCCTTAGTGGGAACCGAACCCGGGTCTCTCCAGACCGCAGGCCGACGCTCTAACCGCTGAGCCAAACTGGCCAGGGCTGAAATGTATATTTTCTTTGATCCAACAACTCTCCCCCTGGGAATTCACTTAGCACTAGCTAGTGAGCAAATATATATTCTAGATTTCTGTCCCAGGATGTATATTGCTGTATTTTTGTAAGAACAAAATAAGGGAACAACTGAAATGTTCATCAATATATAAGTAAATTACCATGATCGTCCTCCCCCCCCCCCCACACACACACACACACACACACACACACACTTATAATGCTTGGCACAATGAAAATTTTACCTTCGGATATTTGATTGTCATATTATTATTGTCTGTCTTTCCTGAGAGGAGAGAACACTTGTTCCCTTTTCTAAAGTTTCCTTCCGTATGAGACAGCCCCTGTTAGGGACACACTGCTGACCTCTCTGCCCGTTTGTACTCTCCACCCAGGATGGCAGAGCAATTCATACAACTGGTAAATCTGGGGAGAATGACTGGACATAACAGGGAACAGGAGCTCTCTTCTTCTCCTCCTCACTGTCTTACCGGACAGTCCCCCCAAATTGGGAAGCCCACATCAGATGACGCCTGCCTGTGATGGGGTGGATACAGCTGCCCGATTTTGGATCTTGGCATTGGGATGTCCATGGGGTTTGCACACTGTTCTGTATCTTTCAACTTAGCATTAAAAAACAATAGAGGTAAATAATCTTTGGTCAATGATGGTAAATGTCCATTTTTTCTTTTATATTTAAGTATATTCAGAAATTGATCTGTGTGTGTGTGTGTGTGTGTCAGTTTCGTGTGGCCTGGAGCAGGAGTCTCATAATGTTGTATTAATAAATCAAGGGAGCCCTGGCCAGGTGGCTCGGTTGGTTGGAGTGCCATCCCATGCCTCAAAAAAAAAAAAAAAAAAAAAAAAAAACAGCCCTGGCCGGTTTGGCTCAGCGGTTAGAGCGTCGGCCTGCGGTCCTGAGAGACCCGGGTTCGGTTCCCGCTAAGGGCACGTACCTCGGTTGCAGTTTGTCCCCGGCCCTGGTCGGTTGTGCGGGTGGCAGCCACTCGATGTGTCCCTTTCACATCGATGTTTCTCTCTCTCTCTCTGTTCCTCTCTCTCCCTCCCACTCTACCTGAGCAAAAAATGGAAAAATGTCCTCGGGTGAGGATAAAAAAAAAACAAAAAAAAACAAAACAAAACAAAATCAATAAAAAAAAAAAAAAAGAAATTTATCAAGGAAAGAGATGTTTTTGAAGGGCTCATCAAGGCCACCACATGCCCCACAAATATAAACTCCATGGAGATAGGAATGGTATCTGTTTTGCTCATCACTATATCCCTAGAACAAAATCTAGGCCCCCAATAATGAATAAATGAATGAACAAATGAACCATCCAAATAGTATTTCGGTAGTCCCCCCTTACCTGTTAGTTTTGCTTTCCTGGTTCAGTTCCCCAGAGTCAACCATGGTCCAAAAATATTAAATAGAAAATTTCAGACATAAACAATTCATACGTTTTAAGTTGTGTGCCATTCTCTTTTTTTTTTTTATCCTCACCCGAGGACATTTTTTCATTTTTTGTTCAGATAGAGTGAGAGGGAGGGAGGGAGAGAGTGAGAGAGAAACATCAACGTGAAAGGGACACATTGAGAGGTTGCCACCCGCACAACCCATCCCGGGCCAGGGACAAACTGCAACCAAAGTACGCACCCTTAGCAGGAACCGAACCCGGGTCTCTCTGGACCATAGGCTGACACTCTAACCGCTGAGCCAAACTGGCCAGGGCTTGTGTGCCATTCTTAAGTAGTGTGATGAAATTTTGCACATCCTACTTCATCCCACCCGGGATGTGCATCATCCCTTTGTCCAGTGTGTCCACACTGTATGTGCTACCCACCTGTTAGTCACTCAGTGGCCACCTAGGTTACAAAGTGACTGCCATGGTATCTCAGTGCTCGTGTTCAATAGACCCTCATTTTACTTAATAATGGCCCCAAAGCACAAGAGTAATGATTATGGCCATTTTATACACTAAAAGGAAGCCATAAAGTGCTTCCTTTAAGTGAAAAGGTGAAAGTTCTCTACTTACTAAGGAAACAAAAATAAAAAAAATCAGATGCTGAAGTTGCTAAGATCTATGGAAAGAATGAATCTTCCATGTGTGAAACTGTGAAGAAGGGAAAATAAATTCGTGCTAGTTTTGCTGTCGCACTTCAAACTGCCAAAGTTACGGCCACAGTGCATGGTAAGTGCTTAGTTAAGATGGAAAAGGCATTAAGTTTGCGGGTGGAATACATGAATAGAACACATGTTCTGATTGACAGCAGTGTGTTACACCACAAAGCATGGGGCCTATCTGAGGACTTCAACAAGGTGGCCCAGAGATGCGTACAGCAAACCACTTACTGCAAGTAAGGGATGGTTACTCAGATTCAGGAATACTTTTGGACTAAAAAATATATAAATTACTGGAGGGGCTGCCACATTTCTGGCAGGGTTGAAGAAGTTGACTAATTTCAGCACTACCCATGGTTTCAGGCATCTGCTGGGGATCTTGAAACATATCCCCTGCACATAAGAGGGGACTGCTATATATATATATTTGGGGAGGGCTACTATATTTTAAATGTGATTTGTCTGTGTGTGATGATATAAATGTGGTTTCCCTTAGAAAGAGAGATAAGGAGAAAAGGCAGCCTTTTCAGGGACTACCCACTAGTACCATTTGGATTTTTCTAACCATGTCTATGTAGTAGGTATTTGGTTAAAGGGGCAGGGGTGGAAACTGTCCACAAAAGTGACTGGGAAGTATAATTATGAAGTTTTGTGTTCTTCTTTCTGCTTTTCTGTATTAAAACAAACATGAGGGAAACTCATCAGGAAGGAGGAGAGGGACAGAGGAGGGAGGGAGGGCCCTGGCCAGTTTGCTCAGTGGTTAGACCGTGGGCCTGCAGACCAAAGAGTCCAAGGTTTGATTCCAGCCAAGGGCACGTACCTCGGTTGTGGTTTGTCCCCGGCCCCGGTTGGGGTTTTGCAGGTGGCAACCAACTGATGTCTCTCTCTCTCTCTCTCTCTCTCTCTCTCTCTCTCCCTCTCTTTCTCTTTCCTTCCCACTCTGTCTGAAGATAAATATATCCTCAGGTAAGGATTTAAAAAAAAAAAGAATGTGGGAAGTAGAGAGAACTCCCACAGCGAGTCCTTTCATTTTTTTTTTTTAATTTTTTTCTTTATTGATTTGTGTGTGTGAGAGAGAGAGAGAAACATCAATTTGTTGGTCCACTTATTATGCATTCATTGGTTGCTTCTCTCTTTTTTTATTTTCCTTTGGTGGTACGTGCCCCTAGCAGGAACTGAACCCTGAACCTGGCACTCTCTGGTCCGCAGGCCGAGGCTCAACCCATGCACCATTTATAATCCTCACCGAGGGCATTTTTCCATTTTTGGTTCAGGTAGAGTGGGGGCGGGGGGAGAGAGAGAAACATCGATGTGAAAGGGACACATCAAGTGGCTGCTATGCGCACGACCAACCAGGGCTGGGGACAAACTGAGGTACGCGCCCTTAGCGGGAACCAAACCCGGGTCTCTTGGGACTGGAGGCCGATGCTCTAACCATTGAGCCAAAACGGCCAGGGCTCAAGTCCTTTTATAGAATGAGTAGTCATCCCTCTACAAGTCAGGGTCCTTGGTTAGATTTTTAAAAAAACAACAGAAACAAACTCTGGCTACATTAAACAGAAGAGGAATGCATCTGAAGGCATCAAGTAGCTAAAAAAGTTAATAGGAAGGCTGGGGAACAAGTTAAAAGGTGGGCAGGATGCAAGGCAGCCCAGGACACCAGCATAGCAATGGGACCAGAATTAATAATGACACCCACGCAACCTAGGATACTGCCACATATAAGCCACCACTGCTGGTTACCATCCAAGCCACTGGAGCCTCAACTCCACCACCACAGTGAGTCATATCTGACTCTCCTGTGCCTTCAGCTCATACCCTCAAGGTTCAAGGCAGGAGCAGCCAGTTAGCCAAAATGAGAACTCCTGCCCACATGGAGGATTTAACTGTAGTGGGAATAGGACACTCAGTTCCTCACTGTCTCTAGCAGGAGGGTGAACAGATAGCAAGGGTGTAGAAGCTGGTAGGAAATTGGGCTTGGCAGACAAGAATGAAGGACTTTCTGATTGCTCGCTTTCATTTTCTCAATGAATTATGGCAAAGGACTATTAGCTCAGAGAGCAGGGAAACAGCAGTGTTCAAGATCTGAGAGGAAAAGGGGTGAAATAGTGCCTTTGGAGGGTTGTGTTCGTTATCGACTGCTACCTAATAAACCACCACCAAACAATGAATTATAGGAATAATAAGCATTTATTTTGCTCATGAATCGGGGGACTGAGTGTGTCTAGCCAGGCAGTTCTCATTCAGGGTCCCTCATACAACTGCAGTTATATGGTGAATATATACACACATATCTATATACAGTAAACCTTTGATTTTGCAGACCTCGATTTAATGGACTTCAGATTTAACTAACAAAATTTCCAGTTTGTATGTCATACGTATGTGAAAATTAACACCCTGTTAATTTTAAAATGCTTTTAACCAACATTTGCTTATAATTAAATTAACAGGTTATTTTTTGTTATTAATTTACTGTTATCTTTAACAAATTTTAGCGAATAGGCCATATGTTGGAAAAAACACGGTAGCAATTTCACTGACATAAATAAATATTACATATCTACAACTGTAGTTTACATATTTAAATCTAAGCGTGATCACTGGTAAATAATGTTTGGCAAATGATTAGCACGTAATCACACGGGATCACTGGTGGTCATTGGTTCTGTTGTCACAGGTCCTGACTTTCTGCAGCAGTTCTAAGGCATTAGCGGGGCCGGGCGGATGTTCCCACCTGCGCTGAGCCAGGCCCCAGGTTTTGCGGGTGGCCCAGTGTATTTGTTTACTTGAGGTGACTGGGGAATACACACATTTACTAGAAATAGTCAGTATAAATTTAAAATTACTGTAATACACATAGAAAACTTTTCTGTGAAATTAAACTTTTCATACATACTTAATTTTAATTAGAAAAAGGTGTCTACATACGTAAAAACAGGTAAACAAATTTGTCAATTTTTTAACATACGCATTCAGAAAGCCTACTTTATTACCTAACAGACTTTCAGCTTTAACGGACAGCCCCTCGCCTGAATTAGTTTATTATATTGAAGTTTACTGCACCATAAATCCTCCTTTCACATCATCAATAGCTTCTGCTACTTTAAGCAAAACAGCAATTGAAGAAACCAATCGGCTAAGTGATATAAACAACCTAATGACAAAATGACATTGACTCAAACAATGTTATTCAAGGACCTGCTATATATACATATACATATGTACATATACATAGATAGATAGTCTATTCACGTGGTCTTTCCACGTGCTGGCCTCAGGACAACTGGTCTTTTCACGTAGCAGCTGGAGGCTCCTATTGTCCCAAGAGAAACTGGCAGCATTTTCATTGCCTTTTCTAATCTGGCCTCAGAATTCACACGGTGTCCCTTCTGCTGTCTTCTAGTCCTGAAAGCAGTCACAAAGTCCCATCCAGACTCAAGGGGACAGGACACAGACTCTATACCTTTAAGGGAAGAAATGTCAAAGGATTTGCAGAGATACTTCTAAACTAGCAATTTTCGACTAATGTGTCACAAGAATTTTAAAACATGCAATACCTATTTAGTCAAGGGCAATGACCTCTTTTCGTTAGCTTGTCAAAAAAAAAAAAAAATTACAATAGCTACCCTGATCAGTTTTGCTCAGTAGTTAGAGCATCGGTCAGGGTCTGAAGGGTCATGGGTTCAATTCCCAGTCAAGGGCATATACCTGGATTGCAGGTTCAACCCTGCCCCAGTCCAGGTTGTGAGCAAAGCAACCAATCAATCGATGTGTCTCTCTCACATAGATGTTTCTCTCTCTCTTTCCCCCTTCCTCTCTCCCTTCTACTCTCTCAAAAAAAAAAAAAAAAAAATACAACAGCCAACACAACAATAGCTGTCTGATATGAATGCCCTGACTTGAACCATAACTATGTCGGTCATATAATGGAGTTCATCTTATTGGTCATGTTGCATAATAAGTTTGCATCTGATTGGTTAAGTATTGGTAACGTAAATCCTTCTATACAAGTATAGGTACCTGATTTTTAAAAAGTCACTTTAGAGCAAAAAGGGTCAATAATTACTATTTTTTTTTTTAATCCATCAAAATTATACTTTTTTTTTTGTCAGAACGGCAAAAAATATATTTTTTGGTGTGGCACAGAATTTTAGTAATTAGTTTATGTGTGCCGTGAGATGAAAAAGGTTAAAAAAATCACAGTTCTAAACCATTACAAGCCATAAAACAAAAATATTAATGAATAAGTTGCAGGGCTGTGTTGAGTGCTATTGTGAGATAGCTAGTCATGAATTAAGGAGAGGCAGTAGGCAGAGGTGTATGTTTTTGTCCACTGACTTTTGACTGCTTGATTGCAGATCCAGGAGGAAGGACAGCTGGGTTTAATGTGAATTTTACCAACCCTATTATTTCTATGAGAATGTCAGGACTATGAGGGCAGGCACCTGGCCTGATTTATGGCTGGATCTCAGAAATTAGAAATGGGCCTGGTACAAAAGGGTCCTTCCATATACAGTATCTGCATCGGGGTTGACCTGGCTTTTTCTCACAGCTTTTATTAAAGCTATTGTTTCCAATCAGATGCCTCCCTGCCTTCCTGTCACCAACTTCACCACATGATTGTGGGTGGATCATTTAACTGTGTGAAGCTTCAATCTTCACACCTATAAAATGAAGATCTCTTTCAGGTATAAAAATCATATCTTGCTATCCCATCCCATTCATTTGACGACTTCCAACAATGATCCCAAAATACACCAGCTTAGATGAAGGCACTAACACAGGGGCCCTCAGGTTTTCACTCTACAACTGATCCGCTTAAGACGCAGCCTCTGGAAACACATTGAAGCTAAAAGCAAAGCCTCCTACATGCAATAAATTCTCGTTGAATTTCAGCATGAGACCACAGAGAGAGAAGAATGTATTGATGCTGGAGCTGTAAAGTACCTAAAACAGACAGATCTAGCCCATTCTCTGCCCTCTTGGGTCTTCATATGCTTTCTTAGCTATCACCCAGCTCAGTCAGATAAGTATCTCTGTTTATCTTTCCTCATACGTTAATCCCTTCCTTTCCTGAATCATTTTTGTTGCTTTTCTCTGAACCTCCCCCACCACTCTCTGCCTTTCCAATACTTCATGTCAGAGCCATTCACAGAGTAAGAAGTAGGGGCACCACAGAAGCAAGAGAGGGAGTTGCCGACAGAGACAGACAACCCTCTGTTAGTTAGTAAGGTAGTCATACTCACTGAGCAGTCACTGTGCCCTCACAGCCGAAGGCCCCCTTGAGTCAGACCTGCAGAGTTGGCAATGGCCTATGCAGTGGATTTAAGGGCTTTCTTGAATATTGGTAGCCTACATTCAAACCCCATCTCCATCATTAACTAAGTGTATGTGTGACCTTGAACAAATTATTGCTTAATCATTCCAGTCAGTTTCTTCATCTAAAAATGAGGATGATCACATGTCTGACTCTACAGAGTTGTTGTGAGGATTCAATGAAATAATTCATGTGAAATGCTTTGAACTGTACCTAGCACATAGTAAGTGCTCAATAAATTAGTTATTATCTATTATCTTCTAAAGTGCTAAAATTTCCACATTTAAAAAATTATTCCAGAGGGGGTCAATGGGGAAAAGGGGGAGACATCTGTAATACTTTCAACAGTAAATAAATAAATAAATAAATAAATAAATAAATAAGAATTATTCCTTGGGGTTAAGGCCAGGAATCTAGCCTTGCTGCTAGTCCTATTCTAATCTTTTTCACAGTTTAAGAAATCCAGTTGTATTTCTGCATTATTTTGTGAAGAGTAAGATTCCTACCTTGGACCCCTGTAACTGTATTCCTGCCTTGGTAACCTGCCCATTGTTTAATCCCTCTACCACCAACTCCATACCTTTAGTCTCCTTCTTATGACTAAAATCTAGTTTCTAAAATCCAGACCCAATGATGGAGTTATGAAGTAGCTGTTCAATAAATAGTAGTTGATTGGCCAGCTACGTTCTTCTGGTCTCCTTAATGCTGACCTGGCATGGGGCCCCATGTGCTTCTGTACCCATACTCAGTGGCCGCTCACTCACTGCCCACCTCTGAGCCCTCCCATCACCCTCTGTGAGCAAATAGGTCCAAAACACCAGCCAGACCACTGCTCTTTCTCCATTTTCTTTGCAGATTAAGCTAGCTCATGAAATCTCTGAGGGCTCTTCTCCAGAGCACACGTTTCATGATTCCCCTGCTCTACAACTCCACCTTAGGTCAGACAACAGGATCCATTGGACACATTTACCAACCCATGCTCAGCTTCCTTCCCCCTCTGGGCCGCGCTCTGCAGTGCTCCATGAGTGTCCCAGAGACGGTCCCCTTCACTACTGCCAGGGCCCAGAATCCCTGCCAAGTGCAGGAGGAGAGTCAGCTGCCTAGAGCAAAGACTCAAGACAGAAGGGACTGTGAGTTTAGGCTGGAAAAGTAGGATGGGGCCAAAACAAAGGGGCCTTGGAAGGACTCAGATATCTCTCTCTGACCTGGAGACCGTATGAGAATAGTTCTTCAGGAGAGGATCATGGTCTAGGTATACTAATGAAGAGTTTAGAAGTGAGAAGACCAGTAAGGGGACTACAGATACTTTGAAAGTCAGCAAAAAAATATGTTTTGCCCCAGGGGGTATCAATACACACACACCCACACGCATATATTAATATGTACATATACATAAATATACAAATATATATATATAGAACAAATTGTATAATATTTCAGAGTTGATAGATCTTTAAAAACCATACACATAAGATTGTCTAAGGCATCCCTGAACTCTAGATTAAAAAGACCTGGAGAAGAGCCCTGGCCGGTTTGGCTCAGCGGTTGGAGCGTCCGCCTGCGGTCCCAAGAGACCCGGGTTCGGTTCCCGTTAAGGGCATGTACCTCGGTTGCAGTTTGTCCCCGGCCCTGGTCAGTCGTGCGGGTGGCAGCCACTCGATGTGTCCCTTTCACATCGATGTTTCTCTCTCTTCCTCTCTCTCCCTCCCACTCTATCTGAACAAAAAAGTGTCCTCGGGTGAGGATTAAAAAAAAAAAAATTAAAAAAAAAAAAAAAAAAAGACCTGGAGAAGAATCATACAACCAGTCAGCACCTGACAAAGTCACTAAAATAAGTAGTCTTTAAGAAAAATATATAGCCTGGCCAGTGTGGCTCAGTAGTTGAGCATTGACCTATGCACCAAGAGGTCATCTGTTGGATTACTGGTCAAGGCACATGCCCAGTCTGTGGGCCCAGTCCCTACTGAGGGGTGTGCAGGGGGCGGAAAGTTGATGTTCTCTCTCATTGATGTTTCTATCTCTCTCTCTCTCCCTCTCCCTTCCTCTCTCTCTAAAATCAATAAAGAAAATTAAATTTTTTTAAAGAAAAATGTATATATACTCTACTCCTGATGGGAGAAAACAGACACCTAAATAAGCTCAGTACTGATGGAAGGGATAATAGGGAACAAACTTCAAGCCACTTAAGAAGAAGGAGGTGGGGGCGGGGGGAATTTCTTACCTCTTTGATTTAGAAAATGAAGAAAAGGAAAGTTTGAACATTTCTAATCTAAGTGACCACATGCCTGGTGATGTATCCAAATGAGAGAGAGAGGAGTTTTTATTGATTTGTTTTTTCCATCGCTGGTGGGGAGGAATGTGAAGTTTGAGTTGTTCATTCACCCAGCCTTTCTAAAGTGCCTAGGATGAGCTTAACCCTGGGAACATCGAGAAGAAAGGCAGAGTCCTGCTGTGAAGGGAAAGTCGGCAAAGAACAATGACAATACGGTGTTGCTGGAGGGTAGAGGGGTGGCCTGCACAAAGTTAGGGGAGCATCATGGGGCACAGAATCCGCCAGCGCCATCAGATGCTTGAAGAAAGTTAGAGCTTTGCTTAATGGACTAGGTGGGCGTGCAGGGGGAGAGTCTTACAGAGCCCCAAAGTTTCAGTGGGAAGAACTACGTGTTACACTCTCCCGACAGCCAGCAGCCCACATCTCCCCTTTATGTTCTCGGCTGTCCGTTGCCTGTGGGCGACGGGAGGAAAGGAGTCTGAAGAAATATAAGAAAGTTCACACCGACAGCTGAGGGGAGGTTGGAGAGCAGGAAAGTATCTGAGAAACTAGGGGAAATATACAGTAAGGAGGTTGTATTCATGAGCCTAAAGTCAACCTGTTTCCACCACTGTTGATGAAGAAAACAACAAAATGTAAAAATCCAGACTAGCACAGCAGACTACCTCTGGGAAAATAAATAGTCAGTAACATCACCTGGCAGGAAGCTCAGGGAGCCTCAGTCTTTGAATTGGGTATTAACAGCAGTGAGTCTGATTTTCTTCTCTGATCTGCAGTTGTGTTGGCCTCTATGATCTCCGAATAAGTCCAGCAAGGAATTTTTCCTCAAGTAGGAAGCCTCTCGTGGCTGGCTTCTTGGGAGCCAGGAACGCTGTGCCTTGGCAGGTGTGTGACTGCCCAGCAAGGAGCCCTGGAGCTTGAGCAGGAACTGAGGCAGGTCACAGAGCTTCAGAATCCCCTTCTGAAGGAGGGAGCAGAGGGTCTAAACCTAAAGAGGAGAGGCAATAAGTATGGAGAGGAGGCAATAAATACCAGGCATCTCTTGAAAATAGATAAGACAAGACTGCTTAATTGGCAGTGGGGAAGCAAAGTAAAAAAAGAAAATTAAAATGCTGCCCAGGGCCCAGCCAGTGTGACTCAGTGGTTGAGTGTCAACCCATGCACCAAGAGGTCATCGGTTCGATTCCCGGTCAGGGCACATGCCCAGGTTGTGGGCCCAATTCCCAGTGGGGGACATGCAGCAGGCGGCCAGTCGGTGTTCTCTCTTATCGATGTTTCTCTCTCACTCTCACTCTCCCTTCCTCTCTGCAAAATCAATTAAAAAAAAAAAAAATCCCAGGTTTCTTACCTGGAGAACTTGGCTTTGACGGTGCACTTCACTGAAATGAGGGGTGGTGGGAACTCCAGGGAGGTGAGCTGGGATGGGGGTACTGGAAGGAGAGACAATAAGTTAAGTTCTATTTGAAAGTGTTGTTTTTTGTGCACCTTTGGAATATACAACAAAAATACGTTGAATGCACAAGCCTGGAGTTTAGGACACAGAGATTTTGACAATAACAGAAAATGAGTGGTAGTGACCAAAGTCATGAGCATAGATGAGACTGCCCCAAAAGAAGATATAGAATAGCCCTGGCTGGTTTTGCTCAGTGGTTAGAGCATCGGCCTGTGGTCTGGAGAGACCTGGGTTCGGTTCCTGCTAAGGGCATGTACCTCGGTTGCAGTTTGTCCCCAGCCCTGGTTGGTTGTGCGGGTAGCAGCCACTCAATGTGTCTCTTTCACGTCGATGTTTCTCTCTCTCTCTCTCTCCCTCCCACTCTATCTGTACCAAAAAATGGAAAAATGTCCTCGGGTGAGGATAAAAAAAAAAAAAAAAAGAAGAAGATATAGAATAGAAACACAGGAGGCTGAGAGGAGGACCCTGGAGGAAACCAGTATTTAAGAACTAAACAGAGAAGGTTGGGAAGAAACAAGACAACTAGATTAACCAGGAGAACAGCTCCAAGGAAATTAAGGGGAAATTTTCAAAAATGACGTGGTCCCAAAAGTCAGATGTTCCATAAAGTTCAGATTAAATGTCAACTGAAATTGGTGACCTTTTCAAGAGTGGGGCAGAGAGCACATTACTGAGGACTGAAGAGTAAAGCAAGGTGATGCAGTGTGGACAGCTCCTTTGTGAGATGTGACTGTGACTATGAAGGGAAGGGGAGAGCAGAGGTGGAGAGGGGATATCCAGAAGAGGAACTGGGTCATCAGAAGATGCTCTTTTGTTGCCATACTTTTGTTTCTTTTAGAGAGAGAAAAAGATAGAAACATCAATGTGAGAGAGAAACATCAATCAGCTGCCTGCAGCACGCCCCCTGCTGGGGATTGAGCCCACAACCCAGGCATGTGCTCTGACGGGGAATCAAACCAGGACCTCTCGGTCCATGGGATGATGCTCAATCCACTGAGCCACACCAGCCAGGCTGTTGTCTTACTTTTCTAATGGGAAAGAGGTGAACGTGTTTTTATTCTGCAGGGAAGAACCCAATGGAGAGGAAGAGAAAAAATGTATAGAAAACAAAAAGGAAAGTTGACAGAGTAAGTTCACACAGGAGACTGGAGTGGTAGTACTTCAGCTCACAGATGAGGTTTACGTAGGAGGGACTCATCATTCCAGTGAGGCAGGATAATAAGAAGCTAGGAAAACTCCTTGGCAACTGGAATGGGAAACTGAGACAGGTAGCTGAACTGGCCAAGCAATTTACAGCCAGATACAGAAAGTCACCTCCCTGGAAATAACATCCAGGCCTCAGTTGTATTTCAGCTCCAGGCCCAGAAAAGTAGCAAAACCAGGTGGGTGACGCCAGGACGAGCTGCAATTCCTGATGACTCCCTGCCCCGGCTCTGGCCCATCAGTAGAAACCAAGACCCTGAAAGAGCACAACTGGAAACACTGATGAATATTGTGTTGCCATTTCCCCTAAGACCTCCCCTAAACGCCCAGCCTTTAAAAATCCTCAAAACAGTCCTGGCTAGTTTGGCTCAGCAATTAGAGAATCGGCCTGTAGACCAATGAGTCTCGGGTTCAGTTACCATCCGGGGCATGTACTTGGTTGCAGTTCACCCTCGGCTCTGGTCAGGGTATGTGGGAGGCAATCAGTCGATGTGTTTCTCTCACATCGATGTTTCTCTCTCCCTCTCTCTCCCTCTTACTCTATCTGAAGATAAACAGAAAAATATCCTCGTGAGGATTAAGAAAACAAACCCTCAAAACAAAGAGCGCAGCTCTCCCTCCTTGTGTCTTTCCCTTCCCCTCGTCCTCTCCCACAGTCATGCATCTCCTAAACTCTTAGGGTCCCCATGAGACTTGCAACTAGGGGAGCAATGGGCAGAGGCGGCTCATCCCAGGCTAACCCCCTGAGCCTGTCTCCAAGGCCCTTCTCCGACTTCGTGGTGAGCTAAAGCAGCCCTGCCCTGGCTCATTTATTTCCTATAACATTTCTAGAGAACTAAAGCAGCCCCACCTAGGGCTCCCCTGTTGCTTCTTCTATGCTAAGCCCTTCTTTACTTCACTGTCCCCAATTTTATTAACTGTCCCCTCAAAGTTGTATTGTGAAATCTTTTCTGCAGGGCATCAAGAACCCATACATTGCCCTGGCCAGTTTGGCTCAGCGGTTAGAGTGTCAGCCTGCGGTCCAGAGAGACCCGGGTTCGGTTCCCGCTAAGGGCATGTACCTTGGTTTCAGTTTGTCCCCGGCCCTGGTTGGTCGTGCGGGTGGCAGCCACTCGATGTGTCCCTTTCACATCGATGTTTCTCTCTCTCTCTCTCTCTCTTCCCCTCTCTCCCTCCCACTCTATCTGAACAAAACAATGAAAAAATGTCCTTGGATGAGGATTAAAAAAGAAAAAGAAAAAAAGAACCCATGCATTACTGGCCAGCCCTAGGCAGACCCGCTCAGGGCCAGGTCCCTTTTCCAGTAACAAAAGCATGACAGCCAGAGGGAAAGGCTGGTGCCAACACGGACACATTTGTACCTGGGAGCGGCTACTCTCTGTCTTTTTTCTGGGAGATATTAAATAAAATTGTCCATAAAAAGTGAGGAAACGAGTGGAGATGGAAGCCTGGAAAGAGCGAGAGAGGGGTGGAGGAGTTTGTACTCCATCGACACGGGTACTCTGACCTGTGTCCACACCAGTACCCCTGTATGCAGCCAGCATCCCTCAGAGTCTCAAGTTTGGGAGAAGGAGCACCTCAGATGTGAAGATACAAGCTGAGGGCTTGCAGAACAGGTGCCGCAGATGAACAGGGGGATGAAGGAAGTGAAGATGTCAGCGGGAGAGAACAAAGGATGAAACATGCCAGGAAATTTCATCTTGAATGATGAAGACATGAAGTCAGGAAGGAGCTGGCAGACTTGGCAGAAGAATGAGAGCAAGAGACTGGAGATCCCCGCAAAGAGAAAGCAGGTGGGATTTCAAACCCATAGTAAGGAAATGTGACAGGGTGGACCTTACATTTTCATAATATGATGTTTCCAAAGTATTCTGATTGCAATTATCCTACCCAGGGAAATGAGGGATGGGGTAGAGGACAGGTGTGTTTGAGAACTGCAAATACTACTTTTAAAAAGTAAACGCGCCCTGGCCGGTTTGGCTCAGCGGTTAGAGCGTTGGCCTGCAGTCCCCAGAGACCCGGGTTCGGTTCCCGCTAAGGGCACGTACTTCAGTTGCAGTTTGTCCCTGGCCCTGGTTGGGTCGTGTGGGTGGCAACCACTCAATGTGTCCCTTTCACGTCGATGTTTCTCTCTCTCTCTCTCTCTCCCTCCCACTCTATCGGAACAAAATATCAAAAAATGTCCTCGGGTGAGGACTAAAAAAAAAGTAAACGCAACCTTCTGTTTATCTAAAACTGCTAATTTCAAAAGAAATGCCAGTTACAGGTATTGTTATATGAAAAGATAGAGCCAGTGAGAAATGAGGTCCTGCTTCTGATGTGACGGTCTGAGAGTGACACATCGATGAGAAGCAAACTCCCCCTTCTGACAATAACTGCAGCCCAGATATTCTATACCAAGACTGGCCCACGACTGTGGCTGTAGAGGCATTCGCTAGACTTTTGGATAGCAATTGAAACATTACTCACTTCATCATTTCCTCAGTAATCTTCACAGCCATGGTCCGAGAGGGGTGCTTATCACTGCCCAGCTTTGAGTGCAATCTACTTTGAGACCTCACCCTCCTCCCTTCTGCCCATCTCCCACCTGTGACTCCCATTGGCTCAAATCAATAGGAAGCCAGATAGAAAGGTCATTGATGCAGAACATACCAGTCAGCCTCCCAGGACAGAAATTAAGAAGGGCAAAGAGTGGATCTGGAGGAGGCAAAAACTGTCCAGCAGAGTTAACAAAGATCAAGAGCTGTAGTAATTCCCCAGGGTGTGTCTTTCACTCAAAGACACTGGTTTAAAGAAATGCATGAGACTCAGTGGGACAAGATCAAAAGCCACAAACTGAACCCACAGGAAATTCAGCATGTAGACAGCTTTTGTTTGTCCCATAGAACATATGTGAGTATATGTTTTCAAATCAGAGATAGCACGTTTCCAAGTGTTTTGCAAATCAAGCTGTATCACATAAAAACAAAATTTCTGGCTTTTTAAAAATTGGAAGATCTAGCAACACCAGCTGCATTTCCAAAAGGGCAAGACTAAGCCAGAGCTGAGTAATGACAGCCCCTGTAGACAGGTCATGCCTCCTCGGATTTTTCTCAGGCTCAGCCACCTTCTCTTACATGCCTAACACTGAGGTCAAAGGTGAGTTTTCACCCTGAAGCTGTCAATCAACATCATGCTTGCAGGGGTAGAAAGGCGCTTCTTCTAGTAGAAGAGTATTTTTTCTGTATGTATGTCTTTACCAAAATGGGAAAATAGACCAAGAGGGCTGAGTTTTTCCTGTAAAATGGAAGAGAACATTTTCCTTCTGGAAGGGAAGAATACTCCTATATGTTTTAACATGCACTCAAAGCATTTCTGTATTAAAAATATGAGACCATTTTTGTTTTACCTAGCCCACTTCACACAATTATGTCACCTGCCTGGAACTCTAGATATCAGCTTGAGATCCAGGACTAGAGCCATGCCGGTGGGACGCAAAACAATCATCTAAATTTCATGTCACTTACCCACAGTATTCTTTATACTGTTGCTATTCTAATATTACATCTCCAAATATGTCTGAACCAAGGAGCTCCCCACCATACTTTTTCCTCTCAGTAACTTGGAGCATCCAGATCTCAAAGATTTGCAGCACTGCCAGGTAGAGACATCCTCCAGGCAGGTAAAAAAGTGGTACCGGAGACAAGGATGTGTGAGGCGGAGATGATGGCTGAAGGCATGGAGTAGATGAGTTCACTGAGTAAAAGAAGTGTGGTGTGGAGTGAAAATGAAGAGGCAAGGACAGAGCTGTAAGGGGCATGAGTAGTTAATTAAAAATAGAAGAAAGGAGCCCTCGCCAGTTTGGCTCAGCGCTTGGAGTGTCAGCCTGCAGACCGAAGGATCGAAAGTTCAATTCCCGGTCAAGGGCACGTACCTGGGTTGCAGGTTTGACCCCAGAGCCCTGGTTGTGGTTATGCGGGAGGTAACCAAATGTGTGTTTCTCTCACATAAATGTTTCTCGCTCTCTCTCTCTCCCTCTCTACCTTCTACTCTGTCTAGAAAGCAATAGAAAAATATCCTCAGGTGAGGATTAAAAAAAGAAGAAGAAGAAGAAAGGTGCCTTGGCCAGTGTGCTAAGTGGTTAGAGCACTGGCTCATGCACCGAAAAGTCACAAGTCCGATTCCCAGTCAAGGGCACATACCTGGTTTGCAGGTTCAATCCCAGGGCCTGCCTAGTCGGGGCGCATGCGAGAGGCAACAAAGAGATGTGTCTCTCTCACATCAATGTTTCTCTCTCTCTCCCCCCCCTTCCCTCCCTTCCACTCTCTCTAAAAAAATCAATGGAAAAAATATCCTCTGCTGAGGATTAACAAAACAAAACAAAAAGTAGAGGAAAGGCAATTCAATAGAGGGAATTCAATACAGGGAATGGGTTACCCAAGTGAGGGAAATATTGAGAAGCTAATGGACAGTGAAGCAACTCAGAGATTAACAACACAGTAGTCCCCCTCATCCAGGGTTTCGCTTGCTATAGTTTTAGTTACCAACAGTCAACTATGGTTTCAATATCAAGTGGAAAATTCCAGAAATAAATAATTCATGAGTTTTAAGTTACATGCCATTCTGAGTAGCATAATGAATTTTCTCACCACCTGTCCCACTCAGACCAGAACCATCCCTTTGTCCTCAGTAGCCATCCTGGCATCAGATTGACTGTCACCGTACCTCAGTGGTTGCGTTGAATTACCCTTATTTTACTTAGTAATGGTTCTAATGTGCAAGAGCAGTGACGCTGGGAATTCAGGTATGCCAACGAGAAGCCATAAAGTGCTTCCTTTAAGTGAAAAGTTAGGTACAGCACAAGATATTTCAATTCACATAACTTTTATTACAGTATATTATTATAATTGTCCTATTTTACTATTAGCTATTATTATTAATCTCTTACTATGCTTAATTTATAAATTAAACTTTATCATAGGTATGTATGTATAGAAAAAACATAGTTTGTTGTAGGGTTTGGTACTATCCACGGTTTCATACATCCACTGGGGGCACTGAAATACACCTCGCACGGATAAGGAGGGAATATTGTAAGGTTTCGCCAGCCCTCGGACTGATGGAACACAAGAAAGAAATGGCATCACCAGAGCCCAGAAGCTAGGACTACCAGTGGAACCAGAACAGGATGGAGACTGACTACCACGAGCTAGAACTCCAGGAAAGGACATGGCCCCAGAACATGAAAGAACAAGGAGACTGAGCCGCTGCCCGAGAACCCAGCTGAATCTGCTGCCAGCTCCTCCCACTGGCCAAACCTGTCAGAAATGCAAGTGTGAGACAGACAGAACAGGGAAGAGTGAGGCATAAATCTGGGAACAACCACAAGCAACTAGGGGGAAAACATATTTTAGAGGGCTGAAAAGGAACTGAGGAATAAGAAACAGAAGCAGTAAATGTACACTACACACTTCAGTCATCTGTGCTATTTCGGTGTTGCAGAGCAAATTTTGTCCTGTTGGCATTCTCTTACTCCTGAGATTTTCAGGAAACTAATTCCAAACAGCTGACTGTTAAAAAAATCTCCATTTTGCCCTGGCCGGTTTGGCTCAGCGGTTAGAGCATCAACCTGCGGTCCAGAGAGACCCGGGTTCGGTTCCCACTAAGGGCATGTACCTCGGTTGCAGTGTGTCCCCGGCCCTGGTTGGTTGTGCGGGTGGCAGCCACTCGATGTGTCCCTTTCACGTCGATGTTTCTCTCTCTCTCTGTTCCGTTCTCTCCCTCCCACTCTATCTGAACAAAAAATGGAAAAATGTCCTCGGTGAGGATGATAAAAAAAAAAAAAAAAAAGCTCCATTTCAAGTTATTTTTCTCTAGTTAATATAGTTTTTTTCCCAAGTTTCTCCATTCTCCTTTTCTGCTGAAATGTATAGCCTCTTCATTAATTTATAATTTATAATTCCTTTTCTTTTTTAACTCTTTAGTGATGAAGAATTCAGCAGCAGGATGCTATTCTCGTTATTAGTTTGCAATTACAAAGCAGTAAATCTATTCATTTGAGGACTAGCCAGACAGTGATTTATAACATCAGGGTGAAAGCAAGGGCCACTCCCCTATGGATGAGATAAGGTTTTCCATTTCTATCATCTGAATAGCTTAGAATATAGAATCTCTATACTCTTCAAGTTATATGTTTCTAAATCAAATGCTTACTGTTTTAATCATATGGTCAATGAAACCAACTCTGATTGATTTAAGAGAGCAAGTCTTTACAGGGAGACAGATCAGGACCTGGACCTTCAATTTCCTCATCTGACAAATTAGAATAATAACTTGTGCCCTAACTAGCTTTTGGAAGATAAAAAGAGATAAGTAGTTGCATGTTTCTTATAAAATGCTATATAAAAATATATCTACAAGGCCAGAATGCCTGGGGTCCAAACACAATCCCACCACTTTCTGCCCATGTGAACTTGAGCAAATTATTCAACTTCTCTGTCTTAATTTCCCCATCTCTAAAATGGAAAGAGTAGGAGGACCCTCACCATAGCTTTTATCTAATGACTGGCTGGGGTGAGGAACCAAACCCCGGCTCCCTTCCTCAGCAGTGAGACAAGGTACAATTTACACTCAGAGCTCCCAGCCGATCACCTGAATCCCACACTTGTGTAGCACCTTCTCTCTCCTGATTCTGCTCCCCTCTCCCTTAGCAGTTTTTCCTGTAAGCGTTCTCGCATTAAATCTCATGCATAGAGATCACTGTTGCAGGCTCTGCTTTTAGGGAACCCGAACCACGTCAGTACCCTCACACAGGGTTGTTACTATAAGCAGAGCACCTGGAACAGTGCCTGGCATATAGTAATTGCCCTGGTCTCGGCAGAAAATGGGCCAGGAAAAAAACGGTTATATAGTGATTGTGATGATGATATTACAAAATCCCTGGCTTACAGTTAGCATGTAAGGAGGTTGGAAGTCATCTTAACAGTAAATGAAAAGCCAAACAAACTGAAAAATCAACTCTTTGTAGATCTGTCAGAGAAGTGAGGTCACAGGGTACTGCCCCCAAAATTGGAGAAACAGCAGACAGAAAAAGAGAATACAACTTACACAAGCAGAAACCTCCCTGGAAACCTTTTCTGGGGTAGGAAAACCTGAGCTGTAACAGAAAAATTGCTGGGGGTTCAGTGTGGACAAGTCTGGGAACTCCATGGGGGGACCCGGTCATGGGGTGTGATGGTGGGAGGAGGAATTTTGAGTTTTACCTCCAGGAACTCTACCAGATTCTCACAGTGAAGATTGGAGAACAATCCCCGGAGAGGGAGGGGGGAAGAAACCATTTGGAAACATACCATACTGACCTCTTTCTGAACTAGGCCTGCCCTCAGGGAAACTAGTTAACCAGAGCCGAACCTGCTCAGTGTCATCAGACTGTAATTGATCCAGCAGAAGGGAAATACCCAACTCCAACCCCTTCTGGCCGTCCTGTCTCACCTAAGGTGGGGGAAGGGGGGAAAGGGGGGAAGTGGGAGACTGAGAAGCACTTGTGAAGTCCACAGTCAGCGGCACAGGCCTTCAGGCCTAATCCCATGACTACAGAACACCTCCTTCTCCTCCCCAACACCTCACCACCTCATCAGTTAAGGCCTATTTACCAGAGTTTCTTTTACTCAGTGCATCATGACCAGCTTTCAACAAAAACAATTACAACATACTGAAAGGCAAAAAACAGCTGGAAGAAACAGAGCAAGCCTCAGAAGCAGACTCGGAGAAGGCAGCAATGTTAGAATTATCAGACCAGGACTTAAAACAACAATGTTAAGGGCACTAAAGGAAAAGTAGAGAACATGCAAGAGCAGATGGGTGATGTGAGCAGAGATATGGAAATTCTAAGAAAACATCAAAAAGAAATATGTATTAGCCCTGGCCTGTTTGGCTCAGCGGTTGGAGCGTCGGCCTGTGGTCCAGAGAGACCCGGGTTTGGTTCCCATTAAGGGCACGAATCTCGGTTGCAGTTTGTCCCCAGCCTCGGTTGGGGTCGTGTGGGTGGCGACCACTCAATGTGTCTCTCTCATGTTGATGTTTCTCTTTCTCTCTCTCCCTCCCATTCTATCTGAACAAAAAATGAAGAAATGTCCTCGAGTGAGGATGAAAAAAAGAAAAAGAAATATGTATTAGACATCACAAACACTATAACAGAACTGAAGAATGCCTTTGATGGGCTCATTAATAGACTGGACACAGCTGAAGAAAGAATCTCTGAGCTTGAGAACATGTCAATAGAAATTTCTAATACTTAAAAAGAAAACAGAACTTAAAAAGAAAACAGAACAGAATTTCCAAGAACTATGGGATAACTATAAAACCCCTCAGTCTCCAAGAACCTTAGACAGATGTCTAACTCATATATATATGTGTGTGTATATATATATATACACACATAAATATATATATATATTTGGGGGGGTGGAGTATGTGCCCCTAGCGGGAACCAAACCCAGGACTCTCTGGTCCACAGGCCAACGCTCCAACTGCTGAGCCAAATCGACCAGGATGGACGTCTAACTGTTAACAAAACTTTTCAGTTTTCCTCCAGCCCCTGTGCTCTGGATTGAATGAAATTTTCAGTTACTATGTCAGGTAGCTACTATAATGGCTACCAGCTGCCATTATTAGAGAATTAGAGAGGAAGTGAGTTTCTGAGATTGGGTCTTTGTGGTACATTCTTGTGACGAAAGAGAATACAAAGAACGTAGAAAGAAAAAAATAGCTTGGACTCTAGACTAAAACTGTCATGAGCTCGGAGACCCTGTTAGAGCCTAAAGTCAAGCACACTGTCCAGCACAGATATAATACTATCAATGGTTATTTTGTGTGATGGTTTTAAAGTTATGTTTATAAATTCTTTGGTACCCTCCCTCCTTAAGAGGTAGAGTTTAATTTCCCTCTGATTGAGTGAGGACTTACTGAATCAATCAATTGAGTAGAATAAGGCAGAAGTGATAGGATGCCATGCCCACCAGTAAGTTATAAAAAGACTAGAGGTTTCATCTGGGATGTTCTCACTCCCATCCTCTTCTTCCTAGATCATTCCAATGGGAGAAGCCCTATGAAAGGCTTATATGACAAGAACTGAAGCCTCCTGCCAACAGCCCCAGGAGAGGTCTCAGGAGAGGGCCCTCCAGCCTTTCAGAGGGCTGCTGCCCTGGTCAACCACTGAAATGCAAATTCATGAGAGACCCTGAGCCAGTGTCTTGATTCCTGACCCACAGAAACTGAGATAATAAATGTTTGTTGTTTTAAGCTGCCAAATCTAGGTGATTTGTTACACAGCAATAGATAACTAATGATATGGAAAGACAATAAAATTCCAGACACCCGTGGTTTGATTAAAGAATAAGGGAGAAACACCAAGACTAAACAAGAAGGGACACATTGGCAATGGAGTTGGCTTCCTGTGTGTGTGTGAAGGGCATCAGGAAAAGCAAACTGGAGAACGCGATGACAGCATGCCAGTGTGGGAAAAGCAGGATTGAATATCACAAATGACAACAAACTGGTGAAACGGGATCCCTCAGGCCACTGAGGTGGCTCGGTTACTGTAGGGAACACTACCTGTAGAAGCTCAGTCACTTTCAACAAATGCAAAGTGCTATTATTCAGGAGAGAGTGAAAACAAAGTCTTTTCTTTGGGGAAGAGAGCAAGGGCAACTAATCAGGATTTTTTAAAAATCAAGGGTGAATGCTTTCCTTTTTGCTGCTAGAACAAGGGATATCAGATAGTTCAAGCTCCTTGTATTCACAGTTACTTTTTCGGGTCTCTTGGATTTAAATTAATATGCTGTTCCTGCAAATTCAGTCTTAACTGGAAGGATTGCAAAAAACTTTCCAAACTTATTATACATGAATTGAGTCCCCAGAAATGTTCCACGGAGTTCAGATTTTCCAAGGCAGCTCCGTAGCTTCTTTCCCAAGTTTTGATAACTTTGTGCTGACCTTGCCGATCCTCCTGGCGGCAGGCTGAGGCCAAAGGTTCGCAGGGCAAAGACTCGAGCCCTGGACTCAGCTCTAACATATAAGAGGACCTCCAAAAAGACCCTTCCCTTTTGAAACTCACTCCCTTATTTGTCACGCAGCGTCGATAATGCCATACTTCTTTTTCTTTTAAATATGTTTTTACTAATTTTTTAGAGAGAGATAGAAACATCAATGTGAGAGAGAAGCATCAATGATCCACTGCCTCCCACACGCCGCCCCCACTGGGGACCGAGCATGTGCCCTGACCAGGAATCGAACCGAGACCTTTCAGTCCATCGGCCGTCGCTCAATCCTGAGTCACACCGGCTGGGCATATGCCGTACTTCTCAGCATTGACATCAAAGTAGATTATAGGTGAAAAGGCATTTGGCAAGCTGAAATGCTGCACAAACAGAAATGGGGGTGCCTCTGGCAGCTATGCTTTTCAAAGGAGATGGCCTCTCGCTACTGCCAACCCCTCAGTCCTTCCAGACCTTTTACTGGTAGGAAATGCCTCTCACCAACATTTGCTCTCTGATTATAACAGTGACAACATCCCGGGGCTGTCAAGGCGCAGGCCCAACTCTGTCTTGACTGTGGTTCACATCATTATTGCTGCCTTCTCTGAGGCTACTCTCAGAGTTTCCTTGGACCCCCTCTTACCTCCCTTTACCTGGGAGGTATTTCTCAGCCTCGAGGAAACCATGGTGGAGTCATTCTGTTCCCGTTTTCCATGTAGGGCTGCCTGCTGAGCCAGGGCTTATTCTCCATTGTACTGTAGCCCTAAATGCCGCTCTGAATTACCTGGCCAGTGCAGTCCAGGCCTACCTGTGCACCAAGGATACTTAACTTCTGAACACCTTCTTGTTTTCCTAAAGCACTGAATTCCCCAGAGTTTTAAATTCCAGGATGTCTTGTCTCCTGCCAGCCTGGCCTGCACCCCTTTTCCAGGGCCTCAGAAACAGTTCGGTCACCTGAGCAAGTGGCCTAACCTCTCTGTGTTTCATTCCTCAGGAGAATAATGTTAACTGTCCCCCAAGTTCATGGTATTAAATAAGACAATGTGCAAAGCGTGATTTAAAATGTGCTAGGCACAGAGAAGTCTCAATATGTGTAAACTAACATTCCTTTTCACAAGGTTTGGGTTCCTCTCCCAAACTATCCTGATCCCCTGCCCCACCTCCCCTTCCTCTCCTCATCCCCATTTCCTTCCTTCAGTCCCAGTGGGCGCCAGCAGGGCCCACCTCCTCTACAAAGCCATCCCCGCTACACTAGCCCACAGCGCGGTCTTCCCACTGGAACTCTCGTAGCCCTTGTCTCTAGCACTTATTTAGATGTTGTCTTATTCTTTCCTGTGCTATTCATTATCTCTTTGTGTGTGGTGTCATTTAGCCTAAGAAGGTTTTATTCACTGCCATTGTGATTTGTTATAAGTATTTTACCAAACAGACCTACATCAAGGCCCAATAATGTGGATGCTGAATTTTAAAACAAGGTAAGTAGCCCCGCTGCTGTGACTCAGTGGGTAAGCATCGACCCATGCACCAAGAGGTCACCAGTTCAATTCCTGGTCTGGGCACATGCTCAGATTGTAGGCTAAATCCCCAGTGTGGGGCATGCAGGAGGCAGCCAACTGATGTTCTCTTTCATCGATGTTTCCATCTCTTTCTCCCTCTCCCTTTCTTTCTCACGAAAATGAATAAAGAGAAAAAATTATAAAAAAAATAACAAAATAAGATAAGTAGATATCAATGAATAACATGGAAGAGAGAAACGTTGGCCACTTGTAGGGTCCAACAGCAAGCCTGGTTTTCCTTGCAGCTAGCTTCCTTTCGTACTTTCCAGGGATGTTCCTTCTTAATAAACAGGTAAAAGTCCAACAGCTTTATCAGAAAATAATCAGAAATGGAACTAAGAGACAGACTTGTGTTTTAGAAGAGCAGTGAGAGGACTCTAGATGGAAAAGTTAATTAAAGTCATAGATTCTAATTAAGGTAAGGTCAACTGGCTGGAAATTGCAAAATGTACACCTGGGAGTCTTGATCTTTAAAAGCAGAGAAAGTTTGGAGTAGAGTTAGTAAAGTTGAACAAGACAGCGGGCTGTAGATAGCAACAAGGGCAGCCAGGAGAGAGGGACTGGCCCCACCACATCATCTGTCCAGGGCAGGGCTCCCCAAGACCCAGGAAGGCATTCCCACCAGCCCTCACAAACTGGGTGTACCCTCCAGAGGGGAGACACATCCCTTTGCCTCTCTTCCTGGTGCTGTACAAAGAGATCTTTATTGTGTAAAAATCTTTATTGATTTTATAGAGAGAGGAAGGGAGATGGAGAGGGAGATAGAAACATTAATGAGAGAGAACATCTATTGGCCAACTCCCACATGCCTCCCACTGGGGATTGGGCCCACAACCTGGGCATGTGCCCTGACCGGGAATTGAACCAGCCACCTCTTGGTGCATGAGTCGACACTCAACCACTGAGCCATACCAGCCAGGCTCTTCTCTTTTTTTTAGAGAGAGAGAGGAAGGGAGAGATGGAAACAATGATGTGAGACAGCTACATTGATCACCTGCCTCCTGCACACCACCTACCAGGGATGGAGCCCACAACTAGGCATGTGCCCTAATTGGGAATCGAACTGGGACCTCTCAATCCATGGGGGTGATGCTCAATCCACTGAGCCACGCCAGCTGGTCTATAGGGTCTAATTTAGAACATAGACACACACACACACACACACACACACACACATCTCTCAGAAGAGAGAGGGATAAAGAATCCGGGTTGGTCACAGATTTCTTTTGATGGGTTGCGAGTAGGGGTTGGGAAGTCCACAAATTCTCTCACATTGGTCATTTTTATCCCCTCCCAACACATTCATTATAAAGAAAGACTTTTCCTAGACTATTAGTACATACAGGTCAACAAACCCTTCGTAGGCACCCACTGTACACACTAGGACAAAGGTGAAGAAGAGGTCTGCCTCCCAGGACCTCCCAGCAGGCTTACCACACCCAGGATGGAGGGCACTGGAAGTGACTGCTCCCTTCCTGGTCCCCCTCTGCCCACACCCTCTGGCAGATGCAGACAGCACGCCTAACTCTGGGAGTGCCCTAATCATACTGGCCCCCAGCTCTCTGGATGGAGTAGGTTATGGGCAACTTTTCCATCTTGTCTAGCCTTAAGATGTTTTTACCTCTAGAAGTGTTTAGATGTGCCTACATTTCAAAAAAATTCCAGGGCTCCTAGTTTGCCATTGGTTTTGTTTTTAGAAAGCAGAAGTGTGACTGGAAAGAGCCTTGAACACAGAGTTAGGTCTGGATCAGTCCAGGCCCTCACTTCTATGACTTTGGCTTGCCCAATCTCCACTGCAGGTAAATAGAGACAACAATGCTTATCTCACAATGTTGTAAGGATTTAAAGAAATGTGTGTACTTAGCTGAAAAGCCATATAAATAAGAGTTAGCAGTAATAATAATGATCATGTATTAACTGTTTGCTATGCACAGGGATAATGGTCAATCCCCACAATAACCATAACCATAGCAACTCTGCGATGTGGATACTCTTATAATCTCCATCTTACTAATAAGAGAAACAAGGCTTAAAGAATACAACTAAGTCAACTTTGAAGTTTGGTGACTCAAGAGTTCTGGGCATGGTTGCATTACCTATTCATCAATTATCTCAGCTACTTTAAAGTTATTTGCACCCAGCCAGCGTAGCTCAGTGGTTGAGCATCAACCCATACATCAAGAGGTTGCCAGTTTGATTCCCAGGTTATGGGCCTGATCCCCAGTGTGGGGTATGCAGGAGGTAGTCAGTCAATATTCTCTCTCATCAATGTTTCCATTTCTCCTTCTCCCTTCCTATCTCTCTAAAATCAATTTTAAAAATTTTTAATTAAAAAAGTTATTTGCATGTGTTACTCAGCACCCTAATTTCAAAGAGTTATACACACTTGACAGATGAAGCCATGAAGAACAGAGAAAAATACAGAGAATAAAAGCTTAAGTAACCAGCTAATTATTACTGGGCTTGGAAGACATTTCTCACCTAGGCTTCTGTCAAGTCCATGTCTCTGACATACCTCATCACTGTAAAGAACCCTAGAGCATGAAGTGGGTTACAATGACCAAATCTCTGGCATAGGAAAAATTTTCCTGATTTTTTTTATCCTTAAAAATTGTTCCTTGGCTGTCCAGCAGGTGTGGCTCAGTGGTTGAGCATCGAACCATGTATCAGGAGGTCACCCGTTTGATTCCCGGTCAGGACACATGCCCAGGTTGTGGGCCCGACCCCTGGTGGGGGGCATGTAGGAGGCGGCCAATCAATGTTCTCTCTCATGGATATTTCTATCTCTCTCCCTCTCACTTCCTCTCTCTCTAAAATCAATAAAGGGATAAAAAAAAATTTGTAATTGTTCCCCAATTTCTGGTCAAGATGGTGGCATAGGGAAAATCAGTATAGCATCCTTCCACAACCACATCACAATTACAATTAAACTACAGAACAACCATCGTTCAGAGCCACCTGAAATCTAGCTGAACCAAAGTCCCACAACTAGGGAATTAAAGAGGAAGCCACATGGAGATTAGAAGGAGGAGTAGAAATGCAGAACAGGTTGGTCTCACACCCCTGTGTAGTGGATAAAAATCTGGAGGGCTCTGACTGGGTAGCTCAGTTGCTTAGAGCATTGTCCTGATACACCAAGGTTTTAGGCTCGATCCCCGGTCAGGGCACATACAAGAATCAACCAATGAATGCATAAATAAGTGGAACAAAAAATTGGTGATTCTCTCTACCTCTTTTTCCTTCTCTCCCTCTCTCTTCCTATCTCTCTATATCCTCTGTTTTCTTTCTAAAGTCAACAAATAAATAAAAATAAACATTTTAAATCGGGAGGGATATCTCTGCTATGGAGGTCCCCCCTAGGGAGTGAGGGGTCCCAGTCCCACATCAGTCCCCCAACCCAGGGTTTCAGTGCCAGAAAGAGAAGTCCCCTAACTTCTACCTGTGAAAAGCAGAGTGGGATTGTGACTGAGTGAGACAGAGGGTTTCTGCAGTACCAGCCAGTTCCTCTTAGATGGCCTGGGCACAGACTCATTTGGACTCACTTCTTCTAGGCTCCAGCACTGAGGCAGCAGCTCGAAAGGCACCAGGGATCTACCAATAGCCTCCAGGCAAAAAGCTAGAAGATAACTATACCATTACTGGGCTTGCAACTCTACCCAGGAAAGTAAGACTTGACAGTGGTGTTTAACGTGGGTCCTCCCTTCCTCATGCAAACCCAGTAGAGGGAGCCAAAAACAGCAGAACACCAACACCCACAGGGAAAATTTGGCAGATCCAAAGCCCACTGAGATAGCCAAAATGGTGAAACACAGAAACAAATGCCAAATGAAGAACAAGAGACCTCTACCAAAGATAAGATAAATGAAATGCAGGTAAGCAAGTTAACAGGGCTAGAATCAGAACCATGATCTTGAGGAAGCTCAACAGCATGTGTAACAACATCAATACCATGAGCAAAGACACACAAACATTGAAAATCAGCCAATTGGAAATTAAAAACCACCAAGAAAAAATAAAGAATGACAAAGCAGAAATAAAGAACACACTGGAAGGACTAACCAGCAGAGTAGAGGAAGCTGAGGACTGGATCAGTGAATTAGAAGATACGGTAGAAAAAATCAACCAATCAGAAAAACAAAAGAAAAAAAAAACAATTAGAAAACAGGAAGACAGCTTAAGAGAACTGTGGGACAACTAGAAATGTAATAACATTTGCATCATAGGAGTCCCCAAAGAGAAAGAAAATGGGCAAGGGTTAGAGAATATATTTGAAGAAATCGTGACCAAAAACTTCCCTAATTTGGTGAAGGAAAAAGGTATTCAAGTTCAAGAAACACAGAGAGCCCTGCTCGGTTTGGTTCAGCGGTTAGAGCATCGGCCTGCGGTCCTGAGAGACCCGGGTTCGGTTCCCGCTAAGGGCATGTACCTCGGTTGCAGTTTGTCCCCGGCCCTGGTGGGTTGTGCGGGTGGCAGCCACTCGATGTGTCCCTTTCACATCAATGTTTCTCTCTCTCTCTCTCTCTCTCTGTTCCTCTCTCTCCCTCCCACTCTACCTGAACAAAAAATGGAAAAATGTCCTCGAGTGAAGATAAAAAAAAAACAGAAAAGAAAAAAAGAAACACAGAGAGCCCCAAGTAAGAAGAACCCAATCTGGCCCACACCAAGACACATAGTAATTAAAATGCCACAAATTAAAGACAAAGAGAGAATTCTAAAAGCAGCAAGAGATAAGCAACAGGGTACCTACAAAGGAAATCCCATAAGGCTCTCAGCTGACTTCTCACAAGAAACACTACAGGCCAGAAGGGAATGGCATGAGGTAATCAAGGTCATAAAAAACAAGGATCGGAATCCAAGACTACTCTACCCAGCAAGGCTATCATTCAAAATAGAAAGTCAAGTAAAGACCTTCCCAGACAAAAATAAAAAGGCTAAGGGAATATATTAGCACCAAACCAGCACTGCAAGAAATGTTAAAAGGACTTCTGTAATTAGTGGAAGAAATAGGAAGAAAAATATAACCACACTAAACAAAAAATGGCAATAAGAACTTCCGGTCAAGATGGTGGCGTAGGTAAACGTGGTATTGCGTCCTCCCACAACCACATCAAAGTTACAAGTAAACTACAGAACAACCATCATTCAAAACCACCTGAAATCAAGCTAAATGGAAGTCCTACAACTACGAAATTAAAGCATCAGCCACATCCAGACTGGTAGGAGGGGCGGAGGCGCAAAGGGCTGGTCCCACACCCACGTGTGGCAGATAAAAATCAGGAGGTTACCTCGGCTGGGAAGGTCCTCCCTGAGGACTGAGGGGTCCCCATCCCACACCAGGTGCCCTGCTCAGGGTTCCAGTGCCAGGAAGAGAATCCCCATAACTTCTGGCTGGAAAAACTAGAAGGAACTGCGGCTCAGGGAAGCTGATGCAGCTGGAGCCTCAGGCAGCTCCTTAAAGGGCCCGCGCACAGACTTATCCAACTCTCTCCCTCTAAACTTGGAGGGGAGGCAGCTTGAGGGGCACAGAGACATACAGGGAAGAACTGAGCTCTTTGGCACTGGACCGAGGGCTGGAGAGGGGGCTTTCTCGGGGACAAACGTGCTGTCAGAGGCCTTTGTTCCTTTCCTGAGCCCTTCCCTGGGGCAGCAGACACTTGCCATATCTGGGACTCCAGCAACCTGGCTCACACTGGTAGCCCCGCCCTGGTGATTCCCTGAGGCTCACCCCACCCAACTTTCAGGCCCACCCAAGCTCTTGCCAGTTGCTTAACCATAGGATTGTCCTGTCTTGGATCCTGCTTCAGGTTTTCCTAAATTCTTTCATGCAAGCAGCATCTGGTCTCAGATAGCCCCATACCTCTCGTTAAGTAATACACAGAAACAAACACAGGGAGGCAGCCAAAATGAGGATACAAAGAAACAGGTCCCAAATGAAAGAACAGAACAAAACTCCAGGAAAAGAACTAAGTGAAATGGAGATAAGCAACCTAACAGATGCTGAGTTCAAAATACTGCTTATAAGGATGCTCAATGAACTTAGTGAGAACCTCAGTGAACTTAGTGAGGGCCTCAAGAGCATAAAAAAGGACCAGTCAGAACTGATGGATGCACAGTCAGAAATGAAGGAGGCATTAACTGAAATAAAGAATAATTTACACAGCTTCAATAATAGAGTACATAAATCCAAGGAGCAAACCATCGATTTGGAATATAAGGAAGCAAAAACACCCAATCAGAACAGCAAAAAGAAAAAAGAATCCAAAAAAATGAGGATAGTGTAAGGAGCCTCTGGGACAACTTCAAGCGTGCCAACATTCACATCTTGGGGGTGCCGGAAGGAGAAGGGTGAGAACAAGAAATTGAAAACCTGTTTGAAACAATGGCAGAAAACTTCCCTAACTTGGTGAAGGAAACAGACATACAAGTCCAGAAAGCACAGAGAGTCCCAAACAAGATGAACCCCAAGAGGCCCACACCAAGACACATCATCATCAAAAAGCAAAATGTTCAAGACAAAGAGAGAATCTTAAAAGCAGCAAAAGAAAAGCAACTAGTTACCTACAAGGGTGTTCAGCTGTCAGCTGATTTCTCAAAAGAAACTTTGCAGGCCAGAAGGGAGTGGCAAGAAATATTCAGAGTGATGAAAACCAAGAACCTACAACCAAAATTACTCTATCCTGCAAAGCTGTCATTTAGAATCGATGGACATACAAAAACTTTCCCAGACAAGAAAAAGTTAAAGGAGTTCATCACCACCAAACCGTTATTATATGAAATGATGAAGGGTCTTTTTGAAGAAAAAGATAAAATGTATGAACAAACAAAATGGCAATGAATACATATCTATCAACAATGGAATCTACAAACAAAATGAACAGGAAGAACAGAAACATTCTCATAGATACAGAGAACATTTTGTTGGTTGCCAGTTGGGAAGGGGGTTGGGGGAATGGGTGAAAAAGGTGAAGGGATTAAGAAGCACAAATTCATTGCTAGAATGACAAACCTCAAAGGGAAAGGGGTTGGGGGGTAGGAAGAAATAAACCAAAGAACTTATATGCATAACCAATGGACACAGACAATAGTGTGGGAAAAGGTGGGAGGGGGGCGGGAGGGGGGAGGAGGGGGTCAATGGGGGAAAAATGTGGAACATCTGTAATACATTTTACATCCAACAATAAAGATTTGGGGGAAAAAAAACAAAAACAAATCATCAAACAACAAGTGTTGGCGAGGATGTGGAGAAAAGGGGACTCTAGTACACTGCTGGTGGGAATGCAGACTGGTGCAGCCACTATGGAAAACAATATGGTGTTACCTCAAAAAATTAAAAGTTGAATTGCCATTTGATTCAGTGATCCCACTTCTAGGAGTATACACTAAGAAGCCTGAAATACCAATCGGAATGAATATATGTACCCCCATTTTTATAGCAGCACTATTTATAATAGCTAAGATCTGGAAACATCCCAAATGTCCATCAGTAGACGAATGGATAAAAAAGCTGTGGTACATATACACAATGGAGTATTCTGCAGCTATAAGAAAGAAAGATCTCTTATCCTTTGAGACGACATGGAGGGACCGGGAAAGTATTATCCTAAGCAAAACAAGCCAAGCAGAGAAAGACAAATATCACATGATCTTACTTATTTGTGGAATATAATGAATATAACAGTCTGAGTAATTGGGTAGACCCAGAGACGTTGAAGTAGGGTACAGACTAACAACCCTTAGAAGAGGGGTTTTGTGGGGATGGAAGAGATAAACCACAGAACTTACATGTATGTATGCATATCTGATGGACACGGACAACAAAGCCAGGTATGGGGTTGGAGGGGATGGGTAGAAGGGTGTCAATGGGGGGGAAAAGGGAGAAACATCTGAAACAAAAATAAGTTAATTAAAATTTTAAAAAATTAGAAAAGAGAGGCACCAGGGACATACAAGGAGGAACTGAGTTGTCTGGCATCAAAGCCAGAGCTGGAGAAACAATGTTCTCCCAAACAGAAGTGCTAATAGAGGTCATTGTTCCCTCCTGAGCCCTCCCATTACTGAGCAGGCAGACAGGAACCATATCTGAGTCTCCATCAACCCAGCTAACATCATTCACTCCACCCTGGTGATTTCTTGAGACCTGCCCTACCCAACTTACAGACTCATCCAAGCTTTTTCCAGTGGATTTTCCATGTAAATAACCTGTCCAGGCTCATGCTTCAGACTTTCCTAAAATCTCTCAAACAATCAGCATCTGGGCTTGGCATGCCTCATACTTCTCCCTACGTGACCCAAGGCCAGACTCTAGTAGAAGCCAACTTTGGCTTGCAACTTTGCCTCTCCTGGCACCTCCAAGCCCAGCACAAGTGGCAGCCATCTGCAAATTGCTTTGCAGCTCATGCTAGGTGGCCCCAGGCCAAACACAGGTAGCGGTTGACCTTGGTCTGCACCTCCCGGGAGGTTTCAGAACCATTGCACCCAGTGGACAGCTTCAGACTATGTTGAAGCACCATCCAACCACCCCTACAAGAGACACTTCAAGGGAAGACTCATCGGACACTGAAGAAAGTTATGATGCTCTGTGGTGAGCCCCAGCACAGTTAATGGTGCAAGGTGGTCATAGCCAGTCCTTGCAGCCAGTCAACCTGGGGGTAAATCCCTCCCATTGATGTGCCAACCACAATCAAGTCTCAACTACAACAGGAAGATGTACACAGCCAACACAGAGGGTGCACCTGGAGTGCCCAGCTTCAGTGAACAAAGAGGCTGTACCACTGGGCCTCAAAAATGGCCACTACATAAGGCCATTCTTCCAAGCCCAGGAGACATAGCAGCTCTACCTAATACACAGAAAAAAACACAGGGAGGCTGCCAAAATGAGGAGACAAACATGTCCCAAATGAAATAACAGAACAAAATTCCAGAAAAATAACTAAATAAAATGGTGACAAATAATCTAATAGATGCAGAGTTCAAAACACTGGTTTTAATGGTGCTCAATGAACTTAGGAGAAGAGTAGATGTATGAACTTAGTGAAAAATTAACAAAGAGATAAAAATGGATCTAGAAAACATACAAAAGAATAAGTCAGAAATGAAGACTACATTAACTAAAATGAAGAATACATTATAGGAAGTCAATAGTGGAATAGGTGAAGCAGAGGATCAAATCAGTGAGATGGAAGATTAGGAAGAAGAAAACACCCAATCAGGAAAGAAAAAATAATTCAAAAAAAAAAAAAATGGTGCTAGTTTAAGGGACCTCTGGATAACTTCGAGTACACCAACATTTGGATCATGGGGATGCCAGAAGGAGAAAAGAGAGAGTAGGAATTGAAAACCTACATGAAAAAATAATGATGAAAAAGTCCCTAACCTGGTAAAGAAAAGGGACATATAAGTCCAGGAAGTGCAGAGAGTCCCAAACAAGATGAACCCAAACAGGCCCACACCAAGATACATCATAATTAAAATGCAAAAGGTTAAAGACAAAGGGAGAATCTTAAAAGCAGCAAGAGAAAAGCGGTTGGTTAGCTACTAGGGAGATCCCTTAAGACTGTCAGCTAATTTCTCAACAGAGACTTTGCAAGCCAGAAGGAACTGGCAAGAAATATTCAAAATGATGAAAAGCAAGGACCTACTACCAAGATTACTCTACCTAGCAAATCTATCATTTAGAATCAAAAGACAGCCCGGCCGGTGTGGCTCACTGGTTGAACGTTGACCCCTGCACTAAGAGGTCACTGGTTCGATTCCCAGTCAGGGCACATGCCCAGGTTGTGGGCCCAATCCCCAGTGAGGGGCGTACAGGAAGTGGCCAATCAATGTTCTCTCTCATTGTAGTTTCTATCTCTCTCCCCCTCTCCCTTTCTTTTTTTCTAAAATCAATAAAGAAAAAATTTTAAAAAAAAATTTAAAAAGCCATATGAATAGCTTGCCAGATGAGAAAAAACTAAAGGAGTTTATTACTACCAAACTGGTATTACATAAAATATTACAGGGTCTTCTTTAAGAAGAAAAAAAATAAACTCAAAAATATGAATAAAATGGCAACAAATACATATCTGTCAACAATTAAATCTAAAAAACAAATAGATAAACAAGCAGAACAGAAACAGACTCGTAGATACCGAGATCAAAGTAGGGGGTTTGGGGGATGGGTGGAAAAGTGAAGGGATTAAGAAGTACAAATTGATAGTTACAGAATAGTCACAGGGATGTAAAGTACAGCAAAGGGCACATAGTCAAAAATATTTTAATAACTATATATGGTGTCAGATGGGTACTGGATTTATTAGAATGATCACTTGGTTACATAATGTCTAATCACTGGGTTATACACTTGAAACTAATATAATATCATGCAGCAACTATAATAGGAAAATAAAAAATTATTTAAATTAAAAATTGTTCCTCTTAGAAACAGAGTAGAGTGGATATTGCCAGGGGTTAGGAGTAGGGGAAATGGAGAGATATCAGTCAAAGAGTACAAACTTTCAGTTATACAATTAACAAGTTCTGAGGAACTAATGTACAGCATGGTGACTGTAACTAAATAACACTGTAGCATATACTTGAATGTTACTAAGAGAGTAGATCTTAAATGTTCTCACCACAAAAAAGAAATGGTAACTATGTGACGGGATGAAGGTGGTAGCTAACACTATGGTGGTAACTCTTTTGCAATATATAAATATGTAAAATCAACACATTGCAAATCTTTAAAATACACCATTTATATGTCAGTTATATATCAGTAAAACCGGAAAAAAATTGTTTCTCTTAAATCATCATATTAAATTATCTCTTTTTCTACCATGCAGACAGCTAAGCAGAAATTCTTTTTTTTAATTGAAAACAGGGCTTAGTTTCTCTCTGCAACTCCATATAAAGCCTTTTAACTGTGTGATTATTCTGCCATCTAGCTTCCTAAGCCTATATAGCTGTTCATGAAACTCTCCTCTCTCCTGGGTCATATTAGGGCTAAGCACTGCTTTGGTTTAAAATGAACTGTTTTAGATCTCTAATAAATATTCAATGGTGCTATTCTCTCTCTCTCTCTCTCTCTCTCTCTCTCTCTCTCTCTCTCTCTCTCGATAATAACAGGAAGCATGATGTCACCTCAACAGAAAGAAGTCCTTATTTGAAAGGTCAATCTACAATATCGTGAGAAACCCCTGAGCTAATTGAGATTTCTCCTTGTTAAAAAGAAGAAAGAAAGAAGAAAGTCAATGAAACAGTATTCTTTCCTTTTTTTTTTTTTTCCAAGCACCTGGAATGCAGATTTTAAACTTACAGTGAGTTAAGTTAACATGACAAGCCAACAGACAAAACACTTTTATGTGACTAAATCTCTTGTTTGACTAAATCTCATAAATTTAGTTGAAAAAGGAAAGCTTTTTCTAATAGTCTATTTATGTTCTATAACAGAAGTTTCTTTAACCTTGCTAACCCTAGGTTGCCAAGAATGTTATCTGTTATAGAAATATTATTGTTTCTAGAAAATGGTAACATATGCCTCAGGAAATTAATGAAAATTTCTGTATTGACCTGAACCTGGTTTTGAGATTACATTGAAATGTGCTCTTTAGTAACGTCACCAATCTCAGAAAATAAATGTCCTCATTTCTTTCAGGCTAGTGGACCCTGTCTCAGCACAGTGTGAACACATGAATAGAGACAGCTATTCTCACACAGAACGGGACCTGAAACTATACCTATGAATTTGCTCCTTTGTTACTCATGGATCTAAACTCAGTTACACTGGAGGTCCTTGTGTTCTGTATTTTGCCAGAGTGGACCCACCACACAGACACACACACACACACACACACACACACACACACATCTTCCTTTTAAGGCATCAGTTCTAAATGTGTTTAGTTTAGAATGACTGGGGGAGGAGCATACACATCTCATTCCATAACCAACTTTCAATGATCAATTGTAATGAAAGAGATAGTATAGAACTTCCGGTCAAGGTGGCGGGTAGGTAAACGTGGTATCGCGTCCTCCCACAACCACATCAAAACTACAACTAAACAACAACACAACCTTCAGAACCACCTGAAATCGAGCTGAATGGAAGTCCTACAACAATGAAATTAAAGAAGCAGCCACATTGAGACAGGTGGGAGAGGTGGAGGTGGACGTGGATGTGGACGTGGACGTGGACGTGGACGGGCTGGTCCCACACCCACGTGTGGCAGATAAAAATCAGGATGACACCTCAGCTGGGAAGGTCCCCCATGAGGAGTGGGGGGTCCCTGTCCCACACCAAGTGCCCAGCTCAGGGTTCCAGTGCCAGGAAGAAAAGCCCCCATAACTTCTAGCTGGAAAAACCAGTGGGAACTGAGGCTGAGGGAGCTCCAGGAAGATCCTCTTAAAGGGCCCGCGCATGGAGTTACTCAGACTTGCTCCCTCTGAGCTCCAAGAAGAGGCAGCTTGAGGGGCACCAGAGACAAACAGGGAAGAACTGAGCTGTTTGGCCTCAGGACAAGGGCTGGAGGGGCAGCTTTCTCCTGCACAGAGGTGCTGGCAGAAACTGATGTTCCTTTGGTGCGCCCTTCCCTGGGGCGGCAAACGGCCACCATATCTGGGACTCCAGCAACCTGGCTCACACTGTTTGTCCTGCCCTGGTGATCCCCTGAGGCCCCGCTTCACCCAACTTTCGGGTCTACCTAAGCTGTTTCCAAAGGCTTTACCATAGAATTGGCCTGTCTTGGATCCTGCTTCAAAGTTTCCTAAAATCTCTCAAACGAGCAGCATCTGGTCTCAGCAAGCCCCCTGCCTCTTGTTAAGTGGCCCCAGGCCTGGCACTAGAAGCAACCAGCCTTGGTCCACAATTTGGCTTTTCCTGGACACCTCTAAACCCAGCACAAGAAGCAGCCATCTGCAGATCACTTTGTAGCTTATGCTGGGTGGCCTCAGGTAGAAGACAGGCAGTGGCTGACCTTGCCCCAGAGCCAGTACACCTAGTGGACAGTTTCAGACCACATTGAAACACCACCACCCAACCACCTCCATAAGCGACACACTCAATGAATGGACTCAGTGGGTACCAGAGCCCTGCTAAAGTAAGTCTTGCTCTGTGTGGTGGGCCCCTGCACAGCTAATCCTCCAAGGGAATCAGAGACTAGTGGCCATTGGGCAGAGCCAGTCCTTGCAGCTGATCAGCCTGAGTAAATTCCTCCCATTGATGTGCCAACAGCAATCAAGACTCAGTTACAACAGAACGGTGTACAGTCCACACTAGGGGTGCACCTCAAGGGCCCAGCTGAGGTGATCAGGGAGACTATGCCACTGGATCCTATAGGACACCTACAACAATAAGCCATCCTATGAAGCCTAGGAGACATGGCAACTCTACCTAATACATAGAAACAATCACAGGGAAGCAGCCAAAATGAGGAGACAAAGAAACATGTCTCAAATGAAAGAAAAGAACAAAACTCCAGGAAAAGAACTAAACAAAATGGAGATAAGTAATCAATCAGACGCACAGTTCAAAACACAGGTTATAAGGTTGCTCAAGGAACTTGGTGAGACATTCAAGGGACTTAGTGAGACCTCCAAGGAACTTACTGAGAACATCAACAACATAAAAAAAGACCAGTCAGAAATGAAGGATGCACAAACTGAAATAAAGAATAATTTACAGGGAATCAATAGCAGAGTAAGTAAAGCCAAAAAGCAAACCATCAATTTGGACTATAAGGAAACAGAAAACACCCTATCAGAACAGCAAAAAGAAAAAAGAATCCAACAAAATGAGGATAGTGTAAGGAGCCTCTGGGACAACTTCAAGCATGCCAACATTCACATCATAGGGGTGCCAGAAGGAGAAGACAGAGAGCAAGAAATCAAAAACCTATTTGAAAAAATAATGACAGAAAACTTCCCTAACTTGGTGAAGGAAACAGATATACAAGTCCAAGAAGCACAGAGAGTCCCAAGCAAGTTGAACCCAAAGACACATCATCATCAAAATGCAAAAGGTTCAAAACAAAGAGAGAATCTTAAAAGCAGCAAGAAGAAAGCAGTTTGTAACCTACAAAGGAGTTCCCAAAAGACTGTCAGTTGACTTCTCAAAAGAAACTTTGCAGTGCAGAAAGGAGTGGGAAGAGCTATGTACGATGATGAAAAGCAACAACCTACAACGAATATTACTCTATCCTGCAAAGTTATCATTTAGAATCGATGGACATATCAAGAGTTTCCTGGACAAGAAAAAGTTAAAGGAGTTCGTCATCACCAAACCAGTATTATATGAAATGTTGAAGGGTCTTCTTGAAGGAGAAGAACAAAAATATGAACAATAAAATGGCAATTAATACATATCTATCAACAATTAAATCTACAAACAAAATGAGCAAGCAAAACAGAAACAGACTCATAGATACAGAGAATTTTTGTTGCTTGTCAGATGGGTGGGGGGTGGGGGAATGGGTGAAAAAGATGAAGGAATTAAGAAGTACAAATTGGTTGTTAGATTGATGAACCTCAAAGAGAAGCGGGGAGGGAAGGCAGGATGAGATAAACCAAAGAACTTCTATGCATATATGCATAATCAATGGACACAGATAATAGTGTGGGGAAGAGAGAAGGAGGGCGGGATTGGGGAGGAGGGGGTCAATGGGGAAAAAAGGGGGGAATAGCTGTAATAAACTCAACAGTAAAGATGAGTTTTAAAAAAAGAGAGAGAGAAGTATAAAATGATCAGATATGTGATGTGGCCTGTTAGGAAAAACTGGGGAAGACTTTGAAATGGACCAAAAAATTACTGGGTAAAAAAAAAAGACATTGCTGGGTGTTTTTTATAGAAAATCTGTGTTGTTTACAGCACTCCTTTCTGGGTTATCTGAGGCCATGGGGTTTTATTGCCTTTGCTCTATTCATAAACCTGTAAATAACTGATAGCAATACGAAGAATTCTTGTCTACATACATACTAATCAATTCTGCTTACTGGAGGCAATAAAGAGTTCCTTGAGCCAGTTAGCTTGCATCCACTTGTAAAATTATTGCATGGCCTATTTGTGCCTCTGCGCTTTGAACTGGTTATAATAGCTTGTTCTCTCTTTAATTAATGAGTTATACCTGTAAGAGAGTCATGAATTAACTTTTTATTGATTGATTGATTGATTGATTGATTTTATTGATTTTAGAAAGAGAGGAAGGGAAAGGGAGAGAGAAACACTGATGAGAGAAAACATCGATTGGCCGCCTCCTACATGCCTCCCACTAGGGATTTGGCCCACAGCCTGGGCATGTGCCCTGACTAGGAATCGAACCAGTGACCTCTTGGTGCATGGGTCGATGCTCAACCACTGAGCCACACTGGCCAGGCACCTTTTTTTTTTCTTTTCTTTTTAATTATCTTATAAGAGAACTTAATTTTTTTCCAGGAATTTTTGGAGAAGACAGGAAAAGGGCTATATGTCCCTTTGGATTTCTCCAAACTCTTGTGACAGCCTAAAAGAAAGGTGGCACAACTTTCCAGCCAGGGTTTCAGCCCCAGGTCTGAGCCACATCAGTCTGAGTGTCACTGAAGGGAGACAGGTAGGCCCAGCGATCCCTTTGATCTCCCAGTGTCCTGATTAAAGGAGCTGGGGTGAATCATGCCTTTTTCCAGCATTATCAGCAACATCAGACACCACATTATAAACAAATTGCTAAGCACAATGATGATTACTTCTCTTTTCCTTAAATACAAATATTTCAAAAACATCCTCTTTCATAGAAGAGACAAGGAAATTTATACAACCAAAGAGTTTCCAGAGTTTACCTACAACTAAGACAACTTTGGGGGAAAAAACACCTCAACTTATTTAACATCTCTTTGTGCTTTGTCTGCAGGGCAATGTAATTAAGACCTCAAACCTGAAAGTTAGACAGCCTGAATTCAAATCCCAACTCTGCTTCTAGGCAATTGATTTGACTTCTCCAAGCCTTAAATTTCCTTATGCGTAAAATGGAAAAATAAGCTATTCCCTCTCAGAGCTTTTGTGAGGATTTATAAGTCTTTGGCAGAGACAGATGGGTACTAACCCCCTAACAAATTATATTATTATTACTGCTGTCAGTATGAGAACCATCCAATCCTGTAGAGAATGTTCGTGAGTTTATTTGAGCCAAACTAACAACAGTTGCTGGGAAGCAAAATCTCAGTGGATTGAGAACATGCTTAGGAGAATGGCAGTTTTGCAGCTTATTTTGGTTTTTGGTTGCTTGCTTGTTTGTTTTTCTTTCATAGTTGAGATTTTATTGGTTGTTTTGAGGATAAGTACACAGACATTTCCATCTGTGCACAATTTTAACATATGCACCAAAAATGTCAAGTCATGTAGTTCTTTTCTAAACTGTTATTCCAGTGACTTTCCAGCTTAAAATTTGGAGGCTAATTTTTTTTTTAATTTTTTTTTTATTGATTTGAGAGAGAGGACAGGAAAGAGAGAGAGATATATAAACATTGATGAGAGAGACACTCAATTAGCTGCCTCCTGCATGCCCCCCACTGAGGATTTGGCCCACAACCTGGGCATGTGCCCTGACGGGTAATTGAACCAGCAACCTTCTTTGGTGCATGGGTTGATGCTCAAGCACTGAGCCACAATGGCCAGGCATCAAAGTCCTTAATTACATCACTAATTCACAATTTAATATCATATATACTACATAATCAAATTTTCAATCTTTCACAGCACATTAACAAGGTTACTAGGAAAACTGGACTACCACGCCAAAGATGTTACAGAGTGCACAAAATTCCAACAGGGAAAGCCAAGATCAAGAAGTGGTTTCTTTAGGAAACAATCATACCAAAATCATGGGAATAGAAGAAATTTTAAATGTTCAAGACATTAATTGTACAACTGACTCCAAATTGCCATTTAGTATGCTTTGTATTATAGGATATAAAACTACCCCCATCTATTTCCATAGATGTTAAGCTGACACCCGAGACAATCAAAGCCTCCCATATTCCATATCCCACTATTTTCTGGTCGGACCAAAAAAAGTAAACAACCAGCAAATGATATCATCTCTTTAAAAAAGCATTTACACTTTAAAAAAAAAAAAAATGGGATGAGGTGGAATTCCTCCTTCTTAAAAATGTTTCTAAAGCTACTAAAAAACTTGCTTTTACAAAATAATTGATAAAAATATTCCTCTGGATTGTACAAGAAGGGAGACAGGGACCACTGATAAGACATGGTATATGGGGTATATGGTAGCAATCAGACCTGGCTTCTTTTTCTCCTGCTTCATCTGAGGCTGGACTCTCCTTGTTTTAGTTTCTCTGTTTCCTGCAGGTAGATCTTCTTTAGGTTCCTGGTCAACCACTTCTGCCTGCTTTCCCTTTGCTCCCCTTTTCTCTTTCGTTTGCACTTTTTTGTCTGCAGATCCTTTCCTGCCTCTTTTTTTGGCTTTGTTTCCAATTTTCCAGAAGTAGGTTTGGCTGACAACCTCTCAGACCTCCTCTTGAGCTCCTCCTTTGTCCCCCACCCCCCCCAACCCCCCACACAAACACACACACACACACACACAGCTAACCTTCCTCTTGGGCACTGTGGCTGCAGGACAGGCAGGCGTGTGCTGGGTGCCTGCCTGAGGGCCCCCACGCTTTGTGGCTTCATGAACCTGGGCGGCCTGGCCACTGCCGCCTATCCTATTCCCCAAGCTGCTCCTTGCAGCTTATTTTGTATATTAGAATCAAAGGAAAAGACATAAGAAGGGTTACATGAAATTCACTAGTGGTAAATTAAGGGAGCGGGAGAAAGCAAAGTGGGGAAATCTCTGAGACTGGAAGAAAACGAAAGTGAGGAGACACACACTTCTACAGTGGGTACAGAATAGTTAACAATTAACATTTATAGCCCTGGCTGGTGTGGCTCAGTTGGTTGAGCATTGTCCCACACACTGGAAGGTCGCCGGTTCAATTCCCAGTCAGGACACATGCCCAGGTTGCAGGCTTGGTTCCCGGTAGGGCCAGTATGGGAGGCAACCCTTCAGTGTTTCTTACATCGATGTTTCTCTCTCTCTAAAAAATCAATGAAAACATATATTTTAAAATGAGACTTTAAAAAATTTACAGCACACAGAGACAGTATTGGTGGGACAAGATAACAGTGAGGGTTTCTGTGGCCTCTGCCCTGCTGCCAGTGGTTGTGCCTTAGGGTCTGGAAAAGGAGATCACTCTGAGGTTCAAACATACAGTGCCTTAGATGCAAAAAGACAATAGACAGGCTCAGTTCAGGTAAGGACTGACCTTTGTCTAGAAAGCTACAGGTTGCGACAGGACTATCCACTATGACCCACCTTTAGTTAGGAATTTTTATGACTGACTTTTAGTTGGAATTTTTATGTTCAGACTGTCCTATGTGGTTACTTTCAGTCTGAGTTTATATTACCTCCCATGCTGGCCTCCCCTGAGCTAGTCAGGATTCGTATGTGGCATTATTATTATTATTATTATTATTATTATTTACATTTTTTTAAAGAAATGTTTTTGTTTTCTCTATTGATTTTATTTTATTTTTTTGGTACGTGCCCCTAGCGGGAACCGAACCCGGGACTCTCTGGTCCGCAGGTCGACACTCCAACTGCTGAGCCAAACTGGCCAGGGCTTCTCTATTGATTTTAGAGAGAGAGGAAGGGAGAGGGAGAGAGAGATAGGAACATCAATTAGATAGAAACATCAATTGGCCACCTCTAGCATGCCCCCACACACACACACTGGGGATTTGGCCCACAACCCGGGCATGTGCCCTCACCAGGAATCAAACCAGTGACCTCTTAGTTCATGGGTCGATGCTCAACCACTGAGCCACACCAGCTGGATGCATTCATTTGGGACTTTCTGTGCTTCCTGGACTTGTATGTCTGTTTCCTTCACAAGTTAGAAAAGTTTGCTGTCATTTTTTTTTTTTCTTAATCCTCACCTGAGGATATTTTTCCATTTATCTTCAGATAGAGTTGGGGGGAGGGCGGGGAGAGAAACATTGATGTGAGAGACACATCAACTGGCTACCTTCCAAATGACCCCAACCAGGGCTGGGGACAAACTGCAACAAAGGTATGTGCCCTTGACCGGAATCAAACCCACGATTCATTGGTCTGCAGGCTGACACTCTAACCACTGAGCAGAACTGGCCAGGGCTGCTGTCGTTATTTTTTCACATAGGTTTTCAATTTCTTGCTCTCTCTCTTGTCCTTCTGGCACCCCCATTATGTGAATTTGCTACGCTTGAAGTTGTCCCAGAGGCTCCTTGCACTATCCTCATTTTGGGAGATTCTTTTTCCCTTTTGCTGTTCTAATTGTGTGTTTTTGCTTCCTTACATTCCAAATCAACAGTTTGCTTCTTGGCTCCACCTACTCTACTGTTGATACCATCTAAATTATTCTTTATTTCAGTTAGTGCATCCTTCAATTCTGACTCATTCTTCATTGTGTTCTTGAGGTCCTCACAAGTTCCTTGAGCATCCTTATAACCAGTGTTTTGAACTCTGCATATGTTAGATTGCTTATCTCCATTTTGTTTAGTTCTTTTCTTGGAGTTTTGTTCTGTTCTTTTAATTGATTTTTTTTTTAATCCTCACCTGAGGACATTTTTCCATTTTTTGCACAGATAGAGTGGGAGGGAGAGAGCGGAAGAGAGAGAGAGAGGGAAACATCGATGTGAAAGGGACACATCGAGTGGCTGCCACCCGCACGACCAACCAGGGCCGGGGACAAACTGCAACTGAGGTACATGCCCTTAGCGGGAACCGAACCCGGGTCTCTCCGGACCGCAGGCGGACGCTCTAACCGCTGAGCCAAACAGGCCAGGGCTGTTCTGTTCTTTTATTTGCAACATATTTCTTTGTCTCCTCATTTTGTCTGCCTCTCTATGTTTGTTTCCATGTATTAAGTAGAGTTGCTACATCTCCTAAGCTTTGTAGGGTGACCTATTGTAATAGGTGTCCTGTAGGGTCTAGTAGCTTCCTGATCATCCTAGCTGGGTATTTAAGGTGAAATGCCCCCCCCCCATGTGACTGTACATCCTTTAGTTGTAGTTGAGTCTTGGTTGCTGTTGGCATTTTAATGGGAGGGATTTACTCAGGCTGATCAGCTGCAAGACCTGGCTATGACCACAGACCTCTGATCACCTTGGATGATCAGCTCTGCAGGGGCTGACCACACACAGCAAGACTTACTTCAACAGAACTCTGGTACCCATTGAGACCACCCCTTGAGTGTATCATTTGTGGAGATGGTTGGGTTGTGGTACTTTGACATGGTCTGAAGCTTTCCACTGTATGTTGGCTCTGGGGCCTCCCAGGAGGTGCAGGCCAAGGTCAACCACTGCCTGTGTTCTCTCTGGGGCCACCAGACATAAGCTACAAAGCTATCTGCTTCTTGTACTGAGCTTGAAGGTGCCAAAGCAAAGTCAAGCTGTGAACCAAGGCCAGCTGTTGCTAGTGCTGAGCCTGAGACCACTTAGCAAGAGGTATGGGGCTAGCTGAGGCCACATGCTGCTTGATTAAGAGATTTTAAGAAAATCTGAACCATGAGCCCAGACAGCCATTCCCATGGTAAAGCCACTGGAAACAGCTTGGGTGGGCCCGAAAGTTGGGTGTGGCAGCACCAGGTCAGGGCAAACAGTGTGAGCCAGGTTGCTGGTGTCCCAGATATGGAGCCCATCTGCTGCCCTTTGGAAGAAGGGTTCACCAAAGGAACAATGGCCTCCACCACCACTTCTTTCTGGGAGAAAGCTGTCTCTCCAGCTCTCACCCTGATGCCAAACAGCTTGTCCCCATATTTCTCTGGTGCCTTTCAAGCTGCCTCTCCCACACTGGACTCCAGAAGGAATGAGTCCAATGAAGTCCATGCTCTGGCTCTTTAAGAGGAACTGCCTGAGACTCTAGAAGCCTCAGCCTCAATTCCCACTGATTTTACAGCCAGAAGTTATGGGTACTTCTCTTCCTGGAACTGGAACCCTGAGCCGGGGGACCTGGTGTGGAACTGGGACCCCTTGCTCCTCAGGGAGGACCCTCACAACTGAGGTGTCTCTCCTGATTTTTATCTACCACATGTGATGTGGGACCAGCCCATCCTTGCCTCCACCCCTCCTACCAGTCTCAATGTGGCTTCTTTAATTCAGTAGTTGTAGGAACTTCCAGTCCGCTCGATTTCAGGTGGTTCTGAATGATGTTTGTTCTGCAATTTAGATGTAATTTTGATGTGTTTACACATCAATTTTTTTTTTCACATCTCAATTTTTTAAAAAAGAAAGAATTGCAAGGATAAATGTTGTTGTTTTTTTTAAAAAAGGCAATACATGACAGATACACAAAAAAATATTCTTGTCAACAATTCTCTCCATAAATGTTTTCAACTCTGACCCCTTGACCACTTCATTTTATTCACTTTGTTTTTCCTCAGTGTGATGTCGCATGATTGAGTGGTCAGTCATCTGTGTTTTAGTCTAAGAAATGCTACATCGTCTATTTGCAGGCCTAACACTCCTAGGTCAGAGCCTGGATGTTGCAAGGACCACTTGAGTAGGAATAGGAGCAATTAAAGTAGGACACTGAGCCCTGGCCAGTATTGCTCAGTGGTTAGAGCGTCGGCCCACAGACCGGAGAGTCCCGGGTTTGGTTCCCACTAAGGGTACGTACCTCGGATGCAGTTTGTCCCCAGCCCTGGTTGGGGTCCTGTGGGTGGCAACCATTCGATGTGTCTCTCTCACATCGATGTTTCTCTCTCTCTCTCTTCCTCCCTCTCTCCCTCCCACTCTATCTGAAGATAAATGCAAAAAATGTCCTCAGGTGAGGATTAAAAAGATTACCTATCAAAAAATCTCCCAAAAAATTCCAAATATGAATGCATTTTCATGAACCCTTTTCTGTTCTGATTGACCGACTACTGTGCTAGATGTGTCCACACTTGGTCTTCATGAATGGTAACAGGAGTTAATTAGCATCAAAGGGCAAACAGATGCACAAGTGTTATCATAAAATGGGATTTGTGGGTATATGAAGAGAATGCAAAGTAAACCAGACTTAGTCTATGAAATTAAACTAACTAGATGGCTAAGAAATAGGTTCCATTTCTTATTTTGTGCTTTTATTGATTTGTCTGTGCTGCTCTGACTATTTATCACTCTGTCAACTAGTTCTTTAATATATTTTTTTATTATTTAGGAAATAAAACCTCCTTTAGCATTAATATAATATTATTCTTTATGGGCCACTGTTAGTTTAATAACCTACATATCGGGTTCCCTGGGTAAAGACTTATTGATTTTTCTTGCCCCTGCTGTTAATGCTTGATGTCTGGCAATAGAGGCTTAAGCAAGTCTACACAGGGGAGCTGTTTACACGTTCAGCATAATTATTATTGGGTTTATAATGTGCATGAGGCTACTGGTACTTACATTCTTACAGCTTTATCAAATGAAGCTGTTCTTTCCTTTTATTGCTGTAACATCTAAAACCATAAACAGTGATCCTATTCTGAAACCTGGATTACACACAGTAGGAAGTACAAAGGCAGCCTCTGGAATCCATATGGACCTGTCCTAAAATGTGTTCCGAGATTAGTGGGATCCTGCATTACTGGCCCCAGAACCACTGTAATACACAAGCAGAAAGAAGGCATAATTTTTCTCCTAACACTAGCCTCACTCTCCACCTCTCCCCAGATACTTCTTCACTCTCCTCTCTTCCTTCCAGACCTCAGCAACTCGAGTCACAGTCTCTGTCAATGGAAATTCACTCCTCCCTTTCTTTCTTAATGCTGTTAATAATTTAAAGTTATCAGAATTAATAAAGGTTTTACAATAAAACAGCTAAGTGGCAGCCTACTGGGCTGACCAAATGAGTTAAGGACCTCAAAAACACTAGTTAGAAGGAGTCACCAAGGAGAAATAGGAAGGCCTGAGGAAAGGAATCTGGAAAAGTTACCAGACAATATACATCCAAAGGTGAGGGGCTATTGGTCATTGTGACTCAGAGCACAGATTCCTGAAATGTGCCCTTTGTATTCTTGGGATAGGGTCCACTTGAGGTCCACACCAAACACTTCCAGAACCAGAGACAATTTGGTCCTTGCCCCAAAATCAGAGATTCCCAGACTATACAGGCAAGCAGAGATCTCTTTGTAAGGGGGCTAATAGGAACAATTGGGTGGGTGATGAAGGAATGGGAAGGGCATCGTAGTTTTACAGGCCTTCAATACATATGTTGAAAAATCCAGCATTTGTTTACCACTTAAATCAGCTCAAGGAATGATTCCAAAATGGTGGCGGAGTAAATGGAAGCTACACAGACCATCTCCCAGGACCAAACTGGAATTACAACAAAAATAAAGACAAATCATCAGGAAAAAGCAACAGAAAAGCAGCTTGGAGGACCACGTAACCTAGGACACTGACTCAATCCTGGTAGGCTTGCGGAGAAGCGAGAGGGGGACTGGGAGCCCACGACTGGCAGTGGCCTTAGCTGTGAGCAGCACCTTCTGGTTAAACTCCCAAGTGGCTCCACAGCGCAGAGCCGGGACAGAGGCTAAAATAGTCACAGCCACTTACCTTGGGCTCCAGCAGAGAAGGGCAGACTGGACTGGAACTGTGTGGGGACACTAGGGATTTGGAGGGCTTTTGCCGAGTTGCAGCCACGCAGAATGGTGGTCATCTTGCTGCTTCCCAGGGCTCTGAGGAGAAGCAGCAGCCCCTCCCTCAGACATTCAACCCCACATGGTGGCCATTGAAATGCAAATTGAGGCTCACTAACAACCAGCCTCTGACCCACCATCAGGAAATCCCCTTATGCTGAGCACCTGAGGGAGTTTTTCATTCAACAGAGAAGCCAAGGTTCTTCAGGTAATAGCTACTGATAGCCTCCAGGCAAAAAGCTAGAAAATAACTGCACCATTCCTGGACTAGCAACTTTAACTAGGAAAGTAAGACTTGACAGTGGTGTTTAATATGGGTCCTCCCTGGCTCATCCAAACCCAGGAGAGGGAGCCACAAACAGCAGAAGACCAACACCCACAGGGAAAATTTGGCAGGCTCCAAAGACCACTGATATAGCCAAAATGGTGAAACACAGAAACAAAAGCCAAATGAAACAACAAGAGATCTCTATGGAAGATGAGATAAATGAGGTGCAGTTATGCAAGTTAACAGAACTAGAATTCAGAGCCATGGTCTTGAGGAAACTCAACAGCATTTGTAAGGACATGAGCACCATGAGTAAAGACATAGAAATGTTGAAAATCAACCAGTTGGAAATTAAAAACCACCAAGAAAAAATGAAGAATGACATATCAGAAATAGAGAAGACATTGGAAGGTCTAAATAGCAGAGTAGAGGAAGCTGAGGACTGGATAAGTGAATTAGAAGATACAGTAGAAAAAATCAACCAATCAGAAAACCAAAAGAAAAAAAACGATTAAAAAACAGGAAGACATCTTAAGAGAACTGTGGGACAACTGGAAACGTAATAACATTCACATCATAGGAGTCCCCGAAGAAGAAGAAAATGCACAAGGGTTAGAGAATATATTTGAAGAAATAGTGACAGAAAACTTCCCTAATTTGGTGAAGGAAGAAGGCATTCAAATTCAAGAAGCACAGAGAGCCCCAAGTAAGAAGAACCCAAACAGGCCCACACCAAGACACATAGTAATCAAAATGCCAAAAATTAAAGACAAAGAGAGAATCCTGAAAGCAGCAAGAGATAAGCAACAGGTTACCCACAAAAGAAACCCCATAAGGCTCTCAGCTAACTTCTCAACAGAAACACTACAGGCCAGAAGGGAATGGCATGAGGTAATCAAAGTCATGAAAAACAAGGATCTGAATCCAAGACTACTCTACTCAGCAAGGCTATCATTCAAAATAGAAGGTCAAGTAAAGAGTTTCCCAGACAAAAAAAAAAGTTTAAGGGAATATATTAGCACCAAACCAGCACTGCAAGAAATGTTAAAAGGACTGCTGTAATTAGCAGGAGAAATAGGAAGAAAACTAGAACCACACTAAACAAAAATGTCAATAAATAAATACATATCAGTAATTACCTTAAATGTAAATGGATTGAATGCTCCCATAAAAAGACACAGAGTAGTTGATTGGATAAGAAAGCATGACTCATCTATATGTTGTTTGCAAGAGACCCACCTCACAACAAAATACTCACATAGGTTGAAAGTGAAGGAATGGAAAAAAATTTTTCCAAGCAAACAGAAAACAAAAAAAAGCTGGGGTAGCAATTCTCATATCTGATAAAATAGCTTTCAAAATGAAGACCATAACTAGAGACAAAGAAGGCCACTACATAATATTGAAAGGATCTATCCAACAGGAAGATATAACCTTGATAAACATATATGCACCCAATATAGGAGCACCAAAGCATATTAAAAATCTTCTGGAAGACTTCCAAGGGGAAATCGACAGCAATACAATCATAGCAGGGGACTTCAACACTCCACTCACATCACTGGATAGATCCTCTAGACAAACAATTAGCAAGGAAACAGAGACTCTAAATAAAGCGCTAGACCAAATGGATTTAATAGATATCTACAGAGAATTACACCCCAAAACTACACAATTCACATTCTTCTCAAGTGCATATGGGACATTCTCAAAGACAGACCACATGTTAGGACACAAACTAAGTCTCTACAACTTCAAGAAGATTGAAATCATATCAAGCATCTTCTCAGATCACAATGGCATGAAACTAGAAATCAATTGCAACAAAAACATGCCAAGAAATATGAACACATGGAAGCTAAATAGCATGTTATTAAACAACGAATAGGTCACCGAGGAGATGAAGGAAGAAATTAAAAACTTCATGGAATCCAATGAAAATGACCACACAACACAAAACCTATGGGATACAGCACAAAACCTATGGGAAAGCAGTTCTGAGAGGGAAGTTCATAGCACTACAGGCCTGCCTCAAGGAGCAAGAAGAATCTCTGATAGACTACCTAATCTCACAACGTAAAGAACTAAAAAGCAAACAAAAGGAAAACCCCAGAGCAAGCAGAAGGAAGGAAATAATAAAGATCAGAGCAGAAATAAATGACAGAGACCAAAAAAAAAACAATTCAAAGGATCAATGAAACAAAGACCTGGATTTTTGAAAAAATAAACAAGATTGATGGACCCTTAGCTAGACTCGCCAAGAAACAAAGAGAACCCAAATACAGAAAATCAGAAATGAAAAAGGAGAAGTAACAACTAATACCACAGAAATACAGAAGATTGTTAACAACTACTATGAACAATTATAAGGCAACAAATTCGACAATCTAAGCAGAATGGACACATTTCTAGAAACACATAGTCTCCCAAAACTGGACCGGGAAGAGAGAGAAAACTTGAACAGACCAATAACAACAGAGAAACTGAAGATGTAATCAAGACTCTCCCAGCAAACAAAAGCCCAGGCCCAGATGGCTTCACGAGGGAGTTTTACCGAACATTCAAAAAAGAACTAACGTCCATTCTCCACAAACTATTTCAAAAAATTCAAGAAGAAGGAAGACTTCCAAACTCGTTTTATGAGGCCAGCATAATTCTAATTCCAAAACCAGAAAAAGACATTACAAAGAAAGAAAACTACAGGCCAATATCCATCATAAACATAGATGCCAAAATCCTGAACAAAATACTAGCAAACCGGATCCAGCAACACATCAAAAAAATTATTCACCATGACCAAGTGGTATTCATCCCAGGGATGCAAGGCTGGTACAATATTCGCACATCAATAAATGTGATACACCACATAAACAAAATGAAGAATAAAAACCACATGATCATGTCAATAGATGCTGAAAAAGCCTTTGACAAAATTCAGCATCCATTTCTGATATAAATGCTCAGCAATGTGGGAATAGAGGGATCATATCTCGACATAATAAAGGCCATATATGAAAGACCTACAGCCAACATCATACTCAATGGGCAAAAATCAAAAGCATTTCCCTTAAGAACAGGAACAAGACAAGGATGCCCACTTTTGCCACTCTTATTTAACATAGTACTGGAAGTCTTAGCCACTGCAATCAGACAGGAAAAATAAATAAAAGGGATCCAAATTGGAAAGGAGGAAGTGAAACTGTCATTATTCGCAGATGACATGATACTATACGTAGAAAACCCCAAAGACTCCATCAAAAATTTACTAGATTTAATAAATGAATTTGGCAAAGTAGCAGGATACAAAATTAACATCAAGAAATCGACGGCATTCTTATACACCAATGATGAACTCACAGAAAGAGAAACTAAGAAAACAATCCCATTTACCACTGTAGCAAAAAATTAAGATACCTACGAATAAACTTAACCAAAGAAATAAAGGACCTATTTGTAGAAAACTACAGGTCATTGGAAAAAGAAATAGAGGAAGATATAAAAAAGTGGAAGCATATACCTTGTTCATGAATTGGAATAATTAACATCATTAAAATGTCCATACTACCCAAAGCAATCTATAGATCCAATGCAATTCCCATCAAAATACCAAGGACATACTTCACAGAACAAGAACAAATACTTCAAAAGTTCATATGGAACCAAAAAAGGCCTTGAATAGCCACAGCAATCTTGAAAAATGTGGGAAACTATTTGCATGGCATCCATTTTGTTAAAATCTGCTCTGTCATCTCCTGCCCTAAGGCAGGATACCTCTGTATACAATGTTTCTGCATTCCTTTAAGTAACCATTTACTCAGCCAGTTATGCTCTGTTTATCTTTTGTTCCACCCTGGATATTTACTTGAAATTGCTTCGGGGTGGTTACTACAAACAAACTTATCGCTTGGCAACAAATGTTCTTGTTTTTCTGCTTCTTGCCCTATATATTGGGTGGATCTCCCCAGAATAAACGAGACTTGGTCAGAGCCCTGTCTTGTGTCTCTTGTCCCTCCTCATCCTCACTCCCCCTCTAGAGTCCTTGTTGCTCGACCTGCAGGTCAGAAAAAGAAGAACAATGTAGGAGGGATCACATCACCAGATTTCAGGCAATACTACAAAGCCACTGTAATCAAAACAGCCTGGTACTGGCAGAAGAACAGGCATATAGACCAGTGGAACAGAACAGAGAACTGCCATTTGACCCAGTGATCCCACTTCTAGGAATATACCCTAAGAAGCCTGAAACACCAATCAGAAAGAATATATGTACCCCCATGTTCATAGCAGCACTTTTTACAATAGCTAAGATCTGGAAACAGCCCAAGTGTCCATCAGTAGTCAAATGGATAAAAAAGCAGTGGAACATATACAGAATGGAGTACTATGCAGCTATAAGAAAGGAAGATCTCTTATCCTTTGAGACGACATGGAGGGACCTGGAAAGTGTCATCCTAAGTGAAACAACCCAACCAGAGAAAGACAAGTATCATATGATCTCACTTATTTGTGGAATATAATGAACATAATAGTCTGAGGAATGGGGTATGCCCAGAGACATGGAAGTGGGGTACAGACTGACAATCCCCAGAAGAGACAGTGGAGGGGGAGAGATAAACCCCAGAACTTATATGCATGTATGTATGAACAATGGACATGGACAACAAAGCTGGGAGGAGGGCTGGAAGGGAGGGGGAGGGGGAATCAGTGGGGGGAAAAGGAGAAACATCTGTAACAAAAATAAATTCATTAAATTTAAAAACAGTAATATAATGAAAAAAATTTAAAAATCAGCTCAAGGAAATGGCCACTATTGACATACATAATAGGTTGAATTTAACAAAAGGATTTTTAATAAAAAAAGAAAACCAGTCCTGACTTGTGATATCAACAATTGAACCTGTAATTTTCTAGATTAACCCTTGAGAAACATCATAGCTTAGCCTTCTCTTCCTTTTTCCAACTCTTGTTGATATTGAGGAAATACAAATACCTTGTTACACCCTTCATCATATCACTAGAAGAGTTTTGCTCAACCTACCAAAAGCCCAAATTTCTAAGGCACCAATTATTAAATATAGTATTCTACAAGAACTATCTCCTATGCAGAGGTTATGCAAAGCAGGCAGCTTTAAAACTGTCGAGAGTATTTGCTGACAAAGGCCAGGTTCTCTGGTCTTTCTGAAATGGTGAAAGAGGGCCCATAAGAAGTGATGAAGTACTGATGCCCAGCCAAATTAACTATACCAAATCTGCTCATTTATTCATTCAACAAGTTTCTACTGCTTGCCTGCCCTGTGAACACTGTCAGGTGCTCTCAGGATCCAGGTAGTGGAATTACTTCAGAGAGCACAGAAGATGGCTCTGAACCATGTCCTATGAGGAACAGTTGAAGTAATCAGGAATGGTTAGCCTGAACTAAGATTATGGGAGAACATAAGAGCCCTTGGGCCTAAATATTTAACCTTTTTCCTTGAGGAAAGGACATTAAACTTGTTTTGTACAGGACCACATAGAATGAATATCAATGGGTGGGAATCAGTGAAAGGAAATCATAGCAATGCTAAGAGCATACTTGCTAATAGAACAATCTAAGAGCTGTTTGGGGAGGAGCAGAAGCCTAATTAGCAAAATTGGTATCCAGGACACTGTATTTTATAGCCAATGCATACCATACCCCTAAATAAATCTTTTCTGACTACTGCAAGTCAAATCAGCAGTAATTCTATCACTTCAAGGTAATCACTGCTAACACATTAGCATGTTTCCTTTTTGTGTGCATTCTTTTAACAGTGAAATTGTACCACATACACAATTTCCATTTTCTTGAAAATAATTTCTCTAAGCTATTTTGTAGCTACATTTACCAAAGCCTTCCCTAATTGTTGGACATTTACATTTTAATGGTAATAGCAGTTCTCAAAGTACACTAACTTGTTTGAATCTCACTGACTGTGCTATCCTGGGTAAGTTTTTTATTCTTTGTGCCCCAGGTGCGTCATCTGTAAAATGGGTTACACCTCACAGAGTTGTATTAAAGAAGCTATTCAAGTAAAGCAGTAACAACCGTGCCTAGCACACAGCATGCACTCAAAAAACTTAACTGGGGGGGGGGGGAGGGGGGGAGGATCAGTGGGAGGAAAAGGAGAAACATCTGTAACAAAATTTAATTAATTAATTTTTTAAAATAATAAAAAATAAAATAAAAACGTAACCAGCCCTGCCCTGGCTGGTTTTGCTCAGTGGTTAGAGCATTGGCCCACAAACCAAAGTCTTGCGTTTGATTCTGTTCAAGGGCATGTACCTGGGTTGCAGGTTCAATTCCCAGGCCTGGTTGGTGTTGTGCAGGAGGCAACCAATGGATATCCCTCTCTCACATCAATGTTTCTTTGTCTCTCTCGCTCCCTTTCCCTCTCTCTAAAAATTAATAGAAAAAGGATTAGGATTAACAAAACAAAAAACAAAAAAAACCTTAACTAATGTAGGTAAAAGCCTAAAAATTTGTGGAGAAAAATTGTGAGACTTAGAAATAAATCAAGATTACTGGGTCTTTCATGGGAAATAAAGCTTTGTCTAGCACATTCTTGGGCTGGGTGGGGACTCTGAACCTTTGTATTTGAGCTATTTTATACTTTGAAAGTTGTACATAAATGATTCCTGTCCTTAGACACCCAAATTCTGTCTGGAAGAGAAGTAATTGACTTCTCTCCCCTATTGAAAAAAGCCAGTTTTACATGTACTGGTAAATTCATTTCCACATCCTTAATTTACCTACTAAGTGTGATCCTTTGAATTCTCCTTTAAACAAATTTAAACTTCTTACTGGTTTCATTAATTAACAAGCTAAATAAAATCTTTGATTGGACAGGTCCTTTAACAGGTCCCATTCAGCCCTAATTTAATAATTCAAGGGACCCTTGCCCGGCTGGTGTGGCTCAGTGGTTGAGTGTTGACCGACCCATGCACCTGGAGGCTGTTGGTTCAGTTCCTGGTCAGGACACATGCCTGGGTTGTAGGCTTAATCCCCAGCAGGGGGTGTGCAGAGGGTGTGCAGGAGGCAGATCAATGATTCTCTCTCATCAATGTTTCTATCTCTCCTTTTCTCCTTTCTTCTCTCTGAAATCAATAAAAACATTAAAATAATAATTCAAGGGACCCAAGCCTAAGAATATACCCCAATGCTCTAATGGCTGCTACCAAAATTTTGCCATCAACATTACTGGACTTTTACTAAGTAATTTAATCCAACTCAATACTCGAGGACCTACTATTAATATACAATGCATCATGCTATGTGCTGTAAATATGGAAAGAAATCATAGTTCTGGCCTTCATATAACTGTTCCTTAAGGACAAGAGATGCGGTCTTTTAACCTTACAATGTGTGGTGTGGATATTAAGAGCATTAGCATGTCAGACAGACTCAAGTTCCAGTACAGTTTTGACCCTTTCTAATTTGGGGAGTCTGGGGAAATAATCTATAAGCCTGTTTCCTCACCTACATAAGGGTATCTATGAAAATGTATTCTGAAATTTGAAAAAGATAATACATGTAAAGCACTTATGATGTCTGGCATATAAACTTTCAAAGAGAATCTTCTTTAGCGAGTTATTCAACCCCTGGCAATAAAAACAGACTACCTATCCACATCAACCTTCCCATCCACATACACAAAAGGCCAAGACATGCTAGGGAGTTTTCCCTTCCACATGTTCCCTCCAGCAATGCACAATGCTTACAGCGTTTACACAGGGCCATTCTAGACCAACTCATCCAAAACTCTCATGCTCACATCCTTTACCTAAAGCACTAGATTTGTAAACTTCTCAAAACATATTATAAACTCTTACATTTGCTCAGGTAACTAGCTCTCACCCACTCTATCTGCAAGATCAGCTCCATTTCAATACTAGAAACTTCCCATCTTCAGCTTCTTCTCCCAATATTCTCTTCACCTCTTTACCCTGATTGAACCCTGGCTCTTCCCTAGACACTTTCCCAGCAGCAAATGCAGTTTAATACCACCTATTCCTAGGACTCAGGGTAAGAGGCAGAGGTGTATTTACTATGAAGCTATTGAAATTTAAACTTGTGTCCCTAGCTTCCATGAGCTCCCTCTAGGCCCGAGGGGTACACTAGCAATGTGTTGTCAGGTTTTTTAAAATGTTGCAATTATTTATCCACATTCCATGAAGTCACTCCCCCCACCCCCCCACCCCACCCTTCATGACATCGCAGTAATAAATTGTATCAGAGGCACACTTATGGCTGATCACTTCCTGCTTGGCTTCTAGTATGCCACTTCTTTGCTCCTGCTTTGGTCTACTTTGCTGAATCCCATCTGTTCTTGGAGTAACCCAAGAATAATTCTCTTTTCCATGTATTTACTCCCTAGACTTTAGGACTTAGATTGCACCCAGTCACAGGATGAGATCCCAAAATATCTGATACTCCTACTGAGGACAACATTTTATCTCCAGTCCCAAGCTCCCATGGATTCCAGATGAATTTATATAAAGGCCTACATAAGAGCTCCACAGAGATGTCTAATTAATGTTTTGAACTTACTATACCCCAAAATGAGCTATTAATCTTTCCCAAACCAAATTTTCAGTTCTAACTCAATACAGTTCTAGCTTTCCAGATGCTCAGATGCCAAAACCCTTGGAGCCATTCTTTTTGTTTCTCCCACATCTAATCCTTCAACAAATCCTATCATCTGCATCACTGTTCATGACTTCCCCAAACACTCCCTTTTATCTTCGTCGAAAACAGTATCATTTGCCTAGATCAGTGGTTCTCAACCTTCCTAATGCCGTAACCCTTTAATACAGCTCCTCTTGTTGTGGTGACCCCCAACCAGTTATTTTCATTGTTACTTCATAACTGTAATTTAGCTACTGTCATGAATTGCCATCGGAAATGTTTTCCAATGGTCTTAGGCAACCCCTGTGAAAGTGTCATTCAACCCCCAAAGGGGTTGCGACCCACAGGTTGAGAACCTCTGGCTGAGACTATTACAACTATTTTGTTTCCTTTCTTCCACCCTTGTCCCAAGATCTAGTGAACCTTTTAAAAAACCAGTTCATGCTCTAGCTGGTGTGGCTCTGTTGGTTGTGTCATCCCACGCACCAAATGGTCACTGGTTTGATTTCCAGTCAGAGTACACGATCGGGTTGTGGGTTGGATCCCCAGTAGGGTTGTGCATGAAGCAGCCCAAGTTTCTGTCTCCCTTCCTCTAGAAGCAATATAAACACATTTAAAAAATATAAAAAACAGTTCATAGCACTCTGAATCTGTTCTTCAAATGGAAGTTTATCTCAATTTTCCCAATTATGGCCTACAGAGCTCAACAATAGTTCCTAACTTTCTGCTTCTCACTCTGCTCCATCCGTAACTTTGCTGCTCTTAGAAAGCTCCAAGAATTCTCTCCCCCACAGGACCTATACTTACCTCTGCCTGGTAAGTTCCTTACCTACATACAAGCATGGCTTCTCAGCAAATGGCTTTCAAGACTGCAATTTAATTTTATACAACCTCTACCCTTACCCCTCCAAATGCTAAGAAATTACTGCTTTTCTCAGCAATTATACACTTGACCCATCTGTAATCACTGCTCCCTTCTGCATACAAATATTTGAGAAATTTACAAGCTTTCCTGTGTGAATTATTCCAAAAGCTACCACTGCCCAGAACAGATTTTAGTGACAGGAGATTTCTATAATCACATGACTATTCCATTCACATTGAAACACTTATAATTTGAAGTTTTTTTTTTTAATTTTATTTTATGTACAAAGAGATAGCATTCTGTGGTAAGGTAGATGTCTCGAATGGCCCATTCATGGAAGTTCACTTAGTCCAACTGAAAAAAAAAAAAAAGCAGGAAATGAATTAATTCAAATGCTTTCAATATCCATTTTACTCACAAAAAACTGGCTCACTATATTAGAATGGGATTTAAATTGGAAATTTGACCCACCCAAATTAGCTGTCAACAGTTATACTTATGTGAATTTCAGTATTGGTATTCTCACTCCTTCCCTAAAAGATATTTCCAACTAGAGAAACACTACTATATAAAATGATCTTTAACAAAAGCTCAGGATGGTTAAGTAGGTAATTACACAGCTAATATTTTGATACTCAGGTGTGCCAGTCACTCCACTAAGAGCTGTTCATCTTAAGGTCTAAGAAACTGAAGCCTTGCCCTGGCCAGTTTGGCTCAGTGGTTAGAGCGTTGACCTGTGGTCCAGAGAGACCCGGGTTCGGTTCCCACTAAGGGCATGTACCTTGGTTGCAGTTTGTCCCCAGTCCTGGCTGGGTGGTGCGGGTGGCAGCCACTCGATGTGTCCCTTTCACATCGATGTTTCTCTCTCTCTCCCTCCCTCCCACTCTATCTGAACAAAAAAAGGGAAAATGTCCTCAAGTGAGGATAAAAAAAAGAAAAAAAACTGAAGACTTTAGGGAGTTGGCCTGAGTTCATCTCATCTGTGATATCCTACCTCCCACTGAGTTATTTGGACTTCCACCACCAAGCAATACTTGTTAAGTATTTGGTCCAGGGTAAAAATCTAACTAAACTAAGATACTTGGTCTCTGCCACAGAGATCACATGAACAATTTATACTTCCTCTAATACATCAAACAAAGACATCTCTTTTTAACAAGCAGGTTCTACTCAATATCCTAAACAAACTACGTGACTACATCTCAAAGAGCCAATAAGGAATTAGTTTTCACCTAGAAAAAAAAAATCAACTCCTAGCAACTCATTACTAGGAGTTAAGAAAGTTTCACATATACGTTACATAATTTTTGTAACAGAAACTGAGCTTTAAGTTACTCGACCACTGCCTGAATTTTCACAAGGTCTATCTGGCCCCAGACCTCAAGCTCTTTCCAGCAGATGACACTATTCAACATTTCAGGGCGGTGGTCAACACCCATACACAGGTCTAGGCACAATTAAAGATACCTACAATCCAATCGCGGTGGTTCTGAAAAGTGAATTGCATCCAACATAATACATGGAACCTGAAACTGGCAAAGCTGAGTAACGCGGCCTTAGGGGCTTCACCTCCCCATGCTATTAACCTGTCCGCACAAACTCTCAAGTGTCACCCGCTACCCTCCTAACTGAAACGGGGAAACGGTGTTGGCCGACCGCTCCGACCCGCGCATTCCCGCGCGCGCAGAGGAAGGGGCCGGCGCGGACGCGAACGCTCACCTTAATGAAGCCGATGTCCTTCGCGTACTGACGGAAACACTGGCGGCACATATTGAGGCCGTATTTCCGGATCAGACCGTGCCGGTTCGAGCAGACGCGGCTGTGAGAGAGACGGCATTACGACAGGTCGCAGAAATAAAAGGATCCCGCCCCCGGGCCACCACCCTCCGCAACGCCGGCCTTCGCCGATCCAGCGGAGGCCTGTAATGGCGGCAGGCACGGCTCCGAGCCGGTCTCCCCGCCGCGCGCCGCCTGCCAGCTCCTCGGCCTTAGATTTCAAGCAGCGTCAGGCCCCAGGGCAACCCTTCCTAAAACCGGACCCTGTGTCTCACCAAGAACGGGAACCCTGGCCGAATTTTCTCGGATGGCTCCAGTAGAGTTGCTGGTGACCCATCTTGTTCGCTCGGAAGCAACGAGGCAAAAAGGAAAGAGTGGGCGCACGCAGGCGCTCTTGAAATTTTGTGGACAGTTTCCCAGAATGCAGTGCTGGCCAACGACGCGTGCGCGGTGCGGCTACACTAGTTCACGTGAGTGAAGAGGGGCCTTGGGAGGTGGCCTAGGGCAGCACAGCTGGTGACGTCACCAGAGCTCAGCCTCTAGTATAGTCAGGCGCCGCCCGCGAGTGCCGGGCGCGGTGGCGCGCGCCTGTAGTCCCAGCTACTCGGGAGGCTGAGGCTGGAGGATCGCTTGAGCCCAGGAGTTCTGGGCTGCAGTGCGCTATGCCGATCGGGTGTCCGCACTAAGTTCGGCATCAATATGGTGACCTCCCGGGAGCGGGGGACCACCAGGTTGCCTAAGGAGGGGTGAACCGGCCCAGGTCGGAAACGGAGCAGGTCAAAACTCCCGTGCTGATCAGTAGTGGGATCGCGCCTGTGAATAGCCACTGCACTCCAGCCTGGGCAACATAGCGAGACCCTGTCTCTTTTGAATCTTGAAATAATGATACAACCTTCAGAAGTAATGATACAGCCTCTTCATTGCTTGAACCCTTAATAATTTTTTAATGTTTTTTTCTTTTAATTAAAATTTTACACTTGGAAAAAGGACTCAGCACTGACACCTACTGGAATAAATTACAAAATAATTTAAAATCAGCTGTAATGATTAGAAGTCAACAGTAGGAGTTTCTGTTTTGTTAAACACAGTAGTTTTCCAAATTGTTTTTGTAATTTAAACACTCCTAGAAATACACCTACACCAGTCCAGAAAAATGATGCGAGACTTACAGTGATATTTAAATAAGGTTGGGTGAGTTTAAACTGAGAAACAAGTAAATGTGCAATGTATGTGGCTTTGACCAGATGATTTGGTGACAGAACAACTTGTTAAAACCAAACGCCATCTGATAATCTGCTGAAAAAATGTCTATATCCACATAGTCATTTATACTGTCTCTAGATAAACTTAAAACTGTATATAGCTCTGAAGTCAAAGCTTTAACTAGATCTATAAAATATACCACAGGGTGTAATAATCCAGGAAACTATTACACATGAACTCATTAGAACTTAAATACAACACCTAAAGGTTGTATTTCTTTAAGACTCTGCTGAGATGCTCCTCTCAATCATTAAATTAGGTACTTCATTACATAATGAAAGAAGACGACAAATCAGAAGTTTGAAAAACAGATGACTTGATTCCTGCCCTTAAAGCTTGCAGATGTGTTGGAAACAGGATTGTCTCAAAGCCCGTCTTTCCAGTCTCAACTTTTGTGACTCAATGATGTGTATACAGCTAAGTAAGCAGAACATTCTGTATTCAATAATGGACATGCTTGTAGAGTACAAAAGGAGCAAAGAAGATAGAACTTAATAGTAATAGATAAGATTGAAAAGGTATTTTGTTTTTTTTCAAATCTTTATTGTTGGATGTAAAATGTATTACAGATGTTCCACATTTTCCCCCATTGACCCCCTCCTCCCCACTCCCGCCCCCCAAAAAGGTATTTTGTTTTAAAGCCTGATGGTTGAGGGGCCTGTGTCAAGCTTCTATAGTTTTCCTGGAATTTATATGTCATTGATGTTTAGTTAACAAAATCAATGTGCCTCTCAAAAGCTAATCTAACATTTTCCCACCTATACTGTATATCCTTCTCAGGCTTTACCTAGTTGTCCTCAATAAAACATAACAATGGTTCTGAGATCAATTCCATAAATATTTTCAAAACTCATATATAATCATTTGGGCCCAGAGATGTGAACTCATTTACAATAAATAAATAGAAAGAACAACAAGCAATTAGTTACACTTGAACAATATGTTCAACTCTCTTAATATTCAAGTAGTTTTTAATGTCTTATCTGGTCTTGAAAGTTGTTCTTGATGGAAATATTACAAAACTGCAGTTGAGAAGTTGTACTTCCTCTCAGTTCTGAGATAATGTGGCACCATCACAACCAATGGAATTATCTATTTCTTTTTCAGTAAGAAAGATGAGAGTACAGCTTTTAAATTCCATTTTAAGCCAGTGTTTATAAAGAGTTTATAGCTTAATCCCATAGTCTTCTTACAGATTCCTAGTACTCTTTTTTTTTTAAATCCTCACCCAAGGATATTTTTCTGTTTACAGTCAGATAGAGTGGGGAGGGAGAGAGAGAGAGAAACATTGATGTGAGAGAGACACATCGACTGGTTGCCTCCCGTATGACCCAACCAAGGCCAGGACGAACCGCAACTGAGGTACATGCCCTTGACTGGAATAAAACCTGTGACTCATTGGTCTGTAGGCCGACACTCTAACCACTGAGCAAAACCTGCCAGGGCTTTTTTTTTTTTTTTTTTTTATCCTCACCTGAGGACATTCTTCCATTTTTTGTACAGATAGAGTGGGAGGGAGGGAGGGAGAGAGAGAGAGAGAGAGAGAGAGAGAGAGAGAGAGAGAGAGAGAGAAACATCGATGTGAAAGGGACACATCGAGTGGCTGCCACCCACACGACCAACCTGGGCCGGGGACAAACTGCAACCAAGGTACGTGCCCTTAGCGGGAACCTAACCCAGGTCTCTCTGGACCGCAGGCCGACGCTCTAACCGCTGAGCCAAACCGGCCAGGGCGTGCCAGGGCTTTTTTTAATGCCCACCCAAGGATATTTTTCCCATTGACTTTCAGATAGAGTGGGAGGGAGGGAGGGAGAAAGAGAGAGAAACATCAATGTGAGAGAGACACATCAATTGGTCCAATTGGTCACCTCCCGCACAGCAGGCCAGGGATCACACTGCAACCAACATATGTGCCCTTGACCAGAATGAAACCCAAAACTCTGTGGTCAATGGGCCAATACTCTAACCACTGAGCAACCAGCCAGGGCCTTAGTGTGCTTTTGTATTTGGCTTTTAAATATTTTTCTTAGACACATTTTTTTCCTAATATAAGATTTAATGGGTTTGGTTCTCTCTCTCTCTCTCTTTCTTAATACAATGAAATTCAATGAAAAATTTAAAAATATGCTATAATCTCCTTGCCCAGATAATCCCTATTGATATTTTCTTTTTGAAAAAATAAAATACTCATATGATTGAAACATTAGAACAGTACAGAGTATAGACACTATTTATTTATTTATTTATTTATTTATTTATTCATTTATTTATTTATTTATTTTAGAGAGAGAGAGAGAGAGAGGACGAGAGAGATAGAAACATCGATGTGAGAAAGAAACATCGATCAGCCACCTCCTGCAGGCCCCCCACTGGGGATTGAGCCCACAACCCAGGCATGTGTGCTGACTGGGAATACAAACTGATGACCTCTTGGTTCATGGGTCAATGCTCAACCACTGAGCCACTCCAGCTGGGCTAGACATTATTTTTAATGTAAGCACATTGGAATGATCTGCATGTTAAGACACTGTTATGCAAGATAACTCCTGTTTTCATCCCCAAATTATTTTCACAATCATTCAGTATTGTACATGCAAAATTTTACAGTTTAAAGGCCTGCATCGCTCTTGAATTATCTTCAATTTCAGAACCTCTAGGAATAGAATCATACATTTTCTCTAAACCAGTAAAAATCTATTTTACCACAAACAAGGTCTAAGATATATATTTTGCATGTTTGGCTATTAAAATAATGTGAACACTTTAGTTTCAGCAGCTAGTTCTTTCCAGCTGATCAGAATTAAGCCATTAATGATTTAATCACTTTTTTTTTATCCTCATCCAAGGACATTTTTCCATTTTTTGTTCAGATAGAGTGGGAGGGAGAGAGAGAGAAAGAGAAACATCTACGTGAAAGGAACACATCGCGTGTTCGTCTCCAGCACAACCCAACCAGGGCCGGGGACAAACTGCAACCGAGGTACGTGCCCTTAGCGGGAACCAAACCTGGGTCTCTCTGGACCGTAGGCCGATGCTATAACCACTGAGCCAAATGGGCCAGGGCATGATTTAATCACTTTATAAAGTCCAAAGTTTAATAGTCTGGATAGCTCTATATTTCAGCAAATGTTGATATTTTAATTAACTATATAATTTAAAGTAAAGCATACATACATACAAAAAAAAGTTTTTTTAATTTACTTTATTTATTTATCGTTATTGTTGAATGTATTACAGATGTTCCTCATTTTTCCCCCATTGACCCCTCCTCCCCACTCCTGCCTTCCCCAACATTGTTGTCTGTATCCATTGGTTATGCATATATGCATTTAAGTTCTTTGGGTTATTTCTTCCCATGCCCCAACCCCCTTCCCTTTGAGGTTTGGCAGTCTAAGAACCAATTTGTACTTCATAATCTCTTCACCTTTTTCACCCATTTCCCCAACCTTCCTCCCATATGGCAACAAACAAAATGTTCTCTATATCCATGAGAATGTATCTGTTCTGCTTGTTCATTTTGTTTGTAGATTCAATTGTCGATAGATATGTATTCATTGCCATTTTGTTTGTTCATATTTTTTATCTTTTTCTTCAAGAAGACCCTTCAACATTTCATATAATGGTTTGGTGGTGATGAACTCCTTTAGCTTTTCCTTGTCTGGGAAACTCCTTATATAGCCATTGATTCTAAATGACAGCTTTGTAGGATAGAGCAATCTTGGTTATAGGTTCTTGCTTTTCATCACTCTGAATATATCTTGCCACTCCCTTCTGGCCTGCAAAGTTTCTTTTGAGAAATCAGCTGACAGTCTTATGGGAACTCTCTTGTAGGTAACTAACTGCTTTTCTCTTGCTGTTTTTAAGATTCTTTCTTTGTCTTGAACCTTTTGCATTTTGATGATGTGTTTTGGTGTGGGCCTCTTGGGGTTCATGTTGTTTGGGACTCTCTGTGCTTCCTGGACTTGTATGTCTGCTTCCTTCACCAAGTTAGGGAATTTTTCTGCCATTATTGTTTCAAATAGGTTCTCAATTTCTTGTTCTCTCTCTTCTCTTTTTGGCACCCCAAAGATGTGAATGTTGGCATGATTGAAGTTGTCCCAGAGGCTCCTTACACTATCCTCACTTTTTTTGGATTCTTTTTTCTTTTTGCTGTTCTGATTGGATGTTTTTTGCTTCCTTATATTCCAAACCGATGGTTTGCTTCTTGGCTTTACCTACTCCACTATTGAATCTGTGTAAATTATTCTTTATTTCACTTAGTGCCTCCTTCATTTCTGACTGTGCATCCTTCATTTCTGACTGGTCCTTTTTTATACTCTTGAGGCCCTCACTAAGTTCACTGAGGTTCTCACTAAGTTCATTGAGCATCCTTATAAGCAGTGTTATGTTTTGTTTGTTTGTTTCTTATGATAAATGTCTGTAAATATTTTATTGATTTTTTTATTTAAATTTTATTTTTGTTACAGATGTTTCTCCTTTTTTACCCCACTGACACCCTCCTCCACATCCCCCCGGCCCTGTTCCCGGCTTTGTTGTCAATGTCCATTTTTCATGCATACATGCATATAAGTTCTATGGTTTATCTCTCCTTCCCCCCACCACCCCCTCTTCTGAGGGTTGCCAGTCTGTACCCTACTTCCATGTTTCTGAGTCTACCCTGTTCCTCAGACTGTTATGTGCATTATATTCCATAAATAAGTGAGATCATGTGGTATTTGTCTTTTACTGCTTGGCTTGTTTCACTTAGGATGATACTTTCCAGGTCCCTCCATGTCGTCTCAAAGGATAAGAGATCTTTCTTTCTTACAGCTGCATAGTACTCCATTGTGTATATGTACCACTGCTTTTTTATCCATTCGTCTACTGATGGACACTTGGGCTGTTTCCAGATCTTAGCTATTGTAAATAGTGCTGTTACAAACATGGAGGTACCTATATTCTTTCTGATTGGTGTTTCAGGCTTCTTAGGGTATATTCCTAGAAGTGGGATCACTGGGTCAAATAGAACTTCAATTTTTAATTTTTTGAGGTGACACCATATTGTTTTCCCTAGTGGTTGCACCAGTCTGCATTCCCACCAGCATTGTACTAGAGTCCCCTTTCCTCTACACCCTCACTAACACTTGTTGTTTGATAATTTGTTGATGGCAGCCATTCTGACAGGTGTGAGGTGATGCCTCATTGTTGTTTTAATTTGCATGTCTCTGATGATTAGTGATGTTGAACATTTCTTCATATGTCCTGTTTGGAAAGGTGTCTATTCAGCTCCTCTGCCCATTTTTTAATTGGGTTCTTTGTCTTCCTCTTGTTGAGTTGTATGAGTACTCTATATATTTTGGAAATTAACCCCTTATCTGATGTATCATTGGCAATGATGTTCTCCTATACGGTGGGTTGCCTTTCCATTTTGATGGTTGTTTCTTTTGCTGTGCAGAAGCTTTTGACTTTGATGTAGTTTCACGTGTTCATTTTTTCCTTTGTTTCTGTTGCTTTAAGTGATGTATCAGTGAAAACTCTGCTGCATATGATGTCTGAAATTTTGTTGCCTACAGTTTCTTCTAGTATTTTTATAGATTCATGGGTCACATTTAAGTCTTTTATCCATTTTGAGTTTATTTTTGTGTATGGTGTAAGTTGATGGTCTAGTTTCATTTTTTTTTTTGCATGTAGCTGTCCAATTTTCTCAACACCATTTATTAAAGAGCTGTCTTTACCCCACTGTATGCTCTTGCCACCTTTGTCAAATATTAATTGAGCATATTGCCTTGGGTCCATTTCTGGGTTCTCAGTTCTGTTCCACTGGTCTATATGCCTGTTCTTGTGCCAGTACCACACTCTTTTGATTACAATAAGCAGTGTTTTGAACTCATGATCTGTTAGGTTGCTTATCTCCATTTCGCTTAGTTCTTTTCCTGGGGGTTTGTTCTGTTTTTTCATTTGGGACCTGTTTCTTTGTCTCCTCATTTTGGCTGCCTCCCTGTGTTTGTTTCTATGTATTGCTTAATGAGACTTATGGGGCTAACTAAGACCAGATGCTGCTTGTTTGAAAGAATTTAGGAAATCTTGAAGCAGGATCCAAGACAGGCCAATCCTATGGTTAACCAACTGACAACAGCTTGGGTGGGCCTGAAAGCTGGGTGGGGCAGGACCTCAGGGAATCACCAGGGCAAGGCAAACAGTGTGAGCCAGGTTGCTGGAGTCCCAGATATGGCGACTGTCTGCCACCCCAGGGAAGGGCTCACCAAAGGAACAAAGGCCTCTGACAGCATGTCTGTCCAGAAGAATGCCCCCTCTCCAGCACTCGCTCCAGTGCCAAACAGTTCAGTTCTTCCCTGTATGTCTCTGGCACCCCTCGAGCCGCCTCCCCTCCAAGCTTAGAGGGAGTGAGTTCGATAAATCCATGTGTGGGCCCTTTAAGAGGAGCTGCCTGGGGCTCCAGCCGCCTTAGCCTCTCTGAGCCTCAGTTCCTGCTGGTTTTTCCAGTCAGAAGTGATGGAGACTTCTCCTCCTGGCACTAGACCCTGAGGCGGGTGCCTGGTGTGAGATGGGGACCCCCCAGTTCTCAGGGAGTTCCTTTCCAGCCGAGTATCCTCCTTATTTTTATCCACCACACGTGGGTGTGGGACCAGCCCATCTACCTCTGCACCTCCTACCAGTCTCGATGTGGCTGCTTCTTTAATTCCACAGTTGTAGGACTTCCATTCACCTTGATTTCAGGTGGTTTTGAATGATGGTTGTTCTATAGTTTAGTTGTAACTTTGATGTGGTTGTGGGAGGACGTGATACCACATTTACCTATGCTGCCATCTTGACCAGAAGTCTCCAAAAATATATTTTTAAAAGTCTCCAACCCAGACCTCTATTTTCTTCAGTCTTTTTGTCCAGAACAACATGTTATCAGTTTTGAGGGGAATCCCTAAAAAAAAAAAACAACAAACAAAAAACTATCTTATATACACTTACATGTAAATATGGACATAAAAATATATGTGTGGATATATACATATATATAGTGTGTGTGCGCCCATATACATATGCTTGTATGTATAATTATATATATTTTTTTACATCTCTTTATGTATTTATACAAACAGAAGCATACCATATCCAATGTTTTCACAAATAAATAGATAATGAGGCATTTTAGAAGAGCACAAAAGCTATAGAGAAAATTTTAGTAAAAAATAAAGAATAAAGATGAATTGAAACATCCTTCTCCCATTCAAGTACTAACCAGGTTCGACCCTGCTTAGCTTCCAAGATCAGACGAGATTGGGTGCGTTCAGGGTGGTATGGCCATAGACTGAAACATCCTTGGGCAAACATTATTTTGCATACTTACATTATATTTATATTTACATAGTATATCAATATAATAAAGTATGTCTATAAGATAAAATTCTTGAAATGGGACTGCTAGGCCTAAGAATATGAGTTTTTACCTTTTTCAGATAGTACCAATTTGCCCTGTACAGAAACTATAACAATTCAAATTTGTACCCGTAGAAAAGTAAGTTTTCCCCAATCTCCCAACAGCAAACATTTTTATCTTTGTCCTTTTGAATTTTGATGAGGAATATCATGTTTTCCTATTGTCGAGGTAAGAAACAGCCACACCTGTAGAAAATGTTTATAAATTTATTTGAGCCAAGCTGACAGCAATTGTTTGGGAAACAAACTCTCAATGGATTGAGAAAATGCTTTGGAAAATGGCAGTTTTACAGCTTATTTTATACAATTAGAACAAATGAGAAGACATAAGGAGGGTTACATGAAATCCACTAGTGGTAAATTAACGGGGCAGAAGAAAGCAAAGTGAGGAAATCTCTGGATTGGAGAAAAGCTAAAATGAAGAGACATAATTTTTTTACATTGGTGGGTATAGGATAGTTAACAATGAACACTTATAGCACATAGAGATAGTATTCAGGCAACAAGATAGCAATGAGGTCTCCTTAAAGTAAAGATTGACCTTTGTCAAGGAAGCTATAGGCCTAAAATGTGATTACTAAAAGGTCTGGCGTCGGCCTGCGGTCCTGAGAGACCCGGGTTCGGTTCCCGCTAGGGGCGCGTACCTCAGTTGCAGTTTGTCCCCGGCCCTGGTCGGTTGTGCAGGTGGCAGCCACTCGATGTGTTCCTTTCATGTCGATGTTTCTTTCTCTCTCTGTTCCTCTCTCTCCCTCCCACTCTACCTTAACCAAAAAAAAAAAATGGAAAAATGTCCTCGGGTGAGGAAAAAAAAGACAAAAAAACACTTTTGCCCTGGCCAGTTTGGCTCAGCGGTTAGAGCGTTGGCCTGCGGTCCAGAGAGACCCGGGTTCGGTTCCCGCTAAGGGCACGTACTTCGGTTGCAGTTTGTCCCCGGCCCTGGTTGGTTGTGCGGGTGGCAGCCACTCGATGTGTCCCTTCACGTCGATGTTTCTCTCTCTCTCCCTTCCTCTCTCTCCCTCCCACTCTATCTGTACAAAAAATGGAAAAATATCCTCGGGTGAGGAAAAAAAAAAAAAAAGGTCTGAGCCGATGGGAGATCACATCCACAATACAAGGCCAATGTAGAGCAAAATGACTTTATTGCATGCACCTGGGTGCAGGCGGGCTGAGCCAAAAAGGGTTCAGCATTGAATAGCAGTTGGGGTGTAGGTTATATACTCTACTTTTAGTTTCCAGCAGTTCCTGCTGACATTCTCTGCCTGGCCCACTGTCCACCTTGCAGATGGACTGGTCTGGTATCTCAGCCGGCATCCCCTGGGTGAGTCATTGCCTTGCAGATAATCCAGATAATTCTTATCCGTACTCAACAGAAGGCTGAGCAAAGGTCATGCGAGCAACAAAATTTTGCATAGTTTCTACCTTTGGCAAGCGTTTACCTTTACCCTTTAAAATGTTACTAACCCAGCGCTGGCCAGTTTTGCTCAGTGGTTAGAGTGTCGGCCTGCAGTCCCGACAGACCCGGATTCGGTTCCCACTAAGGGCCTTTACCTCAGTTGCAGTTTGTCCCCAGCCCTGATTGGATTGTGTGGGTAGCAGCCACTGGATGTGTCCCTTTCATGTTGATGTTTCTTTCTCTCTTTCTCTCTCTTCCTCTCTCTCCCTCCCACTATCTGAATAAAAAAAATAAAATAAAATGTCACTAACCCTTTCATTCCCTTCTTATAATGATGATAAAAAGGAAAAAGGGGCGAAGTTTCTCTTTGTCTACTTCATGCAGGTGTGGGGTCGTTGTGAACTCCTAAAAAGAATTTGCTAGATAACTTCTTGGGGAATGGGGTGATAGGGTCTTTTAACCTGTGCTAGAACAAATTGTCCAACTTTTTGGTTGACTAAAATTTGCAGTTGATTTTGTACGAACATAGTAATCGGGCACAAGAGGCAGGGTCCAAAAAGCAATGGTAAGAAGGCTAATACTAGGGGTCCTATAAAGGGGAGTAGCCAGGTCAGTTTAGGCAAGGCTGCTTCTACACTCGTCCAGATAGATTGAGCTAGGTGATCCTGACTGAATTCCTTTAGCCACTGAGCATTGTCTGAATTCACTGTGTCCTCTCCTCGACCTGGTCGGGTAAGTTAACATAGAAGCAACAAGTTGTATTTGTTATCATGCATAGACCTCCTTCTTTGACCAGTAAACAGTCTAGGGCAATGCGATTATCTATTACCATGCAGGCAAGAGAGTCGAAGAATTTTGAAAGAATATGAAATTTTCACCTGTCTCTCTACCTATATTTGCCATGGTGGTGGTTATGTTTTTTGCTGTTGGGGCATTATAAGTAATTCCTCCCACGAGGCCCCCAGTGGTAATTGCAGCCCTGACTTCTGCTATGAGGAGTCCGACTTCCCTTTTTCCCCTGTGATGGCTTCCGGGTTCAGGGCTTGCTGAGGTTGAATTAGGGATGAAGGAATGGATTAAGGTATTGGCCAGGGTGACATATCCTACTGCCCATAAGCCACCCTGTTTTTCTGGGTTTAGACATTGAAAAGCAATTCCTCTTCTGGGGGCAGAAATGTTTATTGCACCTAAAAACATCATCCCCTCCGGTAAAGAAAGCAGTCCAGTCATATTTGTGCCTAGGGAGGTATTTGATAGACCCACAGTAAGGCTCAAATGATGAAACCATGATAGAGGGAGGAGAGGGCTAGTGACACTGGCAGAACTGCATCCGGGATAGCGACTAATTTCCCTGGTATGATTTTTTTGGTCTTGCATCAAGTGCCTCTGAGCTTGCACATATAAACTCCCATTGCAGGGGTTGGACACATCATGAATAGTTAGATTACAGGTACTCCTCATAAAGTTATAGTGAGAGATAGTATATGTGGTGCTGAGAATCAAGATCAAGGGAGCTTTTGCCCTTCTGCTCCACGGGAGGTTTCTGTTCTCCCAGAGCTTGCCTTAGGACATCTGGGTTATTGATTGACAGGTGTACCACCCCAGTCTAACTCCCCACCTGGCACTGTCCCCAGAGCAGGTTGTGACTGGTGGGTGCCAGAAGCAAGAGCCCCTCAGGCTCCCCCCTCACACACACACACACACCTCACTGGGTCATTGCCTTGCAGATAATCCAGATAATTCTTATCCATACTCAACAGAAGGCTGAGCAAAAAATGATGAGTAGTGGCATTTCACCCAGGGCTCCCAAGGCCGGTGGACCCTGCCCCGCCCTGCCCCCTCGAGGGGACAAAGGGGCACAGGGGGGTTTATGTTAGGAGAGGAAGCAGATTCTTGGAGCAGACAGAGTAAAGAATGAGAGTGGTTGGTGGGGAGAGAAGGAATAAAGGTTAAAGTAGCATGGAGTTTAGATAGCATGTTCCACTCTAACAAGGGAGTAGGGCAGACTGGTAACACTAAACAAAGAGTAGAGAAAGATATAAAGGCCTAAAGAACAAGTGAGTGTCTGGGTTGCTCTGGATTATGATATTTGGCCCTCAATTCCCACAACTGAAACCCCAAAGCTTCAAAGAAGTCCCCTGAACTTGGGGAGGGCAAAGTAGGTTGCTCCAGTATCGATTAAAAATTAAATTGGCCTACCTGCTGCCATCAGAGTTACCCAAGGTTTGGAGTTTGAGATGACAGTTGGGGTGTCCATTCCTGGGCATCTTCAGCCTTCAGCATCAAGACCAATCAGATCAAGGCCTGGATTGCCCGTTCTGCCAGCCTGAGGAAGGGATGAGGACCGACTCTGCAGAGTCTGTCTGCAGTCCAACTTCCAGTGGGGCCCTCCACATTGAAGACGTGGCTTAGGCAGTGGTTGAGGATTGGGGCACTGCCTCACCCAATGGCCAGTCTGATGGCATTTAAAGCAGGAACCCAGGGGTTTGCTCTGTTCATTATGGTGGATGCCCTTCTGTTCCCTGCAGGGGGTTTGCTGACCCCTTTTATTAGTAGGGCCTCTGATGACAGAAGCAAGCATTTGGAATTCTGCTGTTCTTTGTTGTTTAGCCTCTTCATCACAATCATTAAAAACCTTAAAGGCCAGATTTAGAAGAGCCCATTGAGGGTTTTGAGGGCCATCTGCACGTTTTTTGTAACTTTCTCCTTATGTCTGGGTCCAGCTGAGAGATAAATCTCAGGTTTAAAATGACAGTTCCTTCTGAGCTAGTGGGATCTAAGTTAGTGTATCTTCTCATAGCCTGTGTAAGGCGGGATAGAAAGGTTGCAGGGTTTTCATTCCTTTCCTGGATTATTTCAGACAGTTTTTCATAGTTAACCGCCTTGTGTGAGGCTTTTCTAAGTCCTTCAGTGAGACATATTATTATGTGGTCCCTGGCTATCCTATCCGCCTCATTGTCCTAATTCCACCTGGGGTCCTGGCTAGGGACTGCTTCTGCCCCTGGTGGGTTAGTGGGGGCCTGTCATCTCAGATTATTGGCATGGTCCTGGTTGTTAACCCAGACTCAATTTTTATCTTCCAGATTAAGGGTGGAAGAGAGAATAACATGAATATCATTCCAAATTAGATCATAGGACTTGGTAAGGTACTTGAATTCCTGAGTGTAATTGATGGGATCCTCAGTAAAGGATTCTAGTCTTTTATTTATTTGGGACAAATCTGAGAGAGAGAAGGGGACATGAACTCTGACAATGCCTTCAGTTCCTGCTACTTCCCTTAGGGAACATTCTAAAACGGGGGCGAGGTAGAGGATGGATAGGGACCAGAGATGTTTGCGGATTACCTGTGTGAGGGAGTCATTTGTGGCGGTAGAGGAGTCGGAGATGGAGTAGGAGGTTCCGGGTAGGGTGGGAGGCCCACAGAAGGGGCTGGAGGAGGAGGCCCTGCTGGGGGGGCTGAGGGAGGAGGTGGTAGAGAGAGATCAGCTGGGTCAAAGGAGGAAATAGAAGCATGCCATTTTCAGAGGGAGGTTTGGGAGGATTAGAGTGGATTAGGAAGATTTGGGAGGGAGAGCAAGAGTCTCATAAAGAGGGGTGTGATCTGAGTGCAAAGGGGCCTGGATGTAAGGAACCTCAGACCATTTTCCTTGCCTTTGACAGAAATTGTCTAGGTTGGTGAGAATGTCGAAAGTGTCATTCTCAGGCTATTGTGACCCATTGTCTAATTTGTACTGAGACCACACAGTAAAAAATGAGTCACTTGGAATGTTAAGTTCTGAGTGAGTCCTAGGGTCTGTAGATTTTTTAGGAGACATCCTAGGGGTGTTGCATGAGGTATAGGTGATTGAGTGTTTTCTATGTTGCAGTGTGAGATGTCATGGCCTAGCGGTCCTACAGATATAGTAGTGGAAGAAGGTGTCTCCACTTCTCCCCTAGAGTAGAGAGACATGCAACTTGTTGCATTCAAAATGATCAGAGACACAAAGAAAGCATCAGCAGGCAAGATGTATTCAAGATAAACAGAGGGCTACAGCTCGCTCAGGCATGTAGCAATGATTTCAGAATCACCATGGCTTTTATTACAATGTTTAACAATTACATCTGAAGAGTATGTGAGTGACCACATTAGCACCAACAATGCTTAGCAAAGGGAGATTATCTTTATGTTAATATCTAACATTTATCTACATGCCCACAAGCAATGCTTGGCAAACAAATGGCTAACTCTATGTTAACATCTAACCTCTAACTATATGTGCACAAATAATGCTAATCAAGCAGTGACTTGATAATTGACAAAAGCTATTATCTAATCTTTAAAGTTTGCTTACTCTATAGTGGAAACAAATGGGCCTTAGGAACCTTTGAGACAGTTTGAAGAATTTGTTTCAGGAACTGCAGTTCCTTGATCTGTATGAGTCCTTTGCAAGATCACACAGAAAACTCATCCTTGGCTGTACTCTAGTTCTTAAGGATCCATCAGCAACTCACTTCTATCAGGCATCCCTAGATATATGGTGAGCTGAGTGAACCTGGTTTCCGAGGAACGTGTCTCGACCAGTGCTGGATTTTGAGAGGGACAATCACACAGACGTGGCTCTCTTATGTCCAGGATGGGGAATAACAGGACAGCCCGGAGAATCACACCAGTAGTCAAAAACACTCACCAGCCAAATTAGTGTCCAGTGTTGATGCTCGATCAGCAGGAAAGGTTGGAGGTCCGGTATCCAGCTGAGGGTGTGATTGACCCCAGCCTGACAGGAGGCCCGGAGGAGTCTGGGGGCCCAAGGTTGCCCCCCATGCTGGATCCTCACAGACCTCCCAGGTTTCAGCACCAAATAAAAGGTCTGAGCTGGCGAGACATCACATCTACAATACAAGGCCAATGTAGAGCAAAATGGCTTTATTGTATGTGCCTAGGTGCGGGTGGGCTGAGCCAAAAAGGGGTCAGCCTTGAATAACAGTTGGGGTGTAGGTTATATACTCTACTTTTAGCTCCCAGCAGTTCTTGCTGACTACTCTGCCTGGCCCACTGTCCACTTTGCAGTTGGACGGGTCTGGTATCTCATCCGGCATCTGCTGGGTGAGTCATTGCCTTGTGGATAATCCAGATAATCCTTATCCATACTCAACAGAAGGCTGAGTAAAGGTCATGCAAGCAACCAATTTTCCACAGCTTCTACCTTTTGCAAGATTTTACCTTCACCCTTTAAAATGTTACTAACCTTCTCAACTACCCACCATGACTTTTAGTTAGGATAGTTTATGTTCAGACCATCCTGTGCGGTTACTTTCAGTCCTGAGTTTGCAGGGCCCATCATGCTGGCCTCCCCTGAGCTTGTCAAGTTTAGTATTTGGACCCCTTTTGGTCTACACTATGTTTATAATCCAGCCATGTATCTTTATCTGGGAATTTCTCCTTAATCTACAGTCCTCTTTATTGTGTTGGGTTTTTTTTTTATCCTCACCTGAGGACATTTAAAATATATATATATTTTATTCAGATAGAGTGGGAGGGAGAGAGAGAGAAACATTTACTTGAAAGGGACACATCAAGTGGTTGCCACCCACACGATCCAACCAGGGCCGGGGACAAACTGCAACCGAGGTATGTGCCCTTAGCAGGAACCGAACCCGGCTCTCTCCAGACCACAGGCCAACGCTCTAACCACTAAGCCAAACCAGCCAGGGCTATTGTGTTGTTGATCTTTAGTTTATATATTTATAAATGCTTACCTGCAAGAAAATGAGACCTTTGAACTTCATATTGGTTACACTGTTATTTTATTCATCATGTTAGATAGGACAAAGGTCTTAAGGTCTGGGCTGTTCTTACTAAATTCTTTTCTTACTATGTGTTAAAATGTAGCATGGTACTTTGCAGCTAAAGCTGTAAACAGAATGAGCTTGATAGGAACTCAACCTAATAAATTCAGGCAACTTCAAAGAAGTCAATGGCAGAACTTTGGATGTGAATCCCTTGCTTCCTTTACTTGCTGCAAGTAAATAAAACTACCTAAGAACAACCATGTCTAGTTCTTTGGGGAAAGGCGAACACCTTGTTTGATAAAAAAGACAATCCCAGAATCTTATTTGTTTCTGGTATATTCTTCCATGTAAAATGTTTACATTTTATTTATTAAAATTTATCAACTTGTTACATCTTTAGGTTTTGTATCAAAATTCTTTAACATTTCTGTTATAGTACTTTTACATTTTCATTTTTTGTTTTAAATCTTTTTGTTTTTTTATCCTCACCCGAGGACATTTTTCCATTTTTTGTTCAGATAGAGCGGGAGGGAGAGAGAGAGAAACATCGATGTGAAGGGACACATCGAGTGGCTGCTACCCGCACAACCAACCAGGGCCAGGGACAAACTGCAACCGAGGTACGTGCCCTTAGTGGGAACCGAACCTGGGTCTCTCTGTACCGCAGGCCGACGCTCCAACCGCTGAGCCAAACTGGCCAGGGCTGTTTTAAATCTTTTTAAAGATTGATTTTGGGGAGGGGAGAAAGAGATTTGTTGTTCCACTTATTTATGCATTCATTGGTTGCTTCTTGTATGTGCCCTGACCTGAGGTTGAACTCACAATCTTGGCATACTGGGAAGATGCTCTAACCAACTTCCCTACCCAGCCAGGGATTTAAATCTTGCATGTATCTAAAATTTATTTCAATGTCATCAGGAGTAAGGGAGAAATCCAGTTTTTCTGCCTTCCAAATAGCTAGCTAGACTTACTCCAACATAAGCAATATTAATTGAATACACACTAGTTTGTAAGTTTGCTCTATTCTAGCACATAGCAGGCTCTCACAGATATTTGCTAAATGAATAAATGAATAGCATATGTTCATTTATTCATTCTTTCTACAAATATCCACTGAGTACCTACTAAATGTGAACACTACACTAGGACTTGGATATAACAGTAGTGACACTCAGAATCTGTCCTCAGGAAGCTAATAGTCTAGAGGAGTGGTTCCCAACCTTCCTAATGCCGCAACCCTTTAATACAGTTCCTCATGTTGTATGTGGGTGTATCTGCATATGGGCAGACCCACCTGTAGACGGATAGAGGAGTGGTATCTCAGTTCCTAAGACCATCGGAAATATGTATTTTCCAATGGTCTTAGGCAACCTCTGTGAAAGGGTCGTTCAACCCCCAAAGGGGTCGCGACCCATAGGTTGAGAACCGCTGGTCTACAGGCAAAGACAAGCATTAAAGAAGTAGTCATATAACAATATTTTGGATAAACTAATGTAAGATTCTTCTTGCCATGAAAACCCAAAGGTGCTAGATGAAATACCATGTTTTAAAATTGGTATTTTAAATACCAATTTAAACCGGTAGTTGGCCCAACCAGTGTGGCTCAGTGGTTGAGCATTGACCCATGCACCAAGAGGTCATCGGTTTGATTCCTGGTCAACGCATATGCCCAGGTTGTGGACCAGATCCCCAGTGGGGGGCATGCAGGAGGTGAACAATCAATGTTCTCTCTCATCCATGTTTCTGTCTCTCTCTCCCTCTCCCTTCCTCTCTCTCTAAAAATCAATAAAGAAAAAAAAGTTTTTTAAAATAAAATGCAGACTTGAGCTCCAGGGAATCCTAAAGAGCAGGTGCTAAGCTGCTCTTAGCAGGAACTGAAAACCAGAGGCTGCCCTGGGGATCTGGATTCCAAAGGAATAAGAAACAGGCCTTTGAGTATTTGTAATTAATTAAATTGGAAAGAGTGGAAATCCATGAAAATTTTTGGGAAGGATTAAGTACAGCAATATAAGACTTGGGTTCTAGCACTATTTATTCTAACACCATCTATGAGGTCATGGGCAAATCCCTTTACTCTTTTCGGCCTCTATTCCCCTTGTGTAAATTGAGAGAATTAGAGTACCTGTAAACTATGTTTCAGCTTCACAAGTTTAGGATTCTATCCAAGGAGACCTCTTTAGAAATTTATGTTGGCATCAGTGTAGATGGTGGTTTATTGCATTAGCTACCTGATAACTTCCTCGGGGCTTGGTCCACCTCCAAAGTAATCTCTTTACAGACCACAGTAACCTTTTCTAAACAGGTCTGAATTTTATCCCTTGCTTGAAAATTTTGCATTCCATGGTTTTCAAAGACCTAGGTTTAGCAAACAAATTGTTTTCATCATCTGGCTACCTTATACTATTCTAATGTCTTCATCTAACATTTATCCATTGTAGTTTGTTGATTTACTTATCTCTCCCAAACACTGTCAACTCATCTTTGCCATCTAAACATCTAGAATAGGTGCTGTCAAGTAACAAGAACACCATAAATATTAAATGAATGAATATATGCATTTAAGTAAAAAGACCTGGTAAGTTGAGGAATAGTTCTTAAGGCAAGTAATGCAGCTCTTAACTGACATGACAGTACTAAGAATGAAAAGGCAGGTAATTAATTAGAAAATCACAGTGGAAACATAACCTATAAAACATGATCAGAGTGTCAACAGGCACAAGGCAGCACTATAGAGGTCTGATGCTTAGGTATGTATTTGTTAACTATTTTGGCTTTATTTTAGATTAATTTTACCATTAAAAAAACAACTCCAATATCTGGTCCCAATGTGCTAGGGCAGACAAGTCAACTATAGATTGTGTCCATTGATTATGACCTTGCTCTTTAAGAATATGATGTAAGCCTGGCTGGTTTGGCTCAGCGGTTGGAGCATCAACCTGTGGTACAGAGAGACCCGGGTTCAGTTCCTGCTAAGGGCACATACCTCGGTTGCAGTTTGTCCCTGGCCTTGAGTGGCCATGCGGGTGGCAGCCACTCGATGTGTCCCTTCACATCGATGTTTCTCTCTCTCCCTCCCACTCTATCTGAACAAAAAATGGAAAAATGTCCTCGGGTGAGGATAAAAAAAAAAAGAGAGAGAGAATATGATGTGACTATGATTTTACTAGCTTAAACCCCAGTAAGCCACAAACCTAAGTGAGTATAGTTCCCTATGGGCACAAATAAAGGGAAAAGTCAGAGTCATTTAAGTATTTGTTGAATGCCTGGTATGCACCACAAATGTAAGGAAATAAAATAAGTGAAAGGTAATTTTAAGTGTAATTGACTTCTCCACTCCAAAAAGAAAGATCAAGGTGTTAAAGAAAGCTTAGTGGAAACTGAACTGGGTTTGGACACTTAATAGGATTAGTCAGTATGAACAAACCAGAGAAAAGGGAATGAGAGTATTGTGTAGGCCAGGAAGAATAGGAACCAATTTCACGGAAGGAAAACATATCTCTTTGGTTCCTTTTGTCAAAACCTGTAGCGCAATATAACATTCCTTGTGTATTTTCATATATAGTCAGTCCACAGTGCAAGCTAGTGTCAACTGATAGTCCTTGGCTTCAACACCATCAGGGATCCCCAATTTGAGGTGTGGTGAAAAGGCAACTTTATTTAGTGCAAAGAGCTCAATTGTGATACAGCAGGGCTGTGAGAGAATCCCTGAGGTGAACTCCTAGCATGAGGCAGCCCTGGGGCCTCGTCCCTCTCAGGATACAGTTCTGCTCTGGTGATCTTAGTGTTTCAGCTCCAGCAGGGGAAATATAGTCTTTTGTTGTTGTTGCTGTATTTTGAATCCTCACCTGAGGATATTTTTCCACTTATCTTCAGATAGACTGGGAAAGGGAGGGAGAGAGAGAGAGAGAAAGAAAGAGAGAAAGGAACACAAATGTGAGAGAGACATACAAATGGTTGCCTCCCACATGACCCGGGCCAGGTCCAGGGACCTAACTGCAACCAAGGCATGTGCCCTTGACTGAAATCAAACCCGAGATTCTTTGGTCTTCCGGCCAATGCTCCAACCATCTGGGAGGGGAGGGAAAGTTGAAAGGGGAAAGTGTGTGCTCTTCCTATCAAAGGGGAGCTGGTTTATATAGATAGAAGTTGCTATCCCTCCTCTCTGATTGGTCCATGCTCATGCAAATCTGGACTCCAATCGTAATAGCTTGATTGGCCCAAAGGTAGTCTGTCCTGATTGGTCAAATGGAGCCACTCTAATTGGTTGATGAAGATACTGATGGGCAGGGATTGGACTCAGATTGGGCAGGGAAAGTCTCAGTCCTACTGGTTGAAATAGAATTCCCAGAATTCCTTTATAAGAACTAGCTCAGATCACAGAAACATAGTGCAGGAAGGCAGTTCAGTGTAGGAGGCAGGCAGCTTAGTGCAAGCTTCTCCATGAAGTGGGGTTTGTGTAAGAGACCCCTGTGTAGAAATGGCTGCTGGACTCTGTGGTTTTAAGTTTGAGCCAAGTTAGCCACCAGAAGCCCTTAGTAGGTATCATCTTTTTCAGGGTCCACATAAGTTATATTGTCATAGTTGAATTGAAAAATCAGTATTTCTGGATGTCATTTACATCTGCAAAAATACAGCTCCAACAAACTGTAATATTTGAGGCCAGGGCTAGGGTGTGGAGAGGGAGGCACCTAGAGTGTACATCTAAGGAGTAAATACTATGACTCTGAGCATGAGTATTTCCTTAAAATGGGCACCTCAGGAGCCTCCCTTGACCTGGCAGGGCCTGGTCTTTCTTTAATATATGAAATTTAGGCAGGTTAGTAGGAAGCTTAGCAAGTGGAATGAGAAAACAGAGACAAAATAGTTAAATGATCAGCTGAGCAATGAACAGTCAGCTAATAAATCACAAAACCTTATCCTCCCTAACCAGAGGTACTTAGAAGTAGATGGTTTACATCTCTCTTCCCCAACCAGAGTGGGTAGCTTAAATCACCCTAGTCAGGGAGATAGATAACAAAAATCCAGTAGTGCCATTTTTGCCAACCAAACCCCAAAACAGACAAAGTCAGGGGAATAAATAAATAAAAAAAGCCCAGCCAGTCTGGCTCAGTTGGTTGAGTGTTGTCCCACGCAAGACACATGTCTGGGTTTCAGATTCAATCCCCAGTAAGGGATGTGCAAGAGGCAGCCAAGAGATGTTTTCTTTCTCTCTCTCTCTCTCTCTCTCTCCTCCCTCTCTAAAATCAAAAAATAGAAACATTTAAAAAACCAAAAACAAGTAGAGCCAGGCAAATCCAAGATGTAGATGAAGCTGATCAGAAAACGATCTGAAACACCACTATATGCTCATTTTGATGCGCCAGCATATTGAAAACCACACCTAAAAAGCTGATGAATATTCTGATTGAGACCCCCAAACCCCTTAAAATTCCTGCCTACAGAAAACAGACAAAAACCCTCAAGACAAAGGACCCAGCTTGTGCTCTCCCTTGAGCACGCGCAGGCCTCCTTTTCCTCAGGTTATATGTTTACTTTCTTCCTCATAAGTTTCTAAGGGCTCTCCTCTGGCCTAAGTTTTCAGTGAGCCAAAAGCAGCCCTCCCTTGGCTCAGTTCTGTCACTCTGCCTTTTACTTCTCACAAGGAGCAGACGAGCAGATTGGTTGGGCTGCCTAGACTCACTTCTGTTACTGTGATATTGCTTCCTCAATCCTAAACCCTTCCTTTGTTTCACCGTACCAAACTTTAACAAACATACTCTCGAAATCATCTGGACTGTGTCTTGCTTTCTTGCAGAAGTCAAGAACCCACACGTCCCAGGCGGTGCTGGGGCAGACTCGCCTTGGCCAGGTCCCAATCCCTTTGTGACAGAATAAGGCATCCAAACGGTACCTGGCGTCTGGACTGTCCGTCTTTCCAAGTCTCTCGGGCATTTAAGCTAGTCACCCCATCCAAACCCTTCACGGTTGAAAAAGTGGGACTTTGTTGAAAAGAAGTTGCAAAGTTAACTACTGTCATAATTAGTTCCTTCTGATGTGACAGGTGTTGCCTCCGGGGTGAGGGGCGGCACAACCAAAGTGTCAGCCCCATAGGGCGAGGAAATGCCGCACCCTAAGTGGCAGTGGGCAACGGGTAACGTCCCAAGTGCCAAAGCCAGGGAAGCAGAGAGATTTCCCCTTTAACACAGGGACGGACACCTGCCTTCCCACGGAAAACTCCGCGGCCCAAAGCGCGAAAGCACCGGTTAGGTATCTGCAGGGGAAAAGACAACTCCGCCGCGAACAAGAAGCGCCGCCGCCGCCGCCGGAAGCTGTACGCGGTCCGGGGAAACGACGCTGCGCGTCCGCCAATCGCTGGTCTCGGGAGCCGCTAGCTGGGTCCTCAGGCTTCGGCGTCCACGCTCTGCCGGTCCGCAGCCACAGCGGGCACTCGACCCGCGGGGAGGGCACGCGGGCTGCCCTGGCGGGACTCACAGCCACCGTGCTGAGAAAGCGCGAGATGCTGGCTCAAGGAGAAGACAGGCAGATCCTCGGGCAGCCCGCGCGTTCGAGGACCCCGGCGGCGGCGCGGCCGGGCGGGAACTGGGGACTTTCAAAGTCCAGCTGAGGTGCTGCCTGCCGCCGCCCAGGAGAGATGAAGCTGCACTGCGAGGTCGAGGTGGTCAGTCGGCACTTGCCGGCCTTGGGGCTGAGGAACCGGGGCAAGGGCGTCCGCGCAGTGCTGAGCCTCTGTCAGCAGGCGCCCCAAAGTCAGCCGCGGCCTGGGGCCGGGGCCGGGGCCGAGCGAGGCGGCCCGCAGCCCCCCTGCTTGCTTATCTCCACCCTGAAGGACAAGCGTGGGACCCGCTACGAGGTGCGTGGAAACAGCAGGCCCTGCCCGGGAGTCTGCCGCGGGGCACTTCCCCGGAGCCGCCGGGCGGCCGCCCTCGGGCCTCGCACCCCGCCCACCCGAGGCCGCAGTTCGTCCTGGGGGCTCGTGGGCGCCCACCCCGAGCCCCCACCACACCTGTTTCCGGGGCTCCTCCCAGGACCCGAAGGAGGAGAGCTTTGAGAGTGCACCTTCTGGTTATTTCTCTTGCTCATTTCTGCGACTTGGAATTGACAGTGGTAATCCAGTTCGGAGGAACAGTAAAATAACTGAATTTTCGTTCAAAAAATTCTATTTCTGCCACGGAGTTTTCGGCAGCTTAAAACGAAAAAAAGGCTTTAAGGGATGATGAACAGTATCTAAGGTCTGTAGACCAGATCAGTACTGTAGTGAAGCAGTAACGTTTCGGTTGCATCTTGATACTTTCATTAAAGTTGTTGGTTACTTCAGCTCGCTCGCTCTCTTTTTCCTTAAATGTGAAATTTTCTAGGCCCTGGTTTCTTAGGTCCAGGGCTTTTTCTTACCTGCGTAGGAGTAGTAAACTCTCTAGAAGCAGCTGGAAGTTGAAATAGAATTTATAAAGCATAGGTTTTATGAGATATTTTCTTTTTCCTTACCAGGCACTGTTGTTTTGTCAAAATGACTGGACTACCCTGTGTCTATAAATAAAGTTGAGGGGGCAATTCATTGCCCACCCTTGCATCTGACTCTTCATTGGATCTTACAATTTTCAGGGATTATTTCCCTTGCAGTGTTGTACTCCAAAGGGAATATTTATTTAGTTGAGAAAAGTGGGTATTAGAGTCTCATTCAGAGATACCTAGTGTTTGATGTAAGTAGTTGAAAATCTAAATAATTTCTCCTTGTTGATTGAATCAACTTATATAATTTTTCAAATCGAAAAGACTTTGGAAACCATCCAACACTGTAAATATTACAAAACTCTCAGATGACAAAAGCAAACTCACAACTAGAATTGCATCTCCCCAGACCTCTCTTTCTTGCCCAGTTTGGGCACTGCCTATTTACAAAGTCTGTGATGATGTCTCTTTTAAAACTCATATTGTACCAATAGTCAATTGCAGGTGGTAATCCTAATTAAAATTTTATTGTAAACCGCTAGTGGAAGACTTACTGTGCAGAGGGTGCTGTGCTAGATAGAATCTGGGAAACAAACTTGATTTAGTCACTGTCCTGAGACTAGAAAGGGAGAAACAGAAACCATTACATACAGTACAAGACGGGCTATGATAAATGCTATAATAAAAGTGGAAGCAGTGAGATGAATTCCGATTACTGAGGCTTGAGAGAGTTGTAGAAGAGGAGGTACCACAGGACTTGGAAAATGTACGTGCTCAGTAAACATTTGTTGGATGAATTAAGGTGGTGCTGGTGTTGGTCCTGGGCCTCGAGTATGTATTAATGCTAAGTATGGGAAGTACCTTGGACCTCTTTCTTTCACCTACTTTTCTGTCCCATGACTTCAGCTACCATCCAACTGTGATTTCCAAATCCATCTTCAGCCAGTCTTCTCCCTTAACTTTTTCAAAATTATTGCTCTGTTTTATTATTTGTTATTGTTGTTAATCTCTTGCTGTTCCTAATTTAGACTCTGAACTTTGTCATAGGTATGTACGCATAGGAAAAAAATAGTGTATATAGAGTTTGCCACTCTGTGTTTCCAGGCATCCACTGGGCATCTTGGAATGTATCTCCTCCTTGGATAAGGGGTAGCAACTATATCTTAGAGTTGTGTGTGTGTTTCATGCCACCGTGGCACACATTTTTCGTATCACTTCTTTTTTCACTTTAAAAAAGGCTGAACAACATTTAGCTTTTTTTTTTCTTCCCTACAGAAATAGTCATGACTCACATTTGACTTTCTTTTCTTTTTTTTAAACATTAATTAACTTATTTCTGTTACAGGTATTTCTCCTCCACCCTCCCCAGCCAGACACCCTCCTCCTCATTTCTTCCCTCCACCCCCTAAGCATTGTTGTTTATGTCCATTGGTTATGAATACATGCATATAAGTTCTTTGGTTTATCTCATCCCCCCACTCCCCTTGAAGTTTATTATTCTGAACCATATTCCTTTCTATGTCTCTGGGTCTGTTTTGTTCATCAGCTTTTTTTGTTCATTATATTCCACAGATAAGTGAGATTACGTGGTATTTGGCTTTCTCTGATTGGCTTATTTTGCTTAGCATCCTACTCTCCAGGTCCCTCAAAAGAAAAGAGATCTTTCTTACTGCTGCATAGTGTTCCATTGTGTATATGTACCACAGCTTTTTTATCCACTCATCTATTGCTGGACACTTGGACTGTTTCCAGATCTTAGCAATTGTAAATAGTGCTGCTATGAACATATATTCTTTCCGATTGGTGTTTCAGACTTCTTAGGATATATTCCTAGAAGTGAGCTCAGTTGGTCATAGGGCAGACCAATTTTTAATTTTCTGAGGAAACACCATATTGATTTCCATAGTGGCTGTACCAGTCTGCATTCCCACCAGCAGTGTATTAGAATCCCCTTTTCTCCGCATGCTCTCCAGCACTTGTTTGACGATTTGTTGATGGCAGCCATTGTGGCAGGTGTGAGGTGATACCTCATAGTCATTTTAATTTGTGTCTCTGATGATTAGTGATGTTGACTATTTCTTCATGTCTTTTGGCCATTTGTGTGTCCTGTTTGGAGAGGTGTCTATTTAGGTACTCTGCCCATTTTTTTTTTTTTTTTTTTTTTTATTCTCACCTGGGGACATTTTTTGCATTTATCTTCATATAGAGCGGGAGGGAAAGAGGGGGGAAGAGGGAGAGAGAAACATCATTGTGAGAGAGACACATTGACTGGTTGCTACCCACACAACCCCAACCGGGGCCAGGGACAAACTGCAACCAAGGTACATGCCCTTAGTGGGATTTGAACCCGGGACTCTCCGATCCGTGGGCCGATGCTCTACCCGCTGAGCCAAAAGCGGCTGTCTTTGCTCCATTGTATGTTCTTGCCACTGCTGTCAAATATTAATTGTGCATAATCTCTTGGGTCAATTTATGGGTTCTCTGTTTTGTTCCATTGATCTATATGCCTGTACTTGTGCCAGTACCAGGCTGTTTTGATTACAGTGGCTTTGTAGTATATAATCCGGTATTGTGATTCCTCTTACTTTGTTCTTTTGGAGGATTGCTGTAGTTATTCAGGGTCTTTTTTGGTTCCATATAAACTTTTGAAGTGTTTGTTCTAGTTCTGTGAAATATGTTGTTGGTATTTTAATGGGGATTGCATTGAAGCTATAGATTGCTTTGGGTAGTATGGACATTTTAATGATGTTCATTCTTCCAGTCCATGAACAAGGTATATGCTTCTACTTTTTTGTATCTTCCTCAATTTTTTTCAATGTCCTATAGTTTTCTGCAAATAGGTCCTTCTTTCATTAAGTTTATTCCTAGATATCTTAATTTTTTTGCCGCAATGGTAAATGGGATTTTTTTAGTTTCTCTTTCTGTGAGTTCATTATTGGTGTATAAGAATGCTGTCGATTTCTTGAAGTTGATTTTGTATCCTGCTACCATGCCAAATTCATTTATTAAATCTAGTAGATTTTTGATGGAGTCTTTAGGGTTTTCTGTGTATGATATCATGTCATCTGCGAATAATGACAGTTTCACTTTCTCCTTTCCAATTTGGATCCCTTTTATTTTTCCTTCATGTCTAATTGCTGTTGCTAAGACTTTGGTAATATGTTAAATAAGAGTGGTGAAATTGGGCATCCCTGTCTTGTTCCTGTTCTTAAGGGAAATGCTAAAGGTTTTTGCCCATTGACTATGATGTGGGCTGTTGGTTTTTAAAAGGTCTGAGCCGGCGGGAGATCACATCCAAAATGCAAGGCCAATGTAGAGCAAAACGATTTTATTGCCTGCATCTGGGTGCAGACAGGTTGAGCTGAAAAGGGTTCAGCATCGAGTAACACTTGGGGTGTAGGTTATATACTCAACTTTTAGCTTCCAGCAGTTCCTGCCGATGTACTCTGCCTGGCCCATTGTCCACTTTGCAGTTGGACTGGTCTGGTATCTTGTCCTGCATCTGCTGGGTGATTCACTGCCTTGCAGAGAATCCAGAAAATCCTTATCAATACTCAACAGAAGGCTGAGCAAGGGTCATGCAAGCAATGCAATTTTTCACAGTTTCTGCTTTCTGTAAGCTTTTACCTTTTCCCTTTAAGACATTATTAACTCTTTCATTCCCATCTCATAATGATGATAAAAAAGGGAAAAAGGACGAAGTTTCTCTTTGTCTACTTCATGCAGGTGTGGGGTCGTTGTGAACTCCTAAAAAGAATTTGTTAGATAACTTTTTGGGTGGTGGGGTGATAGGGTCCTTTTACCTGTGCTAGAACAAATTGTCCAACTGTTTGGTTGACTAAAATTTGCAGTTCATTTTATACGAATCTAGTAATCGGGCACAAGAGGCAGGGTCCAAAAAGCAATGCTAAGAAGGCTAATACTAGGGGTCCTATAAAGGGGAGTAGCCAGGTCAGTTTAGGCAAGGCTGCTTCTACACTCGTCCAGATAGATTGAGCTAGGTGATCCTGACTGAATTCCTTTAGCCACTGGGCATCATTGTCTGAATTCATTGTGTCCTCTCCTGGAACTGGTCGGGTAAGTTAACATAGAAGCAACAAGTTGTATTTGCTGTCATGCATAGACCTCCTTCTTGACCAGTAAACAGCCTAGGGCAATGTGATTATCTATTACCATGCAGGCAAGAGAGTCGAAAAATTTTGAAAGAAGTTTCAAATTTTCACCTGTCTCTCTACCTATATTTGCCATGGTGGTGGTTATGTTTTTTGCTGTTGGGGCATTATAAGTAATTCCTCCCACGAGGCCCCCAGTGGTAATTGCAGCCATGACTCCTGCTATGAGGAGTCCGACTTCCCTTTTTCCCCTGTGATGGCTTCCGGGTTCAGGGCTTGCTGAGGTTGAATTAGGGATGAAAGAATGGATTAAGGTATTGGTCAGGGTGACATATCCTACTGCCTATAAGCCACCCTGTTTTTCTGGGTTTAGACATTGAATAGCAATTCCTCTCCTGGGGGCAGAAATGTTTATTGCACCTAAAAACATCATCCCCTCCGGTAAAGAAAGCAGTCCAGTCATATTTGAGCCTAGGAGGTATTTGATAGACCCACAGTAAGGCTCGAATGATGAAACCATGATAGAGGGAGGAGAAGGCTAGTGACGCTGGCAGAACTGCATCCGGGATAGCAACTAATTTCCCTGGTATGATTTTTTTTGGTATTGCATCAAGTGCCTCTGAGCTTGCACATATAAACTCCCATTGCAGGGGTTGGACACATCATGAATAGTTAGATTATAGGTACCCCTCATAAAGTTATAGTGAGAGATAGTATATGTGGTGCTGAGAATCAAGATCAAGGGAGCTTTTGCCCTTCTGCTCCACGGGAGGTTTCTGTTCTCCCTGAGCTTGCCTTAGGACATCTGCATTATTATTATTATTATTATTATTATTTTATTATTATTTTATTATTTTTGTCTTTTCTTTTGGTACGTGCCCCTAGTGGGAACCAAACCCGGGACTCTCTGGTCCACAGCCCAACGCTCCAACTGCTGAGCCAGGGCAGGACATCTGCCTTATTGATTGATAGGTGTAGTGCCCCAAACTCCCCACCAGGCACTCTCCCCAGAGTGGGTCACTCACAGCGCTTGGCACTAGTAGTGAGAGCCCCTCGGGGCTCTCCCCCTCTCCCCACTGGGTCAGTGACAAAATAATGAGTAGTAGTATTTCACCAGGGCCCACCAGGCAGGTGGACCCCACCCTGCCCTCTTGAGTGGATAGAAGGGCACAGGGGGATTTATGTTAGGAGAGGAAGTAAATTCTTGGAGGAAACAAAGTAAAGAATGAGAGGGGTTGGTGGGGAGGGTAGGAGTAAAGGTTACAGTAGCATGGAGTTTACATAGAATGTTTCACCGTAACAAGAGAGTGGGGCAAACTGGTAACACTGAAAAATTGAAGAAAGATATAAAGGCCTAAAGAACCAGTGAGTGCCGGGATTGCCCTGGGTTACAATATTTGGCCATTTCCCACAACTGAAACCCCAGTGCGTAGAAAAAGTCCCCTGAACTTGGAGAGGGCAGAGTAGGTTGCCCCAGTATTAATTTAAAATGAAATTGGGCCCTGGCCAGTTTTGTCAGTGGTAAGAGCGTCTGCCCGCAGACCAGTGAGTCGAGTTTGGTTCCCGCTAAGGGCACGTACCTCGGTTGCAGTTTGTCCCTGGCCCCAGTTGGGGTTGTGTGGGTGGCAGCCAGTCGGTGTGCCTCTCTCACATCAATGTTTCTCTCTCTTCCCCCTCTCTCCCTCCTGCTCTATATGAAGATGAATGCAAAAGTATCCTCAGGTGAGGATTTAAAAAAAAATTAAATTGGGCTCCCTGCTACTATCAGAGTTACCCGAGGTTCGGAGTTCAAGATGACAGTTGGGGCGTTCGTTCCTGGGCACCTCAGTCTTCAGGCACAAGGCCAATCAGATCAAGGCCTGGATTGCCTGTTCCGCTAGCCTGAGGAAGGGTTGAGGACCGACTCTGTGCAGTCTTTCCGCAGTCTGACTTCCATTGGGGTCATCCACATTGAGGACGTGACTTAGGCAGTGGTTGAGGATTGGGGCATTGCCTCACTGAATAGCCAGTCTGATTGCTTTTTAAGCAGGGACCTGGGGTTCTGCTCTGCTGATTCTGGTGAGTGCCCTTTTTCTGTCTCCTGAAGGGGGTTTGCTGACCCCTTTGATTAGTGGGGCCTCTGATGGCAGAGACAAGCATTTGGAATTCTGCTGTTCTTTGTTTTTTAGCCTCTTCATCACGATTATTAGAAACCTTAAAGGCCAGATTTAGAAGAGCCCATTGAGGGTTTTGAGGGCCATCTTCACGTTTTTTTGTAACTTTCTCCTTATGCCTGGGTCCAACTGATAGATAAATCTCAGGTGTAAAATGACAGTTCCTTCTGAGCTAGTGGGATCTAAGTTAGTGTATCTTCTCATAGCCTGTGTAAGGCGGGATAGAAAGGTTGCAGGGTTTTCATTCCTTTCCTGGATTATTTCAGACAGTTTTTCATAGTTAACCACCTTGTGTGAGGCTTTTTTAAGTCCTTCAATGAGACATATTATTATGTGGGCCCTGGCTAGGGACTGCTTCCGCCCCTGATGGGTTAGTGGGGGGGGCCTCCTGTCTCAGATTATCCACATGGTCCTGGTTGTTAACCCAGACTCAATTTTTATCTTCCAGATTAAGGGTGAAAGAGAGAATAACATGAATATCATTCCAAATTAGATCATAGGACTGGGTAAGGTACTTGAATTCCTGAGTATAATTGATGGGATCCTCAGTAAAGGATCCTAGTCTTTTATTTATTTGGGACAAATCTGAGAGAGAGAAGGGGACATGAACTTTAACAATCTCTTCAACTCCCACTACTTCCCTCAAGGGACATTGTAAAACAGGGCCTAGGTAGTGGATGGATAGGGACCAAAGGTGGTTCTCAATTGCGTGTGTTAGGGAGTTGTTTGCGGCTGTAGAAGAGTTAGAATAAAAGGTTCAGTGTAGGATGGGGGGCCCACAGAAGGGGCTGGAGGGAGGATGTGGTGGAGTGAGATCAGCGGGGTCAAAGGAGGAAATAGGAGAAGTTAGCGAGCCATCTTCAGAGGGAGGTGTGGGAGGATTAAAGTGGAGTAGGAAGATATGGGAGGGAGAGCAAGAGTCACATAAAGAGGGGTGTGATCTGAGTGCAGAGGGGCCTGGATGTAAGGAACCTCAGACCATTTTTCTTACCTTTGACAAAAATTGTCTAAGTTGGTGAGAATGTCGAAAGTGCCATTCTCAGGCTATTGTGACCCATAGTCTAATTTGTACTGAAGCCATGCAGTGTTGCAGTAAAAAATGAGTCACTTGGGATGTATGTTTTTCTATTTATTTATTTACTTACTTATTTATTTACTTATCTGTTTGTTTATTTATTCATTTATTGATTGATTGATTGTTTTTATCTTCACCTGAGGACATTTTTGTACTTACCTTCAGATAGAGCGGGAGGGAGAAAAGGTGGAAGAAAGAGAGAGAAACATCAATGTGAGAGAGACACATGGAATGGTTGCCACCCACATGACCCCAACTGGGGCCAGGGACAAACTGCAACCAAAGTACATGCCCTTAGCAGGAACCAAACCCAGGACTCTCCTGTCCACGGGCCGACGCTCTAACCACTGAGCCAAACCGGCCAAGGTGGGACATAAGTTTTGAGCGGGCTCTAGGGCCTGTAGATTTTTTAGGAGACATCCTAGGGGGTGTTGTACGAGGGATGGATGATTGAGTGTTTTCCATATTTTGGTGTGAGATGTCGTGGCCTGGCAGTCTGACAGATACACTAGTGGAAGAAGAAGGCGTCCCCCCTTCTCCCCTAGAGTAGAGAGATGAGCAACTCACCTATATCCGGCGTCCCTAGATATATGGTGAGCTAAGTGAACCTGTTTCCCGAAGAGTGTGTCCTGACCAGCACTGGGTTTCTAGAGGGACGATCACACAGACGTGACCTCGAGACCTGGCTCTCTTATGTCCTGGATGGTGGATAACAGAACAGCCCGGAGAATCAGACCGGTAGGCAAAAAAACACTCACCAGTGAATTAGTGTCTGATGTTGATACTGGATTGGGCAGGAAAGGTTGGAGGTCTAATATCTGGCTGAGGATGTGGTTGACTCTGGTCCAACAGGAGGCCCGGAGCACTCTGGGGGCCCACAGTTGCCCCCTATGCGGGATCCTCACAGACCTCTTGGATTTCAGAACCAAATAAAAGGTCTGAGCCTGCAGGAGATCACTTCCACAACACAAGACCAGTGTAGAGCAAAACGATTTATTGCATGCATCTGGGTGCAGATGGGCTGAGCTGAAAAGGGTTCAGCCTCAACAGTTGGGGTGTAGGTTATATACTCTACTTTAAGTTTCCAGCAATTCCTGCTGATGTACTCTGCCTGGCCCATTGTCCACTTTGCAGTTGGACTGGTCTGGTATCTTGTCCTACAGCTGCTGAGTAATTCACTGCCTTGCGGGTAATCTAGATAATCCTTAACCATACTCCACAGAAGGCTGAGCAAAGGTCATGCAAGTAACACAGTTTTTCAGTTTCTGCCTTTTGCATGCTTTTACCTTTACCCTTTAAAACATTACTGACCCTTTCAGTTTTTCAGATATGGCCTTTATTATGTCGAGATATGATCCCTTTATTCCCACATTGCTGAGCGTTTTTATCAGAAATGGGTGATAGTTTTTGTCAAATGCTTTTTCAGTGTCTATTCATATGATCATATGGTTTCTATCTTTCATTTTGTTTATGTGGTGTGTCACATTTATTGATTTGCAAATATTGTACCAGCCTTGCATCCCTGGATGAATCCCACTTGGTCATGGTGAATAATTTTTTTAATATATTGCTGGATCTGATTTGCTAATATTTTCTTAAGGATTTTGGCATGTATGTTCATCAGGGATATTGACCTGTAGTTTTCTTTCTTTGTAGTGTCTATCTGGTTTTGGAATTAGAATTATGCTGGCCTCATAAAATGAGTTTGGAAGTTTTCCTTCTTCTTCAATTTTTTGTAGTAGTTTGAGGAGAATGGGTGTTAGTTCTTCTTGGAATGTTCAGTAAAACTCCCCCGTGAAGCTGTCCAGGCCCAGGCTTATGTTTGCTGGGAGATTCTTGATTACATCTTCAGTTTTCTTAGTTGTTATCGTTCTGTTCAAGTTTTCTATCTCTTCCTGGTTCAGTTTTGGGAGACTGTGTATTTCTAGAAATTTGTTCATTTCACCTAGATTGTCCAATTTGTTGGTGTATAATTGTTCATAGTATTTGTTAATGATCATTTGTATTTCTGTGGTGTCAGTTGTTACTTCTCCTCTTTCATTTCTGATTTTATTTATTTGAGTCCTCTCTCTCTGTTTTTTGGTGAGTCTAGCTAAGGGTCCAACAATCTTGTTTATCTTTTTTTTTTTTTAATCCTCACCCGACGACATTTTTCCATTTTTTGTTCAGATAGCGTGGGAGGGAGAGAGAGAGAAACATCGATGTGAAAGGGACACATCGAGTGGCTGCCACCCACGTGACCAACCAGGGCCGGGGACAAACTGCAACTGAGGTACGTGCCCTTAGCAGGAACCGAATCAGAGTCTCTCTGGACTGCAGGCCGATACTCCAACCACTGAGCAAAACTAGCCAGGGCTTGTTTATCTTTTCAAAGAACCAGTTCTTTGTTTCATTGCTCTTTTGAATTGTTTTTTTAGTCTCTATGTCATTTATTTCTGCTCTTACCTTTACTGTTTCTTTCCTTCAACTTGCTCTGGGTTTTTCTTTTTGTTTGCTTTCTAATTCTTTAAGTTGTGAGGTTAGTCAGATAGAAATTTTTCTTGTTTCTTGAGGTAGGCTTGTAGTGCTGTGAACTTCCCTCTCAGGACTGCTTTCACTGCGTCCCATAGATTTTGTGTTGTGTGTGTGTTCATTTTCATTGGTTTGGAGGAAGTTTTAATTTCTTCCTTGATCTTCTTGGTAACCTATTCATTGTTTAATAACATGCTATTCAGCCTTCATGTGTTTGAATGTTTTTTAAGTGTTTTTATTGAAATTGATTTCTAGTTTGGTGCCATTGTGATCTGAGAAGATGCTTGATATGATTTCAGTCTTGGACTTGTAGAGACTTAGTTTGTGTCCTAACATGTGGTCTGTCTTTGAGAATGTCCCATGTGCACTTGAGAAGAATGTGAATTCTGCAGTTTTGGGGTGTAATTCTTTGTAGATATCTATTAAATCCATTTGATGTAGTGCATCATTTAGAGTGTCTGTATCCTTGTTACCTTTTTGTCTAGAGGATCTATCTAGTGATGTCAGTGGGGTGTTGAAGTCCCCTGCTATGATTGTATGGCTGTTGATTTCTCCTTTGATGTTCTCCAGAAGTTTTTAAATATATTTTGGTGTTTTTATATTGTTTGCATATATGTTTACCAGTTATATCTTTCTGTTGGATAGATTCTCTCTCTGTTATGTAGGGGCCTTCTTTGTCTCTAGTTATGGCCTTCATTTTGAAGTCTGTTTTACTGGATATGAGTATTGCTACCCCAGTTCTTTTTTCCTTTCTGTTTGCTTGGAAGATTTTTTCCATCCCTTCACACTTTCAACCTATGTGAGTCTTTTGTTGTGAGGTGGGTCTCTTGTAAACAACATATATATGAATCATGTTTTCTTATCCAATCAGCTACTCTGTGTCTTTTGATCGGAGTTTTTAATCTATTTACATTTATGGTGATATATATGTATTTATTGCCATTTTTGTTTATTGTAGTTATATTTTTTCCCTATTTTTTCTACTGATTACAGCAGTCCTTTTAACATTTCTTTTTTTTTTTTTTTTTTTATTGATTTTTTTTTTTTTATCCTCACCCGAGGATATTTTTCCATATTTTGTACAGATAGAATGGGAGGGAGAGAGAGGAAGGGAGAGAGAGAGAGAAACATCGACGTGAAGGGACACATCAAGTGGCTGCCACCCGCACGACCCAACCAGGGCCGGGGACAAACTGCAACCGAAGTACGTGCCCTTAGCGGGAACCGAACCCGGGTCTCTCGGGACTGCAGGCCGACGCTCTAACCACTGAGCCAAACCGGCCAGGGCTTCTTTTTTTTTTTTTTTTTTTAATTTAGTTTTTTAATATTCACCCAAGGACATATTTCCATTTTTTTGTTCATATAGAGATAGAGTGGGAGGGAGAGAGAGGAAGAGAGAGAGAGAAACATCGATGTGAAAGGGACACATCAAGTGTTTACCACCTGCATGACCAGGGCCAGGGACAAACTGCAACCAAGGTACATGCCCTTAGTGGGAACTGAACCCAGGCCTCTCTGGACCGCAGGCCAACGCTCTAACTGCTAAGTCAAACTGGCCAGGGCCTTTTAACACTTCTTGCAGTGCTGATTTGGTGCTAGTATATTCCCTTAGTCTTTTATTTGTTTGGGAAGCTTTTTATTTCACCTCTATTTTGAAAGCCTTGCTGGATAGAGTAGCCCTGGATTCAGGTCCTTGTTTTTCATGACCTTGATTACTTCATTGCATTCCCTTCTGGCCTGTAGTGTTTCTATTGATAAGTCAGCTGAGAGCCTTATGGGGGTTCCTTTGTAGGTAATCTGTTGCTTATCTCTTGCTGCCTTTAGGATTCTCTCTTTGTTTTTAATTGTTGACATTTTAATTATTATGTGTCTTGGTGTGGGCCTGTTTGGATTCTTCTTACTTGGGGCTTTCTGTGCTTCTTGTACTTGTATGCCTTTTTCCTTCATTAAATTAGGGAAGTTTTCTGTCCCTATTTTTTCATATATATTCTCTAACCCTTGCTCATTTTCTTCTTCTGGAACTCCTGTGAGGTGGATGTTGTTACGTGTCATATTGTCCCACAGTTCTCTTAGGCTGTTTTTCTGTTTTATTAATTGTTTTTTCTTTTTGGTTCTCTGATTGGGCGATTTTTCCTACCCTATCTTCTAATTCACTGATTTGCTTCTCTGCCTCCTCTACTCTGCTGATTGTTCCTTCCATTGTGTTCTTTATTTCTGCTATGTCATTCTTCATTTTCAATTGGTTGGTTTTCAGTGTCTCTGTATCTTTACTCATGCTGTTGAAGTTCCTCATGATTATTATTCTGATATCTTGCTCAATTCCCTTTTATTTATTTCATCTTCTGTCCAATTATCTTGTTCTTTCATTTAGGATTTCTTTCTTTGTTTCACCATTTTGGCCTGCCAAATTTTCCCTGTGGGTGTTGGTGTTCCGCTGGTTGTGGCTCCCTCTACTGGGTTTGGATGAGTGTGGGAGGACCCATGTTAAGCATCACTGTCAAGTCTTACTTTCCTGGGTAGATGTGCAAGCCCAGGAAAAGATTCAGTTATCCTCTAGCTTTTTGCCTGGAAGCTGTTAGTCTCAGTTACTTGATGAGCCTTGGGTTGTAGCCCTCAGCTGAAGGGTAAGTGGATTTCCAGAGGGTGGGGCAGATGCCTGCTGGCTGTTAATGAGCCTCAACTTGCATGTCTCTGGCCTTGGTGGTGTTAAATTCCTGAGGGAGGGGCTGTTGCTTCTCCTTGGGGCTCTGGGGCTCTTTGAGTAAGATAGCTACTGTCCTATGAGGGAGTTTTTCAGCACGAAACTTCCAGTGCCCTCCAAATCCCAAGTCTGTCCACAGTTCCAGTCCAGTCTGCCTGCCCTCTACCGGTGCCCAAGATGAGTGGCTATAGCTAATTTAATGCTCTGTCCTGGCCCTCTGCACTGTGGAGCCTGCTTGGGATGTTAACCCTGAGGGAGCTGCTCACAGTAAAACAGCTAGTGTCTGTGGGCTCACAGCCCGCCCTCCTGCACCTCAAAGTGCCTACCAGGCTCAATTTAGTGTCCTTTTCCTGTCCCTGGTTATATATGTCCTCTCTAGCTGCTTTTCTGTTGGTTTCTCCCAGCAATTTGTCTTTATTTTAGTTATAATTCCAGTTTGGTCCTGGGAGATGGGCTGTGTAGCTTCCATTCATTCTGTCGCCATGTTGGAATCTCTCACATCTAAATCTGCTTGATATATTGGTGGAGGGTAGCAAATTGGTGATCATCAGAGGGGAACAGATCTTAGAAGAGCAGTGATGAAAATATTTTTTATCTCATCCAGATAAATGTATAAACCCCCTTCTGAGTTGAATCTGCTATCTACTGGAAATTTTCACTTGGATGTGTTGCAGCATTTCAGCCTCAAAATACCTAAAAATGTATTGTCCTTGTCACTCCTAAACCTGCGTTTCTGACAGTGTTCTGCCCCATCCAGAAACCTTAAAGCCTTTGCCCTCCCACATCCAATATATTGAATCCTTTCCATTCTACCTCCTAGATATCTTTCAATCCATCCCAGCTCTAGTCTAAACCATTATTATTTGCCTGGCTGGTGTGTCTCAGTGGTTGATTGTCAACCCGTGGACCAAGAGGTCGCCTGCTCGATTCCCGTTCAGAACACATGTCCAGATTGTGGGCCAAGTCATGCAGGAGGTGATCAGTCAGTGTTCTCTCTCATTGATGTTTCTATTTCTCTCCCCCTCTCCCTTCCTCTCTCTTTAAAACTCAATTTAAATAAAAATCATTATTCCTTGCCTGGCTAGTTTCTTAAAGGATCTCTGTACCTCTACTGTTCCCTTCCCTCATCCCACTCCCCTCCCCCAAAGTTTATTCTTACACTGTTGTTAAAGGGAACTTGTACAAATAGAGATCTAATGATGTTCCCGGCTTAAAATCGTTCAGTGGACATCATTGTTCTTAGGATAAAATCCAAAATTCTTTTTTATTTATTTATTGATTGATTGATTCTAAAGAGAGAGAGAATGGGGGACTTCCGGTCAAGATGGCGGTATAGGTAAACACGCGGTATCGCGTCCTCCCACGACCACATCAAAGTTACAACTAAACTACAGAACAACCATCATTCAAAACCGCCTGAAATCAAGCGGAATGGAAGTCCTACAACTACGGAATTTTAAAAAAGCAGCTACATCCAGACTGGTAGGAGGGGCGGCGGCGCGAGGGGCGGAGGCGTGTAGGGCTGGTCCCACACCCACGTGTGGCAGATAAAAATCAGGAGGCTCCCGAGGCTGGGAAGGTCCTTCCTGAGGACTGAGGGGGTCCCCGTCCCACACCAGGTGCCCCGCTCAGGGTTCCAGTGACAGGAAGAGAAGTCCCCATAACTTCTGGCTGGAAAAATCAGCGGAAACTGAGGCTCAGGGAAGCTGAGGTGGCTGGAGCCCCAGGCAGCTCCCTAAGGGGTCCGCGCACGGACTTATCGGATTCTCCCCCTCTAAACTCGGAGGGGAGGCAGCTCGAGGGGCGCCAGAGACATACAAGGAAGAACTGAGCTGTTTGGCACTGGAGCGAGGGCTGGAGAGGGGGCTTTCTCCGGGACAGATGTACTGTCAGAGGCCTTTGTTCCTTTGGTGAGCCCTTCCCAGGGGCGGCAGACAGAAGCCATATCTGGGGCTCCAGCAACCTGGCTCACACTGGTAGCCCCGCCCTGCTGACTCCCTGAGTCCCCGCCCCGCCTCACGCAATTTTCAAGTCCACCTAAGCTGTTGCCACTTGCTTAACCATAGGATTGGCCTGTCCTGGATCCTGCTTCAGGTTTTTCCTAAATTCTTTCAAACGAGCAGCATCTGGTCTCAGCTAGCCCCATACCTCTCATTAAGTAATACACAGAAACAAACACAGGGAGGCAGCCAAAATGAGGATACAAAGAAACAGGTCCCAAATGAAAGAACAGAACAAAAACCCAATAAAAGAACTAAGCAAAAGGGAAATAAGCAACCTAACAGATACTGAGTTCAAAATACTGCTTATAAGGATGCTCAATGAACTTAGGGAGGGCCTCAAGAGCATAAAAAAGGACCAGTTAGAAATCATGGATACACAGTTAGAATTGAAGGAGGCATTAACTGAAATAAAGAATAATTTACACAGCTTCAATAATAGAGTATGTAAATCCAAGGAGCAAACCATCGATTTGGAATATAAGGAAGCAAAAAACGCCCAATCAGAACAGCAAAAAGAAAAAAGAATCCAAAAAAATTAGGATAGTGTAAGGAGCCTCTGGGACAACTTCAAGCGTGCCAACATTCGCATCTTGGGGGTGCCGGAAGGAGAAGAGAGAGAACAAGAAATCGAAAACCTGTTTGAAACAATAATGGCAGAAAACTTTCCTAACTTGGTGAAGGAAACAGACATACAAGTCCAGGAAGCACAGAGAGTCCCAAACAAGATGAACCCCAAGAGGCCCACACCAAGACACATCATCATCAAAATGCAAAAGGTTCAAGACAAAGAGAGAATCTTAAAAGCAGCAAGAGAAAGGCAGCTAGTTACCTACGAGGGAGTTCCCATCAGGCTGTCAGCTGATTTCTCAAAAGAAACTTTGCAGGCCAGAAGGGAGTGGCAAGAAATATTCAGAGTGATGAAAACCAAGAACCTACAACCAAAATTACTCTATCCTGCAAAGCTGTCATTTAGAATCGATGGACATACAAAAACCTTCCCAGACAAGAAAAAGTTAAAGGAGTTCATCACTACCAAACCGTTATTATATGAAATGATGAAGGGTCTTTTTGAAGAAAAAGATAAAATGTATGAACAAACAAAATGGCAATGAATACATATCTATCAACAATGGAATCTACAAACAAAATGAACAGGAAGAACAGAAACATTCTCATAGATACAGAGAACATTTTGTTGGTTGCCAGATGGGAAGGGGGTTGGGGGAATGGGTGAAAAAGGTGAAGGGATTAAGAAGCACAAAATCGCCCTGGCCAGTTTGGCTCAGCGGTTAGAGCGTCGGCCTGCGGTCCGGAGAGACCCGGGTTCGGTTCCCGCTAAGGGTACGTACTTCGGTTGCAGTTTGTCCCCAGCCCTGGTTGGTCGTGCGGGTGGCAGCCACTCGATGTGTCCCTTCACGTCGATGTTTCTCTCTCTCTCTCACTTCCTCTCTCTCCCTCCCACTCTATCTGTACAAAAAATGGAAAAATATCCTCGGGTGAGGATAAAAAAAAAAGAAGCACAAATTCATTGCTAGACTGACAAACCTCAAATGGAAAGGGGTTGGGGGGGTGGGAAGAAATAAACCAAAGAACTTATATGCATAACCAATGGACACAGACAATAGTGTGGGAAAAGGTGGGAGGGGAGCAGGAGTGGGGAGGGGAGCAGGAGTGGGGAGGAGGGGGTCAATGGGGGAAAAATGTGGAACATCTGTAATACATTTTACATCCAACAATAAAGATTTGAAAAAATAAATAAATAAAATAAATAGAGAATGATTTGTTGTTCCTTTTGTTTATGCATTCATTGGTTGATTCTTATATGTGCCCTGGTCGGGGATTGAACCCACAACCTTGGTGTATTGGGACGATGCTCTACCAACAGAGCTACCTGGCCAGGGCCAAAATCGAAAATTCTTAACATGGTTTAAAAAATCTTTCACCATCTAATCTCTGTTTCTCTGTTGACCTCTTCAACTCATTTACCTTTTTTTTTTTTACTCGATCCTTTAGCCATACTGAACTTTTAGCTTCTCAAAGATGCAAAACTCTCTTGCTTTCAAGGCTTTGCACATTGTTCCCTCTTGTTGGTTGCTATCTTCTCTCTCTTCTAGACGTGTCCTAATCCTTTAGTGCTCACCTTCATATCCCAAGACCAGGTAAGATTTCTTTGCTATATAAGGTTTTATAGCAGCCTGAACTTGTCTTAATAGTTGTTATGCTTATAATTAATAACTGTGTCAGATTGGCAGCTATGTGTGATTACCATGCTGGTCTTACCACCATTGTTCCAAGCCCCCTATCGTAGTTAACCTGTACATAATGGCTTTTCGATAAATTGTTGTTGAAGTCTAAAGCAGAAGCAACATCAGTCAATAACATTTTTTGAGCACCTGCTATGTGTCAGTCATTGTCTGGCTCTGGGGATACAAGAATGAACAAAGGAAACAAGATTCCTGCTTTCATGAAGATTGTAATCTTGTGGGAGGCATGCCCACCCCAGACTAATGTACTGAAATTAAAAAGGCAAGTAACTACTATTGGCAACTCACTATAGCCACATAGTTAGAATGAGGGAAGAGGCACATTCTCCCAAAACACAGGGCATTCTGTTCTCGGAGGAAAGAGTTTACCAGACAGATAGAACAATAATTTCTATCAGAAGGTACATAAGAAACGTAGCTACCCAATTAATAAAAACAAACCCAACCAAACGAAAATCTTTAAAACTTAAAACCACAAAACAGACTTAAAGACTAAAAGACAAACCAGAGCCTGGCAAAGTGACTGGCACATTCTACTTGTAATAATTATTAAGTAACAATACTTGGTTTTGTTCTTTTTTTCAATTGGTTTTATGCAGCTAAAGGGAAACATTGAGCAATTCTTCACCAAATTTGTGGATGAGGGGAAAGCCACTGTTCGGTTAAAGGAGCCTCCTGTGGATATCTGTCTAAGTAAGGTATGATATTAAAAACATTAATGATGCCCGTGCTTGTGTGGCCCTTGCTTGTCAGCCCAGGCACCAAAGGGTTTCAGGTTTGATTTCCAGTCAAGGGCACATATCTGGGTTGCAGATTCGATCTCTGGCCCTGGTTGATGCAACCAATCGACGTGTCTCTCTCTCTCTTCCTCCCTCCCTCCTTCCCTTCCACTTTTTTTTTTTATCCTCACCCGAGGACATTTTTGCATTTATCGTCAGAGCAGGAGGGAGAGAGGGAGGAAGAGAGAAACATTGATGTGAGAGTGACACATAGAGTGGCTGCCACCCACATGACCCCGACTGGTGCTGGGGCCAAACTGCAACCGAGGTACATACCCTTAGCAGGAACCAAACCCGGGACTCTCTGGTTCACGGGCCAGTGCTCTAACCACTGAGCAAACCAGTCAGGGCATTCCCTTCCACTCTTAAGAATCAAGGAAGAATATCTTAGGGTGAGGATTAACAACAACAAAAACATTAATGATTAAGTTAGTTGGCTGTTATTTTTTTTTTAATAAGAGGCTATTTGAGCATTCTGATATATCACATAGCTGAATAGAGACAGACTCTTGGAAATGTGTTTAAAGAAGTGATGGAAGCTTCCCAGGAATGTTTGTATAGCTCTAAAAGGCAGAGTCGGCCTTGGTAAGGCTGCCCAGGATGGTAAGGAACACTAGGTTTGCTTCTGTGCCCAAAATGGAGCCTTAAGGTTTTCTTACACTGTAACTCTAAGGCAGTTGGCACAGATCTACGTTTTTCCAGCTGAATTATAGGTTACAAATCTAAGTTTAATATAAAAAAGAGGATAAAATGCAATTAGAACCTTGTTGGGAGGTAACTTTATTTACTATAATAATTTTTAAAAATACATAAGTCATTACAATTTTTTAAAAAACTGTTTCTTTGTCCTATCTCCCCTTTTTGTTTTCCCCCTTTCTAGAATGTAGGAGCAGTATCTTGTTCAACCTTGCATTATCCTTAACCCCAAGCAAAGTACTTTGCAAACCTTTAAAGTTTAATAACTTTTTAAGGTTATTTGTGTTGAATGGAAAACATTTTGTCCTGTGTCCTCCTGTTCTTGCGATTTTTCATTTTCTCTTGATGTTCAGCTGTCTTTCCACTAACTCCTTTCTTCTACCTAAAAACAAACTGAGGTCTTACCAATTAAAAAAAATAGGATAAACAAATTTCTGGAGAGATGAGGCTAAATCTGTTGCCTCCACTTTCTTACGATCTGGTTTGACTTTTACTTCCACTGGTGTGTTCAAAACACTGCCTCAGAGGTCAGTGGTTTCCTTTCTAATTGCTAATCACATTGCCATTTTTTTTCTCATCTTTTTTGGGCTTTGTAAAATTTGACATTGATGACCGATCCCTTCTTTAAAAAAAAAAAGGAACCCTTCACAGACCTGTGCATCATCCTTGTGCAGGGACCATGTTAATCTTCTCTGTATTGTTCAAACTCTGGTATATGTGCTGCCGAAGCGAGCACGACCAGTATCTTAATAAAACTTTCTTAGCATCTGTGACAGGGCACTGTCCTGATTTACCTTTGGTTTTTGCAGCCACTCCTTTGTCTCCTATCTGGTGACTTTTTTTTCTATCTCCCCGATACAGGCTTTATTCCAGTTTTCTGCCATACTTGCCTTCCATTCGCATAGCTCCACCCATATTGTATAACTCCCAAGTCTGTAAGTTGGTACCCTCTACTGGACCTACTTGACCCAGGTCTCCAGATTTTCCTCACTCCACTTCACTGTGTATACTACTGCCAAAATAACACTTAGCTACGTAATTCTCATGCTCAAAATGCTTCAGTGATTGACTACAGCCTGATTATTCTGTCCTCCTTACCTTGACATCAAGCTCATCTGTAATCTATCCCCATACTGTATTTATAATCTTTTACTCCTCTACCATGCTCCCACATTCCAATCAAATAGGATCACACACTTTGTTTCCCACACTTGCTGAAAGTTCACTATTCCTTCACACATAAACTTTGGGAAACTCTTAAAGTATCCTGCCAAGTATTAGTTATTTTTATTGGTGACTTAGTTCACATACAACTTGATTAGTGATTTCTCTGTTCAGCTGGAAGTAATCTCACTGGCTTTTGACATTTTGTGGCACTCTTGACAGTGCCATTTAGCTCTGCTTTTGACAGACAGGCCATAGCTTTTCACAATTTCTAGTCCTTATGAATGGAACCCCTGGACATTTTACAGTGCACAGGGCTGTCTCAGCCTGTCTCGGGCACTGGAGGTTTGGGTGAGTTCATCTTTTGTTTTTCAATCCTCACCCAATTTCCAATGATTTTTAGGTAAAGTGGGGAGGGAAGAATGGGGGTGGGGAGGAAAAACAGGAACATCAGTGTGAGAGACACATTGATTGGTTGCCTCTGCACAACCGGGTATGGGGATAGAATATGCAACCATGGTACGTGCCCTTGACCAAAAATTGAACCTGCAACTCTTCGGCCTGGTCTGTGGGCCGACTTAACTGCCGAGCCAAACTGGCCAGGGCTGGGTAAGTTCATCTTAAACCCAAATCTCAGGTATCTTTTCATACCTTCCTATTTTATTTTATTTATATATTTTTTTATCCTCACCTGAGGACATTTTTCCATTTTTTATTCAGATAGAGTGGGAGGGAGAGAGAGGAAGAAAGAGAGAGAGAAACATCAACGTGAAAGGGACACATTGAGTGGCTGCCACCTGCATGACCCCACCATGGCCAGGGACAAACTGCAACTAAAGTACATGCCCTTAGCAGGAACCGAACCCGGGTCTCTCTGGACCACAGGCCGACACTCTAACCGCTAAGCCAAACTGGCCAGGGCCTTTCTATTTTATTTTATACTCTATGGTTTTCCCTTTGAACAGTTTTATTTAGAGTGTCAACATTTGCCCTGGCCTGTTTGGCTCAGTGGTTAGAGCATCGGCCCATGGACCAGAGAGTCCTGGGTTCAGTTCCCGATAAGGGCACGTACCTCGGTTGCAGTTTGTCTCTGGCCCTGGTTGGGGTCGTGTGGATGTCAGCCAGTTGATTTGTCTCTCTCACATCGATGTTCCTCTCTCTGTCTCTTTTCCTCCCTCTCTCCCTCCCACTCTATCTGAAGATAAAATGCAAAAATGTCCTCAGGTGAGGATAATAAAATAAAATTAGAGCATCAACATTTTTTCAAATGTTTCAAACTTTTAAAGTTTTTTGTATCTATATTGAAATTTAGTCAAAATAGAATACTAACATTTATTTTTTACAGCCTTTTTCAGTAAATGATTACATTGTTTGCATATATAACTGTTTATTGAATTTATTATTTAATTAACATGTATGCATTATATAAAATGGAATTTATAATTGTACAATGTATTTTTATTTATTCAGGCCAACCCCAGCAGTTTAAAGAGTTTCCTTTCAGTTGTGAGACTGGCTCATAGAGGCTGTGACGTCGAGGCACCACTTTCACCCCTCACACCAGTGAAGCCTTCGGAATTTGAAAAATTTAAAACCAAAATGGTTATCACATCCAAAAAGGACTATCCTCTAAGCAAGAACTTCCCGTATTATCTGGAACATCTTCAGACTTCTTACTGTGGGCTTGTTCGAGTTGATACGCGTATGCTTTGCTTAAAAAACCTTAAGAAATTAGACTTGAGTCACAACCATATAAAAAAGCTTCCAGCTACAATTGGAGACCTCACCCACCTTCAAGAACTTAACCTGAATGACAATCACTTGGAGTCATTTAGTGTAGCATTGTGTCAGTCTACGCTCCAGAAATCACTTCGGAGTTTGGATCTCAGCAAAAACAAAATTAAGATACTCCCTGTACAGTTTTGCCAGCTCCAAGAACTTACAGATTTAAAACTTGATGATAATGAATTGATTTGCTTTCCTTTCAAGATAGGACAGTTGACAAACCTGCGATTTTTGTCAGCAGCTCGAAATAAGCTTCCATTTTTGCCTAGTGAATTTAGAAATTTATCCCTTGAGTACTTGGATCTTTTTGGAAATACTTTTGAACAGCCAAAAGTTCTTCCAGTTATAAAGCTGCAAACACCATTAACTTTATTGGAATCTTCTGCACGAACCATATTATATAATAGGTAAGACTTTAATAGCCATAAAACATGGTACTTTTGATAGCATCCTAGTGTTATCATCATCCTCAGACTAATCATAAATCTTCAACTATAGTTTATGATGCTGTGCATAATCTAATGCTTTGCTCTGGTGGCCTTCTTCCTGCTCCTGACCTTTGCTTGGAATGCTCTTCCTTTAGAAAGTCTCATAACTCACTTTCTCACTTCATTCAGTGCTCTGCTGAAGTGGCACCCCAGAAAGGTCTTTTCTGACCACCTATCTAAAATTTTATTCCCCACCCCCACCTTACATCTTACATTTTTGGGTTTATTTTTTTCATAGGATGTATTACCTAGCATTATATTTTTTTAAAGATTTTTATTTTATTGCTTTTTTTTTCTTTATTGATTTTAGACAGAGAGGAAGGGAAAGGGTGAGAGATGGAAACATCAATGAGAGAGAACATTGATTGGCCTCCTCCTGCATGCCCCCCACTGGGGATTTGGCCCACAAACTGGGCATGTGCCCTGACTGGGAATCACATTGGCGACCTCTTGGTGCATGGGTCAGCGCTTAACCACTGAGCCACACTGGCTGGGTGAATGGCATTGTTTTTCAATGATCTGACCAGCATCATCAGTATTCCACAGGAACTTGTTAGAGATGCAAGTTCTTGAACTCCATTCCAAACCTACTGAATCAGAAACTGAGGTGGGACCAACTCTCTGTGTGTTAATAAGTACTCCGGGTACTTCATATATACTCTAAAGTTTGAGAACTCTAGTCTGGTATAGTAGTAAAGTGTAGTTTTTGGCGTCAGACTTGGGTTTGATTTCTGGCTTCACCCTTAATGTGGCTTTAGCAAGTTATTTAACCTCTTTGATTGAATATTCTCATCTGTGAAACAGGAACAGAGTTGTGAAGATGAATGAGCTAATGTAATGCCAGAGCATATGGCATATAGTAGGACTCAGTCACTGTTGGTTCTCTTCCCTTTGTCCTTGCACACTAACTGAGGTTGGTCTCATGAGACCAAACTCCAGGTATTCATTTTTGTTCATGTTTCTTTCATTATTGAGTGCCTATAAAATAGCAGTAATACCACATTTCAAAGAAGAGATTCTTAACTTTTTTTATTGGTGGAAGGCTCTTTAAAAATAAAAACAACTGACCAAAATTCTGACCCTAGGAAAATGCACACAAGGATACTCAGAATTTTGCATGCAACTATATATTATTCATGGACCCCACTGAATTCCAATCCAATCCTTCCTCCTCACAGTCCCTGGCTTCAGAATTCTTATTTTAAAGCAGTGGTTTTCAAACTTTACTTCACATTTGGAATCACCTGAGGGGCTTTTAAAAATTCTTATGATTGCCCAGCTGGTGTGGTTCAGTGGTTTGAGCACTGGTCCATGGACTGAGAGGTCCTGGTTCTATTCTCTGTCAGAGCACATGTCCAGGTTGCAGGCTTGATCCTCAGTAGGGGGCATGCAGGAGGCAGCCAATTGATGGTTCTCTCTCACATCAATGTTTCTCTCTACCTTCCTCTCTTTCTAAAAAAATCCAGTAAAAGCATGTTTAAAAATATATCTATGTATAAAAATTCTTGCCCTGGCCATTTTGAATCAGCAGTTAGAGCATCAGCCTGCGGTCCAGAGAGACCCGGGTTGCAGTTTGGCCCTGGCCCTGGTTGGGTCGTGCAGGTGGCAGCCACTCAATGTGTCCCTTTCACATTGATGTTTCTTGTTCTCTCTTCCTCTCTCTCCCTCCCACTCTCTCTGAACAAAAAATAGAAAAAAAATGTCCTTGGGTGAGGATAAAATATAAATAAATAAATAAATAAATAAATAAATAAATAAATAAATATTATTATGATTAATTCCTACCCTAGACTTTTTTTATAATCCTCCAGCGAGTATATTTTTTCCATTGATTTTAAGGGAGAGTGGACGGGAGGGAGGGAAGAGAGAGAGAGAAACCTCGATGTGAGAGATACATGTTGCTTGGTTATCTCTTGCACATGCTCCGATCAGGGATTGAACCCGAGGCCCTTTGGTGCGGGCCGACCCTCTAACCATTGTGCCAGGGCCCACCCTACTCTTATTATATCAGAATGTCTGATAGTAGGACCCAGTTTTGTCTTAAAACCCCCAGGTGATTCTATGTACAACTAGCTCGGATTAAGAATCACTACTTTACACCACTGCTTCTCAAACTTGAGTGCATTCAACTCACCTGGGAGTCTTGTTAGAGGATTGTTTCAGAGGTCTAGGGTGGGGGTGCTGCATTTCAAACAAGCTTTTTGGTGAGGCTGAGGCTACTGAGGCTACTAATCCATGAATCACACTTTGAATAGTCAGTCTCTAAAGTAACTAAGGACTTACTATTGTTTTCTTTTTTAATCCTCACCGGAGGACATTTTTCCATTTTTTGTACAGATAGAGTGGGAGGGAGAGAGAGGAAGAGAGAGAGAGAGAGAGAGAGAGAGAGAGAAACATCCACGTGAAAGGGACACATCGAGTGGCTGCCACCCGCACGACCAACCAGGGCCAGGGACAAACTGCAACCGAAGTACATGCCCTTAGCGGGAACCGAACCTGGGTCTCTCCGGACCGCAGGCTGACGCTCTAACCGCTGAGCCAAACCGGCCAGGGCAGGACTTATTGTTGTTTTCAAGATTCTTAAAATTTGAGAGTGCATCAGAATCATGGTTGTTGAAATAAATGGTTATTAAAGCAGAATTGCTGGATTTTTGTTCACTAAATTTGGAGTGGGGCTGAAGAAGTTGCATTCTAAGGAGATGCTGATACAGCTGGTTAGGGACTACACTTTGAGAACCACTGGTTTAAGGCATTGACTCTTAATTAGGAATTAAAAATTACCTGCTAAATGACAATACATGTAAGTGCCTAGAACAGTGCCTGGTTCATAATAGATCTCAATAAATATTTAACATTTACATATATTACTTATAATAAATATATGAAATTGGCTTATCTGGCAATAAAAATCAATGTTATCATTAGCTGTGGAGGAACTCTTAAGTAATATAGATGAGAAATATAGATGCTTAGATTCTCCCTCAGACCAACTAGTTTAGAGTCACTGGAGATGGGCCCCTATTATCTGTTACTTACATATTTTTTAAATCTCCAGAGCTGATACTGATGGCTCAGGAATAAGACCACTGATTTGAGGTAACCCTAAATGGTGTCTTTTGATAATGAATTGCTCCTGAGCTCATTCTGGGCATTCTCTGAGACATGTGTATGTGTGTATAATTTATTCAAATTTGAAGATTATATCCAAATAAGAAGTAATACAAATGATTTCCAATTTTTTAAAAGACCATAGCTAATTGGCTAAATGATTTAAAAAATACAGACTGACATCCAACATGGAAAAGTGCAGAGTTGGAAGGAAAAAATAGATGATCAAAATGTGATGTCAGAAAAATAATTTGTTAGTGCTAAATGATTTAGCATATAGTATTTTAAACTTGACCTCTGTTAATAGTGGTTCTTGTAAAGTGGCTCTAACCTTTACTAAAGTATAATTTTGCATGTTTTCAGTTATGTTTTAAAAAGAATATAAACCCGCCCTGGCCAGTTTGGCTCAGCGGTTAGAGCGTCGGCCTGCGGTCCGGAGAGACCCGGGTTCGGTTCCCGCTAAGGGCACGTACTTCGGTTGCAGTTTGTCCCCGGCCCTGGTTGGTCGTGCGGGTGGCAGCCACTCGATGTGTCCCTTCACATCGATGTTTCTCTCTCTCTCCCCCGTCCCCTCTCTCCCTCCCACTCTATCTGTACAAAAAATGGAAAAATATCCTCAGGTGAGGATTAAAAAAAAAAAAAAAGAATATAAACCCAAAGCCATGAGAATAATACCTATTATCTATCTCTTGGTAAATTGTTCTAACTACTTGTTATAAATATAAAGTTAAAGTATATTTGAAAAATATGTAGAAATTTAAATTATGTTAGATAGATAATACAGTTTTGTTTTTTTTTTTATCCTCACCCGAGGATATTTTTCCATTTTTTGTACAGATAGAGTTGAAGGGAGAGAGAGGAAGGGAGAGAGAGAGAGAGAAACATCGATGTGAAGGGACACATCGAGTGGCTGCCACCCACACGACCAACCAGGGCCGGGGACAAACTGCAACCGAAGTACGTGCCCTTAGCGGGAACCGAACCCGGGTCTCTCCGGACCGCAGGCCGACGCTCTAACCGCTGAGCCAAACCGGCCAGGGCGATAATACAGTTTTTAACTGTTGGCTTTTTCCTTAGACTATAACCAATAGCCTGGAAGAGATTAATGTAAATATGTGATAGACATTTCCTGGCACAGTTATTAAAAAATTATTACTGCCCTGGCCGGTTTGACTCAGCAGTTGGAGCATTGGCTTGTGGACCAGAGAGTCCTGGGTTCGGTTCCCGCTAGGGGCACATACAAAAAAAAAAAAAGACTTGAAATATTCTCAGAATTAAAAAATTACTTGCACCTGGCTGGTGTGGCTCAGTGGTTGAGCATCAACCCATGCACCTAGCGGTCGCTGGTTCGATTCCTGGTCAGGGCACATGCCCTGGTTGTGGGCTTGATCCCCAAAGAGGGAGTATGCAGAAGGCAGCCAATCGATGTTCTCTCTTATCAATGTTTCTCTCTCTCTCCTTTCCTCTCTGTCTAAAAATCAGTAAAGAGAAAAATAATTTTTAATTATTACTTGCACAAGGAACAAGTAAGTACATGTGAAAAAATGTACAAACAAGGCCAATTCCAAATCCCTTACAAAAGTAGACCGCTGTTTTTGATTTGATGTGTATCTTTTCAGGCTTTTCTGAAAGGATTTTATTTTATTATTACCATTTTTTAAATTATTGTTATTTTTTAAATCCTTGCCTGAGGATATTTTTCCATTTATATTCAGATAGAGCGGTAGGGGCAGTGAGAGAGAGAGAAAAACATTGATGAGAGAGAGACACATCGATTGGTTGCCTCCCACATGACCCTGACCAGGGCAGGGGACCGAACTACAACCAAGGTATGTGCCTTGACTGAAATCAAACCTAAGACTCTTTGGTCCACGTGCTGATGCTCTAACTGCTGAGCCAAACCAGCCAGGGTTCTAAAAGGATTTTAAACTCCATTTTAAATAAGAGTAGGTTTTGTTTATGTGTTGTAAAAGATCTGAACACCTAATGTGTGTCAGCATATAGAAACAGCAGTGTGCCTGGTGGCTCAGTAGATTGAGCTTTGTCCCATGGAGTGAGAGGTCCCGATTCGATTTATGGTCAGGGCACATGCCCGGGTTGTGGGCTCGATGCCCAGTGGGGGGCATGCAGGAGGCAGCCAATTGATGCTTCTCTCTCACGTTGATGTCTCTTATCTCCCTTCCTCTCTCTCTCTAAAAAAATCAATAAAAACTTTTTTTTTTTTTTAAAGCGGTGTGAGACTAAGTGCCTGGAACATGGTTGTATTTAGGGGGAAGAGTTGGGCATTGGGCAGGCAATCACAAAAGACTGTTGGACTTAGACTTGATTTTTTCCTCACCCGAGGACATTTTTCGATATTTTGTTCAGATAGAGTGGGAGGGAGAGAGAGAGAGAGAGAGAGAGAAACATCGACGTGAAAGCGACACATCGAGTGGTTGCCACCCACACGACCCAACCAGGGCCGGGGTCAAACTGCAACCAAGGTACGCGCCCTTAGCGGGAACCGAACCCGGGTCTCTCCGGACCGCAGGCCAACGCTCTAACCGCTGAGCCAAACCGGCCAGGGCGGACTTAGACTTGATTTTAAGTGCTTTGGGCACCACTGAAGTTTTAAGCAGGCGGGTGAGTGATTTAAGCAAGGTGAGGGTAGCCTTACTTGCTTAGCCAGTAAAGTAAAACTAATGCCCCAAACAACATGTTTTAAATTTGTTTCACACAGTTTAAAATTTCCCTTTGAATAATTGATGCCTAGGAGAGTATGTGGATTTATTTAAGTTTCTTCACAGGTAGAACTCCTTAACTCTCCTATTACCATCATGAGAATTGTATGACAGAACTATATATTTAACTTTTCATGTTACACTAGTTATACAGTATAATTATATAAAGGACAGATGACTCATTCTATTCAGTGGATTATGCTATTAAGTGGTAGTGCTAAAAGATACTTTATAGAGTGGTATAGATCGTTGGTTTACAATATGCTGTTTTTTAAATATTTTCCCCATTGCCCAGTTTGTAAGATAAAACAATATACTGTGTCATTTAATTATTTTAATTTTTCATAGGTGTAAGTCACTGCTTAATAATTCATATTCTAATACATGAAGTTCTGAATCTAGTAACATATTTTAAAATATTTTTAAACTTTTCTTTTTCCAATAGGATTCCATATGGCTCACATATCATTCCTTTCCATCTTTGCAAAGATTTGGATACTGCAAAAACCTGTGTTTGTGGAAGATTCTGCCTAAGCTGTTTCATTCAGGGAATAACTACCATGAATCTACACTCTGTTGCTCATACTGTGGTCTTAGTAGATAACATGGGTGGCACTGAAGCACCTGTTATCTCTTATTTCTGTTCTCTGTCCTGTTACGTAAATTCCTGTGATATGTTAAAGTAATAGATGATACCACAAAAAGACATTGTTGACTTACAAATCAGTTTGGGATTCATTTATGGTTTAACAGTGTTCAAGTGGAAAAAGGGAAGCTTTTTTGTATACATGCTTGAGGGGAAGAATGTGTGTTACTCTAACATTTTCAATAATTTGACTGTAAAATCTTAATTTTATTAAAACCTAATTAATCTTTTTGTCGGGTTAACTTTTATGTTTTTTGCACTTGTATTGATTTTAGCCTAGTGTTACCAGAATAGATTGTAGGATTATCTTTCAAGCATATAGTTATCCCAATCACTCTGGTCATAGAATTTTCTTATGAACTTTCTTCTTTCAATTAAAGAAATCGAGTCTTTATAGGCAGAAAATATTCTTTGGAGAATTAATATGGTCTACTTTTGTGTAAGTTTTTAAGCATACCACCTTTTTTATTTTTAGGTATATTCTACACATGGAATTTTACATTTCACCGAGCATAAAGTCGGAGTTGCTTTGGGAAAGACTTCAAGCTTTTTTAAGTTTCATAATGTTAATCACATAATCTTTGTTGTACTATATTTTTTTAATTTTTAGGACTCGAATAAGATTTTGGTTGGGTGAGAGCAGAAAATGGCTATTTTTTACTGACATCGTGTATTATTGGAGGGTTCTTTTTTTGTTTATTATTTTAGTTACTTAATATGTTTAAGTTTTTTAAATTTAAAAAGTGGTGGCAATACACCAGCTAAAGGATGAGGAGGGTTTGAACTAGGGCAGAAGGAATAGAAAAGGAACCAACTTGAAACAATCTGGAAAATCGAATCAGTAGAACTGTTTCTTCTGTTCATTCCTCTGCCCTTCTTAAATTAACTTCCCTCCTAGATCATTGTAATAGTCTCATACTGGTTTCTCAGAACAAAGAAGGGTAAAGAGTAAAAGTTACTGGAGAAAACCCTCTCCAGTGTTATCGCTGCTTTGTGCTTACGAGTTAGAGGTGGAGTCTATATAAGGCTATTTCTTATGTAACCTCCTTTGTCTTCCTCAAGTATTTATTTGGGGCACTTTTTTCCCCCCTGAAAATACAAATATTCTTGAGCAAATACTGTTTTAAGTTTTTATTAAAACTTTTTATGTATATGAACTCCAAAGCAGTTTTTTCTCAGAGCTGATTCTTTGAAAGACAAAGCATGGATCCAGAGGAGTAATTCTTTGGGTGACCTTAAATATGTAATGCTAGTGATTAAATCTTCCTGAAAAATCTCTGTATATTATTTCTCGTTTTCATTTTAAAAATTATATATAACGCATACATGCCTTAAATAAAAAGAGCTGCAATTTATCCGATACCTACATTGTTCCAGTTGTTTTATATGCAGTATTTTATTTAATCCTCACAGATCACCCTAGGGGGGAAGTACCAAGACCCCAGATAAGAGATTTTAGGCCCAAGCTTCATACTGCCTTCTAAAGTTAATTCACTTTGGTCTCTAAAACCAAGGGTTCTGAGATTAAGTATCTAAATTGGTGAGGGATTGCCCATAAATATAAAACCACATTAAAACATGGTTCTTTAGCCCTGGCTGGGTGGCGCAGTTGATTGGAGTGTCATCCTATACACCAAAAGGTTGCAGGTTCAGTTTCTGGTCAGGGCACATACCCAGGTTGCTGGTTCATACATCTGGGGAAACTGATCAATGTATCTCTCACATCAATGTTTCTTTCTTTCTCTAAAATCAATAAAAACATCTTAGGGTGAAGATTTAAAAAAAAAAAAAAATCATTGTTTTTTAAATTGTTCTATGGCACACTTAAAATTTGTGCCTGGGCCCAGCCTTTGGAGATAACCCCACTGTGCCAACACTGGTGCACATGAAAGTCATCTAATCCTCAAAAAAAAAAAAAAATTGTGCATGTCTGACTTCTATATTCTTGTAGAAAAACAATTATTTTTTTCACTGACAATTGCAGATATAGTGTTGGGAATAAGTGTTAACCATATGTTACTCCTAGTCCTTTGCCTGTCTTAACTCATTTACAAATCATCCCATGTAAAGAACATTAGCTGACTTAAAATTCATATACAAAAAAGTAGAGTTCCTTGCCCTCTTCTCATAACCCGTATCTTTCCCAGTTTTTCCTTGCATTTGATACTCAACTTGTTACTTCCTTGCCTTTCATAGGTAATGACTAGGCTCACTTTTTTGGTACGTGTCCCTAGCGGGATCCGAACCCGGGACTCTCTGGTCCACAGGCCGAGGCTCCAACCGCTGAGCCAAACTGGCCAGGGCTAGGCTCACTTTTTTTTTATCCTCACCCGAGGACACTTTTTTCATTTTTTGTTCAGGTAAGAGTGGAAGAGAGAGAGATAAACATCGATGTGAAAGGGACACATTGAGTAGCTGCCACCTGCACGACCCAACCAGGGCTGGAGACAAACTGCAACTGAGATACATGCCCTTAGTGGGAACCGAACCCAGGCCTCTCTGGACCTCAGGCCAACACTCTAACCTCTGAGCCAAACTGGCCAGGGCTAGGCTCACTTCTTTAGTTTCTAACTTCCATCATGACTGCATACCTCCTCAACCCTCCCAATAGTCAAGACGTTACAACATTTGAGTATTTACCAGAGTACATAGTCTCCTTATCTGTGGTTTAGTTACTAGTGGTCAGTGGTGATCTAAAAATATTAAATGGAAAAATTCCAGAAATAATTCATAAGTTTTAAAATTGTGGGTCATTCCAATTAGTGTAGCTATTAGTTATGAGACCACATTCCCATAACTTCTATTGTAAGTTATAAAAAAGAGTATATGCTACCATGCACTTTTTTTTACTAGCTTCAGAAGTTTAGGTGGAAGTCAATTTTTAACTCCTACCTTACATTCGAGAGACCATGTTCTAAAACAGTGCGGTCCAAAAATATGGGCAATATTACTAGCTATGTGGCTGGTGAGAACTAAATACAGCTAGTATAATTGAGGAAATGCCTTTTAAATTTAAGTAGCAGTTATGTGGCTAGTGGTCCCTGCTAGACAGTAATTTATAGTCAGCTTTTAATCCCCACTTGGATCCTTTGCTCCACTCAGTCTGCTATACACAAGTTTAGCTTGTCCTCTTCATTTGTTTTTCAAAATCTGATTGAGAGCTTTCCCAGCAGCTCATCAATCATGATTATGAATTCACCCAACATATTTGAAGTTGATCAGAAAAAAAGTAAGTAAAGTATCGATATTTTCCCTGCTATGATTTAGCTCTGTAACCTAGTTGTTTGAGAAGGGACTCTGTCTTTACATATAAATACAAAATCCCAGTTCTTGTGGAACTAAGTTTACTAATTTGAGATGATTCACTTACAAATTTATTCTTATTTCCTTAATTTAGAACCACACTGAGTATGCAATGCTTTTTATATTTCAAAAAAAATGCCAAAAGATATGAGTAAGAATATCACTGTATTTATTTTCATACAGGGAATTTTTCTACAGCTTCGACATTTTCCTCTCAAACATAAAACAAGAAGCCCAAAGCTTAGAACTGGATCACTTGGCCCTTTCTCTTCTTATCTCCTCCCAGTTCAAAATGTTTGCATCTCTTAATGGCCAGCATCCTCTTGGATCTGCAGTTAGGCTCAACACATTCAAGCCTCAGCACAATCTTCTTTGTGGTTTTAGCTTTCTTTCGGAAAATCGGCTTTGTCTGCCCTCCGTAGCCACTCTGCTTCCGATCATAGCGCCTCTTCCCCTGGGCATACAGGGAATCCTTGCCTTTCTTATACTGGGTCACTTTGTGAGGCTGATGCTTTCCACACTTCTTACAGAAAGTCCTTCGGGTTTTAGGCACATTGACCATCTTGGCAGAACTGTTTACAGCGATGAAAACTGTGGTGAGACATTTAAAACACAGCAGCTGTTAAACATTTTGAAGAGTAATGACATAACATAATCAGTAACGTGTAAATCCAACGAATTTTCCATGAGTAAACGCACATAAAAGTGCACACCTTTTTGGAATGCTTAAATAATGGCAGTACTTTTAGAATGAGGCTCCCTAAAAACAGCAAGAGCAGCAGCACAGGGTTCCCTGTATAAAGTGAGGGCTTAATTTACGGTGGCTGCTCAAAAGAAGAGCGTAGTGGTGTTCAGTTAATCTTTGTCCACAGAGAGGGCCAAGGCTAGAGTTTCTTTCCGACTCCTCAAACCCTCCTCCTGTTTCAGCTCCTGGGCATGCTCGGTTCTATGTGCGTAGAGTAGCTACTGCTAGGGCCCGCCCCCGTTCCTTCCCGGAGAACCGCAGGCAGGAGTCCGGTTTCACATTTCCCCTCCGAAGCACCGCGCACCGTCACATCAGCCGGCCCGAAGGCTGACGTGTCCTTAACAAGTGCCTCCCAGCCCAGCCGCGCCACGCGTGAGCCCCTTTCCTGAGAAGAAGCCCGCTCGTGAACTCTATCTGGCCAAGGCAGCGGGTCTCGCCCTCCCTTTCCTACCAGGGCCTAGTCTATCCCCGGTTTCTGTGCACAGGGGGCTCCCCTAAAGGCTTGATCTTGGCTCACCGGGAAACGCAGAGTCCACACGCCTCGCCTGGCTCAGCTCGCGCCCAACAGGAAATGGAGGAAAGAAGCGGAAGCAGGAACCGAGCCTTGAGCGACAGTGCCACGGGCCAATAGACAGAGGGCAGCGACGGCCGGGCGCCTCCGAACGCGTCGTGGAAGAACCAACCAATGGCCCGAGGGGCGGGTCGGAGGGGTGTGGGCCCGAAGGCCGCGGCGCTCCGCGGGCCAGTCGCTGGTTGTCAGAGCTGAGGCTGCTGGAGTGGGTTGAGGTTTCGTTGTTCGGTCTTCGTCGTCTGGGACCCGCGTAAGCATGAAGACGCAGGGCCGCTGGAGGCGCAGGTAACGAAGCTGGGGTGCGGTGGGGCCGTGGCGGGGCTTTTTCCGGGACCGGTGTTGAATGGAGAGGACTGAGGCGACCCCGAGCCCCGGCCCCTAGCGGCGGGGCCGCTGCTCGAGCTGCAGCTGCCAGGCGAGGATGTGTGGAGCCTGGGCGGCACGGGGAAGCTGAGCGCCTTCGGGCCCCAGGACGCCTGGGGCCCGGGATGAGTTAGCGAGGGCAGCCGCGGGGCCAGTTCCGACCGCTACAGGCCAACGCGACGACCGCTGCCCGCCCGCCCCTTCTGTGCAGAAGCCGCTAGCTCCTTTCCGCACCGTGCGCCTGCCAGCGCTCCCGGCCCTGGAGACCATGAGGTTCCGCATCTACAAGCGGAAGGTGCTGATCCTGACGCTCGTGGTGGCCGCCTGCGGCTTCGTCCTTTGGAGCAGCAATGGGCGACAAAGGAAGAACGAGGCCCTCGCCCCGCCGCTGCTGGACGCCGAGCCCGCGCGGGGTGCGGGTGGCCGGAGCGGGGACCAGCCCGCCGTGTCCATAGGTATCCGCCGGGTCTCCAACGAGTCAGCGGCTCCGCTGGTCGCAGCGGCCCCGCAGCCAGAGGCGGACAACCTGACGCTGCGGTACCGGTCCCTGGTATACCAGCTGAACTTTGATCAAACGCTGAGGAATGTAGATAAGGCCGGCTCCTGGCCCCCCCGAGAGCTAGTGCTGGTGGTCCAGGTACATAACCGGCCCGATTACCTCAAACTGCTTCTGGACTCACTTCGAAAAGCCCAGGGCATTGACAACGTCCTCGTCATCTTTAGCCATGACTTCTGGTCGACAGAGATCAATCAGCTGATCGCTGGGGTGGATTTCTGCCCTGTTCTGCAGGTATTCTTTCCTTTCAGCATTCAGTTGTACCCCAACGAGTTTCCGGGCAGTGACCCCAGAGATTGCCCCAGAGATCTGGAAAAGAATGCTGCTCTGAAAATGGGATGCATTAATGCTGAGTATCCTGACTCCTTTGGCCATTATAGAGAGGCCAAATTCTCCCAAACCAAACACCATTGGTGGTGGAAGCTGCATTTTGTATGGGAAAGGGTCAAAGTTCTTCGAGACTATGCTGGCCTCATGCTTTTCCTAGAGGAGGATCACTACTTAGCCCCCGACTTTTACCATGTTTTCAAAAAGATGTGGAAATTAAAGCAGCAAGAGTGTCCCGACTGTGATGTTCTCTCCCTGGGAACCTATACTGCCAGTCGAAGTTTCTCTGGCATTGCTGACAAGGTAGATGTGAAAACTTGGAAATCCACAGAGCACAATATGGGTCTAGCCTTGACCCGGGATGCATATCAGAAGCTGATCGACTGCACAGACACTTTCTGCACTTATGATGATTATAACTGGGACTGGACTCTTCAGTATTTGACTGTATCTTGTCTTCCAAAATTCTGGAAAGTGCTGGTTCCTCAGGTACCTAGGATTTTTCATGCTGGAGACTGTGGTATGCACCACAAGAAAACCTGTAAACCATCCACCCAGAGTGCCCAAATTGAATCACTCTTAAATAGTAACAAACTGTACTTGTTTCCAGAAACTCTAACTATCAGTGAGAAGTTTATGGCACCCATTTCCCCACCTAGGAAAAATGGAGGGTGGGGAGATATTAGAGACCATGAACTCTGTAAAAGTTATAGAAGACTGCAGTGAAAAGTCACAATTACAGAGGCTAAAAGTGACAGTCTTCTATTTTTGATATTTGTCCAAACAGGACAATTGAGTAAGAGTTAAGGGACTGGTTTCTGCTTTAATACAAAAAAACAAAACAACTTATTGTAAAAGGTGTCCAAGTATAGTAATCTTTTCATTTTATGTCTGATTAAGATTTAAAACACAAATTTTCATTTTGGAGTTGGGTTTTAAAGCTCACTCTATATCTGCTAAAGGTAATAATCATTACTGTGAGAAAAGGGAAAATTTTATTTAAATTGCATCTATTAATCTTTTTACCTGGAACTTTGTATACTTTTCCACTTTCAAAACATTTTAAGTACAGCAAAATTTATTTAAAATTGTCATAGCAGTAAAAAGTATTACAATGAAATTGTTAAGTATTAATGGAACAAGCCCAGTTTCACTCTCCAGAGTTACTAGGAAGAGATTGCTTCACTGGTTTTATAATTCAAAAGTTATGTTTGTTAAACACTCTGTCAAAACAGAATGAATTTCAGTATTACAGATTCCTGTATTATTGTGTTAAGATTTGCCTGTGCTTTGGAACCTTCATAGAACATACTTTCTTTGGAATGTGTTTGATTGATAAGAAAATTTTAACACTGTTTTCACCTCAATATAGAAAAACAGTGGTTTTTGTTTCTTTTTTTTCTTTTAGTGCTGCCAAAATAAAATACTCAATTTTGCATAAAAGGGTTCCTAATAATTTTGCAGAATAAATTTTGTTCACTCTTTACACCAAAATTCAGTAAAGACATTCTACAAGTTTTAAAGTTAGCATTGCATCTTCATATTCACTATTTGTACATTATATAACTGAGTTTGAAATAAAGAAAACACAGCTCTTGACAGTGCATTCCCTTTGGAAGAAATTAGTCAGGCATAGATAATGAATAATACAAAGCTGCTGTGTAGCCTGGCCAGTGTGGTTTAGTGGTTGAGCGTCAACCCATGCACCAAGAGATCGCAGGTTTGATTCCCAGTCAGAGCACAAACCCAGGTTGTGGGCCTGATCCTTGGGGGCATGCAGGAGGCGGCCAGTCGATGTTCTCTCTCATCGATGTTTCTTTCTCTCTCCCTGTCCCTTCCTCTCTATCTAAAATCAATAGTAATTTTTTTAAAAGCTGCTGTGTAAGTGAAATACAGCCAGAAATGATACAAAAGTTCAGTCATTTCAAAGTGAAACATGTTATAGTGCCAGCTTTATTTTAACTAACATCATACTTTTTAAAAGGATACAGTAAATAATAGGAAATAGGCTTAAAATTTACTCCACATTTAATATAGAAATTTCCCTTAACAGTATACAATTCCATTCAACCAAAAATTACTCACAGGCTAATTTCTCTGTAGGTATTATAAATAGTCATTTCAATCTAAGAAAATTGTTATTAAGTGGATAGTTTCAAAATTATTGCATCAAATTAAGATTCGTACTATGGTTGAAAAATGCATTTGGTCATCTAAGGTGGGGCATATAGTTTTCTTGTTTTATAAGCTAGCTAACATACTGTCTTCAATCCAGTCTGGTTCCAGACTTTATCAGGATTGTAAATGTAAATCATGATGAATTGCCAGGCTTTGTACCAGTTTTTGCTACTCTGACCTCACTAGTTCAAAGGGCTAAAGATATTAGGTTATTTCCAGGACTAAGGGTAAGCCCAGAGGTTTGAATTGGTAGCTGTTTTTGGAACAAATGCATCAGCTCATGGCCTTTGGGGTCAGAGATTAGGTCAACAGATATTTTCCTTTCTACATTTTCTTTCAAGTAGTCCTAAAAATTTTTGTGAGAAAAATCTATTAGGATTTTCTTCTGACCTCAAGTAAAAATACTTTTCCACAAAATTAATAACTTAGCCACAGATACATTACCTGCTGCCTTCTTTAGGTGTATAAAGGTAATTGATTATAAAATACATTTTTTGTTGTCTTCATGTAATATAATGATGATAATTTTCCTTTGGGAGCAGATTCCTAGATGTTTCACTTGTCCTGCTCTAAAGTTCATAAATGTACTCTATAAAACCAAGAGTTGTTTTAATATAAAACAGTAACTTCTAAAAACCTCTTTAAAAATACTAAAATTTCAAAGTCATTACTAAATAACCTGTATTTAGTAATAAATAACCTGTATATATTAGAAATATATATCTATATATATTTCTGTGACAGATGAGGAAAGTAAAACAGAGTTGAAGCAAAAATACTAAATTTGTATTATAATTGTTTGAATTGTTAATATTGTTTAGTAAAGTTCCTTCATTTCTAAGAATCTTTATTTCAAGCATAAATACATCCTATTTAGAGAAACTTCTAAACACAGTTTTGAGATTCTGCCCCCCTCAACACACACAACTCATATTTCTAGTTAATTACATTCTTGAGAATTACTTTTTGACAAACACAACTTAGTATTTTGAAACTTTATTAAAGTGTAATGGTAAACAAAAGAAGCCAAAAACAACACAGAAGTAAATATATACAAGTTGTATTAAAACTAGATGTTTAATTCTCAGGAAAAAATATACATCTATCAGAGGAATCACAAAGCTTATCTCCCTAATTAAGGAAACTGTATAAACTGTACATGCAAAAAAATAAATATCTACAGTTTCCCCATTAGAATCAAAATTCCAAATTTTAATTTCTTGAATATCTTCAGTTTTAAAGACAGTGAACACAGAACCTATTTTAAACCCAAAATATACTTTCTTAAAAATCTTTGGTTTTAAGATAGTTAACAAAAATAGAATTTTAAATCCAAAAATGATTTACTCTTCATCTTTAAATTCTGAAATTATATAGAATTAATCCAAGTCGTACAGCAATGAATTCTGAAAACTGAATGCACAATGAGTCACATGATCTTTAATAATCTGCACACTACCATCCTGCATATTGATTTCTTTTATACTATCAAAACCAGGTATATTGTGAACTGTTAATTCTTTCTCTTCAGTCATTACTGGTCCTTTTAAATTTTCTTTCTCCTCACTTGAGTAAACAGCATCTTTTTCTTTTATAAATTCAGGTTCTATTTTTGACTCGGGTAGCAGAAACTTTCCAGATAACATTTGGGACACATCAAGAGACTCTTGTTGCAAGTATTCAACTGAACCACAACTGTCTATTTCTTGTACTTTAACTGCTACAGATGAATCAGAATCAGTTGTTGAGGTGGTAGGATGTTCTATATTTCCTTTTTCAGTTAGATGACTTCCTTGGTTGACTCCTTCCTTTTCAGGAAGCTGCTCAGAGTTATTACATTCTTGCAACTATGTCAAAAGAAACAACAAATTAATGATTCTCTAAAACAAATAGAAAATTAAGTTGTAGTACCACCTGGAAAAAATTATTTTGTCTTAAGTTGTGAGAGAATAACCCTTGCAGACCTGCAGACAGGCTTCTTCCTCCTCAAAGTCATCCTCCAAATGCTGCCAGTCATTTACTGACAATGCAAACAGTGCAAACCTGGCATTAATTCTCTGATTAAATTCTTTCAGTGACTCATCTCCCTCAGGATAAAATAATCCTGGCCTACAAACCCGTTAGCAGTCATTCTTACAAGGGCATTCTTTAATTTTCTTGAATTTCTGTGATTCTTCAGAGCCACTCTCCCCCCAGTTCACAAATGCCAATTGTGCTAGGTAAATTATTTCTGCATTCAATACTGAAGACTGGAAATATAACCAAACTTAAGATACAACTAGAAAGAATGAACAAATTGTTGACATAGTTATCACGGTTTGAGAGTCAAAAAGACATATGTCCCTGGACTAACTTTCCAATTGACATTTATTTTATGATTAAATAATAGATATAAAAATGAATTGCAGAGTCTTTATTCCTTTCCCCAGCCATTATGTGCATTTAGCTTAAAATTACAACATCAAAAATTAAATTATTCATTAGGCTTTTTTTTTTTTTTATCCTCACCCAAGGACATTTTTCCATTCTTTGTTCAGATAGAGCGGGATGGAAGGAGAGGGAGAGAGAGAGAGAGAGAGAGAAAGAGAGAGAAACCAACGTGAAAGGGACACATTGAATGGCTGCCACCCCCATGACCAACCAGGGCCGGGGACAAACTGCAACCAAGGTATGCGCCCCTAGTGGGAACCGAACCCATGTCTCTCTGGACCTCAGGCCGACACTCTAACCACTGAGCCAAACCAGCCAGAGCCATTTGGCTTTAACCTTGTCCTAAGTCACTATTCAATAAAACCCACCAAAATCCTTACCTTTGCATGAATTTGAATCTTGCTATCAGTAACCTGAAGAACTTCAATTAACGGTGGGGTTGGGGGTATTGTCGGTTGGAATGGAGAGCTCAGGACCTCGTCAAGAAATTCATTAACATTTTCTTCATTGACAAACAATCTTTCCTATAACAAAAAGAGAAAAAAAATTCTGTTTTATAGGTCATACTTCACAATTTTATATAAATACAGCTCATAAAAGTTCTCACACAGTTCAGGATTACACTTTTTAAATGTTTAATGTTAGTCTTGTATACAGCAGTAAGAATAGCAAGAGTACATACACATAAAAGAAAAATTCAGTTCCTTTTCTAGGTCTCTATTAAATCTGATGTATATTTTCTCTCCTAGATAATCTTACTTACAAGTGATATTTTCTCTTAACATTTTATAAGAATAACATTACCTCTAGAACTATAAATGCAGCTCCAGCTATAAAATGTAATTCAATTTTAGAACACTTCCCAATGAGTCAGCTAAGATATGCACATGACAGGATCTATTCAAATTTTGTGTGAACAGTTTGCCTCTTAGTTTTTGTTCAGGTAAGAGCCAAGTGTAATATTTTATTTAAAAGAGGTATATTTTATTTTTAAGCGATGAGATAATCTAGTGTGATACCAGCATATAGCTATTTATAAGAAGAGGTAGTTTTCCAGACTATTAGGAAAAGCAAAAATCAAATTCACAAAAATCCCAGACACAAAGCAATTTGTTCATGTTCATATCAAGTGAATATAGGCATATAGTTAGGGCACTGAAAGAATAACCATATTCATAAAACAAGTTCCTTGTTGCCCCAAATAAAAGTATTTTCCTCTGTACTTTCATATAAATTTAATAATTACCAAAAAAAGTTCATTATTTAGTCAAAATGGGAGAAAATCGGAAAGACAAGTTTCAGGTTTTCTCCCATTAAACAGTATTTGAACTTGGGAACACCTACAAAACACGTGAACCTTGGGAACAGAAAAGTTTTGCTTTTGGAGTAATTTGCCTTGCTATTTTGAAGATCCAGAATAACACTGTATTATAAAAATACCCCCATCAAAAGCATTTCTAAGTTTCCTGTTTCTGGAAAAGACACATCAATTGTAAAACAATACACCAAACAGTTTGGTATTTAGTTAACCCAAGAAAAAATGTTATAATGGAAATTGATATGATTAAAATGCAAACAATTTGCATAAAATTGTCTTCACATTCCAATGACTGATTTTACTATAAGACACTGTATTCAGTAGTCCTGAAGTGTTAGGAAAATTCCTCCAATGACTGATTTTACTATAAGACACTGTATTCAGTAGTCCTGAAGTGTTAGGAAAATTCCCAGTGAATATTTAAGGCTTATATAAATATATTTTATACTTATTTATGTAAAGTAACAATTCTAAACTTGACAGCCACAAATCAGTCTCTACACTGTAATTATTTTCACATAATGTATATAATATAATCATGATATATTATCTACCCACCCACTACTCTTGTGATTTTTCTTTTTTATTGATTTTCAGAGAAAGAGAAAGGAAGGAGCGAGAGAGAGAAACATTGATCGGTGGCCTCCTGCAAACTGCCTACCTGGGATCCAGCCTGCAACCAAATCGAACCCGCAACCTTTTGGTGCACAGAATAACGCCCAACCAACTGAGCCACACCAGCCAAGACTACTCTTGTGATTTTTTTTTTAGAAATTTACTTTAGTACTTAAGAGCCTGATCCAGTGACAGTGAAATGTAAAGCAAAAAACACTATGATTCTATTAGCCTTAGCAAATGTGATGATTAATGAAATTATAAATCTATGTCAGGCTTCAAAGGTATAAAATATACCTGCCATAATCTTGTTTTTGTCTGGTTTCTTTGCTAAAATAATGCTAGTGTACGAGAACATCAGATTAAAATATATTCTTTAGTATTTTCTTTCTTTTTTAAAAAAAATCCTCATCCAAGGACATTTTTCTACTTTTTTGTTGTTGTTCAAATAGAGCAGGAGGGAGAAAGAAGAGAGAGAAACATGGACGTGAAAGGGACACATCGAGTGGCTGCCCCCCGCACAACCCACAACCCAACCAGGGTCGGGGTCAAACTGCAACCCAGATACGTGCCCTTAGTGGGAATCAAACCGGGGTCCTCTGGACTGTAGCCGAGGTTCTAACCGCTGAGCCAAACCAGCCAGGGCTCTTTAATATTTTTTTCAACTGCTTGTCCACATAGCTTCTCATATTGTAAGTTATTTTCACATTTATTAAGACAATTACAGGAGAATGACTGCCCTTTCCTAAATTTCCCCCTTCTGATGACATAAACAGATAGTCAATTTCCTATTTGATATTATCATGAAGTCTTTTACCTAGTCCAGGCTACTCATTTTACCACTTTTTTTTTTTTTTTTTTTTTTTTTTATAAGTTTATTGCAGATATAACAGCAATGTTAAAATCAACATGTTTAATTCTTTTTTTTTTTTTTTTTTCCCTCACCTGAGGATATTTTTCCATTTTTTGTACAGATAGAGAGGGAGGGAGAGAGGAAGAGGGAGAGAGAGAGAAACATTGACGTGAAGGGACACATCGAGTGGCTGCCACCCGCACGACCAACCAGGGCCGGGGACAAACTGCAACCAAAGTACATGCCCTTAGCGGGAACTGAACCCGGGTCTCTCCGGACCGCAGGCCGACGCTCTAACCGCTGAGCCAAACTGGCCAGGGCCATTTTACCACTTTTTGAGGCTTTCAAATTAACCACTCCTCACAGAAGATACCCCTCATAAAATATAAAAGTAACAGCAAGTTTCTAGAAAAACAATGGGGAAGAAGTGAAAATTTCTGGCAGGTTAAAAGCCTAATGCCCCAAACTTAATTTTTAATATATAATCTGCGCAATTTGTGTTATTTCTGGGAATTAAACCCTTGAATATGTTTAAAGAGCTTTAAAAATGTACATGTGACATTGATACAAACCCCCATTAAAGCCACTAATTGTTCATTTATGAGTTTACAAAGTTCTTTAGAACTTCAAACTTTTAGTCGTTTTTTTCAATATTTGCCCATAGTACTGGAGTATTGAACCTGAAATTCAAGAATCTCAAAAACTTAAGTATAGTAGCAACTACAACAGGACATACTGAATTATCAAAATTATAGCCTAAATAAACTAGGTAAAGCCCAGCCCAGTTCTACAGTATATACCCAGACGTGTAGCTAGCTAATAGTGCCATTCAGTTTAACAAACGTTTATATTACACTTTGTTAAGTGCCAGTCATTATGCCAACTACTACTAGGGGCTTAAAGATGATTAAAACAGATGCAAAAAAGATGTAATTCCAATGTAACAATGCCCACCTGATGACAACCCACCAAGATCAGGGACTAAAGTCAGTCAGCACTATATGGTCGAAAGGACAAGGGATTTATTTAGATTGACACCTCTTTCTGAATTCGTTTTTCTACGTAAGAAATGTGGCTAAGTGACTTTTGCTCTCCAGATGTAAACTTGTTTACTTTCTAAGGATGGACAATGTTAATTACCAGCTTAAAATATGGCCCTAACAGAGTGCCTTTCAAACCTATTTGGATCATCAACCCCTTTGAGAATGTGACTAAAGTTATAGTCCTTCTCAGAAGAAAAGCGTCTTCAGCTTTTTGCATACAATCTTAGAGGTTCGATGGACTCCAGGGAAACACATGCATTAAGAGTAATTCTGAAGATCTGAAACCCATCCTTCAGAGGGAATGCGTGATTTTGTTTTCATTTTCAATATGCGTTTATGCGCACTGACATCTTTTAGCACATGTATCAATTTCAAGTTATTTCTAGAGAAATTCTAATGGAAAATATACTTTGTTTAGGATACACTGAGAGGATATGATTTTTTAAAAGGATGAAATATTCTAAATATTAAGACTCGAGAAAGAACTGTTACCTTCAAAGACTCGTTGTTTAAACCATAATACCATTCTCTCCACTGTCCATAGCACCCTGCAGATTTGGCCAGTTCTATTACTGCATTGTTTGAAGAAATGCTAACCACTGGTTCTTTCAGGCTTAATTTATTTTCTGGAGCAAACTGCAATAAGAAGGAATAATAAACTAAGTCTTGAGTGGAGAAGCACAATTTGTACCGGATGGGGCTCACATCCCCTTGAAGACTTTGAGGCTGGATCCCAGGCACTTGAATTAGCAGAGTCAGGGATTCTTCATCCTGATTACATTGCAGAGGAGGACACAGAGGTCCTCCGCTGTCTGTCTCGGGACCATCCATGGCTAGATCAGAAGGCTCCCTGCCCGAGTCTTCCCGGGCCACGTGGGTCTCAACGCTGAGATCTCCGCACGCACTCCCTCTTCCTCCCCGGTCTAGGTCCCCTGATGAAGTACTAAGACAGCCTCCACCACCGTCCCCATGTGGCCTTCCAGTTCCGGGAAGCGGTTTCTCTTCGATGCCCGTAGTCAACAGCGCTTGCTTGCCGAAGTCTAGTTCCTCCGGTTCAGAGTCAAGCTCCTCCCCGGCAGCGTCCGAAGTGGTGATCCCGGCATCTGCACCCCCAGCTCGACGGGAATCCAGGTCCTCTTCCCCTGCGTAACCCCCAGCTGGGCCGGTCTCTCCCTTTGGAGCGGAAGTGCAGGCCACCGTGTCAGTTCCGGACCGGTCGGCCGACTCTTCCGGCGCCGCCACGGCCACCGGGCGCGCTGCGGAAAGCGCCACAGGCAGCGTGACAACCAGCTGTCGCCGGGCCTTGTTGAACTGCGCCTTGCCGTGGCTGTCGTCCACGGGGTACGGAAGCAAGAGCCGCAGCCGGTAGTCGGGTTTCCTCGAGTCCAGACACAGCAGCTTTCCCGTCACCTCCAGCGCCGCCTGCTCGGCCGAGCGCAGCAGCGGCAGTTCGATGGTGACCACCAGCTCCCGGGGCACGGGGCTGGGGGCGGAGTCCCGGGAACAGCGGTAATCCTGCAGGTCCACGTGGTGGCGCTGCACCACACTGTAGCGAGGCTCGGTGGGGGCAGGCTGCGGGGCCGCCTCAGGAGCGGAGGCGGCCCGGGGCCCAGGGCCCGCAGCGTTCCCGGCGGCAGCCGGGCCCCGGTAGGGGTAGGGAAAATCGGGGACAGGGCTCTCGAACTCCGCCTCGGGTCGGGCCGGGACACCCCCGGGAAGAGGCGTGCGCAGCACGGCGGCCTCCGGGTTTCCCTTGTACTTGATCTTCAGGGTCTTGACATTTCTGTGGTCCAGCTTCACGCCGAACTGCTGCTCGACGGCCTCCAGGGCCGTGTCGTCCAGCATCTGGCGGAAGCGCTCGTGGCGCCGGGCCAGCGCGAGCGTGTCTGGGTGGAAGACCACGTCGTAAACGGTGTAGCGGGTGCCGTGGCCCCCTGCGTACTCGCGGCCGGGCGCCAGGCTGTACGGCAGGGACCACTGGCGGCCGGGCCCCGCGCTCGCGGAGCCGGGCCGGCTGCTGGGCGCGCCCACCAGCGCGTTGCCGCACACGTTCACGAAGCAGCGCCGCGCCCCGTCCAGGCTGGTGCGCAGCACGTGGCCGGGCTCTGGGTGCACGAACCGCACCTCCACTCCGCGCTCACGCTCCAGCGCAGTGATCTCCGCCTCATAACGCCGCCGGTTCTCGGGGTCCGTGAGCTCCTCGGCGTACTCGGAAAATATTCGCCGGAATTCCGGGTCCTGGAAGGCGGACGTGAGCCGCTGGACCTCCTCTCCGCTCAGGTCCAAGTCCTCCAGCAGCGAAGAGGCCGAGGCCTTGGCCATGCTGCCCCTCGGCGCCCACCTCTAGGCCACAGTCGAGCAGCACACCGAGGGAGTGGGACTCGCCTAGTAGTCTCTGGCCTGGGGCTGGTAAGATGGCCGGGCCGTAACCGCCAGAGAATTGTGCCTTGGGCAGTGCGTGCCTGTTGCCATGGCGACGCCGCCAACACCCGGAGGAGGGGCAGGAATTGGAGTGGGATGATGGAAATGCCAGAAATAAGCATCTTAGCTTCTTCAAACCTACCAACTACCCTACAGTCTGTGGGTTGTTGTTTCTTAATTCCTGTGGAATGGCACAGTTATTTTTACACTAGGGTAACTATCATAATAATTATAATTTCCAGCATCGTGGACGTCATCTCCTATGTAGTTCACAACACTTCAGGGTAGAATTGATCCTCATTTCACCGGCAAGAAGATGGGACCTGAGAAGTTACCTGACCAGGGTCATACAGCTAGTGTATTCACAAGCTGTGATTCATACCTATGTTTATCTGCTTTTTTGCACTTCACTAAACCAATATTTCAGTCTTCTGGATATTTTACCATACAGTTTGCCTTGTAATAACTCTCATTTGGGGCAAGAGATGTGGGGAGGCTATTATTAAGTAACTAATGATCAACAAACACTTAAGACTTTATTAATAAAAAGGCAAATATAAGATATCACATATCACCTATCAAAATGGCAAAAACTTTTTTTAAATATACAATTACTATATTTCTGTGGGGTGGTGGTAGAATATAGTAAAACCTTTCTAGAGAGTAGTTTGGTAGCTGTAGAAAAACCTTTTAAATATTTATACTGTATTTCTTTATATATGTTTTTGTTAATTTTTTAGAGAGAGAGAAACATCGATCTGCTGCGTCCTGCAGGTCCCGTTGGGTATGCAGCCTGAAACCCAGGCATATGCCCTGACTGGGAATCAAAACCCGGACCTCAGTCCATGGGAGGAGGCCGAATCCACTGAGCCACACCAGTTGGGCTCTTTATACTTTCTTGATCCAGCAATTCCAACTCAAAGAGCATGCTTAAGGCAACTTTATGATTCTAAAGGTCTGGGAAGAATGTAAGACTTCAATAATGGGACTGGTTGAGCAGATTTTGGTACAGCCATAGAATGGGATTCTTTGCAGCCATTCAAAGTGATGTTATAGAAGAATATTTATTGACTAGGATAGTTATTAATTAGTAGTTGTTAAATCCAGTGATTATTTCCTATTCTCATTTTGTTGAAACTCACCAACATTTAACACAATTGATGTTGTCATTATCTCAGTGCCAAGACACTTTCCAGGCTTCTCTCCTACCTTATCAGACACTTAACACTACACAGTCCGCTTTGCATGTGCTTACCGCTGTTCAGCTTCTAAGTAGAAATACCCATCTCTTCTCCATTTACACTCTTGCCTTCACAAATAAAATTACACTCATAAATATCAGACCTACATATCAGATTCTAAACTCCAGACTCCTTAATCCAGTTGCATCATTTAAGGTTTCCATTTGAATGATTTAATGCTTAAGCCCTTAAGGCTGGAAATGATTAAAGATAAAAACAAACTCCTGAGTCTCCCAAATCTGCCCTATCTTATGACTTCTTGGCAGCATTCAAAGCAGTTAACTGTACCCCTTCAAACATATGTTTCTCTTGGCTAGAACTCCATGCTCTCTCATTTTCCTCCTCTACTTGCTCCTCTTCTGCCAGTTCTCTAAATGTAGGAGTGACCAAAGACTTTCCATCAGCCTTTTATCTAATATTTCTTCCAAGATGATCATATTCTAGCCCACAGTTTTAAATGCCATCTATGATCAGATTCTTTCCCTCAACAGAATTGATTGCACACTTGTTGCACCTATTATATCGGTAGGTAAAGTACAGCACTGGAACAAAACAAAATCATTGTGCTCCAAGAATGTGAATCAGTTGTATGCTATTTGGGTGTCTGTTGGGTCAATCACTTTGGAAAATTATTGTTAAATATAATTTATATCTTATGACTAAGAAGTTCTGTTTCTAGCAAAAAACATAGACTAGATTTTATATATTCGTAACAGCACTATTGGTAGCAAACAGTGGAAACTACCCATATGCTCATCAATAATAGAATGAATAAATAAAATGCGTATATCTACAATGGACATGAATAAACTGTGGATGAACATCATTACATGTGTGAAAGAAATAACACGTAGCCCTGGCCGGTTTGGCTCAGCGGTTAGAGCGTCGGCCTGCGGTACAGAGAGACCCGGGTTCGGTTCCCACTAAGGGCATGTACCTCGGTTGCAGTTTGTCCCCGGCCTTGGTTGGTCGTGCGGGTGGCAGCCACTCAATGTGTCCCTTCACAACGATGTTTCTTTCTCTCTCTCTTCCTCTCTCTCCCTCCTGCTCTATCTGAACAACAAAAAAAAAAAAAATGGAAAAATGTCCTCAGGTGAGGATAAAAAAAAAAAAAAAAAGAAAGAAATAACACGTAAAATAAAACATATAATAGACAAAACTTGGCAAAATAAATCTGTTAAAAGTCAGGATAGTGATTGTCCTTTTGAGTGGGAGTGGGCTATTGTGATTGGTGGAGGAGCAGGAGTGAGCTTCTGGTGTGAGGGTAATGTTCCATTTCTTTTTCTTTTTTTTAATGCCTATAATGCATACGCCTGGGTGCAGGCGGGCTGAGCCAAGAAGGGTTCAACCTATTTCTTAATCTTGGTATTGGTAACAGGGTTTGCAGTTTGTAAAAATTTATCGAACTATATATACACTGACAACAGGGGACTTATTTATATATGTATCTCATACTTCAATTTTTCTTTTTTTTTTTTTTAATCCTCACCCGAGGACATTTTTCCATTTTTCACTCAGAGCAGGAAGGAGAGAGAGGAAGAGAGAGAAACATCGATGTGAAAGGGACACATCGAGTGGCCGCCACCCACACGACCCAACCAGGGCCGGGGACAAACTGCAGCCAAGGTACATGCCCTTAGCGGGAACCGAACACGGTCTCTGTGGACCGCAGACTGATGCTCTAACCGCTGAGCCAAACCGGCCAGGGCCCATACTTCAATTTTTCAATGTTCTTTTAAAAAACTTTGTCCTCATGGATCTCATGTGGGATGAGACCGGTAACTCCACATTTTATCTCCAGTCCTACCTGGCCACTGCGCTCTACACTCATGCCGCTGCCTTCTAGAAACCTCCACTTGGGTGTTTGGTAGGTATCTCAAAGTACAAATCCTGATTTCTCCTTCAAACCTGTTATTCCCCAGCCTCAGTAAATAGTACCATCCACCCAGCTACTCAAGCTTGAAACCTAAATGTAAGCCTCGATTCCTCTTTCCCCACCCTGCATGGCCATTCAGTTACAGAGTCCTATGGTCTCTTCTTACCCGAATATATCCACTTCTTTCCGTTTCTGGTCTGAGCCTCCCTCATCCCCATTGCACACTTATGCAATAGTTTCCGGACTGTCTCCTTTTCACCTCTTCTTTTTTACTGTCTCTTCTCCACAGAGTAGCCTTAGTCATCTTTAGTCCTCACCCAAGGATATTTTTCCATTGGTTTGCAAACAGAATGGGGGCGGGGAAGAGAGAGAGAAACATCCATGTGAGATTGGTCGCCTCCCGCACAACCCTAACCAGGGCCGAGGATTGAACCACAACCAAGGCACATGCCCTTCATCAGATTCAAACCGACAATCCGCAGGCCAACGCTCTATCTGCTGAGCCAAACCAGCCAGGGTGCCTTAGTCATCTTTAAAACCTAGTTTTAAAGATCTGCTGAATCCTTCTAGTAGACTCACATCCAAAATCCTTGTCTACAAGGCCCATCATGCTTGAATTCTAACCTCCATCCCACTGAATTTTCTCCTTATATCATTATACTTCAGTTTCAGTGGCAGAACACTCATTTTTCCTGTGTACAGGAGTCTCAAGAACTTAAATTTTATCACCTTAGTGATTTCCACCTTCAGCACCCGATCTGAAATTGCCCGCATCGAAGGTAGGCACCATGAAGGCAAGGACCTTGACTTTGTGGCTTATCACTGTATGTAGAATATACAGGAGTGGGCAAAAGTAGGTTTATAAAGAACTCTGTGCCAAAGTGTGCTTGAGTATAGCAAGTAGACTCAAGAATGTGTAAATAATGAAGGCCAGCAATTTAAGCACTTACAAGATTGTTCCTAAGTGCACTATGCCTGTCACACTTTTGAGTTAATAAAGGTATTGTAATAATCATAATCTGCATGTCTTTTTCCATATGAATTGTAAACCTTCTTTTACCTACCCCTGTACTAGGCACTCAGGTATTTGATGAATGAATATAGTAAAGAAAAAGACAAGTTTAGTATGTACAGTGTGAACCCTAAAATATTTTTATAGGAAAAAATTATGGAGAAAATTCTGATCTATACCAAAATATTAACAGATTATCTTTGACAGTGGAATTGCAGGTCCTTAGAACTTTTTTCTTGTATTTCTTATTAACTTGTTTAATAAAAAGTTTAAAAATACCCTATAATTTAGGGTTTAGATTTACATCTGAAAAGGCTTTGAGACACAAAGATGAGTTCCAAATCTTTTTTTTTTATATATAGCTTTATTTTTTTTATCCTCACCCAAGGGCATTTTTGCATTTATCATCAGATAGAACAGGGGGAGAGAGGGAGGGAGAGAAACATCAATGTAAGAGAGATACATCGACTGGTTGCCACCCACACAACCCCAACTGAGACTGGGGACAAACTGCAACAGAGGTACATGCCCTTAGTGGGAACCGAACCCGGATCTCTCTGGTCCGTGGGCTGATGCTCTAACTGCTGAGCCAAACCAGCCAGGGCTGAAGTCCAGATCTTTAAGCATGTGAGGGATATATTTTCTGTTATAACCCTGATGTCAGTGAACACACCCAATGATTAGTTTCACTTTGTTACTTTTCTAACTTTAAAATTCTGGACGTTTCATCTTAATGGCATTTCCAAACATGAACACATCACACTACACACATGACCGACCATACCTGTTTAGGAATGAGAAAGGCCTTCAGAGTTCCTGAGCCCTCTGAAATTCTAAGTGGGGGTATGCTCATGCTAATTTTTCTGAGGGCCCTGTTTTCATTGATTTTCTAAGGGTCCATGCCCTCCATCTTGCCAAATTTCTTACTATGCAACAGTCCCTTTCCCAACAGCTCTTTGGGGAAAAAAGTGGAGTTGTGGGAAAGCTTCCATGCCCCAAGCAAATAATCTTTTGCCTAAAATTCATCCCTTAAGGAAAGGCTATCCTCATTAAAATAGGAATGCCTTTTGAGGGAAATGGAGTGAGTATTAAGGCCATTATTGGTTATTTACCCCTTATTGCAAACTGCTTTATCTTATCCTCCCAACAGTATTGCATGCCAACTGTAGACAGCAGAGGCCCAGAGTAGATGGTCTGAGACCTGCTGACTAGCAGTTGGGTGCTCCGGTCCTTGCAGTCCCAGGCACTTCCTGTGGTTTCTCCACACGGAGACCATGTTGCTTTTCTTATCCAAGAGACATCTTACCCATTCCTGTGTCTTGTGTGATCTACCTGGCCCCTGGCACCATCACATGAAAATGCCTCATACCGAGATTTCTGCAGTGAGACCAGCCATGCTTCAGCTGAATAAACACCAAGTCAGGGAGCACACTACCTGTTTTTATTCGGCGCAGAAACCCAGGATCCACTTTCAGTGCCGCTCCGCCACTGCGCCTTTCAGGTATCTGCTTCATTTCTGGACTATGCTGATTCCCCCCTAGTTCTAGTTCCTGCCTTGTCTTGTCTTATCCCAATACTTATTGCCGGGTTCTGGCAACTTCTCTGCTGTTAATTAATTGCTTTGTTTCATCTCATTTTACCTTGCTAACCCCTAAATACACCCTCTCTTTCTACCCATTAACTGTGTTCCTGAAATGTCTCAAATAGCTCATCTTTATTTATGAAAGCAATTATTTGCCAAATGAATGAGGGAACACCTTGTACCCAATTTCCACTTATAACTTTCTATCCATCATCTTTCATATTTGGCTCTACGGTTCTCAACCTTGTGGTGTCTATTTCACTACCACTTTCAAGGCCCAAATTGTGAAAATTTCCCAAGCAATCTAGTAGCTTTTGAACTTGTGCCTTGATTTCATCTTTAAATTCAATTTTCCAGGCTGTTTAAATTAAAGTTAAACTTTGTTCTAATATCAGACCTCTTCTAACATTCTCCCCAAATTTTTCATCCTCAAACCACATCTCAAATTAGCACTTCATCCATAACCACCGATTCACTTAAAACGTTCACATTAAATTTTCAAGAAATGTCCCCTCTAATATCATTTACTTTTTTTAAATCACTCTTTTCCCCAGAAAGCTAATTTTCATTATAAGAAATGTCTTCCATGCCAGGCTCTTTGTAATATTAAGGTTATTCCTAAATTTGAAATACTCTTTCTACTTCTAACAACTTCCTGTCATTTAGATTCATTCTGGACTATTGCTGCAACACTATAAATGCAAAGGCGTTGAGTGATTACAGAAAATATGGCTGCTTCAAAGTGAATATGTCTTATAAATGTAAAATCTATGGGGACTGTGTTTTTAAACTTCCAGTGCCAAAAGATAATAATGTAATGAATATCACAGTAATATCCTGCAACAAAGGTTTTCACTATCAATAGAATAAATTCAGTGACTTGAAATTTAAACAGTTTGAAAACTGTTACTGTAAGAACTCATGATGATAAAAACAAGTTAGACTAAAATAATTTTAAAAATTCAAATATCTACTTTTCTTAAAATGAATATTAGTGTATGCCTAGTATAGAAATAATGTACATGTATAGAATACATCTTTATATATTATTTTCATATTTTTCTTAAAAGATTAGAAAATATATTTCCTATAAAACGTTGTAAAGTTTATTATAACTTAATATCAAAATTTCATAAAATATAAATTTAAACAATATTCTAAAGTTTACCATAATTTTATTATAACCTAATATCAAAATCAAATGAGATAGAAAATTAAGGAGAAAACTGATGAGTTTTATTTCTTCAGATGGTCTTCAAGACTCTCAAAAACCTTGAAGTTTGCTGAAAATAGAAAAATATTCATAAAATGAAATATTTTGAAAATCTAAGTTATTGTATATTAATATTTAGTTTTAGTTAATTAATTTAAAAAATACACGCATATTGTTCCAATCTAAAAGGTGCCAGAAAAATATTTAAGTCTCACACTGTGTCTGCTCCCTAGAAGCAGCTGTATATCCTTACAAAGACTGTCTAATCATAAATATACATGTGTCTGTGTGGCTAATGCTATAAAGACACATATACCAGTTAGTGGTAGAATACTACAAACACTATTCTATACCTTTTTTTCTATTAGTGATAAATACATTAGATTTATATATTTTTAACTAAACCCTTTTATGCTTTAAAATCTAAATTAAATTAGAAAACTTCTAAATAAGTACACTTCTAAATAAATGTACATACTAAATGAGTATGTACATTTAAATGGATATACATTTAAACTGTTTTGCTAGTATAAAAACAATTGTACCTATTTTTATGCATATGCCCAAGTATACTGTAGGATAAACTCCCAGAAATGGAACTGCTGGTATATGCATGTTAGGTCTTAAGAAATCTTGTCAAATTGTCCTCCATGAAAGTTTTTATCTTTTTTTTTTTTTTTTTTTAGTATGTGCCCCTAGTGGGAACTGAACCCGGGACTCTCTGGTCCACAGGCCGATGCTCCAACTGCTGAGCCAAACCGGCCAGGGCAGTTTTTACCATTTTTTAATTCTGACCCAGTAAGTGTGAGAATGGTATTTTTTCCACTACATCATCAATACTGTGTTTTTAAATAAAACAACTGTATTTGATAGTACATGCTGAAATAGAGTTGACCTTACCTACTTTGCCTACATTTCTGTGATTAACTCTACAATATGATTTCACAAATATACTAACAAAAGATTTCTTCTGAAGAGAAACTAAGTAGTGGGAAGACCAAACTGTTCCATTATGTCTTGAAGATTTTTATTCTCTCAAAAACAAACATGCATCAACTTGTTTGACCCAGCACTGAAAAGATTCCTCAAATTATCAACACGAAGTCTAGTTTGGAAATTATGCCAAGGTTTTCAGCATCGGAGTCCATAGAAGATAAAGGAACCAACTATTTCAACTCAACAAACTGCAAGTCAAGTACTACCGTGCTAGAAATTTTTAGGAGGGACAGGCACATACGTGACTTCTAACACAGTGTTAAGAACTGTCATAGAAAATCTGTATGAAGTGCTTAGAACACAATACAATTCTGCAAGGCGATCAGGGAATATTACAAGAAATGTAACCGAAGTGTCTTATGCTAGGATAATAAATTCGTTAATTTCCTATTATAGGTTATTTGTTTATATCCCAGCTCATTAAAAACATAAAATGGTTTACAGATAGATGTGATAAAAAGATAAAGAGTAAGTAAAAGAGGAAACTCAGGTATGGTGAAAATACAGGTCAGAAAAGATGAAGCCAGGGCTGCACCCAACTTTTGCTTGGGACACATAGACTTCTCTTGTTCTGATACCTGTTTAAAGTTCCCAGTACTGATTTTCATAGCAGGATAAGTTTTATACCAATTCTCAGTTCAGTAAAAGTCAGTAGGAAGGTGACTTAATCCTGGGGTCACGAAATCAAATGCCCCCAACAGAGAGTGGTGAGACCAGAGATCACTTTCCTTCCCTAAAGGCATTCCAAATCAATTCTTATTTTTTTTAGGATTCAATGTGGGCTAGGTAAAATCAAACACATGTCAGGCTTATGGATTAAAGATCTTTATGAGAGTATCTAGTTATATTCCAAAATCTAAGCAGTGCCTGGAATATATTAAGAATCAAATATATGTCAAATGAGTGAATCCAATAAAACTTAGCATATCTCATAAAATGAATGAACTTTAATCACCCCTGAGTATTGAACTGCAAGAACAACACACATTTTTTTTTTTCAAGAAATATATATAAGAAACTGTTAATCGTGGGTTCAGGTTAGGAAGCAGAGGTACTACAGAGGTATTTTTGTTTTCAATTTTACACTTTTAAGCATTGTTTGAAATTTTTATCATGTGATTGTGTTGATTTTTATTTTAATAAGTTTGTTAATTACAAAAATAAAAATAAAATAAAGACAATTGGGCTATGTGCTCAAGATTACATTCTCTAACAAGAAACTGGAGGGCAGTTAGTTATTCTTTTATTTTTTAATTCCTTACCCTAGGATACGCTTCTCAATGGTTTTAGAGTAAAAGGAAGGGGGAGAGGGAGAGACCAAGAGAGAGAGAAACAAATATCCATGTGAGAGAAACATCCATGGGTTGCCTCCATGCTCCTCCCAACTAGTGATCAAATATGCAGCCTTTTGGTGTATAGGACGACTCTCCAATCAGTTAAGCCACTCGGCCAGAGCTGGCTATTTGCTCTTAACAGGAAGTGGGAGCTTTTTCAAAATATGATTAACTAACATCACGTTAGGATGCCTGAATCCAAGGGATATAGTGTCAAAATGCATATTCATAGGCCCTATAACTATAGAGCGAGCCATTTGCTAAATCTGGGGTGGGATCCTGGAACTTAACATATTTAACAAAGACCCCCCCCCCAAGGATTCTGATGCCGGTAATCTATAGATCACCCTTTGAAAACCACTACCTACCAGGTGATTATTCTCTTTACTCCCCAAGACCTTCCTCATTACCACATTTGTACCCAGCTCCTTCTAACTTCTTTGCTGCCAACATTAGGCAGATTACCTAGGTTTTGAGACTCAAACGTGGAGGGCAGGGATGACCTCTCAGAATAATATGAAAGTCATTAGAAGTCGGCTGTGAGAGAACTAGCCCACCTCCATAGCTGGCCTGAGATTTCATTTCCCTCAGAAATCAGTGCTTGATCGGTTTCATCACAAACATGCCATCAAATACATACAATTTTACGTCACACAGCATGACAGTAACTTCAGCCTAGAACATTTCCATTGGATCACTGCAGTTGTTTTTAAAAACCTCAACACACCTACTGAACATCTGATCTTTAGCAATATAACAAGAAACAGCTCCTTCTGCCTGTTTCTGTGGGCACACTTACCTATCTTCTACCATCTTATTGGAAGGATAAAAAACTTTGAATGAAAATCCACTTCTTGGAAAAGAGCCCTTTGGGGAGAAAAATGCCTGTAAATGAATACTCAACTTTTATAGAAGAATTCCTATTTTTAAAATCAAATGTCTTGATCATGACTTTAAAATTAAAGTTATAAGATGTGACTATAAAGTAATGAGACAGATTTTGGCTTGGTCTTTACAGAAAGAAGGTATTACTATAAAATATCTCCACTTCCAAATTGGCTAGACCGTCTTATGCTAACAGACGTGACTAGAAATGTAAGTAGGAGTGGCGCTACTTAGTATAAGAGCTAAACAGTACTGTGTGATGCTATAGATGCATATGACACTCAAGACATCTTTAAGAAATCTCTCCTGCCCCTCTCCCCAGTGAAAATCTGGGTTCCGTGCTCTCCAATGTGCCCTCAAATCAACTGAACACACCTACAACTGTCTGTCCGTTACTAAGCTCCAGAGCAGCAACTCTGTCTGTCCTCTTAGTCTTCGTGTCCCTGGCACTGACGCAATGCTGCGCCCAAGGCAGGCATCCAGTAATGTGAAGAGTATCAAGAAGGGATGAAGCAATGTCAAAGGCAAGTTCTGGGCCCCAAAAGTATAAATAAGGTTAAAAAAAAAAAAATGGTGTAGGAAGTAATTTACTCACCTACAAGATGAAAAGGTGGAAAAATTCAGAAATAAGGTGTTAACTTATTAACTTATTAAGGTGTTAAATAAAGCATTAACTATGGGAATATCCAAATTGTTCAATTTATATAAGGATATGGCTTCACTGTTAAAGAATACTGGAGTGTGAACAGAGTAAACAAAAATCAGGCTGGTGTGGCTCAATGGCTGAGTGTCGCCCATGCACCAAGAGGTCACAGGCTCAATTCCCCGGTCAGGGCACATGCCCAGGTTGTGGGCCCAATCCCCAGTGGGGGGCATGCAGGAGGCAGCCAATTAATGTTCTTTCTCATTGATATTTCTCTCTCTCTCCTCTCTCTAAAATCAAAAAAGAAAATAATTATATATATAAAAAAAATTCAGGCCACACATTTCAAACAATAAAATCAAATTAGCTGACTATGCTCATCCTTAAGAGTAGTTGTCAACCAAGCACAGTTTTGTCCCCTAGGGCATATTTGTAAAATATCCTCGGACATATTTTATTGTTACAATTGGGGGCTGCTACTTGCATCCAGTGGGTTGAAGCCAGGGATTCTGCTCAAGGTCCTGCAATGCACAGGGCAGTGCTCGACAACAAAGATTTGGTCCAAGATGTCAACAGTTCTGTGGTTGAGACACCCTGTCTTAGAGGAATCTGGGCACAATAAATGTGTTTGAGGAAGCAGCAACCAATTGTAAGGCATAATGTTTCTAGAAATGACCTAGATGAAACAAAAAAGTATTAAGGTCTAAAATTCACAAGGAAGCATACAGAGTATAAAACCTCTACTGGAGACATTTTGACATCAACCATGATGTTTATGCAGTATTTATTCCCTAAAAAATTTTTTTTTTTAATCTTCACCTGAGGATATTTTTCTATTTATCACCAAATAGAGTGGGAGGGAGGGAGAGCGAGAGAAACATTGACTGGTTGCCTCTCGCAAGACCCAACTAGGGCTGGGGACAAACTGCAACTGAGGTATGTGCCCTTGACTGCAATTGAACCTGTGACTAATTGGTCCGAGGGCTGACGCTCTAACAGCTGAGCCAAACTGGCCAGGGCTTTAGTCCCTAAATTTAAAGTCAGTCATACTTCTGTAGAAACACTGAAGCAACTTCAAGATTCTGAAACAAATTTCAAGGTTCTGCATAAAAACAAAGTAATAAAATGTGCCCCAATAAGAATTCCCATATTTATTAGGTTTAAATTTTTGGAACTTGGGTAACTTCTAAAAATCAAATTCTCCTCAAAGGACAAGTACCATTAATATGTTTAAAGAGAATGGATACAGGCTTTGAAAGCAATTCCCAAAAAGGAATCCCAAGGTAAGTTACTTTGAAGGGGAAAATATTCATTTGGATTTATAAACTTAGGTGTATTTTTTTTTTTAGAAAAAGTCATTATTTTATAGTCACATGCCATACTGAAGGTTTAAGAACTTTCTGTAAATACCAAATTAATTCAGTGTTTCATTAATAGTATATTTTTACTCCAACAGTAATATTATTAAACACATATTTTAAATTTAAAGAAATAACACTCTAATCTTGATAAACTATGACTATATAATATTAACTACATTCTTACTGGGTTTATGCAGAGGCATTCGGTATTGGTCAGAGTGAAAGGATCGTATTTGTCTGCGATGATAAGTACATCAGGCAAAGGGTACACTCTCAAAGCATAGTCATATGCCCAGTACACTGGGCAGACATAGAGGGGTAGAGGGGTCAGGTGTCCTTGAGATAAGACAGTCTTTACAAACTAAAAAGAATAACACAAAATAAACTTTAGTTCATTTGTTAAAACAGCTAACAAATAATTTCAAATTAAATATTAATTACCAACAGGAATCAGAAAATCTGAGAAACAATTAGGAAAACTTTGAATCACACAGCTTTGGGAAACATGAATATGAAATGAGATGGACTATCCTGCAGTTTAAGAAAAATTTATGTTTTCATTTAATACCATATACTGTAAAAGCTACTCCCCCAATAGTCATACTGAAGCAACTGTACTTATACCTGTATAATTAACTCATTTGCTAATTCTGTTCATCTAAAAATAATTCCACAGCTTGAGCAATGCCAAGAATAGATATGTAGCCTACATAAGCTTTAACTATTAAGGGGGCACAGGTAACCAGGCACTGATAATTACGTATCACAGAATCATGAAGCTGTAAGGTAAATACTATACATCCTCTTGATGTGGACATATCACAGGAATTATTTTAAAAACATGAACATTTTATTAAAACAAATATACATATATTTTGAGGTAAAATGTAAGCTTTATGAGTTTTAGAGCAAAACAGAAAGCTTCAGTGACAGTTCCCGCTTGTCCTGGGCTTCCCGCTGCCCAACAGGGCATATACTTCCGTGAGAAAGTCGAGAAACACTGACTTAGTAACACATATTAACTTACTGACAAAAGTATGTTCAAATTATGACCACAGTTTAAATAAACCTAAGAGGGTAAATTATCAAGTGGCTTAACAAAATGTTATGTAATGCAGCATGTAAAATAGTTTCATAAAGAAGCCTCTGAACTCACATGATTAGGAATATCCAAACTGCTACTAGGAAAACGGACGCAGTTCCTGCACATTTTATTCACTAAGTCTTCACGAAAGACAACAATTTCCTGTGTACAATACTGAATTCTGAAATAAAAATAGAAGCTGAATTTGACTTCATCAGAAAAAAAGGAGGTAATTTAAAAGGCAAATTATCTTATAATACAAAACCATTCCCACTTTCCACTGTTAACAGCAAAAATTCAACTAGAATGTATCTATTCGTCCATTCATCGGACAGCAATTTATCGAGCTCTTAATATGTGTACAGCACTATTCTAGGAATGAGTGAACAACACAAAAGGCTCCCAGCCCTCATGCAGTTTACATTCTAATGAGAGGAGGGTGGTCAGCGAAAATAAACAATAAACATGATAATTATAGAGTATGTTGGAAGATGATTACGTGTATGGGAAAAATAAAAAGGTTAACAGGGATCATTTGTGGGAAGAGAAGGTCTAGGAAGCTGAAGCAGGGAAAAAAAAGAATGGTCAGAACAGGTAGGGCCCATAATGAAGTTTGGTTTGAGCACAGACTTGAAGGAGGTGAGAGAGGCAGAGGGAGGAAGAACACTGGAGGCAGAGGGAACAAGTCTAGCAGAGGCTCTGAGATGGAGTGTGCCTGGCACACCTGAGGAACAGAAAAATAAGCTGTAATGACTGGAATGAATGAGGAGGAAAAGTAGGAGAAGAAATCAGAGAGGAAATAAGAAGCTTATCATGCAGGGCCCTGGCTACCATTACAAGAATATTGGCTGTTAATGAATCACATGAGGGGGTCCCATCTTTCAGGATCAGTAGGGGCCTTACATTTATTTTTTTTAACTCCTCCCCCAAGGATATTTTTCCATTCATCTTCAGACAGAGTGGGAGGGAGGAAGGGAGGGGGAGGGGGAGGAGAGGGAGAGGGGGAGAGGGAGAGGGAGAGGGAGAGGGAGAGGGAGAGAGAGAGAGAGAGAGAGAGAGAGAGAAATATCAATGTGAGAGAGACACATCGACTGGTTGCCTCCACACAACCCTGACCAGGGCTGGGGACTGAACTGCTCTTGACCAGAATCAAACCTGCGACTCCTTGGTCCAAGGACCAACACTCTAACCACTGAGCCAAACTGGCCAGGGCCAGGCCTTACATTTTAAAGGATTACTCTGACACAGTATTAAGAATAGACTATGGAAGGGCAAGGGTAGAAGCTAGAGACCAACTGGGAGGCTGTTACAGTAACGCAGGCTAGAAGATGACAGAGGGTCACAGACATGGAGCTGTAGAAAGGCAGCCTGATTCTGGATATATTTTGAAGTCTTCCTTAACACGCTTGAAGGACTTTCTGAAAAACTGCATGTGAGAGAAACCCCAAAGTTTTGGGCCTGAGCAACTGAAAGGATAAAGATCCCATGACCACTGATGAGGAAGGTTTCAAAACAGGTTGGAGGCTTACAGGAGGAGGAAGATCAGAGGTTCGGTCTTGAGTTGTCTATTAGACATCCGAGGGGAAATGATGAGTGGGTGACTGGGTACGTGAGGCTGGAGTTTGGGAGAAGGTTTGGCTGGACATATAAATGTGGAAGTTGCCACAACATAGATGGTATTTAAAGCCATGGGGCTGGATAAGGTCACAGCAGGAGTGAATGTGGGCAGAAAAGAGGAGAGCCATGGACTGAGGTGTCCTCTCAGAAGAGCCTGTGATCACAGTAAGCGGCACACACGTAAATGTGTAATCTTTTCAATCTTCCACTGTCACTTTTCTTAAATGTAATGAGTATCTATTTTTAAATCACCATTAATCAAGCTTCTAAATTAATTAGTGAATTATTTAAATATAGTTAAAAAGTATTTTCAAAGTTTTCAGAAACTTAAAGAGAAACTTTATATTTATAACAGTCACACTTTTGAGACAAATTATAAGAATTCTTTTTTAAATGAAAGGAAAAGAACCCCACAAAACTCTAATATTTACCTGCAAGGATTAGTAGTAAAAACCGAAAACGGCACTCGTTGCCTGAAGTCATCAGTAATGCTTTCAGCAAGTGGTGGCCTACAAAAACAATTTGTGTGATACAGTATATATTTGTAAATTCTACAAATTGTTTACTATTACAAAAATCTGAATAAAACTTACCTCGGTAAGATGGAACCAAATCCAGGATCCTCTGGACCAGGTACAAACACAAAACGACTACTATAACAAAATTCAACACAGTTCATTTGAAAAAAAAAATCTCAACCATATTCCATTTTCTAAAAACAAGTATTGCCCTTAATTAAGTAATACATTTAAGAGATTTAAAATTTTTCATACATCTTAATAAATAAACTACTAAAAGCCTCCAGACCAACAGTACCCAGTAGACCTTTTGCAATGATGGCAGTGTTCTGTGTCTGCTGTCCAATCACCAAGTGCTTGACCTGCGGCTAGTGCAACTAAATTTTGCATTTTATGTAACTTTATTTTATTTTTTATCCTCACTCGAGGACATTTTTGCATTTATCTTCGGATAGAACGGGAGGGAAAGAGGGAAGAAGAGAGAGAGAAACATCGATGTGAGAGAGACACATTGACTGGTTGCCACCCAAATGACCCCAAACAGGGCCAGGGACAAACTGCAACTGACGTACGTGCCCTTACCGGGAACTGAACCCAGGACTCTCTGGTCCACAGGCCAACACTCCAGCCACTAAGCCAAACTAGCCAGGGCCATTTTATGTAACTTTAAATAATTTAACTGTAAATGTAAAGAGACACATGTGGCCAGTGACTATCCTATTGAAGAATACAGCTCTAAACTTAGAGTAATATCACTAAGAAAGTCAAAATATAGTTGAAATTGTCTTTCCCCCTTTTAATACTTTTCACTATAAGTCTCTAATACAGTGTAACTTACATTATCATGATGTGAGGATTATTTTATCTCTTAGCTGTACTAATTTCCTTAACTTTTTCTTCCATTCATTTCTTAACCATCACTGATATCAAACTTAAGATTCATATTTTTGTTTTTGTTTTTTTTTTTAAACAAAACTGTTTAAATAAAATACATAGCAGTAGAAATCATTACCTTTGGTGAATATCAGGATATTCACATATTATGTCTGCCAAAGTTTTTAGGGAATCTATAATTTTAAAGGGATAGTAAATTTAATTTGCAGATAAAGCACATAAAAATCAAATTGTTTCATTAGTTAGAACCCAACATGTTTTGAGTAAAATTAAAATATAGATCATTTCTTATTAGTTTACATAAATGTAGAAACACTTGTTCAATAGACCCTCAATACCTTTCAAAGCTTGAACTTGATTTTTTCCATATGGTGCAGATGAAAAATTGCCACACAGAATAAAGCAGGTTGGAGGTGCTGGTGAATAACCTAAAAATATGAAAATAAGTGTGATCATTACTTTTCTACTCCAGAAGTCTGGTTAAAAAACCCTTTAGCCATGAGTTAATAATAAAAACAATATTTTAATAACTTATTATTTAAGAGTAATAGTAATAATAGGTCCATTGAAAACTTACTATTCGCCAGGCCCTGCAATGGGTTGATTAATCCTCCCAGCATCCCTAGAAGCTTAGAGAGATTAAGTAATCTTCCCAAGGTATTAGGCTGCAATTTAAACCCAGTTCTGTCAGACTCCAAAGTGCAAGCTCTTACCCACTCTTCTTTTTTTTATTATATATTTTTAATTGATTTTTTTTATTTTAGGGAGAGAGGGAAAGAGAGATAGAAACATCAATGAAAAACATCAATTGCCTGCCTCCTGCATGCCCCCTACTAGGGATCGAGCCCGAAACCTGGGCATGTGCCCTGACTGGGAATGGAACCGGATGTCTCCGTCCATGGGTCAACACTCAATCCACTGAGCCACACTGGACAGGCCCTTATCCACTCTTACACCATACTTAGGACTAATTCTTATTTGCCATGAATACACACAGTTATTTTTCAAATGTAAAAATGTGAGTCTTTAAGATGAACTCATTTAAAATATCTCACTGCTGAATCAATGTTGTTTTTAAAAATCTACTCAAAAATATATGTTTTGCTCTGGCCGGTTTGGCTCAGCGGTTGGAGCGTCGGCCTGCGGCACAGAGAGAACCAGGTTCGGTTCCCGCTAAGGGCACGTACCTCGGTTGCAGTTTGTCCCCAGCCCTGGTTGGTTGTGCGGGTGGCAACCACTCGATGTGTCCCTTCACATCGATGTTTCTCTCTCTCTCTCTTCCTCTCTCTCCCTCCCACTCTGTCTGAACAAAAAATGGAAAAATGTCCTCGGGTGAGGATAAAAAAACAAACAAAAAAATATATGTTTTAAGAATTTAGTTTTATTTTTAAACACTTTTTTTTCTTTATTGATTTTAGAGAGAGAGGAAGGGAGAGGGAGATAGAAACCTCAATGAGAGAGAACATCGATTGGCCACCTCCTACATACCCCCCACTGGGGATTGGGTCCACAACCTGGATATGTGCCCTGACTGGGAATCAAACTGATGACTTCTTGGTTCATGGGTCAATGCTCAACCACTGAGCCACACCAGCCGGGCTTAAGAATTTAGTTTTAAAACATGATCCCTCATAATGGTTCAAAAAAGAATAGAAAAAAATGAAACCTACCAGAAAACATGGTGTGAAGTTTTTCCAGCACCTCTGCTTGGTCTAACCAAACATCAGATATAATCACAAACATGGCATCTTTATTCTCATCTTCTAGTTGTTTTAGTTTTGCAGAAGTCTTCACAGATGTATTAGAAGGCCCTCCAAAAAAATTAATATTTCCATAGTATGCCCTAGGTAATTATATAACATAATTATCTTCTATATTCTGTTGGAGATACTTATATAATTTTACAAATCAAGCTTCTTTCTACCTAATGAGGTTCCCCCCATCAATGTATACAGTACCACAAAAATGTACTATTTGTAGCATACAAGTTTCTTTAAACGTTATAAAATGAAAAAGCAATTTTGAATCAGCAAATAAAATGTGTGATAGGCTATATCTGTGCCTTTTAAAACTAAAGTAAATACTAAAATAAATAATTTCCTATGCAGTTGAAAGAGAAACGAGTACTCAATTTGAACAATATCTAATCAAAGTGCTCAAAAAGAGTGCTAACCATTTGACCAAACAATTCCATTTCTAGAAATTTGTTCTAAGGAATTAAGGATATCTACAAAGGCTAACCTACATTCCAGAATTGTACAAATTTGGAGGTATATTAGGACTAGCCCTTAGGGTTCAGGGCTTAGTACACTGTGAGCATTCAGACATGGTAGCTGTTACTGTTGCTGTCAACTATACCTGGCATTTTCAAAAGTATGATCTTACAGTTATATCTTGCAGTTATCTGAGGAACGCAGTAAGTTGATACAATTGTATGCAGACCATGTTGTAGATTCATTTGTACTTATTAGTGTCCCTAAAACAGTATTTTACACAGAAAAATATTTAATAAAATATCTCTTGTTGAATCCACTGACTACCACCAGAATACAGCCCTCTGAATTTTATTTGGAAGGTATTTTAAGAGAGAAGTAACTTATAATCCTAACATAAATAAAATGATTATTTTATTTTTATGTATTTCATGACACCTTATATTAGTCTCTAGTGTACTAAATATACACAAAACAGTTCAATCTTGAGAAAACTGCATAATTTAAACAAAACATTATTTGGGATATTACAATGATGATATCTTTGCTAAATTGAAACAAATGGCAATACTCATGGCCAGCTTCCTTAATTATACCTTTTTCTCAAGCTTGTAGGAAACTAAAATACGAAGACAGCAATCTTGAGTGAAATACATTTAAAAGAAAATCTACCATATCGTAAAAAGCCACAAACTATGCCCTGGCCAGTTTGGCTCAGTGGTTGGAGCGTCAGTCTGCGGACCAGAGTCCTGGGTTCGGTTACCGCTAGGGGCACGTACCAAAAAAACAACAAAAGCCACAAACTAGCATTAAAAGCTTTGACTTTAAAGAGAGCTGGCCTGTATTCTTTGGTGTGACCAACACTGTCCCCAAATGACTTCAAAGGAAGAGGAGCCACATTGCAAAAGCTGCCCTGCTAGCGACTCCCAGCCAGGAAACGTGGCCTCTGCACCTGAATTGGTACAGGTATGGAGAACTAAAATCCTAACCCTTACACTTATTGAAATCTTTATCATCATAACAGAATCTCAAGTTAGGAAGCAACTTTAATTCCCCCAGAGATAGCAAAATCAAATGCTTGCAAGGCTTCAGGAAGGCAACAGAGATATCAAAGCAGCCGCCCGCTGAGGCCGACTAGGTGTGAGCTTTGGTGCACACACACCTGCCCAGTGGGGCAGTCACTGCAGGAGAGCTGTAGTCAGGTGAAAATTCAGGCTCCATGTTCCTAGATCTGATGGTTCAAGGTAACTCAGAAATCTAGGCTTTTATGAGAAATATCCTATTTTTAAATGTTGGAACTACCTCAAAATGTATTTTAACACTTCAAAGGGGAAAGAAAAGTCTGTAGACTACATTCAATTCACAGCTGGCTACAACTTTTATACCATCATTCAGCCTCTGCTCAAATAGCTCAAGTGATAGGAACCCACTCCTCTGACAAGCCAGCTCTAATATTATGACGCTTTAACTTATATTAAAGAGCTACAGAATCTGCCTCTTGTAACTTCTGCCCAGTAGGATACAAAAATGAGACCTTTATATTACTATGGCAGTTATATTCTCCTAAGTCTTTTTCTCTATCTCTTATCTCAGTTGAACTTCTCATCCACCCTAAAGACAAGACAGGTCGACTAGAAATCTTTCCCAGTTAAAGATAAGTACAGAGATGCTTTTGCAACAAATCAGTAGTTAATCACAACAAATCAGTAGTCAACCCACTAATTTTCAGTTAAATATACTGCCCAGTCTTCTAACTCTAATTTTCCATTGCTCTTTGTGTTCTGACCCAAAGCCAAGGGCCTTGTCATAACTGAGATATGATATACTGTCTTGCATTCAACACTGCCAGCATTACAAAACTGCTACAGAGTTTAAGTCAAACATGTCTATACCTAGTAGTACTAGACGGTTCAGTGGGTGGAAATCCAAAGGCATTGACATGAAACAGTTGATCTTCAAACCAACCTGAAAAAAACGTAAGTAAAAGATCACTTTTATTTGTCCAATTCTCCTTGTTTGAAAAGACAAAACTATAGAACACAAAGCAGTGATGCTAGACTGTCATCTCATCCCCTGTCAACTAACTACAGAAGTAGCCAGTCCCACTGAGCTAGTTAACAACTTCAGATCCAAAGACAGTCTCAGTTCTACTAAAAAAACAAAACAAAGTAATAAAACCTCATGAAACAGAACTAGATTCAGAGTGGAAACTCTTCATTTTATTCACAACAGATGTGTCAGTAAAGAGAGATAAGGTACACAGTTTAGGAAATGTTTCATTTTATGACTGTATATAAAATTTGTTGTTGCCCTGGCCAGTTTGGCTCAGCAGTTAGAGCGTCGGCCTGCGGTCTGGAGAGACCCGGGTTCGGTTCCTGCTAAGGGCACGTACTTCGGTTGCAGTTTGTCCCCGGCCCTGGTTGGTCGTGCGGGTGGCAGCCACTCGATGTGTCCCTTCATGTCGATGTTTCTCTCTCTCTCTCCCTTCCTCTCTCTCCCTCCCACTCTATCTGAACAAAAAATGGAAAAATATCCTCGGGTGAGGATAAAAAAAAAAAAAAAAAAAAAAATTTGTTGTTGTTTTTTCAACTTTATTCAGATATGATGCACATATATAATCCACCTTTAAAAGTGTATAATTCAGTGGTTTTTTAGGATATTCACAAGTTGTACAATCATCACCACTATTTCAGAATACTTCATTAACCCAAAAAGAAACCTGTGCCAATCAGCAGTCTGAGAGTCATTTAAAGTTGCCAGAGGTATGCTCTTATAATCAACGTTCCCCCAAATTATGCCATGTTGACATATTTTAACTAATGTAGAAATGGTTTTGCTGTAGAATGATGAGAACAGGAAAAAAGTATACTGACTTACCTTCTGCTAAGACAAAGCATGACTCTGTGTATAAACCACTATGGAATTGGTATACACAATTAAGGAAAATAATTTTATTTCTATGTGTGAGGTGGTGATAGTTAACATACATTTTGGGCCCAACAGGACCCAAATTAAATAAATTAAAGACTTCACTTTTGAAACTGTGGATATATCATACCTTAAAAAATTTTAGGTGTCAATGTCCCTATGTCTGATTCTATGATGTAGCCTGGTAATATTGATAGTGTATATCATTCTTAGCATGTTATTAATTCCCTCAGTGATTTGTCTGGATTTTCCAAATAAGAGGGAATTAAAGTTTGCCCAGCAGTGTGGCTCAATGGATTGAGTGTCGTCCCATGGACTCAGAGGTCCTGGTTCAATTCCCAGTCAGGGAACATGCCTGGGTTTCAAGCTCGATCCCCAGTAGGGGACGTGCAGGAGGCAGCCAATCGATGTTTCTCACATCAATGTTTCTGTCTCTCTTTCCCTTCCTCTCTCTCTAAAAAATCAATAAAAACATTTTTTTAAGAAGGGAATTAAAGTTTTGTGGTCTCTATTTAGAATGTGTCTCTAAATTCCTATACCACCACCATATGAAACTTACACTAGGAAACCAAATAGTTACATTTGAGAATGATATAGAATCAATTTTCCTAACTCACAGATTTAAGAAAATAAAAGTGAAGGATATAGCTTTACTAAGATCCAGTTGTACTGTTCCTGTTGGATCTTCCAGAAAAAATTTTCCCTAAAAACAAATCAAAAGACATATGTCCACAATTATGTAAAAATGAGTACTATGATAAAATAATTAAAACACTGACAATTTTGACAACAGAATATAGTAGACAGTATAGCATACTTTTAAAAAAATCAATAATTTCTACTGTAGGCTTTTCCATTTACTAGATAACTACTTAATTGAGACTCAGACTCCTAGGTACCCAAAGTATGACCACTGAAGATCAAGAGATGGCAAGAGGGACACTTGCTGGCTGCCATAAGGACCTTACCAGGTGCCTTCACCTAAGAGAGTCAACAGTGTCTCCAAGGAACCAAGATGTGGTCTGCAGCTTTGCTTGTTCAGAAACTCAGTACTCTCAGTGCAACCGGAGGTCATGGGGGACTGATTTCAGACTATGCAATCTGGTGGCCTGTATAAAGCACTCCTTTCTCACATCTACCAGGAAACCAAATACAGAAAAGGCTACAAGGTAACTCAGGTATAAACCTTCAACGAAGACTATGCTCCTGTACCTCTATAGAAATGCTATATGTAATCGACATTTCATGAGTCCAAAGGGTGCACATAAAAGTTTGATGCTTGCCCTGGCTGGTTTGGCTCAGTGGTTGGAGCATCGGCCCACGGACCAGAGAGTCCCAGGTGCAGTTCCCGTATGTGCTAAGGGCACGTACCTCAGTTGCAGTTTGTCCCCGGCCCTGGTTGGGGTCGTGTGGGTGACAACCACTCGATGTGTCTCTTTCACATGGGTGTTTCTCTCTCTCTCTCTTCCTCCCACTCTCCCTCCCGCTCTATCTGAAGATAAATGAGAAAAGAAAAAAAAAGTTTGATGCTTATTGAGTTTAACTTACCTCTTTTAACTGTGTTATCATTCCAAGAACAATTACATCTCCAATTTTGGTTGTACTGCCCAATAGGGTTTCTACTGTTTTAAGCTAAAATAAAATAAAATAAAATAAATATTAAAGATTGAAAATATATTCTTTTAAAAATATTTTTTTCTTTATTGATTTTAGAGAGGAAAGGAGAGAGAGAGAGAGAGAGAGAGAGAGAAATGTCAATGAGAGAGAACATCGATTGGCTGCCTCCTGCATACCCTCCACTGGGGTTCTGGCCCACAACCCGGGCATGTGCCCTGACCGGGAATAGAGCTAGCGACCTCTTGGTGCATGGGTTGATGCTCAACTACTGAGTCACACCAGCCGGGCGAAAATATATTCTTTTAAGAAAACAATCTCCCTGGCTGGGTATTTTGTTTGTAGCATTATCCAGAATGTGCCAAGTTTTCAAGTTCAGTCCCCAGTCAGGCACATACAAGAATCATAAATAAGTAGAACAACAATTCAATGTTTCTCTTTCTCTCTACTCCCCACCCCAACAAATCAGTAAATTAAAAGAAAAAAAAATTTTTTTAAGAAACTAATCTTTTTATAAATAAATAAATTTGAGTGTACGTTTTAGTATTTATACCTATTTTACAGTAGAAAATCAAATAAACTTCGAAAGTATTATTTCAACCTAAAAAAAAGCTAAATAAAATTGCTGGATGAAGAGGTATATAATTTTTCATTTTTATAGGAATTACCAGGTAGAGCTTCTTTTATCTTTACCACATAATGGTTTTCATTACAAAGAATATATTCATAGAAAAAAATTTGTATAGAGAAGAAATAAAGGTACATGTAATCCCATCATTCTGTAATAATTACTGTTAGCATTTGACATTGGCGTTCCTCTTAAAAACCACGAACCTAAAGCAACAGAGAAGTATAACATTTTTAAAATAGTTTTTAAAAAATGAAATATGTAGGGATAAATCTGAAGAAAAAGATATACCAGACCTGTACCCTAAAAACTGGATTAGGTAATGATTTCTTAGAAACAATGCCAAAAATATTATCCAATTAAAAAATTGTTAGTTGGACTTCAATAAAATTAAGAACTTAAGTTCTTTAAAAAGACAGTTAAGAGAATAAAAATACAATTTAAAGACTGGGAAAAATATTGCAATTAATATAAAATCAACCAATCAACTGATGAAGCAAGCAAGCAACACAGGACTACAGAACTACAAGAAAGAGTTCCCAAGGACACCATTTTCAGTCTGTAAAAAGAGATCACCAGTGGAAATATATAAGTGGTAGTTCAAATAGGGAATGTATCATCAGGGATACAAAATTAAACAGTCTGGAAAGACTGAAAAGAACAATAAATTATTTAGCTAAGACTTAAAGTTATTTTGACAAAGAGGAGAGGAGAACTGTTGCTTCCACATTGTGGGTATCAAAGTTGCCATAGGAAACCTAATATGTATATGTATGTATGTATGTATGTATGTATGTGTGTGTATTCGAGAAATATAAGTAATGTCAATTTCCAAAACATACTATATATTTTTCTCTTAATAAAAGTTAAAAGCAGAAAGTGTCAAATACTATAAATGTCTTGTCCTTAGTATTGTCATCAAACATTAATTTGAGCATTACGTGGTATTATTGTTTTAGTATCTATGAGACTACTCATCATCATGATTTCTAATCTAACTTGGTAGAGAATTTGATGAACCTCAGAAGAGGCTGGGTCTCTTCAGAACCTATTTGGAACCTTGCAGAAATGGTAGGGCCCAGACACAAGTAACTAATGATTCCCCAGCAGGGCTCTGTGTTCTGGGGAGAGGCACAGAGCCACAGATGGATTGATAGTGATGAGGTGTGTTGCCGGAACAAGTGACAGTGCTGGTTGGTAATCACTTTCCGAGGTATAAGGTATAAAAGTAGAAGGAGCACATGTGAAAAAAATTCTCCCGCTCACCTCTGCTCCTCGGGTCCCAACAGCCCTGTGGCCCATCTGTGCTCTCATTCATTCTATAAAAGTAGTTTCTTTAGTGCCCATATAAAGTTTTCATTCCAACTGATATAGTACATTTTAGGTGAACAAGTGTGTGGTGGTCACTAGCGGGATAGGCTGGGCAAGGACCAATATTTTGGAGTACGAGTGAGGGCGAAGGATAAGTTGAGAGTTGGACAGAAAGCCAGTGTAGTACATAGCAAATGGACCAGGAGAAGTAGGGATCTGTCTTGGTGGCCAGAGACTCTCTGGGGACTACCACAATCTCAGCACCTGCCCCAAAGAAGGAAGTAATTGCTTGTAACAGAGATTCGTAGGACCCAGGACATAGGACATGGACTTTATCAACAGTGGGCGTGCACAGGTCAATTAGATAGTTGTTATTTGTGGTTCATTTTAATTTAAAATTCAATAAATTAGAATAAGCAATAAATATTAATTTTGCATACTTACAACCCCTAAATAATTAGGATAATGTTCTAACCTGGAATTTGCTTCCGCTTGCATCAGGGTGAGAACCTATCACTGGAGGAGTAAATAATTCATGTCTGTGGGTCCTCTATAAAAAAGAGTTACATGAATTACTGAAGCAGACATTTAAAACCAAGACTCAATAAAATAGTATCCTGACAAAACACTACTTAAGTTAATGTTTCTATTATCTATTCTCAACAAATTCAAAAACCCACATAACTTAATCTAGAAATCTAATTTTAAAAATAAAAACAGCCCTGCCCTGGCCAGTTTGGCTCAGCAGTTAGAGCGTCGGCCTGCGGTCCGGAGAGACCTGGGTTCGGTTCCCGCTAAGGGCACGTACTTCGGTTGCAGTTTGTCCCCGGCCCTGGTTGGTCGTGCGGGTGGCAGCCACTCGATGTGTCCCTTCACGTCGATGTTTCTCTCTCTCTCTCCCTCCCACTCTATCTGTACAAAAAATGGAAAAATGTCCTCGGGTGAGGATAAAAAAATTAAAAAATAAAATAAATAAATAAATAAATAAAAATAAAAACAGCCCTGGCCAGTTTGGTTCAGCGGTTAGAGCGTCGGCCCATGGACCAGAGAGGCTCAGGTTCAGTTCCCGCTAAGGGCACGAACCTCGGTTGCAGTTTGTCCCCAGGCCCAGTTAGGGTGGCAACCACTCGTTGTATCTATCTCTTATCGATGTTTCTCTTTCTCTCTTTCTCCCTTTCTCAGCCCCCCTCCCCCCGCTCTATCTGAAGATAAAAATGCAAAAATGTCCTCGGGTAAGGATAAAAAATAAAATTATGTTGTTAAATTTAAAGGTCTATTGTGTACCTGGCAGCAGCACACTCTGGCCTGGGATGTGAAGACAACAAACAAAGTTGTCATCCTCAGAGTATGGGGCCAGTGAGAGAGAAGTGCCAACAGGTCACAAAACAAATAAGGACCCTTGGCAGAAGAGGCCATTTAACAAGATCCTAAATGATAAACAAACAAACAAACAAACAACAACAACAAAAACACTTTGCTAGCAAGAAACAAAAGGAGGCTGAGACAAGACAATTGGGGCAGAGGAAGGGGTGTGTCATAAGACAGAGTTATAAGAGTAAAGTATTTAGGAACTTTTGCAATTAGAGCATGAGGTGTGTGAGGCAGAATGTCAGATAAGGCAAGAGATTAGCTAGAGCCTCTGCTCTGAACACCCTCCCTCCCCCAATCAGTTCATGTAGTTTAGGTAGGGTTGGTGCCCCTTCCCCCTTCTATACATAGACCACCAAGACCAAATGAATGAAAGTACTCCATCTCTTTGGCCATTGATTGTTTCAGGAGTAAGCAAGGGCCTCAAGGTGGGCCAATAAGAAATTACTGCTAAGGTTACTAGTGGCCATCTTGTCACCTCATAGGTAGAACTTGTTAGAAAGTAAAATCAATTTGAAAAACTGCTGGGCGACTGAAAGAGGCAGATGCCTCATGATATTGTGTGAGCACCTGGACCCAGCCATGCTTGAAACGGGGACCTCTAGACTTCTCTAGAATACAAGCCAATAAATTCCTTTCTTTTAGTCAATTTAGGTTTCTGTAATCTCCAATAAAAGAGCCCTGACAATACAGACTTTGTGTGTCAAGCCAAGAAGCTTATCTTATAGACAATGAAAAACAAAGATTTTTTAAAAGGAATGTTTTTTTTGTTTGTTTGTTTTTGTATCCTCACCCGAGGACATTTTTTCGTTTTTTGTTCAGATAGAGTGGGAGGCAGAGAGAGAAACATCAACGTGAAAGAGACACATCGAGTGGTTGCCACCGCTGGGGACAAACTGCAACTGAGGTACTTGCCCTTAGCGGGAACCAAACCCAGGTCACTCAGGACTGCAGGCCGACACTCTAACCGCTGAGCCAAACCGGCCAGGGCTAAAAGGAATGTTTTTCTAAATATGTTTTTATTGACTTTTTAGAGAGAGGAATGGAGAGACAGAAACATCCATGTGACAGAGAAACATTGATCAGGGGCCTGCTGCATGCCCCTTACTGGGGATCGAGCTTGCAACCTGGACAAATACCCTGACCAGGAATCGAACCAGGTCCTCTCAGTCCATGGGACAACGTTCATCCACTGAGCCACACCAGATGGGTGGAAAACAAAGATTTTAAAGTAGAATAACATCAATGCAATCCCCATCAAAATACCAATGACATATTTCACAGAACTAGAACAAATACTTCAAACGTTCATATGGAACCAAAAAAGTCCCCGAATAGCCACAGCAATTTTGAAAAAGGACAAAGTAGGTGGGATCACAATACCAGATATCAGGTTATACTACAAAGCTACTGTAATCAAAACAGCCTGGAACTGGCACAAGAACAGGCATATAGACCAGTGGAACAGAACAGAGAACCCAGAAATGGACCCAAGGCAATATGCTCAATTAATATTTGACAAAGGTGGCAAGAGCATACAGTGGAGTAAAGACAGCCTCGTTAATAAATGGTGCTGGGAAAATTGGACAGCTACATGCAAAAAAATGAAACTAGACCATCAACTTACACCATACACAAAAATAAACTCAAAATGGATAAAAGACTTAAATGTGACCCGTGAATCCATAAAAATGCTAGAAGAAAATGCAGGCAACAAAATTTCGGACATCATACAAAGCAGAATTTTCACTGACACATCACCTAAGGCAACAGAAACAAAGGAAAAAATGAACACATGGGACTACATCAAACTAAAAAGCTTCTGCACAGCAAAAGAAACAACCATCAAAATGGAAAGGCAACCCACTGTATGGGAGAACATCATTGCCAATGATGTATCAGATAAGGGGTTAATTTCCAATATATATAGAGTGCTCATACAACTCAACAAAGGGAAGACAAAGAACCCAATTAAAAAATGGGCAGAGGAGCTAAATAGACACCTCTCCAAACAGGACATACAAATGGCTAAGAGACATATGAAGAAATGCTCAACACTAATCATCAGAGAGATGCAAATTAAAACAACAATGAGGTATCACCTCACACCTGTCAGAATGGCCACCATCAACAAATCATCAAACAACAAGTGTTGGCGAGGGTGTGGAGAAAAGGGGACTCTAATACACTGCTGGTGGGAATGCAGACTGGTGCAGCCACTATGGGAAACAATATGGTGTTACCTCAAAAAATTAAAAATTGAACTGCCATTTGACCCAGTGATCCCACTTCTAGGAATATATCCTAAGAAGCCTGAAACACCAATCAGAAAGAATATATGTACCCCCATGTTCATAGCAGCACTATTTACAATAGCTAAGATCTGGAAACAGCCCAAGTGTCCATCAGTAGACGAATGGATAAAAAAGCAGTGGTACATATACACAATGGAGTACTATGCAGCAGTAAGAAAGAAAGATCTCTTATCCTTTGAGACAACATGGAGGGACCTGGAAAGTATTATCCTAAGTGAAATAAGCCAAGCAGAAAAAGACAAATACCACATGATCTCACTTATATACGGAATATAATGAACATAACAGTCTGAGGAATATGGCATGGAAGTAGGGCACAGAGTGACATCCCTCAGAAGAGGGGGTGGGAAGAGATAATCCACAGAACTTATATGCATGTATGCATGACCAGTGGACATGGACAACTAGGCCGGGGATGGGGAGGGGTTGGGGTGGGGAGGGGGGTGCCAATGGGGTCAAAAAGGAGAAATATCTGTAACAAGAAAATAAATAAAAAAATTTTTAAAAAGTAAAATAACAATAAAATTAGATTTGCTTTTAGGAAGACAATTGCGATGAAAATGTGAATGGATTAAAATAAAATGTAACCCTTTTATTTGAGATGAGGGGAAAAAAACCACGAGGCTCAGAGGGTTAAGTGACACACCCAAAATAATATAGTAGGCTTTAAGACATAATTTTAAAAAGAGAGAGAAATGTAGTATTTACTGAGCATCTTCCCTGTGGAAAGCACTATGCTAAATGGGCAGAGGAAACAAACAAGGAGTCTATAGTTCGGTGACAGGGATGAGCACCCCAAATGCAAGGTGAGGCCAACTCCAGTAAGTGATGGAGAACTCCTGAGTAGTGGTTGAAAGCAGAAAGAGACTGCAATAAACTGGAGATCAAGAAAAGCCTCAGGAAAGAGGAGGAATTTGAGAGGAGCCTTCCAGAATTAGGAGGTTTCAACAATAGAGATAAGAGGGAAGAGTTGGCTAGAGAGTGAACAGTGTAAGCAAAGTCACAGAACAGTGGAAGAAACAAACCATTAGAAACTTCAGTTTTGGCTCCAGCACAGTATGATTAGAATATAAGAAGAGATTAGGCCAAAAAGGGGTGACAGATCTCAAATACTAAGTATAATTTGTATTTAATTCAATTGGCAGTAGAATTCCTGGAAAGAATTCTGTTCCAAGTCATGATGGATCAGAGCTCCATCTGAGGAAGACCAACCTGGCAGCGTTATGCAGGCAATGGAAGCTGGAGAGAACAGACAGCTTCAAGGCTCATTCTCTTCCATCTTTTCATAGCTTACACCTGCTGCCAGTCCTTTCCACCTCAAAACCTTGTGCTTCTGCCATATAACACTATCCTAGCCTGGCCCCCAAATTCTATCCTCTTCCCTTTTCTACTGCCCCTCCTTCTCAGGATCCCACCCCTAAATAGTTCCATCTGTTACTGCAGGCAGATGCACCCTAAATCTCTCTCTACCCAGATGGCTTTCTTTAGCCCAGACACACCTTTTACCTGATACCCTACTATAACCTTAACTCAAAATTTAAAACAGAACCAGTCATCATCTTCCTCCAATATTCTCTTGTTCCTATTTGTTAGCATATTACCATCATTCTACCATTCTACTCTCTCAGATCCAAAACCTTAATCACCTTTGAGTCCTCACTGTCTCTCTTCTCCTTCACACCCAAACAGTCATCACGAACTACGGCTTCCACTGCTCCAGTGCTGTCCCCTCTGCCTACTCCACCTGCTATTTCCTTCCTCCTGGCTATCTTTTATGTCAGTACTAATACCACAGACTCTGTGAGTCTTCTCTCACACTCTAACTCACCCTAAAATATGCTGGTAGAGGAAGCTGTGAGTGAGTCTCTCTGGTATTCCAAGGCTCCTTGTACCAAGACAACAGAGTCCCAACTTCCAAGAATGCCACACAAGGTGCTCCCACAATTTGACTCCCACTTGCCTTTCCAAAGTTATCCCATAGTGCTCCTCTTCATGAGCCTTCCTCTCCACACAAAGTGGACAGAGTCCTTTTGCTGTCTATGTTCACAGTTATGACTACCGTTCCCCTACTGCCACAAGAACAAAGTAATCAATGTCCATGTCTAGTGCCATAGCTTCCTTGCAGCCTTCCCTGATTTTTCCATCGAATGCCTTCTGTTTGTATCTCTTTTATAGCATGTATAAAATTCTATTTTATATTTTATTTGTGCCAATGTTTTTAACTTCATTAACCATAAGCTGCTTGAAGGCAGTCTAGTGAAGTAGGCAAATGTTGGGCTCCAGAGTCAGACAGATTGGATTAAAACCCTCTCTAGTTATCAGATGTGATCTTTGGGCAAATTACTAAACTTGTCTAGATCTCAGTTTCCTCATCTGTAAAATGGGAATAATAGCATTTATATATACATTGATATTGTGATGATTAAATAAGGTAAATAATGTTTATAACATCATAAACAGTGCCTGGCATATCAAAAGCATAAAATAAATGTTAGCTATTTTTATTATCATCATGGTTGCTAAGGGGAAAGTATCTTTTTTATTTCTGTATTCTTCCAAGGTCTCAAACGTAGAGAGCCCAAAAATCTGTCTACTGAATGACAAACTTTAGACTACAAAATTCCATCCTTTTATTACCTCCAATTTTTACCTAAATTAAAACAGTCTCTTCCCTGCTCCCACCACCCAACTTACCTGGTGCAAAATGGCATATCTTTCACGAAACAGCTCTGCTTTATCTCGTGCTGTTCCAAATAAATTCGGTGCAGGGTGGTTGGTCATTAATAGACTATGAAAAAAAAAAAAAAAAAGGAAAGCCTATTTATAACTATCATAACATACCAAGATAGGATGAAAATTACATTTGAGAACATATACCTTCTGAAAGTAATGCACATTTGGAAATTCACTCAAAATCAAAAGGTGGAATACTTACGGAAGAAATTTTTTTCTTTCTGAATTGTACACAAAACGTGGAATATCAAATGCTCCTATGATATTGAAAATATGGTCTCTGAAAAACATCCCACAAAAACATACCTGATTTACTAAAACATAAGCATTCTAGTTAAACATAAAAGCTTGCATTATAATCTTATGTCATTCATACATACTTTTTACAGGTCATATATACAATTTCTTATAGTGTTAAAAATAATACAGGAGTCAAAGATTGAGCTTGTCCATTTTCCTCTCTAAGCACAAGAAAGCACTGCCAATATTCTCAAACAAAGAAAAAAGTTTAGGCCCTGGCTGGTTTGGCTCAGCGGTTGGAGCGTCAGCCTATGGACCAAAGGGTTGCAGGTTTGATTTCTGCCCCGGATGGGGTCGTGCAGTAGGCAACCAATCAATGTATCTCTCTCACATTGATGTTTCTTTCTGTCTCTCCCCCACTCCCTTCCTCTCTATCTAAAAATCAATGAAAAAATATCCTCTGGTGGGGATTAACCAAAAATAAAAAATAAAAATAAATAAATAAATAAAATTGTCACATCTGAAAAAAAATCTCTCCCTATATGTACTACCTTTTATGAGCTACAATATTATTAAAGGATATGATTCATTGTCAACAATTTTTTATTCCAAAATATTATGCAAAAGTATCCCAGAAAAAGATGTAAAATAGAAAAACAACCCTCCAAATCCTGGTCATATCCTTGACATATTTAGAAAGGGAAAATAAAAAATTAGTTTTACTTTCAGAGAGTTAATAACATAACCATGTTTGAAAGAGGTTTTAAAAGTCACAGCACTATTGCATAATTATTCCAACCAAAAAAAAAAAAATCTTCCCTAAAATTATACCTGTTTATTTAGAAAACTGAAAATGGTCAAAAAACGTACAAGCTACCCTAGTGGTAGCACTAAGTATAGAGTAGCAGAGAATCCTGGACTTGAAGAGAATCTAGAAGTATGCACAGCTCCACCATTTTCTAGTGGCTTGATCTTGGTAAGTTATTAAACTCATTATGGCATTTCTCCAACTATAAAAATGAGAGCCTCTCTCATTCTATTATATGACTTTCTAATAGTTGAAATTACTAAGGCTGTTTACCATTTAGTCCCCACTGGACCTCCATATTGGCTGACTACAGCATATAAACGGATAGACAGAAACAACTGATAACTTTAATGCCTATTTTATGATTATTGTCCTTACTCTTTGATACTATTTTTGAGTTTTTATTGATGGCTTTAAGAGCATATCACTGTATCTAGTATCTTTTTTTATTTTATTTATTTAATCCTCACCTGAGCATAATTTCCTATTGATTTTTTTTTTTTTTAGATAGAGTGGGAGGGAAAGAGATAGATATCAGTGTAAGAAAGACACATCAATTGGTTGCCTCCCACACGACCCCAACCGGGGCCAGGGATTGAATCTGCAACTGAGGTACGTGCACTTGATGGAGAATCAAACCCAAGACACTTTGGTCTGCGGGCAGATGCTCTAACTACTGAATGAAATGGGCCAGGGCTAATATCTTAAATAATGAATTTCTAAGGATCAAGTTAAAATTCCACAATTTCTCTACTGTTTTAGCAGGTTTTTGTTCTTACAGGGAACTAAAACTACTGACCAAAATAAGAGTAATGACTCCTTTCAATTATATCAGTTGCCCCAAATAGAAAAAAACTGTTAAAGTTAAAACTGTCTCTATCCATTTTCCCAGTTGTTTTTCTCCCAGTTAAACCCTGTGAATTTTCAAAGTATCACATTCAAAAGGAGGAAAGAATGAGGGCCACTCAGGGAAATAAAATCCAGGAAAATGATTGCCATATAAATTCCTAAGCTCTAATAGCACTAGTTGGGGCAAGTCACAAAACTGAGGTTCTACCCCATTTACCATTTACCACGTGACCCAAGTTAAGTCTCAACTTCTCTGGGCTCCGTACTTTCCTAAAAGCAAAAGTCAGTTATACTTCTGAATGTTCAATTCTTTCATTCATAAGAGGTAAAAGCAGTCGTGGTACAAACAACACGATTATCTCAAATCCTAGGAAAAGATAGTAAAGATGAGTCATTTGATAGTGAAGTTTATAATGCAGGCTATCACTTTAAAGGTAACACTAGGGCCCTGGCCGGTTTGGCTCAGCGGTTAGAGCGTTGGCCTGCGGTCCGGAGAGATCTGGGTTCAGTTTCCGCTAAGGACACGTACCTCGGTTACAGTTTGTCCCCAGCCTTGGTTGGGTCGTGCGGGTGGCAACTACTCAATGTGTCCCCTTCACGTCGATGTTTTTTTCTCTCTCTCTCTCTCCCTCCCACTCTATCTGAACAAAAAATATCAAAAAATGTCCTCGGATGAGGAAAAAAAAAAAAGGTAACACTAGGAAATAATCACTATAGAAATGTTGATCACTAATTAATCTCCCCAAGAAAATAATTTAAAATAAACACTCAATAACACCTCCAACATGGGAGGAAAGTTGATTTTTTCCACATACATAGTTTCATCTACTGACTGGCTGCATTCCTGGACTGCTGCTTCCACTACAGACCGTTCAATCATATTGGATGACACTGAAAAGAGAATTTCAAAGTCAAGCTTTAAAAACAGGCATAAAAATTAGTTCTTCCAACAGATAGCTTTTTTTCCAACAAATAATCTGCAGACACTAACCCAGAGGTTCTTTTAGTTTTTAGGAGGAAAAAAGTATTAGGTCAGAACATTAACAAAAGCCATAACTTAAACACCTTAGTTTTCCACACTCAAATACACTTGTAGTGCCTTACGGTTCTAAATACTATTTAGTAATATTGTAAGCTCCTAGGTTTCATAAGTTTACATCAGTATAATTTTTTATCACAAGTGCTATGTTCCAGTAGCCATGAGCGTAATAATAACAATAATGTACCTGGGGCACTATGCTCAGTCCTGTACAAGCATTCTCCCATTAAAGAGATATTCTATGAACAACCCAAGTCTGATTCTAGACTGGGTGCCCTTAGCCACTTTGGTACATTCTAGGCAAAATACCACATCCCACCTTAATTTTACAAATACTAATTTTCTAAATATAATCATTTTCTATATTTTCAACTATAAATTAATTTTTGAAAGCAAAGTTATATTTAAATTCTGCTTTTAGAAGTGAAAATGAGATATAATAGCAATTTCTTCTATATTATAGAATATGTTTCTCCTATGTAAGTGAAGAAACTGACATCTATCCACTATATGACAGCAAGTTGCACCAACTTTTCTCCTTCAGTGATCTAGAAGTTGTACATTTTTTTGTAGAAGAGCATTTCTCCTTTGTAGGCCCATACTTGTGGCAAAAAGCTAAGTACTTAACAAAAAGATCCCTGAAGAAAGGCTGAAACGAGAAGGGAGTTAGCCCAGCTCACTTACTCCCCTTACTTCCAACATTCAGGAGTACCTAAGTTAAGTAAGACAAAATTATAGGCATGCAGCGAGACAAAAGTGGTCCCAAAGGACCAGATCAAAATCAGAAGTTAGGAGCAGAAATATGGCAGTGACAGCTCTATGAGGGGGAAGGACTGTAAAAGGGTCTCTGGCTAATGTAATGAGGTTCCAAAGGAACCCCTTGAGAGAAGTGCTACCAGGGGCATGTCTCATAAGGGAAGGACATCTTAATACTGACTCCTTAACTTCTACTTAAGTCTAGAAGTCTAGTTGAGGATGTAGAAGTATATTAACAATTTACTATCAGAATGTTACTTACAGGGTTGCTTTTCAACTGCATCGATGATCTTTTCCAGTGCATCTTCAAGCTCTACTTCACTGAGAGACTGAAGAGCTTCTGTGAGGTACTTAGTAGCTTCACTTGATAAGAGATGGAAAGAAGAGATGAGGCAGGCCATTGGTAATCAAGGCTAAAAGTTTTATGACTAGAACTGGCAAACACTCATCAATCTGGCCTTAAAATCAAGATCCACTCATTCCTCCCTGCAAGTAGTACCCACCTTTCCTGCACTTTCTAAATAAATTCTTCCTTCTATTATTCCCTGTCAGCATAACCATTCTTAAAGTTCCAAATCACATCCTTCTTTTAAAAAGCCTTCCTAGACCAACCTTACCTGCTGAAATCCCCACTTTCTTCTGAAATTGTTAAAAACCTCACTTATATATACCTTAGATGTGATACATTACATTAGCCTTGTACCATTTCTTACCATACACTCCAGGCAGCATTTCATCTGCGTCAGTGTCCTGAACACAACAGACTTACTTAAGGAACTCATATCAAATCGCATGAATCTGATCACACCACTTTTCTCCTTCAGTGATCTAGAAATTGTACGTTTTTTTGTAGAAGAGCATTTCTCCTTTGTAGGCCCATACTTGTGGCAAAAAGCTACGTACTTAACAAAAAGATCCCTGAAGAAAGGCTGAAACGAGAAGGGTTTAGCCCAGCTCACTTACTCCCCTCACTTCCAACATTCAGGAGTATCTAAGTTAAGTAAGACAGAGTTATAGGCATGCAGCAAGACACACCCTGGCTGGTGTTGCACAGTGGTTAGAGCGTCGGCTCTCGCACCAAAGGGCTGTGGGTTCCATTCCCAGCCTGGGTCAGGGTTCTTGAGGGAGGTAACTAATTGATGTGTCTCTCTCATACAGATGTTTCTCTCTTTCCCTGTCCCTCCCTCCCACTCTCTCTAAAAATCAATGGAAAAAATATCCTTGGGTGAGAATTAACAACAACAAAAACACATGACTCTCTAACCAAAAATAAAAATCTCAATAAAGCTGAATTTAAAAAAAATTACATGAATCTCTGATTTAAATACCAATAGTTTCCAGAAAGAACACTGTGCCCTTAAATAATTAGCTAATTACATGCCATTCTGTATTTGCAGCACACAACATTACACTTTATGTCAATATTATTGTTATACTCATCACACTAATTGTTCTCTATCTTGGGTTGCTTATTGAATATTTCACGTGTGGATGTCACCTCTCTCCAATTTATTATAGATGATACTCCTTGAGAATTTGAAGTGTGCTGTCCTTTGGCAGAGTGCTAAGCACACTAAAGGTGGTCCATAAATATTTGATGTTGAGTCTTTAAAATCCCATGCATTTTGGGTGAATCTTGAGAATAGACCAAAACCCATAAATCTATGACAGGATCTGGCCCTGCCAAATCTCATTAGGCTCATCCAGTATCTCTGATTTTTCTGGTGGTGGTGGTGGTGGTGGAGGAGGAGGAGGAGGAGGAGGAAGGGAGGGAGGGAGGGAGGGAGGAAGGAAGGAGAGGGGCAGAGAGGAGAAAAAAAAGAGAAAGAAAAAGAAAATGACCCAGCAGACCTTGGAACATGCTTCAAACCTACCCACTTTTTAACTCTCCAGGAACTCTCTCTGGAATAATACCTGATCCAAAACTGGGACGGCTGGCAGGGCCTACAACTTCTGGAACAATATAACTGACAGCTACTGACATGCCTGTGGGCCTTCCCGGGGCTCTCATTTGACGTCTTCGAAGACTAGGTCCGGCGCTCAGCTACTATTCCAATTTTGCGGAGGCGAAGACTTTGGGGGCTGATAAGCGTCCAAGTCACAGTGCTAATAAACCGCTGCTACGATACAGATCGCTGTTTCTCCGACTCGGTTTGGCACCTGCAGGAGGGGAACCTCGTCCCACCTGGGAGAAACTTTTCGACTCTGTGCCAACGTCGGAAAAACCTAGGAAGGCATCGCGGCCTGATCACCGTGCCAACAGCACTTCGCTTCTTCGAGCTTTGTAAGGGTCTCTCTGTCGTTTAACATGAAAGCCCTCCCGGTGAGCGGAGAGTCTCGCCGCCCCGCGCGGTAGGTTGCCCCTGGCTCTTCCCTCCCGCCGGGTGCCCGGCTGACTCACCCCCGCAGCAGCAAGCCGCGCAGCTTGAAGGCAGAGAGCGCCCGGCTCCGCAGCCGCTCTGGCGCCATGTTCGCGTTTTGGCGCCCCTTCCCGGCTCCGCCCCTTCCCGGCTCCGCCCCTTCCCGGCTCCGCCCCTTCCCGGCTCCGCCCCTTCCCGGCTCCGCCCCTTCCCGGCTCCGCCCCTTCCCGGCTCCGCCCCTTCCCGGCTCCGCCCCTTCCCGGCTCCGCCCCTTCCCGGCGCGAGTGCTCTCTACCTCTGCTACAGTCAGCCCGGGACCGACGTCGAGTCGACACCGGTGCTTCTCTGGCACGGAGAGCACTGCGGCTCCTCATGCCTGGCGGCTGCAGTCCCGAACAGTGTAGGCTGAAGGAGGACAGGACCCTGAACTCGTTTTTTGCCCTAGAATGAAGGACGGGAGTGCCCTTCCCAGGGTCTGGTTGGGAATGTGCTTACCTTAGCTCAGGTGCATCATTGAGCCACTCTCTTCGCTGCCCTTGACCTTTCCGTGACTCCGGTCCGGCTACCCGGGACGCGGGGGTCCTTGTGTATTCATGCTTTCGGCTTTATACGGGCCCTGGAAGTACTCTATGTCGCTACTTGGTTTTCCCTGACATTCACTCGAAATAGCTAAAAAATCACCATCATTCCCACCAGCACGCTTTTTATATAAAAGTTGAGGGTTTCCTGTGTGCCATAACTGTCATAAGTGCTGTAGATGTATTAATTGCGGTATGGTCATAAATTCTAATGAATTGTGTGCTACTTTTTCAATATCCTCATTTTACAGATGAGAAAACTGAGACACAAAAATAGGTGGCTCGCTCAAAATGAAAGATTCATAAGGTGGTGGAGTCAAGATTTGAACTCAGTCTGATTCCAGCAAGTGGACAGTTAATCTGCCAAATTTCTAAAGTCTTGCTCCAATGAGTTGAATAAAACCACGGAATGCTTATAGGTGAACACGCAGCCTTATAACATATGAGGACAATTTTGAACTACTGATGTACTACTGTAACCTCCAGAATATATGTGTTAACTTAAAAACAAAAACAAGCAAAGTATGGTAAAGGAGGGGAAATGTGTGTGCGTGCATGTGTGTGCGTGCGTGTGTGTACACATATTCTTATTTTTGCACTTTAAAAAACCTCTGACACTAATACTAGACACTAAAAACATGGTTAACCATAAAGGGCAGGAAGGGATAAAGATGGCAATGAGAACTTTCTTTGTAGTGAGCATTTTAACTGTCAACTCATGATGTTTTACATATTAACAAAATATAAAAGAAAAAAGTAAACTTAAAATTAAAAGCATACCCAAACCAATATACCTAACCATATATTAAATTGGTAACATCATAAAGAAGTGATTTTTGAACATAGTTTTCTGTATATTTCCAGTGAAATATAAACAAAAAAAAAACTGCAAAGAAAATTGGAATTTTTATGTAAGAAAGGAGAGAAAATAAAAATAGATAAGCATACAATCCTTATTATTTGAGGTAGTTTTGTTGTATATAGTTGTTGCCAATATTTATTTAACAAATACTCATTTTTCCTAGGTTCCTATGAACCTCTCCTTACATTTTCATCAACTCAGCAATACATGACCTTCTTTTACATGTATTTCTATTTAAAGACATCTGTAATATGCATTATTGATTCATGAACATTGAACTCAGGGCTCACAACACTATAATTTGTACCTGAAGGAAGCTTACCTAACACATATTTTCTCCTTAAGGCATATCACAGCCTTCCTGTGCCTTGGAATACTAGATGGCATGTCAGCAATATGTTTGGAAGCCATTTAAACAACAAAATCACCAAAAGAAATCACAAAATGTGTAAAATGTGGCACTAAATGTACCTCAAAAGGGAAACTTTTTTTTTTTTGTAGTATAAGAGATGAAACAATAAAGCAGAACGTCACCTTGTTCAAATTCACCTAGAAACATGTGTAACGGGCAACAAATTTTTCAAAGCTCTGCGCACATTCACAAATGATTGTGAAACGTCTCAATACTGATTTGGGTGTTACAAGTAAATTTAGTTAATAGGTGAATTCACATATATAGAATGCACAAATAATGAAGATTGACTGTATCTGCTTAACCACCAGAAAAATAAACAAGAAAAAAATGGGCCCTGGCTGGGTAGCTCAGTTGGTTAGAGTGTCACCATATGCCAAGATCGTGGGTTTAATTCCAGGTCAGAGTACATACAAGAAACAGCCAGTGATATGCATAAATGGGTAAAAGTTGAGTCTCTCTCTCTCTCCCTCCTTCTTTCCCTCCCCTCCCCACACACACTTTCTCTCTCTAAAAATCAATCAAATAAATAAATAAATAAAAAAGAACGAGAAACAAATTATTATGGACAAGGAAGTGGAGAGAATAAGAATATACAGTGCTAAAACCATTAGGCAAAAGGGAAAAGGACATTTGCACAGTTCCAAAGTGTCATCCTACAGACTATTGGCTAATAATACACAGGCAAAACTTGCTTTTAAAATGAATCCTTAAAGGTTACCACCTTTACCAAGCATCAAACTTGCATCACAAATAGTGGGCTAATTTGCATTGTCACTGTTATAATGCAATATAACATATACAGCATCACCTCTGAAGTATTCTTGCTAAAAATGTTAATCTCAAATTAAATCTTGATCTGACTTCCAGAAACCTAACCACTTCTATCTCCATGGCTGGGGCCCTTACTAGGACACCAATCTTGCTGTCAGAATAAACTTCCTAAAACATAATAACTTGTGAGTCACTTCTCTACTTAAAATGCTCCAAATCTCCTCATATTAGGATAAAGTGAACAGGGCAACTCTTTTTTTCTTTCCTGTTCCATCTGCCAAGAACACTTCCCTCCCTCTTCACCTCCATTTGCCTAAACAACTTCCACTCATCCTTCAGTTCTTAGCTTCGACTTTACTTTCTCTTGGAAACATTCCCTGACTCTCCCAAGTCTGAGTTTCATGTCTGGGGTGATGCATCAGAGATGAGAATTAGCATGCTTCTTGTGGAGAAGATCCATAATCTGTAAATTATTCCGGTAATGGTAGGAATTTATAGCCAGGGGTGAATAGGAGGTTATAAACCTTTTAAGAATTCACAAAAATCTTAGTGAGGGCTTTGGAATTCCACTGCAGGTGGAAAGGAGATTCCTGGGACAAAGGACCACCAAGTTACATATATTAATAACAGCAACTACTGCCACTGCTACTTCCATTGATTTACTAAGCACCTAGTTGAGTGCTTACACCAGATATGTGCTATGTGCTATCCACCTTGCTGCCTTCATTCCTGATTGCCCAACTATCCAAAGTAAATGTTCTAATAATCAAGTTCCATTATTCACTCCCTGCTTAAGATCCTTTGGGTCTTGCAGTTCCGACTCAGGATGGCAAACAAGGCTGTTTGAGATAGCCTATTTCAACTTTATCCATGGCTGCATCCACAGTCATTTTGTAGTCATACTGAACTATTTATACAGTTTGTCAGAAAAATCAAGCCCTTGCCAGTCTGGCTCAGTGGTTAGAGTGTCCGCTTGAGGAACAAAGAGTTGCAGGTTCGATTCTGATCAAGGGCATGTACCTTGGCTGCGGTTTGATCCCTGGCCCTGGTCTGGGTCATGCAGGAGTCAGCCAGTCAATGTGTCTCTCTCACATTGATGTTTCTCTCTCTCTCTCTTCCTCCCTCCCTCCCACTCTAGCTGGTAATAAGTAGGAAAATTATCCTCAGGTGAGGAGAGAAAAAGAAAAACTCAAGTGTCTCCCTTTGTAAACCTCCTTCTCCAATAGATCACATCTTTCCTTCCCATTTTTCTCCTGTATTTTGTCCACATTTCTAATCTACTTCTCAACCCACACTGCATGAATTTTTTTTCCTTACCCGAGGACATTTTTCCTTTTTTTTTTGTTCGGATAGAGTGGGAGGGAGAGAGAGGAAGAGAGAGAAACATCGACATGAAAGGGACACATTGAGTGGTTGCCACCCGCATGACCCTTCCAGGGCCAGGGACAAACTGCAACCGAGGTACATTCCTTTAGGGGGAACCAAACCCGGGTCTCTCGGGACCTCAGGCCGGCGCTCTAACCACTGAGCGAAACCAGCCAGGGCCGGCATGAATTTCTTTACATATCTTTCCTTTTGACTGGACTTTGAAGTCCTTGTAGTAGAACTATGTCTTATGCATCTTAAAATTCACTTTTTCATTCATTTAGAGAACAAATATTACAGTAATAGAGCCTTAGCACCAGCTATCTACAGCAAGCCAACACTTAAGTGCATACTGAATAAGAATGGATAAGCTTGTTCTGAGTGGTGGGTAGCCACAATCTCTTCAGAGTGGCTTTGGACAAGTGCACTTAACAGACACTGGTAGATTATCTTCCCTCCTGGCCTTAGTTTTACTTCAGTAACATTTTATAACAAGGGTTAGTAAACTTTTTCTGTAGGGAACAGAGTATTTTCAGCAGTGTGGGCTACGTGGTCTTTCTTGCAACTCCTCAGTTCTGCCTCTTCAGCTCTGTGGATATGGTGTAGAAGCAGCCATCCACAATATTTAGTGAGTTAGGGCGGCTGTGTGCCAACATAACTTTACCTACAGACACTGAAATTTGAATTTATATCACTTTCATGAGTTACAAAATATCAGTCTTGACTTTTTTTTTTGCATTTATCTTCAGATAGAGCGAGAGGGAAGAAGAGAGAGGAGTGGGGAGGAAGAGAGAGAGAAACATGAATGTGAGAGACACCTTGAGTGGCTGTCACCCACACGACCCCAACGCGGTGAGGTCCATGCCCTTAGTGGGAACCAAAGGCAGGTCTTTCTGCACCACCGGCCAACGCTCTAACCGCTGAGCCAAACTATAAAATGTAAGACGTTCTTACCCTGTGGGCCCTACAAAATTAGGCCGTGGACAAGGTTTGACCTCCAGGCCTAGATTGCTGGTATGTTTTAGAAAATTCCTAAAAAAAATATGTCTATTAAACACACACACACACACACACACACTCACACACAATTCTTGTGGATAACCATCTCAGCCGGAGATTGAATGGAAAAGGTAAACACACAATGTTAATTTATTAATATGCTGATTGATGTCACACTGCATCAACGCGCCCCTCTCCCCAGACCAGAGGTCCGTTTATCCAGCGAGTCGGATACAGTTAGGTTGTACGGACAAAACGACACACTCCCAGCGACGTGAATCAGAGGGTGGCGGGGTTCGCAGAAGCCCCGGCACCTCCCTCACTACTCAGACCCAAGGCATCCCCAACCCGCCACGCCGCCCTAGGCTCGGCCTCCGGGCGGCGGCGGGACGGCGCAGACGCACTGCTTCCGCCTTCCACCAATCTCGGTCCTCGACGCGTTCCGTTCGTGCGTGGAGGAGCCGGGCGGCCGGGGAGGCCGCTCCGTGGGCAAGGGCTGCGGCGCGCCGAGCGGCTGGGCCCAGCGACGGCGCGGATGGAGGACTCGCCGCTGTTCTGCGTGGCCGAGGAGCGCAGCGGCCACTGCGCCGTGGTGGACGGAAACTTCCTCTACGTGTGGGGGGGCTACGTGGTAAGGGGAAGAGGCGGGACGGGGCGGACTCGCGCTGGGAGCCTGCCCGGCCTCTCGGCCCGAGCGGACGCCGAGCGCCCGCCCACACCCGGCCCGAGGCGGGGGGTTGGCGGCCCGGCCCGGCGCGCCCGGCGCTCCCCGCGCCCGCCCTCCGGCCGCCCGGGGCGTGACGCCACCCGCCGTTGTGTCCACTCTGACAGCCTCCAAACCCCGACCCCGGGCTCTGCCCGCGCTCCAGGCTCCCCGCCTCCGCTGCTGTCCGGTGACTCGGGTTTGCCCGACACTAATCACTTGCTGCGCGGGTTAATCATCTTTAAATGCTTGCGGAGACTCAAAAGTACATAGAGGACGCTGTGCTGTATTACTTTATAAATATTTCTTTATCACTACGGCGCAGTTGGAAATGAAATATCGAACTCACCGAAGCATTTAAGTATTTGAAAGCAAATTTTAGTGGCATTTCTTGACCAAGAGCATGTACACTCTCTAGGGCAGATATACCAAGGAATGGAATGCTGGGGTCACTTGGTACACACATCCTCAAATTCACTTGGAAATGTTACTGTTGCCAAATGGGTAATTACCCACCCCCCCCCCATCTCAAAATAAACTCACTCATATTAGTAACAATATAATAGAGAATATTATGCTTAAAGTTTCTTATTACAATAGAGGTTTGAATGTATGCGTTTTGTTTCTATATTCATCGGATTATAGAATAAAGGATTCTAAAGCTAGCAAACAGTTAAGGAATATATGCCAGCCCTTTAGTTTACAAATTAAAAAAAAAAAAAAAAAATGGCGACCCATTTGGAAGTTCTACTGGAAGTAGAAACTACATTTTCTGACCTCCTCGATACTATTGTGACAGATGTAACATGACTGCATCATTCACTGAAATAAAGTACTTACTATCTATGTTAAATGATTCTCAGATCCAAGTTGGTTTTTGTTGTTTTGTTTGTGTGTTTATTTTTAATTTGATGCAGTGAAGTAAACTTTGAGTGCCTACTATACCTGCTATGTGCTAGGAACTCTTATTCCCTAATCATATGTAACCTTACTATATTTTGTAAGGTAAGTAATACTCCATTTAAAAAATAAGACCTTAAGGTCTTATTTTGACCTCAAGGGTAGCAGTTTCCAACTGGATATATTGGATTTCCAAAGGCTATTTTTTTTTCTATGAAAAGTGAACATAAATTAGGTGACTATGCTTTCTTAATGTCTAATATGTCCACCATTTGTTCTTGACAAAAAACTAATCTAGACATAATGATGGTTTTATGCAAATAAATATTTTTATTGTTTTTGAGCTGTGCCATTTGAAGATATAGAGGTGTCAAATTTCATCTGCTATTTTGATTCTTAATATTGTAAAAATAAAGTGAAAAAATTTCACTTAAAATAGTAGTTTGTAATACCTTATATCTGTCTGGTGATAGTATAGATTTCTTTTTGGCCCGTAAATGAAATGTGTGAATCTTTTATATATCATTTTAACCTTGAAAATTGTATAATTGATAAGATGCCAGGTCTTCAGGTGGTAATCACTGAATAAAAACGCTTCTTTTCCTACTACTTTGATCCAATGAATAGTGTGCTGTAAGGACAACCCTGGGAAGTACTACACAGATTTAGAGTGAGACCACTACTTTTTAAATTCCAGTGATTATCAACAGTTAAAATATGTCTAAGGCATAAGTGAAAGGAAAAGGAGAGTGGGAGGCATAAAAGAAGACGTGACATAACATGAGAAAAAGAATTCTTCCAACAACTGTTTTATTCAGATCCTTCTGCACAGAAGATAACTAAAAGCCCCTGGAATCTGAAAGTAATCAAAACCAGTAGTCAGTAGTTAAGAATAATGATCAGATGATTCCAGGTTGTATGTTCCAGTCCCAATTTTCCATGTTTGTTAAAATTGACAAACATATATCCTAAAACTTTCAAATGGCTAAATTACTCAACCTATTGTCAAACATATTTGAAGGGACATTGTATCTGAGAACAGCCCTACCTCTAAAGGTAAGAGTGGCAATGCTGAAAAAATTAAGTGGTAAATTTTAATTGGTGCCAATTCTTTTTTCCCTAGTTTTTCTATATCCTTTCCACATTACTGAAATTCATACACACTTTAGTGGTGCTACTAGGGACATTTAGAAATTGTGAGTAGTTTTCCCAAATTTTGGAGGAAGAGCAGTGTTTCGGTATGTTTGCAGATGATATGCTGTCCTCTTAAGGCTTAATCATAGGAACAGTTTTATTTCCATAATACAATTGATGTTAATATTTTTCTTAAAATTTTCCTTACAGAAAACATCTGCACAAATGTGCTTAAGTACATATTTATGTTTTGAATATGAACTTAAAGGCAAGAAGGATCAATTCAGGAAATATTTGAAAAGAATAAAAATAGGAGGTTTACAGTGCCAGTTACTACAACATCACAATTCTGTAATAGTTAAATTAGTGGTCCTGATGCAACTTGAGAGAGCATGAGGGAATGGAAAAGAAATTACATAAGCAGCGAAACACGCAGACTATTTTCTGTTTAAAAGGTAGCATTTCAATTCTGCGAGTGAGGGTGGAGGGGGAGGGAAGGGTCACTTATTCAATAAATGGTCCAGGAATAGCTGAGCCTTAGGATTGAAGAGGTAAATGTAGAAAAATTAAGCTGTATTAAACCAGAAAAAAAGATGTAACTCTTGCAAAAACCTTGAGTTGGGAAAAGAAAAAACTGAATTGGGAAAAACTATAAAAGAAAAATATTGGTAAATCAAACCTTAAAAAATTATATTATGCTTTTTAAACTAACTTTTAAAAAAAATATGTGTTTTTACTGATTTTTAGAGAGCAATGGAGGGGGAGAGAGAGATAGAAACATCAATGAGAGAGAAGCAACATCTGTTGGCTGCCTCCTGCATAGACCCTGCTGGGGATGTGCCCTGACCTGAATCAAACGGTGACCTCTTGGTGCATGGGTCAACATTCAACCACGGAGCCACACCAGTTGGGCTAAACAGTAACTTTTTAATGCTGTAACTCTCACTATAAAGTGTGAAGGCAAATGATAAACTGGAAAAAGTATTTGCAATATATATGATAGGTAAAGTTCCAGTGAAAATAAAGATTAGTATCTCCACTGAAAAATAAGCACTGAATATACACAATTTACAAAGGAACAAATACAAATGTAATGTGAATCAAAGAAAGCCAGTTGAAAATAACAATGAGATTTTTCTTCTCTAATTTGCAAATATTAAAAAGAATTTTTAGAAGAACATGGGGAAATGAATTACTCATACACTGGTAACAGGAGCATAAATTTGTCTAACCTTTTTGAGGAGAAATTTAGCAATGTTGAATTAAATGCCTTAAGTATGTATTCTCTTTCACCTAGTAGTTCCACTGTATATATTCATAGATGGTCATATAAGCCATCCATGATATGTGGATGACATTTATTCTTTTAAGATGCCCAGTATTTGAACCTCCTTCCTCTATTTTTATTATCTCCCACTGAGTGAGTCTTCTTGGGATATTTATTTCAGTTGTCTGACTACCTTCTACCTACCACCATAGGATGTAAATTCTGTAAAGATAGGGGTTTTGTTCCCTGTTGTATCTCTAGTATCTAGAATTGGGTATAGTAGATGCCTAATTAAAAGAACTTATGTGCCAGTGAATCACTTTTCCAACCTCACTTGCAGCTAGGCTGTAGGTAAGTGTTTTGGACTCTGTTAAATGAATCTATGCTAGATTTGGACTCTGGAGTAAAGATATAAAAATGGGGGCCTGAAGAGGATTCTTACCTAGCAATAGAGTTTGTGGAATGATCAAAGTCCCAGGTATAAAAGGTGGTGCTGCAAGCTGCAGTGTGATTTGTGCTCACCAGACCTGTGTGTTGGCCTGGTTTCAGAACTTGCTCCTCATTACATAGATCAGAGGCTGATTCTCCAGCCTCCTTGATTGTGTGAGCTCCCTAATGTTCATTTTTTAAGGTTTTATTTTCTTAATTTTAAAATTAGAAATATATGTCCAAAAGAATGTATAAAATGAGTGCCATTTAGAGGTAAACATGTTTAACTTCCAGATTAAGGAATGGACTAGAACCACTAACTTAGAAGATTCCTGTTTACCTTTTACTGATTACAGTGTTCCTCTCACCCCTACAGGGTGCCACTATCTTGATTTCTTGTTAGTCACTCTTTTCTTTATAGTTTTAGCACATGCACATCTATTTGTAAGCAATATATTATTTGGTTTTGGAATCATAGCATGTGTTTTATTTCATGACTTAATTCTTTTAGTCTACATTATGTTTTTTAAATTCATACATTGCTTGTATTCAGCTGCTGGGCAATTGCATAGCTGTACCTCTTTTTATTTGGTGTCTATTCTGGTTGGTCATGGCTGCCAGTTATTAAATATTTTGAAAATCATCACTGGATTCATTCATTTGATGTGTGTCCTGTATAATATTCTATTATGTGAATTTACTGCAATTTATTTATTCATTCCTCTATTGATGGCTATTTGAATGTTTCTATGTTTTTAGTATTATAATGAAAGCCACAATGAGCATTCTTTTTTTTTTCTTTTTATCCTCACCTAAGGATAAGTTTTTCATTGAGTCTAGAAAGAGAGGAAGGGAATGGGAGAGAGAGAAAAACATTGATGTGAGAAAGAAACATTGATTGGTTGCCTCCTGTACATGCCCCAAGTGAGGAAGGAACCACAACCTGGGCATGTGCCCAATAGGGAATGGAACCCACCACCTTCTGGTGTATGGGACGACACTCCAACCAACTGAGCCACACCAGCCGGGGCTTATCTCTGGTGGGTTTAAAGATTTTTTTCTCTGATGTTCTGTAGTTCTGTGATGTGTCTAGTTACAGATTTCTAGGACTTTGTGTTTTTCAAGGATTAATGACTTTCAACAATTTTGATAGACTCTCAGACTTGTCTCTTCAAATAGTGCCTCTTCCTCATTCTATTACATCCTAATGTAATTCTGATTAGACTTAGTTTTTTCTTTATCCATGTCTCTTAACTTCTTTTCTATATACTCCATCTCTCTGGGTTGTATTTCTGGATAAATCAGTTAACTAAGTCTCTATTTTAACAAAACCTTCACAAGAGCAATTTTAGAGGAGTGATGGGCTTTAACTCCAGATTAATCTGAAGTTATGAGAGAATGAGAGGTGAAGCGATGGAAACATCCACCATAGTTAACTCAGTGTGGACGCTTTTTGTGAAGGGAGCAGAAAAATGGGAGTCGAGAGAGAGAGAGAGAGAGAGAGAGAGAGAGAGAGAGAGAGAAATATATATATATATATGATGGATGATATTAGGCATGTTTAGATACATAGGAATGATCTAGTAGAGAAGGAAAATTTGATGATGTAGAAAAGAACGATAATTTTTTAAATTTATTTATTGTTGACACTATTACAAATGGTCTCTATTTTCACCCTTTTATCCACCTCCACCAAGTCTCTGCACCTCCCCCACTCTGGCCATAACCACACTGTTGTCTGGGTCCATGGGCTATACACATTTATTCTTTGGCTAATCTCTTTGCCTTCTTTCATCCAATCTCCCCCACCCCCTTCCCCTCTGACCTCTGTCAGTCTGCTCCATGCATCCATGCCTCTGGTGCTATTTTGTTCATTAGATTCCACATATAAGTGAGATCATATGGTATGTGTTGTCCTCTCTCTGGCTTATTTTGCATAGTATAATACTCTTCAGGTCCATCCTTGCTGTTGCAAAGAGTTCCTTCTTTTTTATAGCTGCATAGTATTCCATTGTGTAAATGTATCATAGTTTTTTTATCCACTCATCTACTGATGGACACTTGGGCTGTTTCCAGAGCTTGGGTATTGTAAATAATGCTGCTAGAACATAGGGGCACATATATTCCTTCTGATTGGTATTTTGGGATTCTTAGAATATATTCCCAGAAGTGGGGTTGCAGGGTCAAAAGGCAGTTTCATTTTTAATTTTTTGATGAAACTCTATACTATTTTCCACAGTGTCTGCACCAGTCTGCATTCCCACCAACAGTGCATGAGGGTTCCCTTTTCTCCACAGGAAGGGATAGTTTTGTAGTGAAATCTTTGAGAAAGTGAGAAGGAACTAGGTCCTCTTTTTTTTAAATCCTCACCCAAGGACATTTTTCCATTTGTTTGTTTGTTTGTTCAGATAGAGTGGGAGGGAGAGTGAGAGAGAGAAACATCGATGTGAAAGGGACACATCGAGTGGCTGCCACCCGCAAGACCAACCAAGGCCGGGGACAAACTGCAACTGAGGTATGTGCCTTTAGTGGACACCGAACCTGGGTCTCTCTGGACCGCAGGTCAATGCTCTAACCGCTGAGCAAAACCGGCCAGGGCTAGGTCCACATTTTTAATTCTGTACTTTATTTGTGTTTTCGTATCACTCCTTTTAAGGGTTAGTGAAAGGGACTTTTCTTTTTAATCAGGCTGAGGTGACCATGCAGTCAGTTAAACAGGTATTATTCACTCAACAAATATTCCATTTGTCTTTTATGTGTCAGGCACTGTGCTAGTTTCTAGGAACAAAATAATAACAACATAAACATGATCCAGGCTCTCATGAAGCTTATAGTTTAGTGGTGGTGGTGGGTGTGATCCATTCAAAGGACTTCAGAGGGGAAGTACAGGACTGTGGGAGAGCATTTAATAGGGACCTTACTCCTTTAACCTTATTCTGGAGTAGTAGAGAAAGGACATTTGTACTATTTACAAAGAATTAATTAGACAAATTCTAGGAAACATTTGAAGTAGAGAGAAGAGCATAATTGAAGCCCAATTGCAGCAAGGAGCTTGCAGAGGTGTAGGAATTGAAAGAAGACTAGAGCATAATGAGTGAAAGACAAGATGAACTTTGAAGGGATAGCAGGTACCAAACAGTACAGAATCAAGAATTTTAGTCTGTCCTGTGAGCACTAGGGAAGTATTGAAGGGACTTAAGCAGAGTTATGGCAGAATCCATTTTTATACTATTTTTCTATAAAGGTGTACACACAAAGCTGCTGGAGCCTGATGCTATTAAACTAACTCCCTTTTTCAAATTATTTGTTTACTTAGCCATTAAGTGTGGCTTCCTCATTCAGACATAAGTGGAAGTTGCCCTGGAATTAATAAAATGGTTTTCTGCTCCATTCTGCTGTGTGTGTGTGTGTGTGTGTGTGTGTGTGTGTGTGTGTGTGTGTGAGAGAGAGAGAGAGAGAGAGAGAGAGAGAGTTGGTGGTGGGGAGATAGCTGGTAGTTAAGATACTATTTTTAAAATTTAACATAGCAATGAGAAATTAGCTAAATCTGCTTAGCATGTTAATTTATACTACATGCAGTATTAGAAAATTTTAAACTGCTATCTTTTATATTTGCATATTTTTAAATTATTCTAAGAAATTATGACAGATTTACATAAAGATTTGTTACAACCCCTAAGTTTTTTACTTAATGAAAATAAAATTGTTGTTTTATTCTTATTTCTCTTTTTATCGTAAATGTCAGAATGAATGCATCCTGTTTATATTATCAGTTTCTTTAGACATTATTCAGAGTTATCATTTGGACTACTTAAATTTATCTTAAGCTTTAGATTCTATTTAATGAACACCTAACACTATGCCTTGCACATAGTAGGCACTCAAAAATATGTTCAGTGAATCAAGGTATCTGATATAGTTGTCTTTTTTTTTCAATTACAGTTTACAGTCAATACTATTTGTATTAGTTTCAGGTGTACAATATTGTGGCTATCATATACTTTACAAAGTGTTACCCCCAATATTTTCAGTACCACCTGGTACTATACATAGTTATTACAATACTATTGACTATATTTCCTATGCTGTACTTTACATTCCCATGACTATTTTATAACTACCAATTTGTGCTTCTTAATCTCTTCACCTTTTTCACTCAGTCTCCCAACACCCTCTCTGGCAACCATTAGTCTCTTCATTGTGTCTATGAGTCTGTTTCAATTTTGTTTGTTCATTTATTTTGTTTTGTTTTGTTTTTTTAGTTTCTGCATGTAAGTGAACTCATATGGCATTTGTCTTTCTCTGTCTAACTTACTTAACTTAGCATAATACCCCCAAGGCCCATTTATGCTGTTGCAAATGGTAAGATATCCTTTTCTGATACAGTGTTCTTATTGCACCTCATAAAAATTTCCTTCCTTAATTTCTTCCCTTTGCACAAAATACATTGCCCTTGTTTGATATTCATTTTCTTCTTGGCTCTGTAGTCTTCAATGTTCTACTCTGAATATTATTATTTTGCTATTTTCCCTTATTCATAATCCCTTTTTAACATTTGACTGTCCTGAATATTTTTCTTGAGATTCATGTACTTGCTATTTTGTATTCTAAACCTGTGCCCATTTTTCTCTTAGGAAATGTATTTTTTCCTTTTCTCTCTTGATCTAACTTAATTTGTATTGAAAAAAAAATTTGAACCTGTTTATGATTATGTTTTACAGTATTTTAATTGCAGTTTCCCCATCCTGAGGAACTATTGAATCGTTACTATGTATTTGATAAACATAATTTTATGTATTCTATGTTTTTAGTCTATTGAAGACAATGAAGTGTATTTGCCTAATGATGAAATTTGGACCTATGATATTGATAGTGGGTTGTGGTAAGTAATTTTAAATTGCAGAATGTCCAGTCTTTTCTATTGAATTTATTGGGATGACACTGGCTTATAAAACCATACAGGTTTCACATGTCCAACTCAATAAATCATCATCTGCACACTGCATCATGGGCTCACCATATGTGTTATAAATGTTTTCATAGACTCGGGAATTTAAGACCATTCGTAGAACATACTGCACCATTCATTTCTCCTTTTCCTTTTCTTTTAATGCTTTATTCTCTCTGGCTCTTTCCCCTGCTTCCTTCCTTTCTCCACTATTTGTCCTTTACCATTACTCACAAGTCTAAGGCTGTCTGAAGACTTTGTTCTGCTATTTAATTCCCAGTTCTGGTGACACAAGTGAAGATTTTGTAATTTTTTTCCAGTAAGTTGAAAAGTCTTTACAGCATATCTTTTTAGAATTTTTACAGTATTGGCTACCGTTATATTTTTATTTTAATTGTCAGCGACGATTTTCATTTAAAAAGGACTCATGGATACCAAAGGGAATTTTAACTTACCTTTCTGGAAAGTTAAGAAATTCCATGTTACTCTTGCTGCAGGACAATGCACCTCATGGAAGGAGAGCTCCCCACCTCTATGTCAGGAAGTTGCGGTGCTTGCATTAACGGGAAGCTGTACGTTTTTGGAGGATATGATGACAAAGGCTACAGCAATCGAGTAATATTTTCTTTTAATTCAGGAGTGCAGAAAATGTGTAATATTTAGTGTATCACATTATCTCACACGTTTACAAATATTTTTAAAAGTCATATGTAGAAAATCTTGTGTTTACGACTATAAGGTAGAGTGCAGATGCAGTAATTTTAGAGTGAAAATGCAGTAGTTTTGCTTTTCTTCCATGTCTTTCTGCTATAGGATTAGCTATATACATAATTGATTTATAAGGCAAGAGAATGATAAGAAAAGATCTATTTCAGTATGTTTTATATATCATTTTTGCTTCTAAAACATAGTTTCATTTTCATTAACTCCACACTTAAATTTTTTACCTTTTAAAAAGAAAAAAGTAATATTAATTTTTGGATCACATAATCCTCAGATATAGATTTAATTTTGAAGTGCCCTGTCTGTTAATGGTGTTCTCCTCTTTTAAAAGCTTTATTTTGTTAATTTGCGAACCAGAGATGGAACCTACATTTGGGAAAAAATCACCAACTTTGAAGGAAAACCACCCACACCACGTGATAAACTTTCTTGCTGGGTATATAAAGACAGGTAATGCAGCAAAATTGCCTCATTAATTACACTCATGTAAGGATGATAGCTTGTGGCCAGAAGGGAGAAAACTTGAGAGTCGATGATTTTTTTCTCGTCATATAATTACCAAGTTGTTTAGATGTTAATGGTAACAGCAGTTTTAAACACTGGAAGAGCTAAAAAATAAAAATAAACACATGGAAGCAACTATTTGTTTTTTAAAAATTAATTTATTAATTAAATTGTCTGAATAGTTAGTATATTTACATGGTTCAAAACCATATTAAAAATATTATAGTGAAAGTTTTGGCTCCCACTCCTATCCCTGCTCCCCCATGCACAAAGAGCTACTTCTTTTAATATCTTTTGTATTCTTATGACAGTGGCTCCCCAAATGGTCTACCATTGTAATCACCTGGGAATCTTTTAAAAATTCCAAAGCCAAGGTGATACCACAGACTAATTAAATTACAGTCGGGGAGTATGATTTTTTGAAACTCCTAAGGTGATTGCAAAATGCAGACAAGTTTGGAAACCAGGAAACTACTGCTATTAGTATTACTTTATGCAAATAGAAGCTAATATGTATGTGTGTGTGTGTGTTTGTGTATGTATTCCTCTTTTTTTCTTCCTCCTTAACAAATATCAGTGTACTCTCTGTACACTGTTCTGCACACTGCTGTTTCTTTTAGTTAACAGGCCTGGAGATCTTTCATCTTTCTGTATTCCTAGTTAGAAAGCTTGTTCTTGGTGTTTTTTTTGTTTTTGTTTTTGTTTTTTTTTGCTGCTGCCTAGTTTTCTCCTCTGTGAATATACTGTAGATTGTTTCAACTCATTTACCATTACAAATTATGCTTCAATATATGCTTTGTGTAAGTGTGTGTGGGTGTGTGTGTGTGCACGTGCACGCGTGTACTTATCAGATAGATCTATTGAATAAAATTCCAGAATAAGATGGCTGGGTCAAAAGGTAATGCATTTCTAATTTTGTAGATGTTTAGTTTGCAAAGGCTGCTGTAACAAGGTACCACAAACTGAGTGACTTATTTTTTGTTGTTGTTGTTCAGATAGAGTGGGAGGGAGAGAGAGAAGAAGGAGAGAGAGAGAGAGAGAGAGAGAGAGAGAGAAACATCAATGTGAAAGGGACACATCGAGTGGCTGCCTCCTGCCGACCCAACCAGACCCAACCAGGGCCGGGGACAAACTGCAACGGAGGTACATGCCCCTAGCGGGAACCGAACCCAGGTCTCTCTGGACCGCAGGCTGATGCTCTAACCGCTGAGCCAAACTGGCCAGGGCAAACTGAGTGACTTAAACAACCATATATGTTGTCTCACAGTTCTGGAAGCTAGAAGTCTGAGATCAAAGTGTCAGCAGAGTTGGACCCTTTTTTGGGTTTTGAGGAAAAATCTATTCCATGCCTCTCCCTAGTCCGGCGGTTATTGGCAATCTTTGGTGTTCCTTGGCATATAGAAGCACCACTCCTATCTGCTTCAACTTCATAATAGCATTCTCCCAGTGCATGCTTGTCTGTCTCCAGGGCCTGCCCCAATCACCTCGTTTTAACTTGATTGCCTCTGTAAAGACCCTCTTTTCAGATAAGGTCACATTCTGAGATACTGGTGATTAGGACTTCAACATATACATTTTGGGAGGATATAGTTCAATCCATAATAATAAATTTTGCCAATTTTTCCTCCATAGAAATTGTGCTGTTTTGCATTCTCAACAATGAAATGCTTATTTCTCTACAGCTTGCCAAGAGTTCTCGGGCAAACTTAGGTTTGTTTGTTTGCCAACTAAGAAGTGATGTCTCAGTCTTATTTCGATTTTCATTAAAATATTTTTGTGAGTTTGAATATTTTCATATGTTTAAGGGTAATTTTTATTTCTTTTTCTCTAGACTGGTCATGTTCTTTGCTAGTTATTTTCTATTGTTGGCATTTATAATCTCAATAATGTGTTCTGCGTGCACTAAAAAGTGTGTTCTGCGTGCATTAAAAAGCTTTTTTAAAAAGATACTTCAAAAAAATTTTTTTGTATGCAAGAAGTGTTAATTTATTCAAAATAAACATTTAAAACAGGCCACAACTTTTATGAGCTTGTGTTGGCACTTTTTCTGCCTTTATAAATTGAATTTATTGGGGTGACATTGTTTAATAAAATTACATAGGTTTCAGTTATACAATTCTACATTTCATCATCTGTATTTTGGATTGTGTGTTTACCACCCCAAGTCAATTTTTTCATCACCATTTATCCAAACTTTACCTTATTCTACCTCCCCCACCCCCTTCCCTCTGGCAATCACCTTACTGTTGTCTGTGTTCATGAATTTTTCTTTTTTTTTATTTGCCTAATTCCTTCACCCTTCTCACCCAGCCACCAAACCCCTCCCTTCTGACAGCTGTCCGTTAGTTCTCTGCATCTTTGAGTCTGTCTCCACTTTACTTGTTAGTTTATTTTGTTCATTAGATTTCACATTTAAGTGAAATCATATGGTACTTGTATTTCTTTACTGGCTTATTTCACTTAGCATAATACTCTCTAGGTCCATCCATGCTGTTGCAAAAGGTAAGATTTCCTTCTTTTTTTACAACCAAGTAGTATTCCATTGTATATATGTACTGCAGCTTTTTTATCTACTCATCTACTGATGGGCACGTGGGCTGCTTCCAAGTCTTGGCTATTGCAAATAATGCTATAGTGAACATAGGGGTACATGTATTCTTTTGAATTAGCGTTTTTGGGTTTCTTTGGATATAGACCCAGAAGTGGATTTGCTGGGTCATAAGGTAGTTCCATTTTTAATTTTTTGAAGTAAACCCATGCTGCTTTCCACAGTGACTGCACCAATCTGTTTACCCACCAACAGTGTACAAGGGTTACCTTTTCTCCACATCCTCGCCAACACTTGTTGTTTGTTGATTTATTGATGATAGCCATTCTGACAGGTGTGAGGTGGTGCATGATTGTGGTTTTAATTTGCATTTCTCTGATGATTAGTAATGATGAGCATGTTTTCATATATCTATTGGCCATTTGTATGTCCTCTTTTGAGAAGTGTCTATTCAAGTCCTTTGCCCATTTATTAATTGGATTACTTGGGTTTTTTTTGGTGTTGAGTTTTATAAGTTACTTATACATTTTGGATATTTAGCCCTTATCAGATGTATGGGCAAATATATTCTCCAATTCAGTAGGTTGTCTCTTTATTTTGTTGATAGTTTTCTTTGCTGTGAAAAATTTTTAATTTGATGTAGTCCCATTTCTCATTTGTCTGAGGTTATATATCAGAAAAAATATTGCGCCCTGGCTGGTTTGGCTCAGCGGTTAGAGCATTGGCCTGCGGTCCAGAGAGACCCGGGTTCGGTTCCTGCTAAGGGCATGTACCTCGGTTGCAGTTTGTCCCGGGCCCTGGTTGGTCGTGCGGGTGGCAGCCACTCGATGTGTCCCTTTCACATCGATGTTTCTCTCTCTCTCTCTCTCTTCCTCTCTCTCCCTCCCACTCTATCTGTGCAAATGGAAAAATGTCCTCGGATGAGGATAAAAAAAAAAAAAGAAAAAATATTGCTCTGAGATATGTCTGAGATTTTACTGCCTGTGTTTTATTCTAAGATTTTTATGGTTTCAAGTCCAACATTTAAGTCTTTAATCCATTTTGAGTTTATTCTTGTGTATGGTGTAAGTTGGTGGTCTAGTTTCATTTATTTGTACATATCTGTTCAGTTTTCCCAACACCATTTATTGAATAGACAATCTTTACCCAATTGTATATTTTGCCTCCTTTGTCTAATATTAATTGACTACAAAGGTTTTCTGGGCTGCCTATTATGTTCCATTAATCTATATGTCTATTTTCATGCCAGTACCATGGTGTTTTGTTTACTATAGTCTTATAGTATAGTTTTATATTAAGTAACATGATTCCTTCAGCTTTGTTCTTCTTTCTCAAGATTTCTGTGGCTATTCAGGGTCTTTTGTGGTTCCATGTAAATTTTTGGAATATTTGCTCTAGTTCTGTAAAATATGCCATTGGTATCTTGATAGGAATAATGTTGAATCTATAGATTGCTTTGAGTATTATGGATATTCTAATGATATTAATTTTTCCTATCCATGAACACCATATATAGTTCCACTTATTTGTATCTTCTTCAGTTTTCTTCTTTAGTGTCTTATAATTTTCCAGATACAGGTCTTTTACATCCTTTGTTAAATTTATTCCTAGATACATTTTTTTTTTATGAAGCAATTGTAAATGGGATTTTTTTCTTAGTTTCCCTCTTTGATAGTTCATTATTGGTGTATAAACATACAACTGATTTCTGGATATTTATTTTGTATCCCACTACTTTACTGAATTCATGTATCAGTTCCAGTACTTTTTTGGGTGGAATCTTTAGGATTCTCTAAATACAGTATTATGTCTTCTGCAAATAATAACAGCTTTACTGCTTCCTTTCCTATTTAAATGCCTTTCTTTTTAATACATGTAAGTTCTTTGGTTTATTTCTTCCCACCCCCCAACCCCTTTCCCTTTGAGGTTTGTCAGTCTTGCAACCAATTTGTACTTTTTAATCCCTTCACCTTTTTCACCCATTACCCCAATCCCCCTTCCATCTGGCAACCAACAAAATGTTCTCTGTATCTATGAGAATGTTTCTGTTCTGCCTGTTCATTTTGTTTGTAGATTTTATTGTCAATAGATATGTATTCATTGTCATTTTGTTTGTTCATATATTTTATCTTTTTCTTCAAAAAGACCCTTCAACATTTCAAATAATAATGGTTTGGTGGTGATGAACTCCTTTAATTTTTTCTTGTCTGGGAAACTCTTTATATGGCCATCGATTCTAAATGACAGCTTTGCAGGATACAGTAATCTTGGTTGTAGGTTCTTGCTTTTCATCACTCTGAATATTTCTTGCCACTCCCTTCTGGCCTGCAAAGTTTCTTTTGAGAAATCAGCTGACAGCCTTATGGGAACTCCCTTGTAAGTAACTAACTGCTTTTCTCTTGCTGCTTTTAAGAGTCTCTCTTTGTCTTGAACCTTTTGCATTTTGATGATGATGTGTCTTGGTGTAGGCCTCTTGGGGTTCATCTTGTTTGGGACTCTCTGTGCTTCCTGGACTTGTGTGTCTGTTTCCTTCACCAAGTTAGGGAAGTTTTCTGCCATTATTGTTTCAAACAGGTTTTCGATTTCTTGTTCTCTCTCTTCTCCTTCTGGCACTCCCAAAATGCGAATGTTGGCACACTTGAGGTTGTCCCAGAGGTTCCTTACACTATCCTCATTTTTTTTGGATTCTTTTTTCTTTTTGCTGTTCTGATTGGGTGTTTTTTGCTTCCTTATATTCCAAATCGATGGTTTGCTTCTTGGCTTTAACCACTCTACTACTGAATCTGTGTAAATTATTCTTTATTTCAGTTAGTGCCTCCTTCATTTCTGACTGTGCATCCTTCATTTCTGACTGGTCCTTTTTTATGCTCTTGAGGCCCTCACTAAGTTTGCTGAGGTTCTCTGAACATCTTTATAAGCAGTATTTTGAACTCAGCATCTGTTAGGTTGCTTATCTCCATTTTGCTTAGTTCTGTTCCTGGGGTTTTGTTCTATCATTTGGGACCTGTTTCTTTGTCTCCTCATTTTGGCTGCCTCCCTGTGTTTGTTTCAGTGTATTACTTAATGAGAGGTATGGGGCTAGCTGAGACCAGATGCTACTTGTTTGAAAGAATTTAGGAAAACCTGAAGCAGGATCCAAGACCGGCCAATCCTATGGTTAAGCAACTGGCAACAGCTTGGGTGGGCCTGAAAGTTGGGTGGGGCAGGGCCTCAGGGAATCACCAGGGCAGAGCTACCAGTGTGAGCCAGGTTACTGGAGTCCCAGATATGGAGGCTGTCTGCCGCCCCAGGGAAGGGCTCACCAAAGGAACAAAGGCCTCTGATAGCACGTTTGTCCCAGAGAAAGCCCCCTCTCCAGCCCTAGCTGCAATGCCCAACAGCTCAGTTCTTCCCTTTATGTCTCTGGCACCCCTCGAGCTGCCTCCCTTCCAAGCTTAGAGGGAGTGAGTCTGATAAGTATAAGTCTGTGCATGGGCCCTTTAAGAGGAGCTGCTTCAGCCTCCCTGAGCCTCAGTTCCTGCTGGTTTTTCCAGCCAGAAGTTATGGTAACTTCTCCTACTGGCACTGGAACTCTGAGCAGGGCGCCTGTTTTGGGACGGGGACCCCCTCAGTCCTCAGGGAGGACGTTTCCAGCCGAGGTACCCTCCTGAATTTTATCTGCCACACGTGGGTGTGGGGCTAGCCTATCTGCCCCTTCGCCCCTCCTCCCCTCCTACCAGTCTCCATGTGGCTGCTTCTTTAATCCGTAGTTGTAGGACTTCCATTCAGCTCGATTTCAGGCGGCTTTGAATGATGGTTGTTCTGTAGTTTAATTGTATCTCTGATGTGGTTGTGGGAGGACGTGATACCACGTTTACCTACCTGCCATCTTGACCGGAAGTCAAATGGCAGAGCAAAAGTCTTGACAATAATAACATCAAAGCAACAAAGCAGAAGAAAATAGTGAACAAAGAACTAAATAACAAAAAAAAATTTTTTTCAGAAAAAGTCAGCCAAGTGAAGTTTGTTTAGGCAGCTTATGTGGTCTGGGGCTCACAGTTTTGTATGCTAATTTCAGGCCTCCCAGGAGGTACTTTCATGCCAGCCAGTGTCAGAGGTGTCCAATTTTGGCTCTGGTGTCCTGTTGTAGCTGTGGTCAATCTGAGGCTCTCTGAGGACCGCCTCTACCTGCCAGCTACTCTGCTGTCCCCCTTAGGTTGCCTGGTCTTCCAAAGAGAGTCTTTAGGGTGGAGTGATCCCCCTGCTTAGAGATTATGCCATCAGGCACTCAATGAGGGGAAATTAATCTCTGCTTCAAAGTCAAACTCCTCAGTATCTACCATATCCTCCAACTCTAGTTCCCCCTAATGTGGCCTGGTGCAGGTTCAGGTTGGATATAGCCCACACCTTTTCTGCAGAAGTTTTAGCTGCCCTGGGTTCAGTGGGATTGATCGAGTCTCCAGTGAGTATCTCATCTTCCCAGCCCACAGGAGGGGCCTAAGCATTTTCTCCTAGTTCCTGAGAATAATAGCCTCTGAGGGTCTTACTCTTGGAATGTCCTCCTCTGATCTGTTCTCCTATCCCCATGGAACTGTGTGTGCCCAGTGAGGGTATCTGGGGCTTCAGAAAACGGATCCAAACCCTTTCCTGTTGGGGTTGCTGTTCACAGCCTGCTGGGGGGATAGACATGCTCCACCCCTCCTTCCTGGGACTGGAAGGCTGATCTCACGGGGAGCTCAGATCAGCCACCCCACAATGCAAAAGCCCGTCCGTTGCTCATCTGTCTCCACAATATAAGCCTCCCAGGGGATATCATTCAAAAATAAAAAATTAAAATAAAAATCCTGCTTTGCTAGGACCTGGTGCCCTTGTGCCACAGGTCCAAGCAGAAGGGGTTACAAAGTCAGCCCTGGGCAGGAGTTCTCTCCCCACGTGACTGGTCTCAGTAAAACGGGACCAAGAATCCCAGCTCTGCTCTTGCTCCCAGCTCTTCTCAGTGTGGGTCATATATCTCCAATCTGCCCTGAGGCCAGTTCCAGCCCGTAGGATGGAGCAGTTCCTGCTTGCATTACAGGTGGTGGGAGGGGTTCCAGTCCCACACTGGAGGTGGGAGAATCCCCTACCCGTTTGCCACACCACACGGGTTAGTCATTATCTGGGGTGCTATACAATGCCTTTCAGGAAAGCAGAGCTTCTCTCTAAGTCACTGCTGGGTGCAGCTCTCAGGCCTCTTTCTATTTCTGGAGCCACACTCTGAGGCCCAGCCTTTCTAGCAGTCAGAGCCCAGAGTGAACCTGTCCTGCTGGGGCTGCTGACATTAGGCGTGTTCTTTCACCGGTAAGGTAAGGACCCAGCCTCCCAGGCAGAGTTCCCCTGGATCCCTCTGCCCTATGCTGCACGGGCTTTCCTTCTAGTCTCTGTTGTTCAGGATTTGAGACCCCTGCATGGGGATGCAAGCCCTCGCTCTCAAGGGGAGGGACCTTTGCAGCCAGTATCACTCCGGCCTCGCAGCATAGCACCAGCTCCAGGAGGGCTCCCTGTTTCCCCGACCCCTCCTCTCTTACCAGTCTCTACATTGTTTCTACAGTGCTCCTTAGACAAAATATGGCCAATCAGCTACACGTCTCTTGTTTTTCCAAGCTGACCACGCAGTATTTTAGCTATAAATCCAGTTAGTGGCTGGGCACAAGGGCACTCAACCTCCTGTCACATTGCAACCATCTTGCCCAACCCCCATGCTATTTTAAATTATATCTTTTAAATATGTTCATTTTCTGTTTGTTGCTAGTATATAGAAACAGAATATATATATAAATTCAGCACCCTTACTAAATTCTCTTATTCTAATAATTTAGCAGTAGATTTGTACCTAATTAATATCTGTGCATTGTCATTTTTTCCCTTCCTTTACAATCCTTATACTTTTTTTTGTCTTTATTGTATAGTGTAGGGCCTTCAGTAGTTCTAGTGCTTATATTTATATATTTGTACTTTATTTTATTTATTTTTTTTTTTATCCTCACCCGAGGACATTTTTCCATTTTTTGTTCAGATAGAGCGGGAGGGAGAGAGAGGAAGAGAGAGAGAGAGAGAAACATCGACGTAAAGGGACACATCGAGTGGCTGCCACCCGCACGACCAACCAGGGCCAGGGACAAACTGCAACCGAGGTACGTGCCTTTAGCGGGAACCGAACCCGGGTCTCTGTACCGCAGGCCGACGCTCCAACCGCTGAGCCAAACCGGCCAGGGCTACATTTGTACTTTAATATATTACCTTTAGCTTTCCTTCTCTTTAAACAATATCTCTTTTTTCCTACTCTAAGTATCAATAAAATTAGATTGTAGCCTCTTCTTTCCTCTACCTTTTCCTTTCATTCAACACCACTTTTTGTTAATTATGTTTTTTAATCATCTGTTCTAACTTCTCTTATGAATATTTAACTCTCTTCTCTTTGTTTATCATTTTTTTCACAAATTCTATTCTCTTGGTGGCTTTTCTTATTTCTATCGTGTATGTGCTTTATCTGTCCTGGGATGTCTGTTCTGTCTTTTGCTCCTTGTAACTTGATCTTCATTTCCCAAATATGTTGTTTCCTTTCTATTTCTTTCCTAACTTCCCAATTCTGTTTCACCTCTTCATATTTTTTTGTTCATCAACTCTGTTAGCTGAGCTCTTATATTTTTGTTTTAAAGGTTTCCTTAATTGATCATTTTTTTGCTTGAAAGTATCATGTATTATTTAATATTCAGTATTCAGATTTGCCATTTGTTTTATAAATTTTAACAAACAATTTATTCAATAGAGGATCCATTTGAGCTCTATTCATTACAATTGATTTATATGTCTCGTAAGGTGCTTTTATTCTAGAGAGTCCCTTTAAATCTTTGTTGTTGTTTTGGTTTGGAAATTTATTTGATGAAGAAACCAGGTCAGCCCAACCAGTGTGCCTCAGTGGATTGAACATCATCCCATGGACTGAGAGGTCTTGGTTTGATTTCCCATCAGGGCACATGCCTGGTTGTGGGCTCAATCCCCAGTAGGTGGCATGCAGGAGGCAGCCAATTGATGTCTTTCTCTCACATGGATGTTTCTATCTCTCTCTCCCTTTAAAAACAAAAAAATTAATAAAAACATTAAAAAAAAAAAATAAACCAGGTCACTTAACTATAGAATTTCCAACAGTCTGCTTTGTGTTGAGTATGTTTCTGTGGTGTATTTTAACATGTTCATCTATGCCTTGTATTTTCAGTAAATTAGTACTTTGTTCTAGAAGCTTGATCAGATTCATGCTCTTTTGTTGGTTGTTGGTTTTGGAGGGGGGCAAAACTGTTTATGGTTGAGTATTTCCATTAGTGGGGCACATGATATCTGGTTGTTTCTCTTTGTCGGCAACCATTGATGGTTGGTGCTTAATCCATTTATGCATGCGAGGATGCAAAGGCTTGATTTTCTCCCTTTGTTCACTTTCCCTTTCTCTATGAAAGGATAGTAAATATTGGAATCAATTATATTTATCACCAGAAAAGGAGATGCCCTTCTTTTTTTAGGCTGCTGGAGTTCGAGTTGAATTAGCATAATCTGTAGTTGACTTGTGTTTGGGTTGTGTTGCAACTTTAGTTTGATTCAATTTTACCACTAGTTTCAAACGTTTGGGCAGGATCAAGACTTTCCTTTGTTAGGGCCGCAAATTTGAACACTAGAGATTATCCAGAGATGTTCAGCTGAGCCTCACAACTGCGTTTCCACCTTTCTGAACTGTGGGAGATCTTTCCCTGTTGTGTAGCTTAATTGGTAGGTCTGTGAGTCACTGGGGAGTTCTCTTTGCTCCTCATTCCCACCTCATGCTTTTTGCACTTTGGGAGATCTCTTTCAACCTTGCACCTCCTCCTTTGGCCTTTTAGAGGAGTCACCCTGTATGCCATATGCTTCTAAGGTGTTGCTTTCAGATCTGCCCTGATCCCACACTTCAGTCCTTGCAAGCTCAGGTTGCTTCAAGGAGGTTTGCTCATCTTTTCATTGCTTCTACCTGTTGGTTACTGTCCTTGAGCCTTCATTGAAAACTGTGCGAAAGAGTTGTTGAGTGGGGTCAAACTCCCTCTGTGCCTGAATTTCTTTTTTTTTTTTTTTGTACAGATAGAATGGGAGGGAGAGAGAGGAAGGGAGAGAGAGAGAGAAACATCGACGTGAAAGGAACACATCGAGTGGCTGCCACCCGCACGACCAACCAGGGCTGGGGACAAACTGCAACCGAAGCACATGCCCTTAGCGGGAACCGAACCCGGGTCTCTCCAGACCGCAGGTCGACGCTCTAACCGCTGAGCCAAACTGGCCAGGGCTGTGCCTGAATTTCTTAAGATTCTAATATGCTATGCCAGCCCACCTGTAGCTGTTAAAAATCTGGGTCATTTCTTTTACAAACCCTATCTATGTTGGATTCTTCCTCCTCTTGCTATTACACCAGGATGAAAGCAGCTGTCGGTCTCTTCTTGCATGTTCAGAGCTCATTACTTTCTTGAATTGGTTCATTTAGTCAAAAGCACTTTGATTTTTTAAAACTATGGTTTTGTAGTTTACAATCATTTACCACTTAATGATAGGAATACATTCTGAGAAATGTGTTGTTAAGCCATTTTGTCATTGTATGAACGTCATAGACCGTATTTACACAAACCTAGATGGAATAGCCTACCACACACATAGGCTATATGATATAGCTTATTGCTCCTAGGAATGTTTCTGTGCAGAAAACATGAGATTACATCAAGCACAAGAGACAGTGATGCAATTAAGAGACTAGGTAAACACAAGATGTATGAAGTATGGCTGGCATACCATTTCACAGCAAATTTTTTTAGTAAGTAGAAAGGGTACACTCTAAAATAATGATAGAAAGTATAGTATAGTAAGTACATAAACCAGTACTATAGTTGTTTGTTACTATCAAGTGTTATGTACTGTATATGATTGTATGGGCTACAAACACATGAGCAATACACTGCACAACAACTTTATCATGGCTGTGACGTCAGTAGGTGAAAGAAAAATGTCAGCCCCCTTATAACCTTATGGAACCACTGTCATACATGCAGTCTGTCATTGACTGAAACATCTTTATATGGCACATGACTGTGTCTGGCTTGTTTAGGTTGTTAGGGTGAGAGAAATGATCTCATTCAATTGTCTGTGAACAGAGTGGAAGTAGAACTTCTAAAGTGTGTCCTTTTGTATTTGTTTTTCAGATTAATATATTTTGGTGGCTATGGGTGTAGGAGACACAATGAACTCCAAGACTGTTTTGATGTTCATGATGCATCTTGGGTAAGAGAGTAATCACTGTCTACATTTTCCTCTAATTTAGTATTATCTTAAAGATTTTAGAAATAATGATCCCACTTTTTCTCATTTTAATTTGCTATAATTGACACTATGAAGAAATGTGTTTTCTCTCTTTTGAATTTGGTTTAAATTAAAGGATGTTCTTTCACATTCATGGCTACTGGGGGAGTAATTTCTTTTCTCACATAGTCAATCACTTATACCTGCTTCTGTTAGACAAGTAGAGGCTTTAGCACAACTGAGAAGAACTTTGTTCAATGGCAACCAGAATGACTACTGCTGACATACACCTGCTTTTAGATATGTATACTAGATCTAATCATAGTAAGTTAGTACTGATTCTTACGGGTTAGAGAATCTACTGTTATTAATGAAAGAAGTCATAACTTAAAAAAATGAAATATTTTAAAAGACAACTTTTTAAAAAATCCTTACCGTAGGATATTTTTCTGTGTATCTTCAGATAGGGTGGGAGAGAGGAAGAGAGAGAGAAACATTGACGTGAGAGGGATACATCGACTGGTTGCCTCCTGCAGGGCCCCGACCAGGGCCGGGGATGGACTGCAACCGAGGTACATGCCCTTGACTGAAATCAAACCTGAAAGTCACTGGTCCGCAGGCCAATGCTTTAACCACTGACTGAGCCAAACCGGCTAGGGCTAAAAGATAACTTTACAAACCATTTATCAGCCCTGGCCAGTTTGGCTCAGCAGTTGAGCGTCGGCCTGCGGCCCAGAGAGTCCTGGGTTCGGCCCCCGCTAGGGGCACGTACCAAAAATAAATAAATAAATAAATAAATAAATAAATAAATAAATAAATAAATAAATCAATAAATACCATTTATCCACCATCAAGATACACAGTAACTCTTCAGTTTTATCTTTTACTACCATACCTTATTATTGTACATTATTAATGTATATGAACATTTTGTGTATATCTATTTGTACATGGGTATTGTTAAAATTCTCTATGTATTTACATGATTTTTTAGCTTTTAATATGAAATATTTTTAAAGCTTTGTTACTTATAGTCTTACTGATAATGTTCAGAAATATAACTTCCCATTGTTTATATTTTTACTCATCACTGAAATTGCTAATTTTTTTTCTTTCCTAGTACAGTTAGGCTAATGATCATAACCTGACATTTTTAGTGTACAGCGGATTTTTTTGGTTTAGATCCTAAACTAAGCAAAAATTTTAGTTTGACAAGTTCTGACAAAAGAGATATGTTTTTGACGTAAAATAAATTTGGCATAGAGGTAAGCTGTGATAGAAGATTTTAATAATCTGGAAGGTTCTAAATACAATATAACTATTAAACCTTTGCCTCGCTGACAGTTTTGTCTCTTGGAAGACAAAGAGGAAAGGGAGCCTTAGTTTGACTTATAAGACCAAATTGCTTGGTTAAAGAACTGACTTGGACTTTTTTCATAAGAGGAACCACAGTCCCCTAAAGTCTCTAATAGCAAAGATTAGGGATTCTGAGCATGTACTTTATTTTTATTTATTTATTTAAAATATGTTTTTGTTGATTTTTTTTTAAAGAGAGAAGAAGGGGGAGAGAAATAGAAACATTGATGTGAGAAAGAAACATCAATCGGCTGCCTCCTGCACACCTCCTACTGAGAATTGAGCCCACAACCCTGACATGGACCCTGACTGGGAATTGAACTGGAACCTCTCAGTCCACGGGACAATGCTCAGTCCACTGAGCCACATTGACTGGGTTGAGCATCTACCTTACAAAAACAGATTTCAAAATATAAATATCATTCTGCCCTCTGCAATTTTATTTTTATTTTTAATGTTTTTTAGTTTTTTTAAAATTGATTTTCAGAGAGAGAGAAAGGAAGAAGGAGAGAGAGATGAACATTGATCAGCCGCCTCCTGCACGCCCCCTACTGCAGATCCAGCCAGCAACCTGATATGTCCTGATCTGGAATTTAACTGGCAACCTTTGGGTGCATGGGATGACACCTAACCATTTGAACCACACTGGCCAGTTCTGTCTTCTGCAATTTTAAAAGAGACAATCCTTTGAGGAAATGGGAAAATTATTAAGTAAATAATGCACACTGCAAGCTATACTATGAGAAGAAAAGTTGCTTGGTAATGCTGCTCTGATCTGGGGACCACACTTTGTAAACCACCGGTGTGTGCATTAGCTGTATGAATATGGTGATGACTATATTTTTGTAAAAGTGTTTATTATTTCATCAGTAAATATCAATGAAACTATAACAATAATGTAAAAGTTATAAAATCTTTTAAATATTTAAAAATTTTCTGTTTTAGGAAGAACAGATATTCTGGGGATGGCATAATGATGTTCATGTATTTGACACAAAGACACAGAGTTGGTTTCAACCAGAAATTAAAGTAAGTATTGTAAAAAGTTACCTTTACATTTATATATTTAAAATATATTTTTTACTAAGTTATTTTGATTTTAATAATTGAGTTTTTAATCATATACAAATGGGTTCTCTTGACTACTGTAACTAATACTATTACTTTAATCACATTTCCCCCCCAGATTAAGTAAGGGTTTTCTAGAAAAATCTAATAAAGAGGTACCATCATCACTGTTTACCCAAAAGTGTGATGCCCTGATTTAAGGAATTTCTTTTTAAAAGTTCTTTTATAACCAAGTTTATCATTTTCCATTTTTTATTTTGTAATCCTCACCGGAGGATATGTTTCCATTTATCTTCAGATAGAGTAGGAGGGGGGAGATAGAGAGAGAGAGAAAGGAAGAAACATCAACGTGAGAGACACATCCATTGGTTGCCTCACACATCCCTGACCAGGGCCGGGACCTAACTGCAACTGAGGTACATGCCCTTGACTGGAATCAAACCCATGACTCATTGGTGCTTGTGCCGACTAACCACTGAGCCAAACCAGCCAGGGCTAGTTTCTTAACAATATTTTCACGAATTTTTCTGATAATGTGTTCATACAAGTTCTTATATTATTTATATTATACTTGAAAGTTTTTCTGACATAGTTAAAGCTGGAATCTGTTCTCTTTATTTTTTAGAGACTTTTTAAAAATTTTTTTTTCTTTATTGATTTTAGAGAAAGAGGAAGGGAGAGGAGAGAGACATAGAAACATTAATGAGAGAGAACATCTGTTGGCCACCTCCTGCATGTCCCCCAACAGGGGATTTGGCCCACAACCTGGGCATGTGCCCTGACCAGGAATCGAACCAGCGACCTCCTGGTGCATGGGTTGACGCTCAGCTACTGAGCCACACCAGCCCAGCAGAACTTAAATTTGTGATGCTCACATTCAGTAGCCAATGAGCTGAAAATTTTGGGTTCCTTCAGAACTTGGAATGAAATACATACAAAGGCACCCACCAGATGCCTTTTTTGATATATTTATTCAAATTATAGAGAATTGTTATAAGTTAATGTGAAAAATTTTAGTAAGAGATAAAGCACTGTTTGGCTTAAAGCCAAAAATGAAATTCATATTGTGGGATTTGAAACACCAAGAATTTTGGGGGACAGATTTAATTTTTTAGAGTCTCTAAGATCATCACACTGTATTGCTTACTTATAATATTGACTCTGTGTGTGTGTGTGTGCATGTGTGTGTGTGTACATATGTGGGGGTGAGAGAAGGAACAGAGAGAAAGAGAATCTTTAAAAATGTCATTTTAAAATCTTTATTTTTAAGCTACAACTTATGCAAAATCTTATTTTGCTAAATACTGTCAGGGATTTAAGAAAAAACCTTTAAAAAAGTAAAGATCTGAGTGAATAGATTTTATTCTTGAAGAGTATGGTCATACCTCAGAACTATTATAGGTTTGGTTTCAGACCACTGCAATAAACTGAGTATCTCGACACAAATTTTTTGGTTTCCCAGAGCATGTAAAATTATGTTTACACTATGCTACAGTGTATTAAGTATGGAATAGCATTATGTCTAAAATACTTTATACCTAAAAAATATTTTAATTAAAAAATACTTGATTGCTAAAAAATGCTAACCTAATGGGAGCCTTTAGCAAGTTTTTATCTTTTTGCTGGTGGAGGGTCTTGCCTTGATGTCAAAGGCTAATGATTGATCAGGGTGGTGGTTGCTGAAGGTTAGGTGACTGTGGTAGTTTCTCAAAGTAAGACAACAGTGAAGTTTGCCACATCAATTGCCTCTTTGTTTCATGAACACTTTTTCTGCAGCATGCAGTGCTGTTTGATTTCATCTTACCCACAGTAGAACTTCTTTCAAAATTGAACCCAGTCCTCTCAAACCCTGCTGCTTTATCAACTAAGTTTATGTAATATTCTAAATACTCTATTGTCATTTCAACAGTCTTCACAGCATTTTCAGGAGTAGATTCCATCCCAAGAAACCACTTTCCTTGCTCATCCATAAGAAGCTCCTTCTCATCCATTCAGGTTTTATGGTGAGGTTGCGGCAGCTCAGTCACATCTTCAGGCTCCACTTCTAACTCTAGTTCTCTTGCTGTTTCCACCACATCTGCAGTTTACTTTCTCCACTGAAGTCTTGAACTCCTCAAAGTCCTCCGTGAGGGCTGGAATCAGATTTTTCCCAACTCCTGCTAATGTTGATATTTTGACCTCTTCTCATGAATTACAAACGTTCTTAACACCATCTAGAATGGGGAATCCTTTCCAGAAGGTTTTCAATTTACTTTGCCCAGATCCATCAGAGGAATTACAATATATGGCAACTATACCTTCAGAAAATATATTTCTTAAATAATTATTCCTTGATTTGTGGGCTGCAGAATGGATGTTGTATGTTGTATCAGCAAGCATGAAAACAACACTAATTTCACTGTACAACTCCATCAGAGCTCTTGGGAGACCAGGTGCACTGTCGGTGAGCAGTAATATTTTGAAAGGAATCTTTTTTCTGAGCAGTAGGTCTCGACAGTAAAATTGGGCTTAAAATATTCAGTAAACCGTGTTGTAAACAGTTGTGCTATTATCCAGGCTTTGTTGTTCCATTTATAAAGCACGGGAAGAGTAGATTTAGCACAATTCTTAAGGGTTTTAGGATTTTCAGATGGTGAACAAGCATTGGTTTCAATTTAAAGTCACCAGCTGTATTAGCCCCTAACAAGATAATCAGCCTGTCCTTTGAAGCTTTGAAGCCAGGAATTTATTTCTCTCTATCTAGGAAAGTTCTAGATGGCATCTCCTTCCAATATAAAGCTGTTTTGTTTACACTGAAAATCTATTTAGTGTAGCCACCTTCATTAATTATCTTAGCTAGAGTTTCTGGGTAACTTGCTGCAACTTCTACATCAGCACTTACTACTACACTTGTGCCTTTATGTTTTGGAGATGGCTTTTCTTCTTAACCCTCATAAGCCAACCACCGCCAGCTTCAAACTTTTCTTCTGCAGCATCCTCACTTCTCTCAGCCTTCATGGAAGGAGAGTTAGGGCCTTGCTCTGTATCAGGCGTTGGCTTATTAAGGGATGTTTGGTCTGTTTGATCCTCTGTCCAGACCACTACAACTTCCTGCAAATCAGCAATAAGAATGTTTCACTCTCGTATCATTGGTATGTTTACTGGAGTAGCTCTTTTAATTTCCTTCAGAAACTTCCTTTGCATTCATATCGTGGTTAACAGTTTGGTGCAAGAAGCCTAGCTTTCTGCTTCTCTCAGCTTTTGATCTATCTACAATTTTGACAAGCCTTCACTAAGCTGAAGCATTTGTTGAAGCATTTGTAGCTTTTGATTTAAACTGAGAAACAAGTGACTCTTCCTTTCACTTGAACACTTAGAGGCTATTCTGGGATTATTAATTGGCCTAATTTTAATATTTTATGTCTTTTTTTTTTTATCCTCACCTGAGGACATTTTTTGCATTTATCTTCAGATAGAGTGGGAGGGAGAGAGGGGGGAAGAGATAGAGAGAGAGAGAAACATCGATGTGAGAGAGACACATCAACTGGCTGCCACCCACATGACTCCAACCGGGGTCAGGGACAAACTGCATCCAAGATATGTGCCCTTAGTGGGAACCGAACCCGGGCCTCTCTGGTCCTCAGGCCGAGGCTCTAACCACTGAGCCAAACTGGCCAGGGCTCAATATTTTTATGTCTTAAGGAATAAGATGGCCTGAGGAGAGGAACAAAGATGGGGGAATGGATGGTCGGTACAGCAGTCAGAACACACACAACATTTATCTATTAAGTTTGCTATCTTACATGTGTGTTTCATGGCACCCCCAAAACAATTATAATAGTAACATCAAAGATCACTGATCACAGATCACCATACAAATAATAATAATAATGAAAAGAGTTTGAAATATTGCAAGACTGACCAAAATGTGACACAGACACGAAGTGAGCAAATGCAGTTGGAAAAATTGCATTGATAGACTTCCTTGATGCAAGGCTACCACAAACCTTCAGTTTATAAAAATCGTGACCTGCATAGCACGATGAAGTGAAATGCAATAAAACAAGGTATGCCTGTGGTAGTAGTCTGCAATTATCACTATTTAAAAAAATTTCTTTTTTTTCATTGGTGTGAGAGACAGAGACAGAAACATTGATAAGAGAGATGCATGCCCCCACAACCTGGGCATGTGCCCTGACTGGGAATCGAACCAGCAACCTCTTGGTGCATGAGTTGACGATGCTCAACCATGGAGCCACACAGGTTGGGCTGTAATTATTACTATTTAGAACATTGATTTTCAACCCTATACATGTAATGACACACAAAAACTAATTATTAAAATTCTGAAGCACACCAGAAAATATATATATTTGCCAATCTGACCAAAAAAATAGGTATAATTTTGATTCATTGAACCTGAACAGCTATTGTTGTGTTGGCTGTTGTCATTCTTTACACTATTAGGGAAAAGAGGTTGGTGCCCCCGACTAAATAGTCAGGTATTGCATACTTTAAAAATTCTTCTGACACACAGGTTGAAAATCAGTGTTTTAGAGTGAACAAAGGCTTCCTAATGGAATTACATAGAGAATGGTAATTTAGAAGTCAAGTATTTTTTTTTTCTTAATTTTATTTTTGTTACAGATGTTTCAACTTTTTTACCCCATTGACACCCTCCTCCCCATCCCTCCCAGCCCCCCCGTCCCCGACTTTGTTGTCCATGTCCATTGGTTATGCATACATGCATATAAGTTCTGTGGTTTATCACTTCCCACCTCTTCTGAGGGTTGTTAGTCTGTACCCTACTTCTGTGTTTCTGGGTCTTCCCTATTCCTCAGACTGTTATATTCATTATATTCCATATATAAGTGAGATCATGTGGTATTTGTCTTTTTTTGCTTGGCTTGTTTCACTTAGGATAATACTTTCCAGGTCCCTCCATGTCGTCTCAAAGGATAAGAGATCTTTCTTTCTCACAGCTGCATAGTATTCCATTGTGTATATGTACCACTGCTTTTTTATCCATTCATCTACTGATGGACACTTGGGCTGTTTCCAGATCTTAACTATTGTGAATAGTGCTGCTATGAACATGGGGGTACATATATTCTTTCTGATTGGTGTTTCAGGCTTCTTAGGGTATATTCCTAGAAGCAGGATCACTGGGTCAAAAGGAAGTTCAATTTTTAATTTTTTGAGGTAACACCATATTGTTTCCCATAGTGGCTGCACCAGTCTGCATTCCCACCAGCAGTGCACTAGAGTCCCCTTTTCTCCACACCCTTGCCAACACTTGTTGTTTGATGATTTGTTGATGGCGGCCATTCTGACAGGTGTGAGGTGATACCTCATTGTTGTTTTAATTTGCATTTCTCTGATGATTAGTGATGTTGAGCATTTTTTCATATATCTCTTGGCCATTTGTATGTCCTGTTTGGAGAGGTGTTTATTCACCTCCTCTGCCCATTTTTTAATTAGGTTCTTTGGCTTCCTTTTGTTGAGTTGTATGAGTACTCTATATATTTTGGAAATTAGCCCCTTATCTGATGTATCATTAGCAATGATGTTCTCCCATACAGTGGGTTGCCTTTCCATTTTGATGATTGTTTCTTTTGCTGTGCAGAAGTTTTTTAGTTTGATGTAGTCCCATTGTCCATTTTTTCCTTTGTTTCTGTTGCCTTAGGTGACGTATCTGTGAAAATTCTGCTGCGTATGATGTCCGCAATTTTGTTGCTACATTTTGTTCTAGAATTTTTATGGATTCATGGGTCACATTTAAGTCTCTCATCCATTTTGAGTTTATTTTTGTGTATGGTATAAGTTGATGGTCTAGTTTCATTTTTTTGCATGTAGCTGTCCAATTTTCCCAACACCATTTATTAAAGAGGCTGTCTTTACTCCACTGTATGCTCTTGACACTTTTGTCAAATATAAATTGAGCATATTGCCTTGGGTCCATTTCTGGGTTCTCTGTTCTGTTCCACTGGTCTATATGCCTGTTCTTGTGCCAGTACCAGGCTGTTTTGATTACAGCAGCTTTGTAGTATAACCTAATATCTGGTATTGTGATCCCACCTACCTTGTCCTTCTTTTCCAAACTTGCTGTGGCTATTTGGGGTCTTTTTTGGTTCCATATGAACTTTTGAAGTATTTGTTCTAGTTCTGTGAAATATGTTGTTGGTATTTTCATGGGGATTGCATTGAATCTATAGATTGCTTTGGGTAGTATGGACATTTTAATGATGTTAATTCTTCCAATCCATGAACAAGGTATGTGCTTCCACTTTTTTATCTTCCTCAATTTCTTTTTTCAATGTCCTGTAGTTTTCTGCAAATAGATCCTTTACTTCTTTGGTTAAGTTTATTCGTAGGTATCTTTTTTTTTTTTTTTGCCGCGATGGTAAATGGGATTGTTTTTTCAGTTTCTCTTTCTGTGAGTTCATCATTGGTGTACAAGAATGCCGTCAATTTCTTGACAATTTTGTATCCTGCTACTTTGCCAAATTCATTTATTAAGTCTAGTAGATATTTGATGGAGTCTTTAGGGTTTTCTATGTATAATATTATGCCATCTGTGAATAATGACAGTTTCACTTCCTCCATTACAATTTGGATCCCTTTTATTTTTTCCTCCTGTCTGATTGCTGTGGCTAAGACTTCCAGTACAATGTTAAATGAGAGTGTTTTTATCAGAAATGGATGCTGGATTTGTCAAAGGCTTTTTGGCATTTATTGATATGATCATGTGGTTTTTATTCTTCATTTTGTTTATGTGGTGTATCACATTTATTGATTTGCAAATATTGTACCAGCCTTGCATCCCTGGAATGAATCCCACTTGATCATGATGAATAATTTTTTTGATGTATTGCTGGATCCGATTTGCTAGTATTTTGTTCAGGATTTTGGCGTCTATGTTCATCAGGGATATTGGCCTGTAGTTTTCTTTCTTTGTAATGTCTTTTTCTGGTTTTGGAATTAGAATTATGCTGGCCTCTTAGAACGAGTTTGGAAGTCGTCCTTCTTGAATTTTTCGAAATAGTTTGAAGAGAATGGGTGTTAGTTCTTTTTTGAATGTTCGGTAAAACTCCCCCGTGAAGCCATTCGGGCCTGGGCTTTTGTTTGGTGGGAGAGTCTTGATTACTTCTTCAATTTCCTTAGTTGTTATTGGTCTCTTCAAGTTTTCTATCTCTTCTCGGTCTAGTTTTGGGAGACTGTGTGTTTCTAGAAATTTGTCCATTTCGCTTAGATTGTCAAATTTGTTGCCATATAATTGTTCATAGTAGCTGTTAACGATCTTTTGTGTTTCTGTGGTGTCAGTTGTTACTTCTCCTCTTTCATTTCTGATTTTGTGCATTTGGGTTTTCTCTCTTTGTTTCTTGGTGAGTCTAGCTAAGGGTCCATCAATCTTATTTATCTTTTTGAAAAAACCAGCTCTTTGTTTCATGGATCCTTTGAATTGTTTTTTTGGTCTCTATGTCATTTATTTCTGCTCTGATCTTTACTATTTCCTTCCTTCTACTTGCTCTGGGGTTTTCTTTTTGTTTGCTTTCTAATTCTTTAAGTTGTGAGGTTAGACAGTCAGTTAGAAATTTTTCTTGTTTCTTGAGGTAGGCCTGTAGTGCTATGAACTTCCCTCTCAGAACTGCTTTTGCTGCATCCTATAGATGTTGTGTTGTTGTGTGTTCATTTTCATTGGTTTCCAGGAAATTTTGAATTTCTTCCTTGATCTCCTTGGTAACCCATTCATTGTTTAATAAAATGCTATTTAGCTTCCATCTGTTCAAATATATTTGCATGTTCTTGTTGCAATTGATTTCTAGTTTCATGCCACTGTGATCTGAGAAGATGCTTAATATGATTTCAATCTTCTTGAACTTGTAGAGATTTAGTTTGTGTCCTATCATGTGGTCTATCTTTGAGAATGTCCCATGTGCACTTGAAAATGCGAATTCTGTAGTTTTGGGGTGTAAATCTCTGTAGATATCTATTCAATCCATTTTGTCTAATGCTTCATTTAGAGTCTCTGTTTCCTTGCTAATTTTTTGTCTAGAGGATCTATCCAGTGCTGTCAAGGGGTGTTGAAGTCCCCTGCTATGATTGTATTGCTGTCTATTTCTACTTTGAAGTCCTACAGAAGATTTTTAATATATTTTGTTGCTCTTATATTCGGTGCATATATGTTTATCAAGGTTATATCTTCCTGTTGGATAGATCCTTTCACTATTGTGTAGCGGCCTTCTTTGTCTCTAATTATGGTCTTCATTTTGAAATCTATTTAATCAGATATGAGTATTGCTACCCCAGCTTTTTTTTGCTTGGAAAAATTTTTTTCATCCCTTCACTTTTAACCTATGTAAGTGTTTTGTTGTGAGGTGGGTCTCTTGTAAACAACATGTAGATGAGTCATGCTTTCTCATCCAATGAGCTACTCTGTGTCTTTTTATTGGAGCATTTACATTTAAGGTGATTATTGATATGTACTTATTTATTGCCATTTTTGTTTAGTGTGGTTCTAGTTTTCTTCCTATTTCTCCTGCTAATTACAGCAGTCCTTTTAACATTTCTTGCAGTGCTGGTTTGGTGCTAATGTATTCCCTTAGCCTTTTTTTTTTTGTCTGGGAAGCTCTTTATTTGACCTTCTATTTTGAATGAAGCCTTGTGGGTAGTGTAGTCTTGGATTCAGATCCTTGTTTTTCATGGCCTTAATTATTTCATGCCATTCCCTTCTGGCCTCAGTGTTTCTTGTTAGAAGTCTGCTGCGAGCCTTATGGGGTTTCCTTTGTAGGCAACCTGTTGCTTATCTCTTGCTGCTTTTAGGATTCTCTCTTTGTCTTTAATTTTTGGCACTTTAATTACTATGTGTCTTGGTGTGGGCCTTTTTTGGTTCTTATTTGGGGCTCTCTGTGTTTCTTGAACTTGAATACCTTCTTCCTTCACCAAATTAGGGATGTTTTCTGTCACTATTTCTTTGAATATATTCTCTAACCTTTGTTCATTTTCTTCTTCTTCGGGGACTCCTATGATGTGAATATTATTGTGTTTCCAGTTGTCCCACAGTTCTCTTAAGCTGTCTTCCTGCTTTTTTTTTATCGTTTTTTTCTTTTGGTTTTCTGATCGGTTGATTTTTTCTACCCTGTCTTCTAATTCGCTGATCCAGTCCACAGCTTCCTCTACTCTGCGCTTTAGACCTTTCAGTGTGTTCTTCATTTGTGATATGTCACTCTTGATCTCTTCCTGGTGGTTTTTAATTTCCAATTGGTTGATTCTCAGCATTTCTATATCTTTTCTCATGCTTTTGAGCTTCCTCAAGATCATGGCTCTGAATTCTAGCTCTGTTAACATGCCTAACTGCTCCACATTGATCTCATCTTTGGTGGAGGTCTCTTGTTCTTTCATTTGGCTTCTGTTTCTGTGTTTCACCATTTTGGCCACCACAGTGGGCTTTTGAGCCTGTCAAGTTTTCCCTGTGGGTATTGGTGTTGTGCTGTTTGTGGCTCCCTCTCCTAGGTCTAGATGAGTGAGGGAGGACCCACGTTAAACACCACTGTCAAGTCTTACTTTCCTGGTTAGAGTTGTTAGCCCAGGAAAAGTACTGTTATACTCTAGCTTTTTGCCTGGATGCTAGCAGTCCAGGTTACTTGAAGAGTTTTGGGTTGTCAGTTGATTGAAAAACTCCCTCAGGTGCTCAGCATAAGTGGATTTCCCGAGGGTGGGGCAGATGCTGGTTGTTAGTGAGCCTCAATTTGCATTTCAATGGCCCACAGGGTGGGGTTGAATCTTGAGGGAGGGGCTGCTGCCTCTCCCCAGAGCCCTGGGAAGGAGCATTATGGCCACTGTCCTGTGTGGCTGCAACTCAGCAAAAGCTCTGAGTACCCTCCAAATCCCAGGTATTCCCACCCAGTTCCAGTTCAATCTGCCCTCTCTCTGCCGGAGCTCAAGGTGAGTGGCTGTGGCTGTTTTAGCCTCTGTCCCGGGTCTGCGCTGTGGAGCCACTTGGGAGTTCAACCCGAGGGCACCACTTCTAGGTAAGGCTCAGCCCCCGCCTCGTTCCTTCGCAATCCTACCAGGAATGAGTCAGTGTCCCTGGTTATATGGTCCTCGCAAGCTGCTTTTGTGTTGCTTTTTCCTGTCGATTTGTCTGTTTTAGTTGTAATTCCAGTTTGGTCCTGGGAGACGGTCTGTGTAGCTTCCGTTCACTCCACCGCCATTTTTCACCACCCGATGTAGTTTTTCTTTTTCAGCAGTCAAGTATTTTTTATACTAACCATAAGAACATGACATCACTTCACATGTTTCAAATCTGTGCACTCTGTTTCTCAATCTCTGCAGGGCGGTGTTCCACCACAGCCTCGAGCTGCACATGCGTGTGCAGTGCTTGGAAGTAAGGGCTATGTTTTTGGCGGACGTGTTTTGGTTAGTATTTGAATGGAAATAACCTTTTTGTGTGTGATGCTTCTTATCAAAACATATCCTCTGAATTTATAGAACTGAATATTTTAAAAATCTAGAGATTATAGTGTTCTTCAATAACTTTTATCTTCTGTCCTCAAACAAACCATACATGAATAATCACAGATGGTCATAAATCATTTTTAATGAGGAGAATCCTTCACTTTAGTGTGTTATTAGAAAATTTTAATTTTTTATCATCTAAATCCTGTTAATTAAACTCATTTCTTCCTTTCCCCCTTGACACATTAGTTTGGTAGCACTGTGTTAACTTTATTAGTGCTTGTTTTCTAGTATATAAACTTATAATGTTAAGTAAAGTGAAGATCATCTGTTTTAATGTAAACTGTTTTAAAACCAAAATTTTTGCTTATGAAAGATGTAAAACACTGACCAGTTTAACACATTTTTATTTTAGCAAACTAGAATGAATGATTTACACTATCTAAACTTAGATACCTGGACTTGGTCTGGAAGGTAAGTATGAAATTTGTTTTTATCTATAGGCATTTCTGTGTTTGTGTGTGGGGGTGCATGCATCATAATCCAAATTTGGGTCTCTAAAACTGAACTATCATTTTTTTCTCTTCAGATTATATGTCTAAGCAAGGAATATATAAATTTAAAGAGAGTTTGTTCTTTAACCAAACTATATAAAACATGAGAATACTAGCAGTTGAAAATTGATTATGTAAAAGTATTGGTTTTATACTATGTATTCTCAAGGACTAGTCAGTAGAAGAAATGAAGCAGTGGTTAATAGGGTCATCACAGGTGAACAGATAATGGAGTGAATAAAAGTCAGATTTTATTTATGGCTCATAATATATGTTTAGCAATAGAATAAATATATTTAGCTATCCATTTAGCTATTCATGTAATGAGATGAACCCATAGCTATATAGTATTCCAAAGTACAAATGGTATAAAATATAAAACCACAAAAGTACAAGAAGAAAATACAGTCATGGAGTATTTTGTCATGGAGAAGGCTTTTCTAAAAATGATATAAACTCAAAATACATAAGTTAAAAGACAGATTGATAAAACTACTTAAGAATTAATTATCTCTGTGTAGAAAAATATACCACAAAAAGTTCAAAGGCAAATTGGAAAATGCAAACAAAAAAATAAATTAGAAGTAATATTTATAGTATTTCTTTTTTTTTTTATGTTTGACTCACACAGTATTTTTCATTTTGAATTTTTCTTTAAAATATTTTTATTTTTCAATTACAATTTACATTTAATATTCAATCCTCAAGAACGAAGTTGGTAAGAAAAAGACAAGTAATCCAACAGGAAAGTGGACAAAGAACATGAATGAGCAGCAACTCATAGAAGAAATACAAAGAGGCAAAATTATTTTTAAAACATGTTCAACTTCTTAGAGTGTTACAGAAATGGAAATAAAACTAGTTTTCACTTATCAGATAAAAATAATTACAAATAACCAGTGTGTGTCAGGTTGTAACAACATAATTAGTAAAAATATAAATTGGTACAATTTTTCTGGAGGGTATTCTGATAATATGTTTAAAATATTAAATGGAATTTCTACTTTGATCCAGAATTTCTTTGAAGACAATAATTGAACAAGTATATTTATGTGTGTGTACATACACAAAAATGTTTCTTGCAACATTATTTATAAAACAAAAACTTGAGATCAACCTTCATGCCCACAAGTGGGGAGGATTGTTTAAATCATGGTACATTTGCCCAAAGGGCTGTCATGCTTCTATTACCAAAGGAAAGTACTTCATGGAAATATTCTACAACATACTAGGGGAGTGAAAAAAATTACAAAATAGGACATATGATCCCATTGATATATTTTTAATAAATATTTATATGTACATTAAAGTCTGGAAACATATATACCACATTATTATTTCTCATTGCTGGAAGACAGAAATATATAACTCTCATTAAAAATATTTTTGTGGTTGTTGAATGTTTTCTAACCAAAATGTTTTTTATAGTCAACTAAAATAATAAAAATATTTCCAGTTTGGAAAAAACTAATAACATCTTCTACATATAGTCCATGTTCTTCCGGAGCACTCCAGAATGCTGGAGAACGGTGCCTTCTCATCTCACCACCCACATTAGTTAAACTTGTGTGCTTATGTTTTTACTTCTGTTTCTATTTTATTAGTTTTTTTCTTTTTTTCCTGGATGTGGAATGGCTTGTGTACTTTTTTTAATTTTTTTATTTTTATAATCCTCACCTGAGGACACTTTTTGCATTCATAGAGCAAGAGGGAGAGGGGGAGGAAGAGAGAGAAACATTGATGTGAGAGAGACACATCGAGGTGCTTTTATTTGAAGCTAGAGTAGCTAGCATGTTCAAGTGAAGATCGTGCTTTGGGAAATTTTACAACAAATAGGCCAAGTCAACAACAACAACAACAAAATCCCATAATATCACTGAGGAAATCTGCTGAAAACACAAAATTAAATGTATAACAACAGTTAAAGGATATAGACATGAAAATAATTATGTTGAAACACTTGAGGACATTTCCTAGATTAGCCAACAAGATTGGTGCTGAGTATGCATTGTGAACTAACTGGGACTTACTTTTCAATCTGTGTTCTCTGACCAGGTGGAATAGACACTAAGTAGAAAGATTGTTTAAACTCACCTAAGAATTTTAAAAATTTTTATAAAATTTATACTAGTGAAAGCAATTTTTCCCTTTAAGACCTGAGATGATTGAAAACCTTTTATTTTAACTAACACAGTACCTAGATTTTTATATTTTTCTTTTGCCACAGGATTCCTATTAATGGAGAAAACCCAAAACATCGATCATGGCATACTTTAACACCAATAGCTGATGATAAGCTTTTCTTATTTGGTGGACTTAGTGCGGACAATATTCCATTAAGTGAGTTCATGTTTCGCCTACAATTACTATCATTTTTCTTAGTTGTATTTTATACCAAAGGTATCTTGTTTTGTTTTTTGTTTTTTTTCTGATTTTATGCTTTACCTTTATTATATCTCCGACTGTGTGCTTGCACTGAGGATTAGAAGTGGAAGACCACTTTGCTTCTGTAGCCTTGGCTCTCGATGTTCTCCTTTTTCCTAGGTGTGGGGAACAGGAAGGGTGGTTGAACCTAGGTGATTAAAGCCCCCTGCAACTACACTAGCCTATGATTCCATGTTCTCCTGATTTTTTTGATCCAGATGCTTATACTGTAGGCTGGAATGGAGATTAGAAGAGCAGCCTATTCCAGAATGCTCTGGAAGTATAAGGTGGCAAGGCCTGTTGCTTCTCTCTTTGTTCCCAAACTATAAAGGAAAGTACTTAGCTAGAATTTTTTAAACTTCGGTCACTGCTGATCCCAATGGCTGTGGGTTTTGAAACGCGGTTTTTCTTTCAGCAGTACAATTACACCACTATGAATATCCACTTCTTAGTTTGACATACTAAATGTTTTGTATTAACTCAAAAGTTTTCTATGGCTAGAGATGTTTTCATTAAGAGAACTCATATACCATTAAAACCAATTCTATACTCTTATATAGGATCTGGAAAAACTACTTTTTTTTTCCCAACAAAAATTTACTGAGCATCAGCAGTGTATCTGGCAGTCTGCTGGCCAGCAACTCCAGAAGTTGGTTGGAAACAGCAGTTCCCAGTAGGGGATGTTAACTATAGCAGAATATTATGCTCTTCAATTTCTGGGGATTTTAATTAAAAGAGATGTGGAATCTAGTAAAAAAGCTAACATTTATGCATTTCACTAGGGGTTGTTTAATATCATCTCTTCATGAGCACTACTGTTTTTAATTCCTATTTGCTGGTTTTGGACATTGACCTATAGGGAATTAAATGTCCTAACTCTTTTAAAAATGTTTGTTTTTCGTCCTCACCCAGGGATATTTTCACATTAATCTTCAGATAGAGCTGGAGGGAGAGAGGGTGGAAGAGAGAGAAAGAGAGAAACATTAACGTGAGAGAGACACATCACTTGGTTACCACCCGCACAACCCCTACCGGGGCTACGGACAAACTGCAACCGAGGCACATGCCCTTGGCCGGAATCGAACCTGGGACTCTTTGGTCCATGGGCAACGCTCCTACTGCTGAGCCATACTGGCCAGGGCTAAACAATGTTTTCTCAATTTTTATTTTTAAATTAACTTATTTTGCAATTACAGTTGATATACACTATTATATTAGTTTCAGGTGTAGAAGAAATGATCACCCCGATAAGTCTGGTACCCAGATATCTGTAAATGTCCTCTTAGTTCAGTCAGTTTCTTGCTTTATAGATGCAGCTTAAGATGTGGTCATATGTGTTTTAGATAATACTAAGAAATAAGTTTTAGTTTTTTTTACTGTGATAATGTCACTGCAGTATGTGACAGTGGTGTTGTAGGTACGTAAAAAAAAATTCCACTTTTTTAAGCAATGCTTACTGAAGTGCGCATGGGGGAAATGATCGGAGATTTAGGATTTGCTGTAGAATAACTCAGCAACAACAATAAAGAGATAAATGGAGCACATGTGACAAAATCTGGGTAGTTGCTGAGTCTGGCATATGTTGGGTTCATTGTCATGTTCACTCTATTTTGTATATCTCTGAATATATATGTTAATCCTCATTGGAGGATATTTTTCTGTTTATCTTCAGATAGAGTGGGAGGAAGGGAGAAAGAGAGAAACATGACGTGAGAGGGACACATCAACAGGTTGCCTCCTGAACGACCCAGACCAGGGCCTGGGACGAACCGCAACTGAGGTGCGAGCCCTGGGCCAGAGTCCAACACGCGACTCACTGGTCTGAGGGCTGACGCTCTAACCGCTGAGCCAAACCAGCCAGGGCTCTCTCTGAATATTTTTATGAGAAAATATGCACACACACCAGATCGTTGGGTAAATGTAGCATGATAAATTTGGATACAAATTTAAATTTTATCCCAAAGACCTAATCTTAATTTTTGAACTTTCATAATATTGCAGGTGATGGTTGGATTCATAATGTCGTAACAAATCATTGGAAACAACTGACATATTTACCTAAAACAAGACCCAGGTAAATCTAGAAGTTGACAAATAGTAAAATAGTTAAGAAATTTTCAAGTATTAAAATATAGCACCGAATTTATAGTGTTTGCCATTAAAACCATAAACCATCAGGAAGGATATCTTTAAAATAAGTTTGATGTTACCTAAGTAATTTAATTATCATTTAAATGATATTGATTGTTAGAAATGATCTATTCAGTTTCTACCCATATTTTTGCATATTTGAAACTATTATTCTTTTAGGCAAATGCATATTCCTGCCTGATAAATATGAAAAGACCAAGAAATGGAAAGTATATAATCTTACTATTTTTAATAAATAGACAAGAATGGGGTTGGCTTTAGTAGTAGTGATTTGTTTACGGAAGAGGTTTAGAGCAATTTAATGGGGAAAGTGCTTCCATATTGATCAAGTAGATGGTAGATTATTATTTTTCTTTATTAACTGTATATTGTATTCAGGATTGTGAATTTTTTGAAAAAGAAAACATGTTAGTTATTTGTGGTATATTATAGAGTACAATTGTCTACAAAAAATTGTAAAAACAATATACTATTATTAGACTACAAAGAAAACCACATGAATACTGTAATTCTTATTTTTTCTAATTTGATTGAGTAGTATAATAAAGATATATTCATAGGATATTCAAATTCAGCACATTATAATTATTATAGTTAATAATAGATTTTATTCTTTTTCATGCCATGTATTTCAGATGTCTTACTATAGATTACTTATACTAATGTGAAGTCAACTTAGTGACATGCATTTCAGTAATGTAGTATATGATAAGTAACTTACTTGAGAAAAAGACCTGAAAATATTTATATATGTCTCACTATGTATTTCTATATTAATATGCGTAATATATTTAGAGCTTATCATAATTATATGTATGATTCTTATATTTTCATGTATAAAATTCATTGGAATATATTATTTTAGCAAATCTGGATCTTTTGTAATATATATTTTAACTTAAAGAGTTTTATATTAAGATATAGGCTCAGCTACTACTAAGCATTTTGGCTTTGGGAAAGTCACTTAAAAAATTGAGCATCATTTTCTTCATGTGTGAAATGAGGGACTTGAACTAGATAATAGATAAGCTCTTCATTCTCTTCCAGTTGTTTGATTGTATGAATGCATTAATTATAGGCCACAGTAAGAATGTTTAATTTTTAAATTGCTATTTATATTTCAATCCTTAATGAGTAATTAGAGCAATACAACTATGATCAATAATATGCAAGTTAGAACTGAGCTATATAAAGAGACTTTTTAAAATTCAGCTGATGTGTCATGTAAATGATATGCTTTGTTAGAATGTTTAGGTGATCAGTGTAGAGCAGCTGTGAGAGGACAGAAACTGTCAGTCTGTAGAAAAACATCAGGTTACAAGCTAGATGTCACCAAAATCGAGGCAGGAAAGTCTTTCCAGTGTTCTCCGATGACGAAGTCCAGGCCAGAGTTTCCGTAAGGCAGATAAGACAGAGGCAGATCTATCTTCAGGTATGAGGTGAGGAGGAGAACAGGTGGGATACAGTTTAGTGTAAGGAGAACGTATGTGTGTATATATACTAATTTTTTATGAAAGTGAGAATTTACTTAACATCTAAATGCGTTCTGTGCAAACTTTTCCAAGCTATAATTTGAAATGTGAGTTGCCCAATTCTCCTCTTGTCATTCCACAGCAGGTTTCTCAACCTTGACACTATTGACATTTGGGACCAAATTAATTAATGTGAGGAGAGGCATCCTGGACATTGCAGGATGTTTAACCACATCTCTGGCCTTTACCCACAAGATTCCAGTAGTACTGCCTCCCCCCACACCCAGCCTGGATTTATGATGATCAAAAATATCTCCAGATATTGTCACATGTCCCCCTGGGGACAGAGTCAGCCCTGGTGGAGAAGCACCAGGTTGGAGTCACCAGTGTTGGAGTCTCTCCTGCAGGTCTCACCTTAGATAAAACAATGCTCAGCTGAGACGCCATCTATCTAGCCCTGTCTGATCATCGGTATAGGTAGCTGTCAGCAAAGAACTTTCTTAAGTGTCTGCAAACAAGGTGTTGGTCTATAGAACCTTAGTTACTGTTGCATCGCATGAGCATTGCCATGGTTATGTGCCTTCTCTCCAGTAAATAAAGCTATTCCTTACCACATATGATAATTTCATTGTATTCTATTTCCTTTACTCAATCCCTCTTCTGGTCCCCCCTCTCCAGCCTCACAACATAACCTGGGTGCTACTGAAGATTTATATCAAATTATGGTCTATCATACAAGTTGGAGAATTGGGCAGAGTATTTTCCAGTCTCTAAGACTCAGTTCTATCCTGGGTCCCCAGTGCGTTTGTTGCTGAATGTGTCATGATTGCTTGAAGATGTATTTGATTTAACAAATTGTACATAATCCCAATGTTTGCACTTGTGGAAGTTAAGTGAAAAGGATGAATGTACTAAAAATAAGTTGTGTGGTAATGAAATAAATGATAATAATGCAATTATTAGCAGAATCTGTTGCTTCAGCAATTTGATCTGTTAAGGGAAGTAATCAAAGTACTCTCAAAATCAAAGCAATGACTTTGTAAACCCTCAATTTACCTTTTAAAATTGAGAAATTTATGTGTACTTTTTTACTGAGAGTTGGAGCCCCCCAAAATATTGAACTTTTTTAAACCATAAAAGTATTCTTGGTAAATAATGTGGAACTGAAAATAGATATGAGCCATCAGACCATTTTCAAAAGCAGATTAGATGCTCCACTCCTTTATGAAGTGATCTGTTTATTTAATCACTGAATAAACTATACTGGCATTTGTCTTTGCTTTTGTTATTCAAAAGTTTTTGATCACCTACTGGATGCAGAACACCATAATAGCCATTTTTAAAGAGAAGCATAAAATTAGCTTACCCAAGTTCCAGTGGTGTGCTGGCAAACAGTTAACACTGCTCTCCAAGAAAAAAACAAAACTAAAAAAGCCCTGATTTGTAGTATTTGCTCATTTCCACCATGGCCAGTTTCAAGCTACCGATATGATGTCACTGGGCATGGAGTTGGATGGAGACGTGCACGATCGGTTTTCCCTAGCCAGGAAACCAGTTCCAGCACACCACTGTGGCAATTTTTGACCACAAGGATCTTATCGTTTTTGTGGGGAGCTAAAGACACATACACCAAACAATTAAAGAAGTATATAGAGCAGTTTGTTTTCAAATGTAAGTTAGATTATAAAATGAGCACATAAATGTTGAAAGATGCTGAATAGAGAGGGGGACAGAGCCAGTTTGGGTGGCATTGGGGGATGATGAACCTGTTTTTGTTTGTTTTGTTTTTGTTTTTTTAAGGCCCTGAGAGAATGACTTCTCATTCTAAGACTAGGAAACGAGGTGAACAAAAGCCTAGAGACAGATATAAGCTTTACTCTTAGGGGACACAAATAAATGAAGCTGGCTGAAGTAGAAGGTTCATTTGGGGAGAGGCAAGAGTTGAGTTTCATGGGAAAAGAAGTAGCTCTTGGTCATAAATATTAGGAGAAGAAAATGGCACAGGTGCTTCCTGATTAGAAAATGTCCATGGTTAAAACAGTGCCTGAAAATGTTACCTATCAGCTACATGTAGCTGAGAGAGATTAGAGCCAGAAAAATGAGGAACTTGTATGGTATTCTGTACCCAGAGTGATAAGTAGTGTGACAACATAAATGAAAAGAAAATGCCAAATTGGATTTGTCAGGTGATGGGGCAAGAGAGAACAGGGAACAAAGAGTTGAAAATGATGAGGACAACACCATGGCAGATATTAAGAAGAAAAATGGGACAGGTGTCTATTTCTGCTGATCAGTTCCCTTTAAAATTATTTTATTTTGTGACTAAATTATTTCAGTATCTATGAAATAAAGAGATTAAAAAAAGATTGGGGGGATATAATAGGAAAGAGTTATTGGGGGCCATCTCCTTAATTGAAATATGATTTAATGAACTCTATAATCGAATCCTCTGGAGATTCTAGAGGAATCTTTAAAATCTATTCTCTTTGAGGGTATGCCAAAGGTGGAGTTCAATCATGCCTCTTTGGAAAGAGATTACACTTTAAAGTGTGCAATTAAAATTGATTAATATGTGATATACAATTTCTTCCTTGGTATTATTTCACTCCGTTTATACTTTTCCATCATAGGTTATGGCACACAGCCTGTTTGGGAAAAGAAAATGAAATAATGGTATTTGGTGGGAGCAAAGATGATTTACTTTCCTTGGATACAGTAAGCAAATTTTTTATCTAAATGTTTCCTCTGAGTAATTGTGTTATTCATCCTAAATGGATATTCACCAAGAATGTTAATATTCCCACATTGCAAAATCTGGAAGGGCATGAAATGTTCCTCTGTGGTGTGACTATCTTCAGGATAAGTGGCTTTGGGGAAGCATTTCAGGATTTCTTAGGTTTACAAATTGAATAGGTCTATTAACTTCATTGGTCAAATTATTAAGAAGAGCCTTTAAAGGATGGCTTTTCCTTTCCTTCACTCTTTGAGCCTCCCCATAGTATGGGTGTTTATAATTTTATTGAATTAAAATATTTGTAAGTAACATTTGATACATAAGAATATATATAATGTATATGTAAACTACTTAGTGTAATAAGTGCCCATGAAATTTGCTACCTAACAATAATTAGAGCATCATCAAGGCTAGCTTTTTCCCTCAAGAGGAAACTACTTTGAAATGCTCAAAGTGTATTTTCTTATTATTTTATGCATCTTTTGCCACTGCTTCACCCCTGTTTTACATTTGCATTTAAAGCATTCCAGTTTTAAAATCCGATAAAACTAAGGTCAATGGAATCAATGAGTAGCATTTGGAGAGTACTGGTTTTTCACTCCTAGCACCTTGGGAAATTCAGAGCAGATGGCCACCTGCTCCTCTCCGTGTGGTGGGGCAGGAGTTCAGGGCTGGCTGCTCTGGTCTGCATGGAACACCTGGGCATAGCAGGACTGAGCCTTCAGAGGTGGACTGGCTACGAGCCAGGGTCCAACCAAGGGGGCTCCAGCTCCCTTTCATCTCTTCAGGCATAGTTATCTCCAGAGTTGTTCCTACAGAGTGGCCTGGTGAGCCCTGAAATAAGGTGGCTTCACTCCAGGAAACTTGGTTCGTTCATGTCATAGTTCTGAGGCCTCCAATTTAAATGGTGTATGTATCAAAAGTTTCAAAACTCTCTTTGGCTGAGAATTCAGCCCTTCAGTAAAAAATTAAAAACCTAACTTTGCATTTAATTAAAAAGCAAATTTAGTTGGTTTGCCTTCTTTTTCTTGGCACTAGAAGTCTTTACTTAGGATATGAATTTTATCATTAAAATAGGAATTCTTATTAAAATCATAATCATAAATAATGAAATTCTAGAGATCTATTTGAAAAGATTAGAGAAATGTTCTGCTCACTCTCCCTCATTAATTTTTATATGAGAGAATCATATTCAGAAAATCTTCTGGATCTGTGATTTTCAAATTAAGAATTCCTAGGAAATCCTGGGACCACCTGGAAAAGGGAGATGAGGTAAAGAGAAGATTTAAAAATAAGAGTCATTTGAAGAAAAAAGCTCTGCTTTAAAAACAAGAAAGCTTGAAAACCACTATTATTCTTATTTTGAAGTCACTGTTCTAAGAGAAAAACATGTTTCTGATATTTAAATTTGCAATTATATAGACTGTGGTTAGGTAAAAATTGGGTCACTGAAAAAATGGTAACCATGTATCTAAAATTTGTGTGGACGCAAATATGTGAATGTTTGTATGTGCATGTGTACATGTGTGTTCATAGCTGGAGAGAGATTTATTTTATGCTTCATATAATTTCTTTTACATTTATAAAATAAAGTTCAATTTTTAATACATTGTTATTTTTATAAAAAACACTGATAACTCCTCTTTATGTTGATTAGGGTCACTGTAATGATTTATTGATCTTTCAAACACAGCCTTATTCACTACTCAGGTAAGTAAAATCATTATTTTTTTATATATATACTATTAATATATGATCACTTCTTTATTTTTGGGAAGCTTTATAATATTTTCCCCCCAATAATCCCCCAAGGATATGTTTTTATTGATTTTAGAAAGAGAGGAAGAGAGAGAGAGAGAGAAACATCGATCAGTTGCCTCCCAAATATGCCCCGACCAAGCATGGAACCAAAGCCAAAGTATGTGCCCTGACCAGGACTCGAACCCACAACCTTTTGGTGTATGGGATGACATTCCAACCAACTGAGCCAGCACAGCTTTGTAATATTTTTCAGGTGGTTTATGACTTGAATTTAAGAAAATATTTAAGTTGTCCTAAGAGTAAAATCAAATTTGTAATGGTGAACTGTATATCAATGTTATTTTTAAAATTTAAACTATACAGTATAGTCACATTTTTGCTTTGCTTGTAAAATTACATTTAATTCATATGGGAATATCAAACATACTGTGTTTCCTTGATTCTAAGCTTGACTTTTTTCTATTTTAACTTTTCTGAACTCAGGATGTAAACACACATACATGCATTTAATTTAGCAGAATTTCTTTTTTTATAATCCCAAAGCTGTTATTAAGTTGGTGGTGTGACTTATAGTGTCTTAGCTCATATACTTTTGCTTTAAAAGAAGTAAATACAAAGTTTAGTGGGAAGACTGTGCAAGGAGCTCCTATTTCTGCCTGAGAGAGTTGGGAGGAAGCGTTTGAGTGAAGTCGAAGTTGCCCAGTGAAGAAATATGGATTTTTTTGTTCTTGTTGTTAATCTTCACCCAAAGATATTTTTCCATTGATTTTTACTTTATTTTTTAAATTAAAATTTTTTTCTTTATTGATTTTAGAGAGAGGGGAAGAGGGAGAGAGAGAGATATATAGAAATATCAATGAGAGAGAACATCGATTGGCTGCCTCCTGCATGGCCCCCACTAAGGATTTGGCCCACAGCCTGGGCATGTGTCCTGACCAGGGATCGAACTGGCGACCTCTTGGTGCATGGGTTGACACTCAGCCACTGAGTAACACTGGCTGGGCTCCACTGATTATTAAAGAGAGTAAAAAGTAGAGGGCAGGGAGAGAGAGAAACATTGATGTGAGAAAGACTCATCAGTTGGTTGCCTTCCACACGTACCCAGATTGGGGCCAGGGATTGAACCTGAAACCAAGGGATGTGCCCTTGACGGAATTGAACCCTGCACTTTTTGGTTTGTGGGTCAATGCTCTAACCATTTAGCAACAGTGGCCAGATTGAAGTGTGGGTATTTTATGCAGCAGGAATAACATGGGTGAAGGAGAAGGGGGGAGGGGTTATATGCTGTATGTAAAGGAGTGTACTATAATTTCCAAACCTTCTACAGCTTAAACCACTTGAACACCAATGGACTAGCTTAAACTGGACCTTTCTAAAGCCTTTCTTAACTACTTTTTTGTTAGTGCAGTGTTTCCTGCTCTTGTAGCACATTAGATCTCATGTGGAACTTTAAAACGTATTGATGTCTGTGTTCCACCCCAACAGATCATGGTTTCACTAGTCTGGGGTATAGCATGGACTTCGGAATGTTTGAAAGATCCCATGGTAATTCTATTGTGCAGGTGAAACAGGTGAAGTTTGGAAATCGATACTGTAATGATTTATGCTGCAGGGCACTGTTACTTTTTTGCTATGAATGTAACTGCTTTCGTTAAGTAGATTGCAAGTTCCTATATCCAGGGATCAAGAAATACAATATTTGAGTGCCTACCGTAAGAAAGCACTGTGCTATGAAAGGAAAAATCATAACCTTTCCCTTAAATTGCTAATAATATAGAAGGCAGACATTCAAACAACTACAGTGGAAAAGGAAAAATAAACACACACCAAATATACATTTTTAAAGATTGAAGGGAAGACATACAAATTTTATTTTTCCCCATCCATTTTATTTATTTTGAGTATGATTGATTTTGTACAGCATTTGTAGGAGGGATGGAAGATAGGAAGAAGTGGTGATAACAAGTAGTTTCAGAAGATTTAACAACAAAGACTTACATATTTAAGTTTGGCTTTAAACTTTTGTATGCTGGAAGTTACTATTTGTTCCAGGAAAGTTATTGTTTCAAATATCTTATTACATTGTAAATTTATTTTTCCTGTGGTTACGCCTGGAGAATATACTCACTGTAAGCAAATTTCCATTCATTTAATAATAAAATGAATTATTTTGGGACCACACATTGTGAATGGCTGACCTTTTTGAGGAGTCATCCCACTTTGTGATGAACATATACCAAGTTCATGAGAATACTAGAGAAGAAGGCCCTCTGTCCACATAGTTAAGATTGTGGCCAGGTGGCTCAGTTAGTTGGAGCATTGTCCTGGACTCCAAACGGTTGTGGGTTTGATTCCCAGTCAGGGCACATAGCCAGGTTTATACGTTCACTCCCCAGTCAGGGCCTATATGGGAGGCAGGTGATTGATCTCTCTCCCCCTCTCCCTTCCTCTCTTGCTAAAAAAAAAATCAATAAGAACATATCTTTGGGTGAGGATTTAAAAAAAAGGTTGTGCCCTGGCCGGTTTGGCTCAGCGGTTAGAGCGTCGGCCTGCGGTCCGGAGAGACCCGGGTTCGGTTCCCGCTAAGGGCACGTACTTCGGTTGCAGTTTGTCCCTGGCCCTGGTTGGTCGTGTGGGTGGCAGCCACTCGATGTGTCCCTTCACGTCGATGTTTCTCTCTCTCTCTCCCTTCCTCTCTCTCCCTCCCACTCTATCTGTACAAAATATGGAAAAATATCCTCAGGTGAGGATAAAAAAAAAAAAAAAAAAAGGTTGTGAAGGCTAGGGAAGTCTTTGCAGAAGAAGAATTTGAGATAAGAATTTGCTGTGAACAAGCAGGTGAGGTGTTAGTGCCCTGGAAACGGAGGCCTTGAATATTCCTGCAATATAAGTATGAGGGGGGAGTTGTAAGTAATGAGGTTGGACAGGAAAACAGAAAGCATATGTCATCTAGCTTTTTGTCTGTCGTGCAGAGTTTACATTATCTTGTAGGAGATCGGGAAGGATTGCAAAAGTTGGAGCAGAGGCATGAGATGATCATATGACAAGTTAGAAATTCCCTCTGGCAACATTGTGGATGGGAGACTGGAGGGATGTGTGACTGGGCAGGAAAGTTAGTGGAGGCTGCCGTGGTGGTCAGGCACAGAGCGAGGGCCTGAAATGGCAGTGGAACTGGAGAAGGGAGGGAGATGGGGATATTTAGAAGGTAAAATGGGTGTGGTAGTTGCATGGATGCCAAGGGAAAAAGAAGGGAAGGATTAATGATAGAATAGGGAGAAGGCAGTGGGATGGGAGAAGTGATACATTTGGTTTTGGACATACTGAGTTTGAAGTGCTTATGGGCCCTCTAAGTATAGGAGCTATCCATGAAATAGTGTATGGAGCTAGACATAATGATTTAAGAATTGTTGGAGTATAAATGGGTATCGGTTAGTTCTGCCCAGGAAGAGTTTTGAGAGTAAAGATGAAGCCAACAGCTGAGCTTTAGGAGCTCGTAACATTTGAGGAGCAAGTAGAGGAAAAGTAGGCGCAGAGAGTGACCAGAGAGGTCAAAGGTGGACCAGTAGATGATGGGAACATAAAACCTGAGGGAGAAGAGAATTCAAGATGGAGAGATTATGCACTGTAAAGAGGTCACAGGGTGTCTGGATTGAAAAGTACCTTTACAGGACAGTAAAACCTCGATGTAATGGACTACTTTGGGTGAGCGGGTGTCTTTTAAAGCTGAAAGTCCTTTATATGATGAAGTAGGTTATCTGAATGCAAATGTTAAAAAGTTGAAAAATTAGGTAATTTTCTTGTTTTTATTTATGAAGACACATTTGTGTAATTAAAATTATGTTCGAAAGTTTAATTTCACAGAAAAGTTTTCTATTACTGTGTATTACTGTGGTTTTAAATTTATACTGAATAGGTCTAGTAAATGCGTGCATTCTCCAGTCACCACAAGTAAACAGATGCACACGGGGCAGGGCTCAGCACACCTGGGATCGTGAGAACATCTGCTGGCTGCCAGAGTTAAAGCTGCTGCGGAAAGTCAGCCACACGACAACAGGACCAATACCTGGCACAGTGAAGTGCAATCACATGCTAATCATTCACCAAACATTGTTTACAAGCAGTGACTCTTAGATTTAAATGTAGACTATACTTGTAGATATGTACTATTTATTTATGTCAGCAAAAGTACTATAGCGTTTTTTCCAACATATGGCGTATTTGATAAAAAAAAAGTTAATTAATGAGAAAAACAATAACATGTTAATTTAATTATAAGCAAATCTTGGCCAAAATTCAAAAATTAAGTGTTAATTTTCACATATGACATACAGACTGGAAATGTCCATTAAATCCGAAGTCTGTTAAATCAGGGTCCGCAAAATGGAGGGTTTGTTGTACTAGGAAATTGTTAGTAAGTGAAGGTGGAAGCCAGGATGCCTTCCGGGGATGAGCACCAAGACCAAGGAAGGAGTGAACATATTTGTTCACATGTGAAGGGGAAGAAACCAATGGGAGTAAGTTGTTGGAAACAAGAAGTGAAGGAAAATCGGCAGAGCATGGTTTAAGGAGGTGGATTTTAGCAAAGAGGTTATTGAATTGCCTCTTGACTGGAGCAAGAATATTTTTAAAATAGTGAGGAAAGAAGGAAGTGTAGATATAAAGACACATGAATTTATTGGTTGAAGGCAGGGCTCTTAGGAAGTTTTAGCTGCAAGTGAGGTTGTCTGATAAAGGAGAGGTGAGGGAATGAACTTAAGGAGAGTGGTGAAATCTGAAATAGCTGCTGAGGTGAGCGAGAAGATGCTGATTTGGGACACATAACACGGTGCTGAGTATCAGGAGTAACAGCTGAGACAGAACAGAATCACTGTGCAGTGAGTGGGCCACGGTGGTGGAAACATGCTTTTCTCCAGCAGCACTGAGCAGCCAGGCTGCAGGTGCAGACAGGAGAGAGTTGGCTAAACTTACCTGTGGTTGGAATTTAGCCAGCATGGTGTATCAGGGACAGTGGAGAGGGGCATTAAAGTGTTGGCAAGAGAATGAAGTGCATCTGGACTAGGCTGGATAGGAAAGCAAGTTAAAATGGGAGGAGTCTTACTATTTGGTGAGTCAGGAAGAGTCCAAGAATAAGAGAGTGTAAGAATTAAAACGATGCAACATCTTAAGAATCCACAAATGAAGGGATATAAAAATAATATGGTCATAGATAAGAAACACAGCACCCTGGCAAGTTTGGCTCAGTGGTTAGAGCGTTGGCCTGCGGTACAGAGAGACCCGGGTTCGGTTCCTGCTAAGGGCACGTACTTCGGTTGCAGTTTGTCCCCGGCCCTGGTTGGTCGTGCGGGTGGCAGCCACTTGATGTGTCCCTTCACATCGATGTTTCTCTCTCTCTCTCTCTCTCTCTCCCTCCCACTCTATCTGTACAAAAATTGGAAAAATGTCCTCGGGTGAGGAAAAAAAAAAAAAGAAACACAGCAACAGTGACTTAACCATATAAATGTAGAGGCAAATCAACAAAGAATGGACTTGAAACATTATAAAAATTGACAATGATTTATTAAGTATGTTTTAAATAAATTTTTAAAAAAGAATGCAAGGATTATGGTCTAAGAAGAGGATATGGAAGTTTAAGATTTCAGAGGTGGAACTGCCCTGAGTGAGGTCATAAAGAATAAAAAAGTTTTCCACAGACAGTAAAATCAGTCAAGAGGCAAGAATGTGGTGAGCCAGGGCCAAAGTCCTCGATGTAGGTGGGGCTGGGGGCGGGGTGGGGATGAGCCCGAGGGTGATGGGTGGCCACGTCAGAAGGTGAGGTGAAGTGAGAGCGGCTGCAGGCAGCAGTGAGGAGAGAGAAGACTGCTGGGCTGCGGGGCTGAGAAAGTGGAGGTGAGGGGGATGTGTACTCTTTTCTCAAGAAGGCTACATGTACAGCGATTTCTTCCCTTTCAGTTAAGGTGAGGACAGAAAGTCAGTGGAAGCAGGGGTGTTTGCAGACACAGCTGGTGTTTCAGAAAGCATGGAGAGTTTTGGAAGGGAATACTGTTAGTACACACAGACCCCGGGGAAAGGTGCCAGGACTGAAAACCTTCTGTGTAGGCAGAGGGCAGGAAAGACTGAAGAAGGAGGCTGGCACTCCAGTCTGGTAATTAATGGAGTTTATTGAGGGAAACTTATGTAGCAGGCGCATCTTGAATGGCCGTATGATGAAATGGATCCCCACGCTACTTCGTAAGCACCAAAGAATTGCATGGGATAAAGGGGTGGATAGTCCCGGTACTTATACAGGAATGCTGTCGATTATGGTAAATTGCTTTACATGCTTGCCAGCCCAAGACAATGGCCTGTCCAGGGACCATTAGTATGAAGCAGGGGAGAGGCACTGGTTCATGTCACAACAAACACCAGTCAGGATCAGACAGTCCCCAGGGAGGTGGGTGTTCGGGGAAACACTCTCCCCATTCTGGCCCAGGCCCAGCTCACTGGTCAGGCAGCGGTCACATCTTGGAACAGTCTTTCCTCCACAAAGGTAAACAGTGATGGGGAAGATGAACAGTATGGAAATGAGGGAAAGCAAAAGGACACCATGGATGGGCCTGTATTTGAGGCTGGGACTAGGTGACCATCCAGTGCTTCTGTGAGTGGGTGCAGGCCCTTTTGATGCTGAGCATATCAGAACTTGAGTGTATCAGGAATGTACTCATATTGATTGTGTCAAGCATGCTCACCACAGCTCACTGTCCACAGTGCAGCAAGAGTAATCATTTTACTTTAAATTCAAAGTCAGGGAGCATTTAGCATTCTCTGGGAACAAACAACAAGCAGTAGGACATGGTTCCTCGGTAATAAATCTTATTTCTCTTCCCTGGGGCTCTGTAGGTGGGGTTCCTCTATGGTGGGGTTCCTCTATCTTAGTTTATTTAATTTGTTGAGACTCTCGTGGTCTCAGTGTGGACCTCCCATCTGGAAACTTTCCCTGGCCGACCAGGCTGTCCTGATTACTCTTCCTCTCTGATTTCCATAGGACCTGTACCTGTCCTGGCGATTTCACTTTATCCCAGTCACAATATTTATAACATTTTACTGTTAATTGTTTATTTTTTTTCACTAAATTGTAATCTTCTTGAAGGTTGAAATAGAATTTTTCTCAGTATTGGGTTTCCTTCTCCTAAACCAATACCTAATATGTAGTACATACTAATAAATACTTGCTGAATCACTGAGTGGAAGGTAATGACAGTCCATCTCCTCATCTGGCTTCCCTCCCCACTTACTGAAGGGCGCAGGAGCTGCTGTGTCTCTATCGCAGCAGAGATAAATCTGCAGCACATACAGGAGTCATTTCATTTTCTTGTACTCCTTCTGTACCAATGTGGAACATTTCCACTCTTTTTTTTTTTTAATCCTCACCCAAGGACAATTTTTTCCATTTTTGTTCAGATAGAGTGAGAGGGAGAGAGAGGAAAAGAGAGTGAGAGAGAGAGAGGAAGAGAGAAACATCGACGTGAAAGGGACACATCGAGTGGCTGCCACCCATACGACCTAACCAGGGCCGGGGACAAACTGCAACCGAGGTACGTGCCCTTAGTGGGAACCGAACCTGGGTCTCTCTGGACCACAGGCCCACGCTCTAACCGCTGAGCCAAACCGGACAGGGCCATTTCCACTCTTCTTATTGGGCATTTTCATAGAGTAGAGGAAAAAGGCTTCATGAGTGCGTGGAAGAAGATATAAATCTCTTGAGTGGAAATCCTTGTAAAAATGACAACTGAGATTAACCACAGCAAAATCCAATGAATCTATTTTTAAAACTTTTATAAAATATTTACCTTTTGAATTAAAGTTATCAGTTGAAATCGATGCTCTTTTGATGATTTTTATCTTAAGTTTCTTTTGGTTTTAAAATACAAAACCTTCTTTAAGGTAGTTTAAAACAAAATGGAATTGCATTTGGAAGGATACTGCCCTCTAGTAGGATGAAAGGGAAAAGATGAACTCCAGGCCCCCAGGCGGGGAGAAGCTCTGGTGGTCTCTTGGCTCCTCCTGCGTCTCTGCTCCATTCCTCTCCTCAGACCAGCTCGCTCTGGGTCAACCTAAGTGTCCAGGGCAGACACTGACAGAGGTGGTCTGGGGAGAACCGGGTCACGTCCTGTAACAATGGATGGATGTCAGAAGCTTCATCTCGGAGATGGAAGAAAAAGTTCTCAGAGAAGTGTAAATGGATGTTGGGCTGCAAGGATAGGTGAAAGGGGCCTGTTGTAGACTATCCTGCTTTGAAATTAAGTCTGAATCCTTTCTATTAAAGAACATCACGCATGGTAAGTTGTAATTTCTGTTCTGTTGGATTTTGGTCAGAAACAGGTTCTGTGCAATAAAGATATACAATTATTGTGGTGCTCTGGAAAGAACATACATCCTATCATATTCCAAACAATACAAAGGAAATACATTAATATGCAAGAATTTAAGAATGATTTTTATTTTTAAGAAACTTACCTATATATTTTTTATATTATTACTTGAAAATTAATAATTCTATTATGTTTTGTTTATAGGTCATGCCTTGACTGCATTGGTAAAAATGCTATAATTTTAGAAAGTCAAATATCTTTATTGCCTCCTAAACTTTTGCAACAAGTACTCAAAAAAATCACATTCTGGACTGCAGCTAGCCACCGAGAAGAACAAAGAGCCCAAAAAGAAGAGACAGAAAATAAGTATCAGTGGATCAGTAACAATTAAGTTGTTATATACTCTATATATTTAATATGTTTAAACCATTTTAATCAGACTGTATATTTACTCCCCCCATATTGTAGGCTTTATTTAGAAAATAAAATCTGAAGCAAAAATGCTATGTTAAAGTGGTTACATGGAATGGAGTGTATGGGAATGAGATGTTAATGGCAGAGTAATTTATATTTCAAAAATAATTTCCTTATAATCTGCAGAAAAATATACTTTCTGAAAGTAAGTCCAATTGTAGGAGATATTAACTCACTGTGTACTCATTGCTGGAAATATACAAATTTGAGGAAATAAGAAATTACCCAAGGACTTTAGAAATCCCTCTACATAATGATATACAAAAACACTACATATCAACTTTTAGAAATAATAAACTTTCTCAAGTCACTTTAAAATTACTTAAAGCTTCTCTTTAAATAACTAATACAGCTGGCCAAATGATAAAATAGGCAAACACTGGTGGTATTAAATGTGGAATGCCTGCCCTTTTAGCACTCATCCAGTAAAGTATTCTTAAGCATCATTGTAACTTCCTGTTTTCTCTTCATATGGTTTCCTCAAACCTTTATTTGAGTGGGGGAATGAAATGCATTCAGTTGCTTTCTGTTACCCCTAAGTTATTAGTTTGTCCAAATCTATCTATCTATCTATCATCTATCTATATCTATCTATCATCTATCTATATCTATCTATCTATCATCTATCTATCTATCTATCTATCTATCTATCTATCTATCTATCTATCTATAAAGACCATATTTTAAAGTGTCGAAAGTGGAGGTTTATTTGTCATCCAGCCTCTGAAATATTGAGAAGCAGTGTATTTATTAATTTTGAGGTACATTAAAATACATTTTGCCTTGGAAGAGTGCTTCTAAAATAATTTTCATAACTATTAAAAAGGAATGGCAATCCTAGTAATTTGCCTTTATGGAAACCCCTCAATTTGCCCCACACCATTCTATATAAAGTTGATGCTTAAGGATACTGAAAATGTTATCCCATTTATTTTCAGTATTGTCTATATAGAAATAAAACACTATATCTTTATAGTCCTTAAAAGAGTACTTTTGCCGTAATTAAGAAATTGTTCATATTATCACAGGCATACCCTTCCATTGAATTACTAATAACAGTTTATTACTAAAAGGTTTGGTATATAAAATTACTCTTCACAATACCACCATGCAAATTATCTGAAATTTAAAATGTTAAAGCAAATATATTTATTGTGATTTATAATGAAAATTATAGTAGATTGTAGTATCTCATACATTTTAGAGATATATTTTATATATATGTATTATATTTTGGATGTGTAAAGCTTCTATTTATGTATTGAAATAGTATGTGTTGTGTTTTATTTATTATACAAACTATGTAGATTTACTATTTTCTCAGTTTTGTTAGTGTGAACCAGTCATTAGAGTTCATTGTACAAACAATATTTCAGTGTAAGTTTTTATTTTTTCTTACTATTTTTAGGCTGAATAACAGATTTAAAAAATGAATCTCACAGGCAATATACACCTTAGAAGTAATTATTTTATTACAGTGAGCTTCAGTATCAGCATTTCATGTTTAAGGGGAAAATATCAGAACCTACTGGATAGTGATAGATGACACTGCGTGGAATGAGCACTTTTTAAAATGGCTTCTGGATTATATGAATGCCTTCTCTAGTCTCTTAGAAAAGCACTTCTGTTCTTATCTTTTATTTATTATTATTTTAAAATATGTTTTTATTGATTTTTTAGAGAGAGAGGAAGAGAGAAAGACATAGGAACATGGATCAGCTGCCTCCTGCACATCCCTACTGGGGATCAAGCCTGCAACCTGGGCATGTGCCTTGACTGGGAATCGAACCAGGACCTCTCAGTGCATGGGACGATGCTCAATCCACTGAGCCACACTGGCTGGGCAAAGCACTTCTGTTTTTAAATGGTTTACTTAGAACATTAAAAGTTGGATTAGCCCCCTCAAAATACACACCAACATTTATGCTTGAAGAGAATGAAAATCTATGTATTATCTATGGCACATGTAACTGGTGCTGTACTTACTTGACCTAATATACTGTGCTACTCCAAAAATTATATGTCTTGAGGAAGCCCCATAGTGGGAGTGGCAGGGAGTTCTTATCCTCAACTTCAGTTTCTATAACTTGGCTTAAACCAGGGCTCTTCTGCTATTAGGAGATAGAGGAATCCTGGGAGCTGGCAAAGCCAGTTTTGAAGTTTGATAGCCAAGCAGTATTCATTCCTTGCTATCAACGTTTGCGTTGTTGACCTCCACAGTATATAGGAGCCCAAGGCAATGACAGCCTCTTAACATTAGTTCTGAACACTCCCTTATAGGTTCTCCGTTTGAAAGATGATTCTAGAAGGTTTTGTTCAGGTGGTTCACAAAATAAGTCTCCAGTCTGGTTCTCAAGGGAAAAGAACTTCTGGCCATCTTTACTGTGTCTCTCAGGATATTCTTCCAGTTGTCAGGAAGAATTCTTTATTAGTATTTTCATTTCTACTATGATATAGTAAATAGCACATCAAAATTAGTGTACATTTTTTCCAAATAGTATTTTTGCATAAACATCTTTAAAAAATCATTAGCCTTTTGATAGAAGCTTAAAATATTTTTCAGAACTTTATACTGTCAGCACAAGCACAAAGTGATGTTTCCACCAATATATTACTTATATGTATGTATGTGTGAGAGAAATATAAACTCACTAAGACAGTAATTTTCAGGGTAGTGTATACTGTCTAACAACTTAAAATTTTGATTTCAGAACATTTTAATAAACAAACAGTGCCCCCTGTGCACATTTTTTTGGTGCCTGTTTTTCCATTGTGTTAACGTCATTCTATTGGAATTTTCAGTGTGTTAGTTACCATACAGCTGTGGCTACAGCAAGAACATTTTTTAAATCACCCTGTTATGGACCGAATGTTTGTCCCCCAACCCCAGTTCATGTGTTGAAGCCCTAATCCTCAATGTGATGGCATTTGGAAGCAGGGTGTTTGGGGGGTAATCAGGTTTAGATAAGGACTTGAGGGGAGAGATCCTATGATGGTATTAGTGCCCTTCTAAGAAGAGGAAGAGACCAGAGTTCCCACTCACTTCTGGCCATGTGAGGATGCGATGGGAAGGCAGTCATCTGCTAGCCAGAAAGAAGGCTCTCACTATGAACCAAATCAGCCAGCACCTTAATCTTGGAATTCCCAGCCTCTAGAACCATGAGAAATAAATGTCTGTTGTTTAAGCCATCCAGTCTATGGTATTTTGTTATAGCATTCTGAGCTAAGACACACCTGAAATCCAGAGTTATATTTGGGTTCACTCTTGATAGTGTACATTGTATCGGTTTAGACAAACAGATAACAACATGTATCCACCATTATATTACCATACAAATAGTTTCACTGCCATATATATATATATATATTTTTATTGACTCAATTTCTTTATTGGATATAGGTCTATTTGGGGGCAAGGGCTGGGTGGAGGTGGGTAAAAGAAGGAGGGAATGGGGACATCTGTAATAGTGTAAACAATAAAAATACATTTAAAAAAGATATAGACCTATTTGAGTTTTGGCAGATTGTGTCTTTCAAGGAATTGGTACATTTAATCTAGGTTATCAAATATGTGGGCATAGAGTTGTTCATATTTATTACCCTCTGAATATCCACTGGACCTGTAGTGATAGCTGCTATCTCACTTTTGATATTAGTAATTTGTGTCTTCTCTCTCTCAGCCTGGCTAGAGGCTTATTGATTTTACTGATTCGTTTTAAAGAATCAACTTTTGGTTTTGTTGATTTCCTGTTTTCAATTTCATTGATACTGCTCTGTATTTCCTTCTGCTTACTCTGGATTTAATTGGCTCTTCTTTGTTTAGTTTCCTAAGATGGAAATATAAGATGACTGCTTTTAGATTTTTTTTTTAAATCCTCACCAGAGGGCTTTTGCATTTATCTTCAGATGGAGTGGGAGGGAGAGAAGGAGGAAGTGAGAGAGAGAAACATCGATGTGAGAGAGACACATCGAGTGGTTACCACCTACACGACCCCAACCGACAGGGACAAACTGCAACTGAGGTACGTGCCCTTAGCGGGAACCGAACCCGGGACTCTCCGGTCCGCCGGCGAAGTTCTAACGCTAAGCCAGACTGGCCAGGGCTAGATTTCTTTTCTAATATATATTTTCCTCTAAGAACTGCTGTCACCTATAGCACAAATTTTGATACATTGTAAACATACAGGCAGTGGCTATGGAAGGAGTTTCAGGCTGTGAACATGTTGGTGAGAAAAGCCTTTTGTTGTTCAGAGGATTCCTTCTAGACGTGATTCCAGCCCGAGGACGGGAGGAGAGGATAATGAAGCACCCCCCCCCCCCCCACACACACACTCGTCCAAGCACAGAGGCACCACTAGATGAGGGGTTTCCAGCGTACGCCAGTCCGGCCCCATTTTACAGGAGCGGAGCCAAGGGTGGGTTATAGTGATTCAGAATTGCTCTTGCCCTAATGGAAAGGTGTCATATAAAATGTAGGAGAAAACAGTGTCTGGGTGTGAGCGGGATTCGCCCGAATGAATGGACAGGGGTGGGGTTTGAAACGCTTTTCGTGCGACTTTCCCAGCTCAATCAAGGTCTCCGCGGAACCAGGGCGCGGCGGGCGGCACGGAGGGGCGCGCGCGTCTCCCCGTCCCCGGGGCGGCGGGCCCCGTCACTGCCCCTTCCAGGCGCGCACCCTTCGAGGGAACTTCTGGAGAAGGAAACGTCGTTGGGAGAGCTGGCTGGCACCCAGCGCAGCCTGGCGGCGCCCGCCGTGCCAGGAGGCTGGGGCGTGCGGACGCCCCTCGGGCACAGCTCCCGGCCGGGCCCTCGGCGGGGCCGCAGGCGCGGCGGCGGGCGGACCGGGCGCTGGGGGCGCTGAGCACTGGCGGCGCTTCCGGACCGGCGGCGGCGTGAGCGGAACGGGCGGTTCCGGCCGCGGCGTAAACAAGGTCCTCGGCGGGGTGAGGGAGCCGGGGGCGGGGCCCAGGGCTGGAGGCTGGCGCCGGCCTCGGCGGGCCCCCTCCCCGCCCCTCGCCGCCGCCCCGCCCGCGACCCTGGCCTCCGAGGGGCCGGCCTCCGAGGGGCCGGCCGGACGCGAGCGGCGAGGGGCGGCCTCAACGCTGTCCCTGTCGCCGCGGCTCGCGTCTCCCTGCCGGCTCCTTTGTCTCCCCGCTCGCGGCCGTGGGGATTATTCGTGAACAAAAGTGCAGCCTCAAGATGGCTGATGGCAACGACGACCTGCGGGCGGACGACGCGCCGGGGCCAGCCTACGAGGGCTACGAGTCCCTGGAGCTCGCCTGCCCGGCCGAGCGCAGCGGCCACGTAGCCGTCGGCGACGGGCGCCACATGTTCGTCTGGGGCGGCTACAAGGTCAGTGGGCGCCGCGGCGGCGCCGCTCGGGGGCCGGTCCGGGCAGCGGGGCGGGCGGCCCCGAGCGCCCGCCTCCCGCGCCCCCGCGTCGCGATGCTGCCGGTGGATTTTGGTTTGTTTCTTCTCCTGCGAGTGGGGATCCCGCGGCCGCGGCCCGCCCCGAGCGACCCGCCGCGTTTTCATTTGAAAGTTGGGGGTGACGGTCGTGGCCCCGCCGCACCGTTGGCCGCAGACGGGGTGACTGAGGCGTAGGAGCCCCTGTCATTCGGCAGGGCCTCCGGAACCGTGGCCCCATTTAACCTTCCCGCGCGTCCGGGACCAGCGACACCTGTGCGGATGGCATCGCTGTGGTTCGGACACTTGGGGGCAATTTTCCCTTTTGGTTGCAGCTGAGAAAGGGCTGGCATTTTCCACGAGAAACCTCTATTAAGAAAATTAATGGAAAAGCTCCACCAGTAACCCCCCAAAATCCACAGCTCCTTGAGCCCTGGTGATGACCATCGTAATTAGTTACCGGTGAGGAGCCAGGCCGGTCCTCCGGAGCCGGCGGGGACCCGCCCGCCTCACCCCTGGCCCACCCCCTCTGCCCTCGCGCCCCGAACTCCAGTGCGGCTCCGCGTTCCATAATGGTCTCCTTTCATTTGTTCACTTGGCTCCGATGCATTCCTATGAAAAATAGTCTTTTTCGTCCCTTTTGGTCTTAGCTGGCCGATGCGCCTCAGCCGGTTTGGCGCTCACCATTGCACCAAAAGGTCGCTGGTTGATTCTGGTCAGGGCACATGCCCAGGTTTGGGGTTTGCAGTCGGGGTGTGTATGGGAGGCAAACAGTCAGTGTTTCTGTCTCGCTTGCTTGCTGTTCTCTCCCTCTTCCCCCTCCCTCTCTCTCTTCCCCTCCCCTTCCCTTCCTCTCTCTCTCAAAATCAATAAAAACATTGAAAGAAAAAAAGGTCGCTCCACCCCCCCCCCCATTTGCTTGAACTCTAGTCCATTTTACCTGTGCCTTTCATGACTTTGTGAGCCTTGTTAGTAACTGTCAGTTCGTGATACACCTGATCTGATCATAGTTGACCACAGTTGAGATGACTCAAAAGATAGATGAGATAAAGTGCTGTAGCTGTCCTGATGACTTCATGTAGTTTAACCACAATAGTTATTTTTTTTGGTACCAATCCTAATTAATCTGTTTTCCTCAGCTTCCAATGAATAGGTGTTTAGAGGGTACTTGTTAATAGGAAGGGGGTAGGTATGTGGTGAGCCTTATTGAAATGTAAATAATTCCCAAGGAAAAAAGTAAACCGGTTGGTCAATCATACTTCAGTCTAAACTACTTTATTCTAAATTGTTTGTAAAAATCAGCAGCATTAAGGGAATGAGACTTTTCTTTGGGCCAGGGGAGAGGGAGGGTTGTCAGGGCAGATTTCTGTTGCTGTTTTTGAGGTACTGGTTGCTGAGGACTGAGGCAGAGTCCAGAGGCTGATCAGTGAACTAAGTGGGGGGTTCAAAAACAGACTGTCCACATTTTGGCTAGAATACCAAGAGTAGGCTCAGGAAGCCCTTGGAGGTTGTTTTAAAGGGAAAAAACTTAGCTTCTCACACAGTAGTCAGTTTTTGTCCCTAGGCCAGGCTGATCTAGTCCAGGTCCAGGTCAGCCTGCTGTCTTCTAGCCTTTCCCTTTGGAAGTGGTAGAGTGAAAAGCAAAATGTTTATGTGGCCAGGTGCTCTATTCCTGTATAGTACTCAAGCTAGTTAGACTCTGACACCCATTCTCAGTGAACTGCAATTGTTTACTGTACGTGGACATTGTTTGGAAAGTGGCCAGCGAGGGTCAAAGGCTGGAGAGATCAGGCAGCAGTTGAAGTTGCAAATTCAGGGTAAGGAGGCTGAAATCCTGGTTCCACCATTACTTGCTAAATAACCTGGGGCAAATTAAAGCTCTAAAAAACCTGTTTGTTTGTTTTTTCCTTTATTGATTTTAGAGAGAGAGGAAGGAAGAGGGAGAAACATCCATTGGCCGCCTCCTGCATGCCCCCCCACCCCCCCGTGGGGGGATTGAGCTCACAACCTGGGCATGTGCCCTGACCTGGAGTAGAACTGGCGACCTCTTGGTGCATGGGTTGACGCTCAACCACTGAGCCATACTGGCCGGGCCAAAACCTGTTTTCTTAAATACCAACTACTTTTAACGGTTGATGTGAGGGTTAAATAAAGCACTCGGCTAGTTCTAGCATTTGGTACACTCAGTCTGTTAACCATTACCTGAAGGAAATGGAGCAAAACAAGGAACTTAAAATATTGCATAAAGACTTAATATTTGCATATTTACAGTGCTGCCCTCTTCATCTTGGTAGAGAATGAATGGGTCAAAGGAAACAATGGCTACCAAACTATATGTCATGTGCCAGTGTGAGTGTGGAATTAAAGGTAGACCTTTCTTTAGTCTGCTGACCACAGCTCAGGTAATCTCTCCTGAAGTCATGCAGCTGACATTTGGTGTGTGGTCTCTTCAGGATCAGGTGGCCTTAGAGACTGCCCAGTGATCTTATTTCCTGCCCCACTGCACCTGCTTCTTGCAACTGCTCTATCAAAAATTTGAAATGGGAACTGTCTATAGTAAGATTACCTTGAATGTGTCACGGGGTGGGGAGGGTTGTGCATTTGATGGACTTGTGGGACCTATTTAATTTTTCATAATTCTTAGTATCTCAAATAAGATATGAAAAATATATAATAGTGCCTCTTTAGAATACCAATTATTTTTTATATTTGCAATTTTCTTTTTGATTCTTAGAGTAACCAAGTCAGAGGATTATATGACTTTTATCTCCCTAGAGAAGAACTATGGATCTACAACATGGAGACTGGAAGATGGTAACTGTATTTATAAGGGGACTATAATGTTGCAAACAAAAAGAAACTCTGTAAAGCCCAGCCTAATGAATAAAAACATTTTCATTAAAGATGCTAAGCTATCTATATGTTCTCAAAACAATGTTGTGCTATGTTGGCCTACCTGCTAAGCTTAGATACTTTGGCATCTCTTCAGAAGTATCAGTAATTACTAGATGGTTTTATGACCCTTGAAGAAATTTCTGTTTAGGGCTCTATAAATATCATAGTATTAAAGAAGTAGAGGTTTCAGATCCTGGAATGGAAATATAATAAAAGTTCCACATATGTATTTTTCAAGATGTTATGTCTTTTGTTACATAGTATCTTGAATGTGAAAAATTATAGATTGTATGTACTAGAAATAAAAGTGGTATTCTATTTTAATAAGCTCTAACATTAACATTTCCATGACATAGCATGTTTTGTTTAAAAAACAAAACTCATTTAAATTTGCTTTCCATGGGGATATTCTGAAAGGATCTTTTGCTAGTCTCCTAACCGTGGTACCCAAGAGTATGTCCGTGGCAGAATTAATGTGATTCTCAAAAGGCTGGGTTAGCCATGTCTGAGGATTTATCAGTAGTCTTCCCCTGTGGTTTGCACTGTGAGAACTTTGTGCTTTATATATGTTACATATTATAGATCTCAGAACTGGAAGAGTACTCCCACTTGATTTAAGAGTTAAATTAAAGTTAGGATTATTTCTGTACATAGCTAATCAGTGTTTTCTAAGTTGTTTGTCAATCTTTTTCTAGAGGATTGGAAATTTATAATAATATTCTTTTTATATGGAATTCTACGTATTTTTTACTTAGCCCCATAATTTAAAAAAAAGAAATAAGCCTACTAAAACTTAAAACTTTAGTATAAAGTGATATTGTGAGTACAAGACCTTGATTGACCTATTAATATTCTGAATCTTCTTGATTGGTTTTGATTCAGCTTCATTTTAGATTCAGAATGTGTTAAAACACACAGAGCACTCCGAGCAGTACCTGGCCTGTAGTGAGTACTTCTTAAGTGTCCATAGTATTCCATTCGGTCTGAATCAGATTCATTTGAAAGGTGACTGAATAAAAAACACCTATTGAATTAATCTGTCAGGATTGGGATGATGCAGTTTTCCTAGCCCACTCAAGAACAAAACAAAACAACCACTTATGGCCATGTAAATAAAAAGCAGTTTAGTTTGAAAAACATAAAATGGTGCACTCCTAGAAGAATGCAGCACTGAGGCTCTCGGACGCTCCCCCTCTGCCCGTGTGCAGGGCCAGCAGGCGTGGCCTGGGGAACGAAGAGGAAAGAGCTCATTTCTTTGAATTAGTTCTAGACCTAGATGAGACCCTCTGTGGACATGATCTAGTCAGCCTGTTCATTTTAGTTTTTCCTCTTTATTGTGGGAATTGAAGAAAAATAAAAATATTTTTGCATTTCCCTTTTGGGAGGGTTATTTACATTGCTTTTTCCCCCTCAGGAAAAAAATTAACACTGAAGGTGATGTTCCTCCTTCTATGTCAGGAAGCTGTGCTGTGTGTGTAGACAGGGTGCTGTACTTGTTCGGAGGACACCATTCAAGAGGCAATACGAATAAGGTTAGTGTTTCTAAGGGTTACGGTTCAAGGCAGCTATAGACGTCTATAGTTAGCCCATAGTTATTCCTGTCCCAGTTAAAGAATATGTGTACTTGATTATGGTATGAATGTGCATTTTAGTATTTTAGTATTTTGTCTACCAGTTTGTATTTTCCTAAGCCTTTAATAAAATCAACTTTGGTTAGTAAACGGTGTGCAGTAACTTCCTATGTTGTTTTTCTTTGTGTTCTTTGCAGCTACTTATTCTTTTGGAAACCTAGAGTGTTAGATGAATAACGGTGAATTAGATAAAAACGAGGTAATCATGGGAGGAGGGGTAAAAAGTTAACAGACCAGCACTCAGAAAGCTGTAAGGATAAATGAACACTGACAGCATTGCATATACTATGATCTGGCACCATGCGATACTGTCGTTCAGACTTTGTTCATGTTTTTTTTCCCAAATAGGAAAGAGATTATCAGTTGTTTTCCCATATCAGTAGAGACAGATGAAGTCAGTCAGAAAGGTGCATATGATATAGACTTTTATAAATTCATTTATTTGGCAACCTAGTGGGCACCTTATATATTGAGGACTTGGGTAGACATTGGAGACTCAGATGAGTAATACAGTTTGTACCTGCTGGCGCTTATTCTAGAAGGGACACATGTAGTAACTGACTGCAGTAGCGTACGGTAGAGATACACAGAGCTTGGTCATAGTAATAGCTCAGTAAATATTTTGAATCTGAAAAAGAATCCTTGACATTGTGTTTGGTAGGTTGGAGGAACAGAGAAAGTAGT